>NC_044307.1:5443485-6643485 GCF_007474595.2 Lynx canadensis | reverse complement strand
AGAATAAATTGAAACAAAATTAAATGAAATTATCACTGCCATTTAACAGATAATCATTTAGATCCTCTGATGCAGACAGAAATACATGTTGAGATAGGTCTATTAATTTGGAGTCCTAGGATATTCGTCTTTATATTTTAGGTGCTTTTAAAATTATTAATTTTGTCTTCGGAGAAAACCATGTGCATGCAAGCCCCCTCCCCCCCACTCCCCCAGATCTGACTGAATCAGCAGAAAAAGCTGTCTGGCTCCTGTGTATTACAATTCCATCATTACCTAAAAAATTGGCTCTTGAGAACGGCCTGGCTTGGATCATTTTAATGATGTGTTACAAAATATATCTGAGCTGCTATAAACAAGTCCCCCTTTGTTTAAAAGAAAGAAAAAAGAGAAAAAACAAGAGCAAGTAAAACACTTCCTGTTTCAAAGTGATTACTCTTAAAAACAATTCCTCTGCTTCTGACAACATTCCTCTTTAGCCGCCACGCCAGGAACCACACACAGCCAGGGGGAGTGTGTGTGAGTGCACGCACACGTGTCTGTCTCCTCACACACGCTGTTGAATTCCCTGTACGTCCAAAACATTGTGATTCTTCACAACCACTGTCATATCTATTTCAAAACCAACATAACACAAATGGGCTGGAGACTTACAACGATGGAAACCTTTGGGCGGTCAGCTTTGCTGTAGTGAGAAAGACAGTGGGTTCCTGGTTGTTTAGTTTACCAGCTCCTTGAAGGAAAATATTCATGCACTTAATAAAACTCATCACATAGATGTGGTGGGATTCACGTGAGGAACGTCGGTTCAGGCATGTTGCAGGTGCTCTACGCCTGGGGTTGGTTAAATCTGACTCAAATCTAATCTGTTGTTCTGATGAGAATCAAACCAATGTTCCAGAAGATATCTCATCATTTGAACCAAAACCCAAACAAAATATTACAAAATACAGACATACAAACAGCTATATTACCTTAAAATAAAAACAAAAAACAAAAAACAAACAAGAAAAAAAAACCAGGAACTGAAACAAAGAGGTCAACTTAAATTCAGAGGAGAAAGACATTCAAAATGACTCAAATGAATGATTGGGGACTTTCAATGTATACCTTCTTTTATAATGTGCTGTAGCATAATGATGTGATTGGTCTTGAACTTGGTTTCTTTGGATCAAAGAGTTCCCTTGAGTAAAGTAAACCAGTCGCCTGAGGCTTAAACTCCTCTCTGTTTTTCTCTTCCTATCCTCCAACCTTCAACATGAGAAACATCTAACCATATATAGTTATATATAACGTGACACACATAATGGAATATCATTCAGCCAAGGAAAAGAAGGAAATCCTGACATTTGCAACAACAAAGGATGGACCTCAAAGGCATAAGTGAAATAAATGAAATAAGTCAGATGGAAAAAGACAAATACTGTATAATCTCACCTGTACGCAGGATGTAAAGGAAACGAAGCTCATAGATACAGAGAACAGATCTGTGATTGGCACAGGGGTGGGGGGGGGGAGACAGGAAATGAGTGGTCAAATGATCAGAAGGTATAAACTTCAAATTTTATTTTGATTTTTAATTTTATACTGTTTATTTTTGAGAGAGAGAGAGAGAAAGAGAGCGCAGGAGAGGGGCAGAGAGAGAGGAAGACACAAAATCTGAAGCAGGCTCTGGGCTCTGGACTGTCAGCACAGAGCCTGACACGGGGCCCGAACTCACGCACTGTGAGATCACGACCTGAGCTGAAGTCAGAGGTTTAACCGACTGAGCCATCCAGGTGTCCCTTTAATTTTTAAACTATAGTCACCACACGGTGCATTACACCCCCAGAACTTATAACAGGAGTTTGCACCTTTTAATCATTTGATCACTCATTGCACCCAACAAGCTTTTTATTTGATGACTGTTTTCCTCACATTCTACCAAACACAGTAGTCAGAACCAAAGTTAGTGGACTTAGAGTTCCAAAATCTTCTCCTAGGCTGATTGTTCACATACCGTCTTATGAGACTGTGTCTTCTAGGGGCCGCTGGCTGGCTCAGTTGGTTAAACAGTCGACTTTGGGTCAGGTCATCTCACGGTTCGTGAGTTCGAGCCCCGCATCGGGTTCTCTGTTGTCAGCACGGAGTCCACTCCGGATCTTCTGTCTCCCTCTCTCTCTCTGCCCCTCCACCATCGATGCTACCCTCCTCTATCCTTAGTCCTTAAGTCATTGTCATTTGATGACTTCCAGGTTTATTCTGCGCATTCATTATCGACCTCAGTTTATGGTTTGATATTCCCTAGGTATTTTTTTTTTTTAACGTTTATTTATTTTTGAGACAGAGAGAGACAGAGCATGAACGGGGGAGGGTCAGAGAGAGGGAGACACAGAATCTGAAACAGGCTCCAGGCTCTGAGCCGTCAGCCCAGAGCCCCACGCGGGGCTCGAACTCACGGACCGCGAGATCCCGAGATCCCGCAAGATCGTGAGATCGTGACCTGGCTGAAGTCGGACGCTTAACCGACTGAGCCACCCAGGCGCCCCTTCCCTAGGTATTTATATCATCCATCACCCCCTTCTTCACACAGTCTGCACATTAGCCCACATTTTTAGGTCTTGTTACCACGTCCCACTGATTTTAGGCAGTTTTCCAAGCCCTTCACGGACGGTAGGGGGAATCTAGTTAAATGACTTTTGACATATTCTAGGTAATTTGTGTTTAGAGAGGGATTTTCTTTAGTACCTAGTATGTTTGTCTTTTTATTTTTTCAAGAGAGCCACAGAAGATGCAGGAATAAAGTCAGGTATGAATTTGTTATTTACTTTATAGACGCGCCTTGAGAGGGAGTCATAAAGAACAACGAAGTTGAAAGGAAAGCAAGCAAGCAAATCTTCATCGAGAAACAGATGAGGTTGCTGAAGATGTTCTGTGGCCTGGGAGAGCCTGGTCCTGAACCACACAGGGTTTGAGTGAGTAAAAACTGAAAAGATGAATGAAAAGAAAGGAAAATAACAAAACACCTTCCATTTCACACTGTCTCATGGCAGTGGGAAGAGGGTGAATTATGCAAAGGGTGGCTTATGCAACCAGGAAAGGGTGTTTGTGAAATAAAAGAGAGTCTAAGAAACACCCATTTCAGGTTGATCTTACGTGGGTCCCTTTTCTTACATTCATACCAGCTTAATTCTGAGTTTCCTTTTCAAGGCCAGTGTGAACTTACCAGTGACCCCCAAGAATGGGAGGGAACTTGCTCACTCATGCACAAGGCAACTCTACTTTCCTTGGGGTGGGACATGGATTATTTTATGGGTAACTGAACTATTATAAATTGTTTCTGAATATCATTACACATCCTGAGTACCTTTTCGCAAAAATAACAGATGAAATAAAGATGGTCATTTGTAAGCTATGCTGCACCTAGGCAAGGAACTTTCCTTCAGGAAATGACAGCTAAATCACAAACCATGTCTCTTTGAGACGAACTATAACTTGTTCATCATGGGGGGAACATTTCCTTTTCTGAGACTGGCCCAGACACTGACAATACAGCAGTAGCAGTAGTAATAACAGATCCCTGAGTTTGTTTGATTCGTGGAATGGAATGGAAGAAACTACCATTAATCCTTTCTATTCCTATTTTTTTGTTTACATATTTATGTCAAAGCACCATTAATAAGATTACAAATAAGCACCATTAATAAGACTACAAATAAGATTTCATGTCATGTTTACATAAAATAAATACCCACCAAATGGTGGGGATCAGCATTTCTCACTGGGGTGGGGGGTGATACTATTGACATACCATGGAGCAGGACAGTCTGGCACAATGCAGTGCATCATTGGCTCTGCCCCCTAGATGTCAGGAGCACCCTTACCCGCAATAAGTAGGAAAACCAAGAATACCCCCTAACACACACACACACACACACACACACACACACACACACGTGTGCAAACATTCCCCGGGGAGATGATACCATTCTGGGTGAAAGGCACGGGTATAAAACTCAAAAAGCGTATTTTCTTAAAATAAGAAAGACAGTTCTCAAGGAAAGTACTTGTATTTTTCTGTTTTAATTTTGTTTCCTCTTCCCGATCTCAAAAGAGCTTCCAGAGCTAGAAAAAAATCCCTTCTTCTTAGAATCAGCCACTTTACCAGAACAGGAAAATTTGAAGGCGCACAGAAGAGGTGTTCAATAACACCGAGTTTCTCTGCTCATGCCCCTCTTTCCAAGAGGAGGAAACAAAGCAAGGGAACGTTTCTTGCTGAAATATTTGCAAGATGACTTTACTGCTCGTTTGAAAAGGGTAAGTCATTTTCTTACCCATCTGCTTATCAAAAGCAGGCTGTCCACTCTTGTTTTGTTGCTTCGATAGACAAGGTATAATTTGTTTCATATTGTTAATGTGCAGCCGGTCTTTTCTAGCCAAGCTGCAGGCACATTTTGATGGCAGGAGTTATCAACCTTTAAAGGAAGCCGTGTACAACAAGGCACCGGCACTTTGCTGACTGATAGGGACTGGTATTTTATTTTGGGAAGTAGCCTAGAGCTGTTATGGCTCTGGGTTTTTGACAGCCGTCATGTGTTGCTATTTCGGAAGAAACTTTGACTTGAAAAAGCAAGTAGCCTGAGGGTTTGGAATCATACTTAAATTTTTAATAAGTTGTCAAAAAAATACTTTTCAGTGTTCATTTGTAACTGGACCAAACTCTACAAATTAATACGTAAACGGTCACAACCCCATTTACAGTTTGCTGCGTAAACATACTTAAAGGGCCAGTTATCAAGTTTATACCAAGACAAGTATCAGGTCCTACCTGTTTTTTCTGTTTGTGTTAGACAAGACATACTACCCTGGGCATATTTGGGTCTGGAACTAAACTGATATAGGCTGTATTTTGGTTGTTTTCAATTTGACCGTTGAAGTTCTCAGAATAGACCCTGCCATAAAGCTGGTAATTATCCGTAGGTCACTGAGAAATCTACTTAAGATCCAGAGAGAGACAGAGACAGAGACAGAGAGAGGGAATCCTTCTGTTGAGGCATAGGTGGTGATGTCGGTCAGTGACTCTGTCGTCCACAAAGCAGGTTTCAAAACTGATTACTGATCGCTGTCATATGACCAAATGTATGCACAATCAAAAATATTGATTATTCATTCGATTGACTTAAACATTATTATTGAGCTGGGAAGCAGGTGACTCTGGGGTAGAATAAGGGATCATGGGTGGTTTGGATTAGGTGTTGGAGAAATGTATAGGGTCATCATGGAACCTTTGAAGACCCATCGTGTTACGTGCAACAAGCAATACGATTTTAATCAGATAGAGCTTATTTTAAAGTCTACAAGCCATGTAACTATGTCTAAGAGTTTTATTCCCTCTGTGTATCAGTCCCTTCAAGTAAAAAATTCCAATACCAGTAATGATGGAAATGCTAATGATAACAGTAATATTATCTGCCTTATTGCACTGTCACCGGGATTTAGAAAATAGGTAAGAAACAAGTTTTGCAATGATTTATGTATCAGACACCTGTTACTTCTTTTCTTGTCTACTCATAGTTGGGTCCCAGGGCCAACAGACTGACTCCTGTTTACCTCCAGAACTTATTCAGGTTATTCAGGCTGACAAATCCACCGGCAAAATACTTATGGTATGGTATTTGCCCGTTGTATAGCAGAGTTAGCATACAGCTGGCCAGAAAAGAGAAAATAGACATGAAAGTCGGCAGCTTCTGATTAGCACGTGTTTCAAAGTTTATACAAAATGCAGAATGAATTTTGTAGCTGCACTGTCAGAATGACAAATGTGTACGTAAAAGACACGGGTATCTGAGGATACCGTAGAGTCTGATCCCTTACCAACGTAAGATATTCTGCAGAAACACAACAAAATGTCAGCTGTCCTTTAAGGAGTGGTTAAATGTGGAGAGGTGAAGTATGGAATAAAATAATTCTAAGGGATCATAGTTGATCCCAGTCCTCAACATGCAAACATTCACGACCTAGTCCATGGACAAAGTTGTTGGCAGCAGAAGTTCTAACGTATTCCCACGAGAGAAAAATTGAGAGATTAGTTGGAGGTGTGTTTGGAAAGTCTTGAATGCCCAGTACCCCCTAGATCTTCAGAGTGTTTGACCACTGCAGTGAGGGGGAGGATGAAGCTTCCAGAAGACCCCACACTGATGTGCGGGATGAGTAAGAGGGCAGAGAAAGCAGAGATACAAGCTAAAGACGAATTGCGCACTACAAGTAATGTGTGTGACGTCTTCGAAAACACGACCGAAAGTGGTGAGGGATAGCTAACAAAATAGAATTGACAAAATGCTGATACTTTTGAAATTGGGTTCCAGATACACGAGGGTTTGTTACTTTCATCTCTATTTCTGTGTATGTTGAAAATCTTTCATAATAACAAAAAATAAGTATATACTAGCATTCTTAAAAATTTTTGTCTTGGACCGCTTTGAATAGCCAGTCAAGGCAATTGACAGTCCGTCTGTAACGTGCATGCATTAAAAAATATTTGTGTACATTTGCAGAGATTTGTGGCTCTCTCTTCTCCCTTTCCCTCACCTTGAAGTTTATCCATGTGCCTCCCGGGTTCAACAGATCCCCTGTTTACATACAGAAAATGTCTCCAAATTGAAACTTCTGGAGACTGTGGGACTTTGGGTCAAGTGAAATTCACGGTTCTCATTCCTCAGAGCTTGCTTTAGCTCAGGTCGCTTTTAATTACCACTCTTCCTAAGCACCTTCTGTTCTATGTCACACAGAACTTTCTCAAGGGTGACAGTGCTTCTCTTGCCTGTGTTCTATTTAAAGAAAGACAGGGAGCCAAGGTCAATTCAAAGGAAAGAAGTGGTTTATGATCCCGTGCTGCATGGCCACAGAATTGTTTACGATAGCAGAGGCATTTTCTAAACTCCAGTGAGAGGAATTTAGTATATCACTCAACAGCTGAGTGATATTACACATATCCGAGCTGATTATTATTCCATAAAATGGAAGCTATGTTGGTAAAAATGAGGAAAGGAAGCAAAGCACCCTGTTGGTTAAAAACTGAGATTCTGGAGTGACAAAAAGACCCAAACGTGGTTCCAGAAATTTCTTATCTTTGAGACTCCAAGAAAATCACTCACTTCTGTGAGCTTTAGTTTGTTTGTTTTTTTTTTTTTCTCTTCTGTAAACTGTGTGATGTATAACTCACAGTTGTTTAGAAGATGAAAGAGAGATAGTATTGATGATCTCTCCAATTAATAGTGGCTGTGGGCTGGTGTTTCAAACCAGGGCTTGACCAGGTTTTTATACAGGACTCAATACCTCATTATTTTATCTGAATAAAGCCCTCAAGCATATCAAGAATGTGGCATCGGTCATCTCTGATGTGTTTGTATAACATCATCTTCTCTGAAGTAGCTTCCTTCTCCTTAGGACCACTCTTTCTATCCTGGTTTTTTCATGTCTCCAAATACCCTGATTGACCTCCAGTCTGCCTCCAACCTTCTTACTCTATAAATGAATCCCCAGGATCCCATTGTAGTTTCATTGTTTTAATTACTACCCATACAGTGATGCTTCCAAGTATATATATTTATAATCTATATCATCTATATCATCTATATTTATATCTTTATCTTTAGTCTTGTGCTTCAGACTTTGAAATGAAAATGCCAGGAAGTCAAAATTTCTGGATTTGAGCTCCTATTCTCTGTCTCTTTCCATTCCTGCAACACTTATCACTCTTGGCTCAGTTATCCCAGCTCAGGTTATCACTAACCAACTTGTGGGTCCCTGCAGACCTTCTCTCCCTCAACATCCAAGTCCAAGCAGCTCTTGCTGAATCCTCCACTCAATTATTATTTTTGTATTCTCTCTTCTCCTCTCCCTGCCTGTTGCTACTGCCCCCAATTCAGAATGCCATTGTCTCTCACCTGCTCTTCTGAAATGACCCGCTTGTTGGTCCCTCTAACCTCATTGTCTTCTCCTTTCCTGATGCCAACATCTCTCAACATGTGGTTAATATGGTACGTAAAGCTGGTCTTGAACCCCCTTGCTTAAAAGTCAGTTTGGCATCCAGTGGCCACTACAATGGGACTGGCCTCCATCACAAGCTCCTCCCTAATTCATATTTTATGTTTGGGTGAGCAAACAAACAAAACATGTGGGGTTCTTTCAATCAGGGAGACTTTATACCTTCTCGTCTTTGATCTTACTATTCTGAGTAAATGAAGCATTCACTTCCACTTGTGTTTTCACATCGTAACCCATCCTCGTTCTGTAAGATTAGTGCTTCCCTAACTCTACCTCACAAATTTCTTTCCCTGGCTGGAATATTTGTATGCCTCTGTGCTTTATTGCATGGCATGGTTCTATCATGACTCTTTTTTCTTTTTTTAAGATTTTCTTTTTAAGTAGTCTCTACACCCAACATGGGGCTTGAACTTACAACCCTGAAATCAAGAGTTGCATACTCTACCTACTGAACCAGCCAGGTGCACCTGTCAGGACTCTTGAATTATTTCTGCCCATCCAGTTAGTCCTACGCACCTCAGCGGCAGGGATTTCATTTTATTTTCATTCTGACTTCCTAGTACGTGACACATGTTAAAAACTTACCCAATGTCTATTGTACAAAATTAAACTAACCATGGTCCCTATAGTCATAGGATATTTTAAGCATGCAATCACAGGTGAAAATTCCAGGAAAATATGAAGTACATACATTTCCAAGAGCCTCAGTGGATGCCGGAAACCATGGATTGTATCAAACATTATATATTCTGTGTGTTTTTTCCTATAGATACATACCTAAGATGAAGTTTAATTTATAAATTAGTCACAGCAAGAGATTAACAATGAGAATTAATAAGATAGAAAAATTATGATGATAAACTGTAAAAAAAGCGATGTGAAAGTGGTCTCTCTCTCAAAATATTTTATTGACCTGTACTCACCCTTCTTCTTGCAGTGATGCGAGATGGTAAAATATTTGCGTGATGAGAGGCAGTGAGGTGAATGACGTAGGCATGTGATGTAGCACTGGGCTACCATTGACCTTCTAATGACATGTGAGGGAAGTATATACTATCATCTGCACTATTAAGTCACCTTCTCACCATAAAGTCAATGATTTCCCCTGAAGTGATTTTATTCCTTTATCAGCAGGAGAAAGCTGAAGGCAGAGTAGTGGCAAGGGGTTGACTCCAAATGCCTTCTGGTCCCCAGATGTTTCCTTCACATAATCTGAACTTAAACACTTTGCATGCTTTGGAAGTTCTACCAATGAAAGATCCGTTTTGGCTCCTAGAGGGGTGTCAATCAGTAATTCATTTGTGTCTGCTGCAAACTAGAAGTTTCCTTCATATTAAAGACTTGAGATAATAGTGGTTAAGGAAAGAATTTTGAGGGTGGATAACAGAAAAAAATGAAGGAGACGATTTTCTTGTAAATGTGGGCAACAGAGAATAAGGACAGATCCAAGTGGAGTGACAAAATGGGCCAAGATTTCAATAGGTTGGTGGCATTATGGGGTTCCCCTTGCAGTGTGGTTACAACAACCGGACACTATGTCACCTAACACTGTAGACAATTCAAGTTACATTCGCTGCAAATTGAACTACTGGGATGGCCGTAGCTGGTGGCTCTGGTGGGGCCTGGGGGTGGAAAGACAAGAGCTACTAATGCAGTGTGGAGCTACACGGAACACACGGAAAAATCTAGACACTGTGCCCATACCCACCATACTCCCTGTGGGCTTCTTTCTAATAGGCCAAGGCATACAGTATATAATAGCAAAATCAATTTCCAAAGTAATAAACTTTCTCAAATTCAGTGTCTAGGCACAGAACTATAAAAAAAATATGCTGTCAGAAAAACTTTATCAAATGAACATTGTGCATATAAGCATTTTCCCCCCTTGGCAAATGGAAACCACTGAGAACAGAAGTTCTTCCATCCTGAGAATTCTCTCTTCTTGCTCTCATGTCAAATGGGGCTGATTGGCTGGTCCTTCACTGAGAAGATTGAGTCTTAACAAGAGAATGGACCTATATGTTGAGTACATTATGGTACTCTTCCCCAATCAAAACCACACACACACACACACACACACACACACACACACACACATATACACACACACACACACACTGGGTATGACAAAGTGTCCTATTTTTCTGGTTTGTGAAATTATTTATAAGTATACAAAACAGGAACAAGTATTTGAAACTGAAACCATCATAGAAAACCTGGAATATATTGTCACTTATGTTTTTTACACAGAAAAACTCTCATGACCTATCTACTAAAAATATTTTATGTTTTGAGGTACCAGGGTGGCTCAGTTGATTAAGCGTCCAACTTCAGCTCAGGTAGTGATCTCACGGTCCATAAGTTTGAGCTCCATGTTACGGTCTGTGCTGACAGCTCAGAGCCTGGAGCCTTCTTCCGATTCTGTGTCTCCCTCTCTCTCTCTCTCTCTGCCTTCCCTGGCTAGTGCTTTGTTTCTTTCTGTCTCTCAAAAATAAATAGATGTTAAAAAAAATATTTAAAATAAATAAATAAATAATAAGACGTTTTATGTTTTATGGTCCTTTCAGTATAATACAGTATATCTTTAGAAAGTAAAATTCCTGAAACTGGGAGATAGTTACTGGATTTGGGTCTTGAAATTTAGAAACCAGTGTCAGTGATTAAGTGAGAAGGATGCATGATAACATTATGTCACAGTGATCTTTGGCTCTTGGACGCAGACAAATTCATGATCAGAAAGATATCCCTGAAGACGACGGATAGCTTCAAGCTAGCCCTCATATAAAATCGCCTTTATCCCTCATTTTTATATTCTATGAGCCAAAAATATGGTTGATCTGATGTTGGGAAGACAGAAAATATCTGCCCACTATAGAACAAGCCTACATAGTTGATAGATTTTTCTGAAAAGGTTTATCAGCAACGGTAGCATCCACGAAAGCCAAAAGGACACTCTCCTTAGTATAGAAATAACATTGAAATGAGGTGTTTTGGAGTCCTCTGCTCCTTCTCCGGAACCATATCCAGTAGTTTAGACAGGGAATGTGACAATAGGAAATACCCAGTCTCAGCGAAATTTAAGATTAAGAGAAAAAAGACTTTTTTATTCACCTTAAAACTAAAATTTACCAAAATAAACTCAGGGGGGAAAATGTTCAATAGTAAGAAATAAGAGAGGGCATAGCTAGAAGAAAAGAAATCAGAAAGGTGCTCATATTCTTGGAAATTCAACATTTTCACTGTTTGCTTCTATAGTTAGCTGAAATAAGGTAAACATTTTTGGAAAGAAAGAGCAGGCACATTATGGCTTTCTTTAAGGCAGTAAAGCTGCTTGAGGAACAATTTCATCAAGGCGTTAGGTCCTAAACTGATCCGGTCCTTGCAAAAGAAGTTACCAGTCAAAACGTTTCATCAAGGGCTGATCAAGACAGCTAATGGTTTAGGTAGGTAGATACTTGACGACCGGGAGTAATTTAAATTAATCTTTGACTGACAGGTGTCAACTCTCACCTAACTCGTGTGTAAAGAACAAAAAGAAGAAATTAAAAATCAAAGTTTCTAACTTGCTATATTGTATCAGTTCATTTTCTAAAATATTTTAAATACTGGCTTTTCAAGAAATTGCAGGGGAAAATCAGAGTATCTAATTTTTCAGTTCTCCCTTTTCTATGATTTTAATGGCTTATTGCTGCAGAGTTCCTTAATTCCAGTGGGCAGTTGTCTAAATAGATATTTAAAGGGGACGCACAGTTGACACACGTATTCATGAGAGACACAGTCAAGTTTGAAAGACATTATTGCTGAATAATCCAGTGGATAAAGGAGATAGATGACAAAGCTTTTCCTGAGGACATATCCAGGATAGGAAGTTACAAGGGCCAAATTTAATTCTTTATTCAATCTCTGAGTACTGTGTGCTTGCTTAATGTGAGAAGTAAGGGAGATGATTCACTTTCAGAAATACCAAATAAAAGCTGCGCTGTCTAATTAACAGTAGGTTCACAACCTATCGGAAATATGTATAACCTCCCCTCTCCCCATAATGGAGTCCCAAACCCTTAGACGCTTCACTTCCTAGTTCTTCTTCCCCACCCCCCTTCCATTCTAGGGGCTTACTTTCTTGGGCTTTGCAATGCATATGCGCCAAAGAACAAAGGGAGGAGGGACTGAAAGTCTGCGTTACCTCAGGGAATGTACATTTGTTCCAATCAGACTGCATTTTGCCTTTCGTGGGCATAGGCAACTTCCGGGTAAGGCTGTAACCTCTGTAGTACTCAGCCAATGAGGAATCAGGGCAGAGGCTTACATGCTAGGAAATAAATTGTCTGCTGTAACTGCACTGAGCGTACCCGTCTATCAGCACCCACTCTTGTAAGAACATTGATTAAAGCCTCGCTTTGCTGTGCTCCGAGTCTCCGCCTCCCTCCTTTGATTGGGTCAGTGGACTTATTTCTCACAGTGAAGCCATTTAAACTGTTTCCTTATTCAATTTAAGCCATTTAAACTGTTTCCTTATCCAATTCAATTCAATTCAACCTTCAATTGTAAGGTCCATTCAAGCAAGCTTGGTGATCCTTCAATCGGCTGCTAAATAAAGCCATGATATCTGTGTAGATGATTTACATTTAAGGAAATTTGCCTTTTTTACACCAGGTTCAGGACCAGATTTCCATTCGTCAGATCTACTTCCCGCCTAAGGCAGGTGACCCAATATACATGGGTATTGTTCTGGTTTTCCTCTGGGAAGTTACCAGCAGATGTTTAGCCTGACATCAAAACTTCGCTCTAGAACTAAGCTTTTCACATGGAATATGACAGGCATTCATATACGCTGTTGGATTGATGAATAAGAAAAGGGAATACATAAATGTAGAAATAATTCATTTGAATCTTTAATCTTCCAACACTTGTTGATTATTTAAGGTATTTCTAAACCATACTAAGTGTTAGCAAGACCAGTCCCCTTGTTTAAAGTCTTACATCTAGTTTGAAACTGTCTTTAATCCTGTGGACAAGGAAAAAGACCATTTTTACTTCCTCTAACACCTCCCCCCAAAGCCCTGGGTCAAAAAACTGAAGTGTCTGTCCATTTAAGCAGTGTCATAGCAAAAACTTCACCCAGGGCTTGTTGGAACAAAATAGAGCTTCACTGCTGGAATAAAACATTGCACCCATTATAAGACTCCAGTTGCAAACTTGATTTGGTATAAAGGTGTCTCCTCCACCCCTCGGGCCTCCGCAGGTGGGAGAGATGGGCTGGAGGGAAAGACCTGCCGGTGAAGCCTTCCTTCCTCCCTCCACTTCCCCTCCTCCAGCTGGTTCCTGCTGTGTCTGATCCCCTGGGGTTGGGCCACAGGGAAAGCTGAGAGGAAAAGATAGCAGTAAAGTCCTGCAATCAACAAAAACTTTCCCCTGAGCTAGTGTCAGTGCTCGAGGGGCTTGGCAGAGTTTAAAACTTATTTTGACCTCAGATTTGTGAACTCCTTGGAGACCCCTGTGTATCTCCTCCTCCTCACTTCCGCCTATCTAAGGAGCTTGCCCATCTAGTTCCCTCCATTATGGCAAATGTGCCAGGGCTCCAGCGACACTTAGGAAGTCCCTGTGCCAGATGGCCCTTTTGGATTCATGGATTTATCTAAGGGACACTCTATACTTCCTTCACTTTGGAATCTCTGGGCGTGTGGTTACTTCACAAACCTCTTCCCTTTCTCTGCCGGCTCTATACACCTCTAGGTTGACTTGGTCACCAGTCCGCTGTGATTTCCTTTTGGAAAGTGATGGCCTCTGAGGGTGCAGGGGCCATTTTGGTGATTTCTTTAAAGCTTCATTCTCCTAAAGTAAGGGGCATTCTCATTTCCCTCCTTTGGGTTGGAAGAGAAACACCACTCTCTTCGAGAAACTGTCCTCAAGTATGTTCTCCATTCCCTAGTTCCAAACTCATGTATACCTTTCACGCGCAAGAGAAGTTTCAGAATTGTCCAGTGTATTCTTACCACCATTTAAAAAAAAAAAAATCTTCCCACTCTTGAGCTGGCACCGTCTTTAAAATGTGCTTCACTTAACATATCCAATTAGGCATCTTCCATAAATAACACTAGGAAATTTTCCTAACTACCCTTGTTTATGTAGAGATAAGTGTGTTTGTTGACTAGTTTCTGAGTACTTAGGGAAATAACTCTTTGAAACATTATTGTATCTGCCAATATCCGACTACAACATTGCATATGGCTTATAATTATGTAACACTAAAATAACTGGAATGTAAAATGGCATATCTACAGATGGCCTTTGGAACTTCAGTTTGAAGTGCCCAAACTTAGGCTTTTCATATAGCGTTATCAAAAACTATTAAACATTCTTACCATCCCAGTTTGAGACGCTTCTTACTGTGTTTTGCAGTTGACAACGTGAAGGTTCAGAAATATTGTTGCTGATTTAAATATACGTTAAGGAATTCGGCACCAAGAAGTACATTCTGGGGAATTATGAAGCTGCATTATCCATTTTAAGAGTTAATAGCCATTGTAGCAAAATAAATGTAAATTAATAAACGTCCATAAAATGAAAAATTCTAATTCTTACTTGCACCAGCCACATTTCAAGGACCCAGTAGTCATAATTGTCATAATTGGCTAGATACTACCCTATTGAACAGTGCTAATATTAAAAATTATTTTTTGCCTCATTATAGACATTTCAGTCGAACAGCACTGCTCTGAAGAAAGATGTCATGATTAAACCCATACACATGAAATCAGATACTCTCCTTGACAGCAAAGGTGGAAGCTTGTTTGGGGGCTGCTTGGATGGGCCTTTAAGGCCGAAGCGAAGGTTTGCACCGTATAAATGATTAGGTGCCTTTTCTGGGACAGCTCAGCTTATTTTGGTGATGCGATTTAGGAAGGTTTCAAGTTGGACAGTGTATTACAGAACTGGTTCTGCTGAATTACAAGATTACAGCTACTGGGAAATTATCTTGATACAACTAGATCTAGACTTTACTGCCGAAGAAAACTCGAAAGAGAATCTTCCAAGGGGCAAAGTGAGGACACGACATGGTGCAAATTGAACTCACTGCTAAATATTAACATTTATTTTTGTAAGAAACCCACTTGATTTACAAATGTGAGAGGTTGCCATTCTCTTTTCCTGTGTCTCTAAAGTAGTTATGATTTGGATTCAGTCATTTATTAGGATAAGAAGGTCTCTAGTCATGGTGGGTAAGATGTCACTGGAACTTTTCTAGGGGAAATTGTAATGCATTGCTCTCTCTCAAATTTATTCTCCTTTGCTTTTTAAAATTGACTTCTTTTGTTTCAAAAGAGCAGGAAAGGATGAGATAAAACCTGGAGACAGTGAAAAAAATATATCCTGTTTGTCTGTTTTCTGTACAAAACAAAAGGTTAGAGTTATTATTTTTTCTCCAAAATAAAGCAAATATCTCTTTGGTCATCCATAATAGGTCAGAGCTATTTTGAACAGTTTGATGTCATTTCTACATCCCTCAAGGAAACAAAGGGGAAAGTCAGAGGAAGGGGAAAAGGCAGCTTTGATAAGTTATGCCAGCCCCTGGTCCCCAAGAATGAAGCTTCCTGTTTTTATCATGTGGCTGAAAACAGTAGGGGGAAAAAATCCACTGTGATCAATGGTATTCATTCTTTTGTTATTTTGCGGTTACCTGCCATCATTCCCTAAATAAACTAAACGAGGTCCTTTTTGGTGACAACTGTGAACAATAGATCGGTCTGGGCAAAGGTTGCTGGAAAATTACAGTCTGAGATGGAGAAGGGATGGTGACAAGCCAGAGAAAGTTCCCAGTATGAATAGCATTCAGTCTTGAATGTCTGTTGTCATTAGATTCTATGACAGTCCTATCAATGCCATCAATTAATACTTTCAATTATTGTAAAAGTGGGCTATATGACATATAAAAAGTAATAGAAAATGTAATGCTCACAAAAATGAAGAATTCTTTCCAAGCAAAAATGTCTCTTAAATGGACTTTTTGTGGTTCCTAGGATTACTATAGCCATTAAACATTCAATTATTTAAAAGGACTTCTAGCAAAATGATCTCAGAGATTGCTACTGAAGGGGAGTAGAGTATGCCACCCCAGAATGCACCACTTTGTCATGTGGATTATTTCAAGCTGAAGACACTCAAGGTCCAAAAGACTCCGGAAGAGAGATTTTAACCTCCCCACTAACGTCCCCTAGGAATTTAGATAGAGGGCCTGGACCAGGTATGGTAAGCTGTGGGGAGCTCAGCAGTGTCTGTTTGTTCAAAATCCTCTCTGTGTCCTCTTGTCTCCCTGTTGGCATGGCAAACATTTGTTTACCAAACGTTTGCCCTGCCCATCTTCCTGTGAATTGTCTTCCCTCCCTTTGAAGCCCAGACTCCTCTCCTGCTCCTTAGCTCAGGACAACACATAAGCCTCAACTGCCTGACTTGCCCTTGAACCTCATCTCTTTCTGGCTCCCATATGTATGAAATTAAACTTGTTTTTCTCCTGTTAATCTGCCTTGGATATTAATTACTTAACTCTTAGTTAATAAACCAGCCAAAAGAATCCAGAAGAGTAAAGAAAAAACTTTTCCTCCCCTACACTACCATTTCGAATTCTTATACGTTCGGTCATCTTTTCTCTGGGTGTTCGCGTGCATCCTTATAGCATTTATCAACACAACGTTGACAGGAGGCCATTTTGGCATGAACACAACACAGCAATCACAGAAGAAATGCCTCTTGACCCACCTCCACGTCAGACTGGCTTCCTAGTCCATTCCCCATGCCGGGGCAGGAAGACAGCAGCGTCTCTACATTTCAGTATATTTAGGAATAATATTAGAGACAAAGTTCCAAGTTATTTTCCTTCATGAATATGGCTCTTTTCTTAATATAGGATCACGAAACATGGAACTATCTAGTAAGTAAATTGCATCCTTTACTTCTTTGTCAGGACTTGGAAGAAATATTTAAAATTCCAGTCAATCATCTGGATGTTTGTTTTACTTCCTGCCAAACATCTGGATATTCAAACATATCAAGATAAAGTAATGCTTTTCAGTGATTTTATATGAACTGTGTAGATGTACCCTTCGATTGGGGGACAAAGAACAGTTGAAATGATTTTGCAGAGCTATTTATACAATTAAAGCTTGATCAAGGGGGAGTGTGATTTAAACCTCGGTCCTTGGGAACATCATTATGATTTATAGAGGGCTGGCTTACTATTTTAAAATTTCTCTATATTGTTTTCTTCCATAATAGCTCCATGCCTCGTAATGAATTGAAAATATTCAAGTCTTTAGAATCCCAATGGATTGCCACAGGGAACGAACAGAAGGTCTCTCTCCCTCCCCCTCCTTTTCCTGTGTTCAAGTTACAGGGCCAGATATATGGCCGTGAGACAACACAGAAGCAGGGTCAAGAAAACCATTTTGCCCCAGGGACCTGGCAGCTGAACTCTCCCCAAATGCTTTTAAAAAGAAAAAATATACATATTAAATGCCAATTTTAAACAAATCCAAAGATTCGCGGAGCCCTTTTTCACCTCATGATGTTGCTGTAGATATGAATGCACACCAAATGAGGTAACAGATTATGAAAAGTCGATGCTTAAAGTCTCTTGAGTTTTCTAACAAGAGATCTGGGAAGTTTAAAAGCATATCAGGTTTCTCAGAGATTATTAATTCTGGACTGCATTTCAGAGTATATCAAGTGCAGTCTGCTTTATACCAAACAGAGGGGAATGCACCACCAGACTAAGCAGACAGAACTAATAAGAGCTCGAATAAATCAAATTAAGAAATATTTATCGAAAATCTCTGTGTCTCCGGCATTGAGCTGTTAGGTGTGCGATGTACATAAAACATAAATGAAAAGTTCTGTGGTCTCAGACAGCTTAAATGAATTTGAAGAGATGAGACAATTGCACAGAAAATAAATAAGATACCAAATTTGAGCAGCAGTTCAAAATGAACGTCTCAAGAAATATCATAAATGACAAAAATAAACCAAAGCCAGGGACATAGTAAAGTCATCTTATAAACTGTTGGGCTAAAAAGGCAACTTCCCGAGAATGCTGCTATGGAGAAAAGCATTGGGTTTCAGGTTACAGGCATTTGTGCTTCGGAGGTACCAGGCCTTGGCTGAATTCTGTACCTGTTCCCAGTCTGATGCTGTGCTTGTAATGGCGGCGGGTGGCCAAACTGACCACGGTCAATGGTGCTCAGGAATGGAATTGAAAAAGTAAATCATAAGACAAAAAGGTCACGGCATTGCAGTGTCAGAAAAAATAAATGGACTTTTGCTCTTGGAAACATCATAAAATGACACAATAACTGAAGTTTCTATTTGAATTTCCAGGCTTCACCTGAATTGTCTACCAATCTAACCATCTCAGAAATCTCCGAAAGGCCAAGTGATGTCATCTTCTTTCTTCTTTCTTGATTACTATGCCTATTAAGACAATCAAAAATTATTTGAACCAAGGTAAATTAAGCGTGCCTTCTTTCTCTTTGACCCTTGATGTGAATGACCTAGATCCTCTGGACATTTAATTGCTATTACCTCATTAGAGGTACAAAAAAGAGTATAAAGAAACAATAATAAATAACCCTGAAACCCAGCATAAAATAAACAAATGAAATGTTTTTAAATGAAGAAAGACTTCACAAACTCAAAGTAAATTAACTAAAACAGAGAAAGGGAGAGAGGTGGGAAAAGGGCCAAACCCCTTACCTTGAAGAAACAGGGATCAAAAATTATTTTGTTCTCTAACTGATAGTTTAATATTGTTGGAAATACAGTGTTAAGGCATTAAGCTAATCTCAAAGAGAGCTAAAAATAGAATGCTTACCTTGGAAAGTCCCCGCTGAAAACAACACTGAAATAGATCCTCTCCCAAAACAGAAAATAAATGAAAAGGCAACAAAACTGGAATTAAAGCATACAAGAAAATGAAAACAAGTGAAAGCAAACACAGTATACCAACAAGGGATTGGTGGGAGACAGGTAGAAGGGGGTCATTTAACAAAAGTGCTGTTTAAAATGCATGGGCAGGTACAGAGACATCATCAAAGTAAGTCAGTATTCCAGAGCACTCAGCATCAGGAACCTTTACCACCCATAAGCCTGAAGAAATGGGAGGAAACAATGACCAGGAACCCACAAAGTGGGTCTAGAAAGAGAGCCTTTGGCCGGCTGGGGCATTCGGTGGAAAGACAGAGCAATCAGGGGGCCCAGCAGGATGAACCAGGATAACTCCTTGACCTTACTCTCTTCCTGTTCTGCTCTGCCCTATCAGGAGTCTCCACTGATTCACTCAACAGAAAGCCAGGGGGCATGAAGTCAGTTAATGTGCCCATGGAATTCAGCATCCTGGAGTACAGCATAGTGGAAACGGGGGAGCTGATGGAGAACCAAAAAGAAGATACCCGATGCACACGACAATTACAAGAAATCATCATAACTGGGCATAACGTCCTTTTGAAGATTTGAGTTTTCTAAAAAACTGTCTCCTGGAGATAGAATTCGCATACCATGAAATGCGTCCTTCTAAAGGGTACAATTTTGTGTTTTTAAGTGTAGAGTTTTACAACACTGCTATATAATTTTTGAACATTTTAATCACCCCAAACAAAATCCCATGTCTGTTTTCCCCCTACCCTCAGACCTTGACAAATGCTGACCCACTTTCTTTCTTTATGAGATTTTCCTTTTCCAGACATTTCGTACACATGAAAGCCTACAACATGTGCTCTTTATGTATCTGGCTTTTAAACTTAGCATGATGCTTACAAGGTACATCCGTGTTGTAGAAGATATCATTACTTCATTATTGTGGCTGAATAATATTCCACTGTGTGAATTTATCAGTTTGTGTATCCATTCTTCGGTTGATGGACATTTGGTGACTCTACATTTGACTATTATGAATAATGCTGCTATGGACACTCATGTTCAAGCCTTTGTGTGAACATATGTTTTCACTTCTCTCATGTAAATATTTGTAGTGGAAATTTCTGGGTCATGTGGTGTCTCTATATTTAACATTTTGAGGAACCACAAAACTGTTTGCCAAAGAGCTATTCCATTTTACATTCATGCTGGCAGCACACAAGGGTTCCATTTTCTCCACAGCCTTGCCAACACTTGTTATTATCTGTCTTTTTTTAAATAGTAGCCATCCCTCATGGGTATGAAGATGTATCTTCTTTGATTTTGATTTGCATTAATGACTAAAATTGTGGTTTTTAAAATGTATTTCTCGGCCATTTGTTTGGTTTTGAAACATCTTTATTCAAGTCCTTTGTCCTAAAAATTGGGTTGTCTTTTTATTGTTGTGTTATTTGTGTGTTTGAAGAGTGCTTCAGATATTCTAGATAAAAGTCCATCGTAAGATAGATGATTTGCAAATATTTTCTCCCATCCTGTGGGCTTTCCATTCACTTTCTTGATGGTAAGATTTCATTTGGATTAAGTCTGGATTATCTATTTTTGTTTTATCACACAGTTGTCGGTTTGTGACCCTCCTAGGAACTCCCCCCATGTAATCTGAAACTGGCCTCTGTGAGAAGAGGGCGGAGAGAAACTGAAGACAGAGGCAGGTCATTCGAAGATGGAAAGGGGCACTTTTAATAAAACAAAAGGAACTTACATATGAGGCTTGTCTGGGGGGCAGCAAGACAAATGGATCGCTGTACCGGCCCACCACATCTTAAAAGTTTATGAAGAGGCCCTAACTGGACTCAGTCACGTATATCACATAGATGTTTTTAACACCACTTAACTATCTCAAGGTTATGTCCTTGGAGCAGCCTCTGGGACCAGGAAAGGCAAATGGAACCTACACTGGGAGGACAGGGGAGAGGCTGAGGAGTGGCTGGGTCCAGTTCCCGGGTCAGTCAGCGGTCACGGCTTTTTGATCGTATTCTCCGACAGTGTTTTCCATATTCTACCTAATATCTAAAGATGCCTAGTTCAAAGTTAAAAAAAATTATCCTTACCTTTTCTTCTAAGAATTATATAGTTTTATCTCTTCCCTTTGAGGCGATGGTCTAATTCGAGTTAATGTACTTACATAGCGTATTAAGAGTCACAACTTCATTCTTTTGCACTTGGATCTACAGGGTTCCCAGCACAATTCATTGAGAAGATTTTCCTCCTTTGAATTGTTCTGGCACTCTTGTCAAAAATAAACTAGTGATTCGTGTATGGTTTTATTTCCTGATTCTCAACCTCCTCCGGTACTACATTGTCAGTACGACACTGTCTTTTTTTTTTTTTTTAATTTTTTTTTTTTTAACGTTTTATTTATTTTGGGGACAGAGAGAGACAGAGCATGAACGGGGAAGGGGCAGAGAGAGAGGGAGACACAGAATCGGAAGCAGGCTCCAGGCTCTGAGCCATCAGCCCAGAGCCCGACGCGGGGCTCGAACTCACTGACCGCGAGATCGTGACCTGAACTGAAGTCGGACGCCTAACCGACTGAGCCACCCAGGCGCCCCGACACTGTCTTTATTACTGTAGCTATACAGTAAGTTCTAAAACAATAAATTGTGAATCTTCCTTTTTTTTTCCAACATAGTTTGCCTATTCTGGATTCCTGATTTTTCATGTGAATTTTAGGATCAGTTTGTCAATTTCTTGAGCAAACAAACAAAACAAAACAAAACAAAACCCAGCTGGGATTTTAGTAGGGACGGTGCTGAATATGTATGTCCACTTGGTGACTATCACCATTTTAGCAATATCTTCCAACCTGAGCATGGGATGTATTTCCAATGGTTTCTATCTTCTTTAATTGTTTTTAATGATATTTAATAGTCTTTAGTGTACAAGACTTGCACTTCTTTAGTAACATTGATTTCTGAGAATTATATTCGTTTTGGTGTTATTAAAATGCAATTGCTCTCTTAATTTTATTTTCTGATTATTCGTTGCTGGTGTATTGAAATGCAATTGATCGTTGTACACTGATCTCGTATCCTGAAACCTTGTTGAATACATTCATTAGTTCTAATGATTTTTCAGCGGATTCCTTAGGACTTCTACATACAAGAGAACACCATCTGCAAATCAAGATAGTTCCCCAGTCAGAAAAGCTTTTATTCTTTTTCTTGTCCAATTACTCTGGCCTTATAGAAGTGGCAAGAATGGACGTCGTTGGCTTGTTGCTGATCTTAGGGGGACAGTGTTTGGTGTTCCATCCGTATGTGTGACATTAGCTGTGGTTTTTTCATAGACAGTCCTCGTGAATTAAAGAGGTTTCGTTCTACTTCTAATTTTTTGAACATTTTTATCATGAAACAGTGCTTCCTTCAAGATAATCATGTATGCTTTGTTTTTTATTCTGTTGATAAAGTGTATTGTGTTCATTGATTTTCATAAAAAAGTGAGAATGACCACCCCCCGCCCCCAAGGTGGAGGTATGTCACATGGTATTGTTCCTTGGACTTGAAACCCAATGGAGTCTGACTGACTAGATTTTGAAATTGCTTGGGACTGTCGAGTCTTAGTTTTTTTTTTGTTTTTTTTTTTTTTTGGACCCTTTTTCTCTCAGTTTGAATTAGAATACGTATAACTGTTATCCTATGCATTTTCCAACTTTGTATCTTGGGAAAAGATAACTTATATCTTAAGTTTCCAGGTTCATAGGTGGAGAGGAATCGTGCTTCAGGGTAGATTATACCCACACTTGTTTTAGACGATGAAATTTGGGACTTTTGAGATGATGAAATATGGGCCGGCTAATGATTCTGTAATAGAATGAGACTTTAGGGGGATGTTAAGATGACATAAATATATGTGCAATATTCTACTTAATAAGGAAAAAAAATCAGTTATCGAGGCCTGGTTAATATACATTAGAACAAGCTTAACGAGAGAGAAAGGAGAAATAAGAATGGCCTGTACTGGTTGTAGGTAAGAATCCTCTAGACTAGAATTTAATGGTAAGCGAGGGACTTTTAGAATTTCAGGTGAATGCAGTTTGGGGAGACATTGATGGAGAGAGATGTTATTCTGTGCATTAGCATTGCCCATACTTGTACTAGGACTTCAGTATGTCCTTGAGATTCAATGTTAAAATCCGATGATTCAATTTTAATGTTTGTTTTACTGGCTGTGCTCCTATGAAAGCAAGTGCACTCAGCAACCATGAACCCCAGCTATATTTGGGTAAATAATGAGGTCTAACTTCTGGGTTGTAAACTTAAAAGTTCTCAGTTTTACCTCGTATTCAAATTATTACACTAGGCTTGAGTCAAGAGTTTCTTTTTTTATCAGACTTTTCAATTTGAGGAAAAAGACTGTACAGAAAAAGGAGTTGGTGGGGTTGGCAAACTTCTCGAGGCATGACAATCCTCAAACACCAGAAAGAAAACAAAAGCACACACACACACGCATACATATGTGCACACATGCATACACACATAAACTAACACACACACACACTAAAACACACACACAAACACACACACGCACACGTGAGAAAAAAAAACAAAAAAGATATAGTGGAGTTTACACTGAGGTCAAAATTGTTGTACAAAGGAGAATGTGCTGCTGGGGCTCTATATTCCAGAGAAAGAACAGTTCTGTGAGTCTGGATATGTGTTCACCAGCTAGAAGAAATTTTTAAAGAATCTTTTCTGCATTTGCAGCCTGGGAGTATTATACCCAACCTCTAAAGAACCCCTGTTTCTTAAGAAGTTCAAGTCATTTCTGGAAGTGTGGAGAAGATTGATGGTGGCCAAGTTTGGATTAATTCGAAGTTTCTAGTTCCACAAGTGAAACTGGATCCCTGGGGACTTGGAAATTGCTGTGGGATTTTCAAATAAACAGGCTTTGGAACCACTGATACAAGCTAATTGCTAACAGAAACTTGAGAAACTGGCAGAAAGAACCATGCCAATGACTGGTGAATAATATTTGTTTTGAGCAAGATTTTTAATGGCAAGGAATAGAAAGTCTCAGAGCCTGGGATGTTCTGCTGACTCACTTATTCTGCAGAATCTGGCCTGAGTCCTTATCAGTGGATTCATAGCCATCCTTGTCCTAGTTCTGTGCTGGGCTCTCCCATGCTTTTAAGGCAGCTTAAAAGCTGATAACTTGTTGAATTTAAAATTATGTTTTAATAAAGAAAAAGCTATTCATGTTTACATTGGATTATGGGTTCTGCTTAAGTGATGTGCCATTGACCAGTGAGGTAGCACTTAGATATTCCTACAGAGTTGGACAAGACTCATGAAAGGGTAATCTATGAGCCATGTTTGCTTAAAATTCTTGAATTTCATAACAAAACCTAGGGGATAACTTGAATATTCGCTATCTATTGAATTCACCAAGGCTTAGGAGGAAAAAGCTGTCACTTTAACTATACTCTGGAAGTCGGATCGAGTAATTACATTTAGATATGAGATGCTGGGACAGCCTTGAAAGTCAGAAGTTCTGCAGACATGCCTCTGACTCTTAAAGGTGGACCCAGTCAATGAGTGCAGTGCTGGTGGATGGAGAGCAGGTCAGTTGGTCAATGTGGATTAGGGTACTCCTCAGAGCTAGCCAGGGGCACAAAATAGGGATGATGCCTTTAAATGTGAACCCATCAGAGAGTGAACCATAATATTTTAGGCACAAGTACTAGCTATACCATGAAGTTTAAAGTAACCCAATTACTGATGGATTGGTTATAGACAACAGAAAAGGCCATGCTATGTTTTTAGCATTGATGCAGGTGGGTATGATTGGTAGGGTCATGTTACAAAATAGAGATAAAAGGAGGAAGGAAGACTTTAGCAAAGAATGTTATCAGTACAATGTTAAATTGACTGGACATTAGCAATCATTCAACCCAACCTGTTCTCTTTATTAATCAGGAAATCCCCGAGGCCTCCAAATCTCAAGTAATCCATTAAAATTAGTAGAACAGATCATCTTCGAACTCAGATTTACTGAAACCGAAGTTTCCAGGTGATTCATCTCAGGGATGAAATAACTCGGGTTTGGACTGAATGATTGAAATAGTAAATTGAGATTTAAAGAATTTCTGTAGAGCCAATAAGAAGGGTGGAAGCCTGGAGACACATTTGCCCAGTTCCCTGGGAGTATGAGGATTTAACTGAGAACTCAGTAGAAAGAGGATAACAATTACATGGTGGTATGTGTGGTTTTGTATCATGAGCCTCAAGTTAAAAGACTTTGTAATATGAAATGGGTTTGCTATAGCCATGGCAATGCAGAGCACATGGAGCCATTAACATAGAATCATTTTAGCCATCAATCCCTTAAAGTCATTTTGCAGATAAAGTCAAATAAGGGAAAGTAGACACTGATACTAGCAATCAGTGTTTGCCTATGACTACTGGCTTACCCAGCGCTAATAGGTTTTATGAAACTAAGCAATGGCAAATGGGAATATGGACGTAATGCAAAATAAATAAATGAAAGAAATGGCCAACAGTGGAGCCCACATTGCATTCCTAATGGAATCTTCCCAGTACCGTCTGCATAGATCTTCTTCTCTATTTGCTCTTTTTAATGTTTCCCACATCCTCCTCATGTTGCACCTCCTTTCCAAAAAGAATTTCCACTTTAATTTAAAAACCATTTGCTCAAGGGGCCCCTGGGTGGCTCAGTCGGTTGAGCGTCCGGCTTCGACTCAGGTCGCGATCTCATGGTTGGAGAGTTCAAGCCCCACATCGGCTCTGTGCTGACGGCTCAGAGCCTGGAGCCTGCTTTGGATTCTGAGTCTCCCTCTCTCCCTGCCTCTCCCCTGCTCCTGCTCTGTCTTTCTCTGTCTCTCAAAAAATAAATAAATGTTAAAAAACAAAACAAAACATTTGTTCGAGGCACTTCTGAAGACCCCTAGGCCAATAGAATATTGTTCTTTTAATTATGTGCCATGTAAACAATATAAACGTAGTAAACCGACCACACAGTATTCATGGATCTGATCATTTCTGGCAGTCAGTGGCTAAATTTCGTAATTGTCTTTACAGCATAATATATTTGGGGTTGTCAACACACAGAGGTTATATTTACTCTAAGGGACGTAAGATCCCAAAGCAAGGCAACTCTTCCATGGTCAGGGTGTACAAAGTCAGAAATAGATCTAAAACCTTTTGCTTCCTGGCTTAATATTTTGGCGCTATCTTTAACTTCTTGTGTATAACTGTAGCATTTGGTATGGTCAGGATTGCTTGGAAAAGATGTGTCCAAAATTGACTTTCTCCTTTTAGGATCTGCTGAATATAGTAGAAAACTGTAAAAGAAGATAAGGCATTCTCTTAAGGGTGGAAAACAGTATTTATGCTATGTGTGGAGAGATATCATCAAAATTAGTCTCGGTGCTGAAAAAATCAGTGGTACATATAATGTCTTATGTTGTAACGCTGTTACCCTGAACATTTTAAGGTGATTAACAAAAAAAAAACTGTTACTCTCAATAAAATGTAGAATATGAAGAATAGATTTATGGAGTATGAAATACTATGTCAAAAATAAAACTGTCAATACGCTTCCCTCTCTCTTTATGGTATGATATTATCTAGTTCTTACTGACATTTGGAACTCAAAGCACTGTGGAGATTCAAAAGGAACTTTAATGGTGACAAATGCTGATTCTAAATATATATATATATTTTGATGAGCGCAGAATGTATTTAATAAAGTGATTTAAGATGTTCAAGAAGAGTCTTGTGCAAACCCAAAGCAAGTTTTCTTTGAAAAATTGAATTTGTTCCCTTTTTAAAAAAAATGACATCATACAAGATGTGTTTTTAATCAATTATCATTGTAGATAATTCAGAGGGCAACATATATGGGAAAACAATGGCGTGATTAACTAGGCATTGACCTCGTGTTATGGCACTGGTCCAGAGAGAGCTTATTAGTTTGAGCTAGCAGTAAATATGAAACCGAGGGCATCATAAATCACAACAGCAGGATTAATCTGAATGTGAATCAGATACATGGGAAAAACTGAGACATTCCCAGTGAGTCCAAAAACAGCTACGTGAAGTCAGTGGAGAGAAAATGATTTTCATACAAAGGTCCGTACACAGTTCTTTCCATTTTATCTAGAATTTTCAATTGCAGACTTTCAATTCAAGCCCTTACAACTAAATTAGAATTTTCCTTAATTAAATAAATCAGAAACATGGACTCTTGGGATTGCTAGTGATGCTGGTCAGGACAAAATCTTTGTGAGGGGGGAAGTATGTGGATTTTGCTTCTCAAAGGGTTTTGTCTCATGATACCGTTAGAGGCTTGGACAAGCCGCCTACCTTGAGGCTATTGTTTTAGCTCCATAAACTCATTTAGTTTGTCTGGATCATCACAGAAATTTTCATTCTGAGAAAAACATTGCAACCCACGTTTCGCTGTACCAGCCAATTGAATGGCTGACCCATCTTAGATAATAATACAAAATGGGTTGGAAGAACTTTGAGCCCTGTTTTGATTCTCAGGATTTCAAAAAGATCCTAGAGTAATGACACTTTCAAACTTACTTTCTGCATTAAAGAGGAGAATTCTAAGAGTTTACTGTATTTAGGGTTGGCAGGTGGATGTGTTCGTTACCTGCCACAAATATGTTAGCTTTAGTCTGCAATGTTTGATTGAGTCACCGGTCAGACTCAACATGTTTGAATTTTCATTGCCTTGTGATTTCTGGGTATAAGTTTATGGTGATATTACTGCTCCAGAGACATGAAGAGAGAGAAAACACCAGCAAAGTAACTATGTGGTATGATGGTGAAATAGCAACGGTAACATTGTTTTTGTAAATGTGCTTTTCTTTTTTCTTTTTCACTTTAGGAAAAAAATATAGTGGTACACTCAGCTGGGTATGGAAACACAGCCATATCAGCATACTAAATCATAAATGTTAGCGAATCAGAAACACACATAAGGTTCTAACTCTTTGGGGTTTCTATGTGGGTATTCTTCTACTGACACAGACTTATTTTTTCTACCAGACATACCAACGACATTTAAAAAATGTATTTCCCCACTGTAGTCTGCTTATAAGCCACCTGCTGTTGCTGCTTTGACATTTTTTCATTAAGACCTGTTTGCTCTTTCCCAGAGGCATCGGTAATATTCACTGTGGTGTGAGTCAGACTGGTGGCTCCTTTCTATCAGAGGATGAGCCCAATGTGGGATGCCTAATTCCAGAAGGTTCTAGGGGAGCAGAAGAGATGATGTATATATCTTCTAGCTCAGCCAATTCCAGAAATGTATGGACAAAAAATAGTCAGTTCTTGCCATCTGCACCAAAGGCTTCTTCAAGTGCTTTAATTGCCTTGGACATTCATAGTCGAAACAAAGCACGAATAGAGTGGCTGATGTACAGTTACATCGCACGTGTGATTACTACCCTGCGTTGATGATACACGCTTTTCTCAACCTATATAAGAGAGGGTTAAATAAGCTGAGTAAATTAAAAGATCATATCAAAGGAAGTTAAAAGAGAAAAAAAATCTATTTTTTATGATTGAAGAAAATATGAGATTACATAGGGTAGGTAAAACTTTTATGTCATTCAATTTTGTTAGAATATAGCAAGCCAATTATATAAAATTAAATTTCAAGCTTGATTGATTTTTTTAAATATTCATCTTAAGCACTGCATTTGGTGTTTATTGTATTATACAGGAAATACCAGAGAACGGCTGCTGCATCCAGGAATTAAATGAAACCTATACTGTCAATAGCCTGGCTGGGGTTTTGATAAAGCATTATGACATTTCTATATTATGCAGCACCATAAAATGCTAAACATACACAGAGCACAGAACTATAAGTTTCAAAAGCACATACTGGAAGCTAGAGTGTTTTGGCATTTATAGCTGGCTAGCACGGGGAGATAATGAGGAGTCTGATACCTTGGAAATCATAACTATGAAATATATATACAATAGTTTCCCATCAAGATGGATCATATATCACGCAATATTGGAGGATAATTCAAGTCTGCAATGCAATCTGCTTTTCATTTCAAGTGGAGGGCGACACAAGCCATAATTTACCCAGGTAGTACTCGCTTGGGATCTAACGACAAATTTAGAGCAACTCGTGACAAAAAAAATCCACATGGGAAACCATGAAAGATTTGACATCCTCTTGTCTCTCAACTTTCTTCCCCCGACTCTTCTTACCCTTCTCCATAAATGTAAAATCTTTTGTGTTCATATGGATCCGTGATGAAATAGAAGTATTCCTTGAGAAATATAAAGGGACATATACAATTACTAGCTAGTAATTCCCAAATTGTTGATGGAGAGGAAGTAGGATAAATCACTCCAGTGAGAGCTTATTGTGACTGCCCCAGCCTCCACAAAGAGCCAAATTTAAATAACTGTCTACTAAAACCACTTTCCGCGTTAAGAGGTGCGATGGCTCTTTCTGTGTACACCAATTAATTCTTTATCAAAAAAGCCCTTTTATATCATATGGAAATGGAGTTAGGGTGGCATAGAACCAGCGCTTGTGGACTCTGGAACAAGTGAAATGGCTGATGTTCCATTGTTACTTTTCATTTCAATGTTTAATAAAATATTGAGAGACAGTAGGAAGACAGACGGAATTTTTGGTGGGAAATAGAACAGTCCTTTGTGACTGGACAAAACGGTGGGAACCCTTTGGCTTCTGGCATTTTTGGTCATCTGTGTAGGCTTGGCCAACTGCCACTTGGGCTCTCTGTCTCGTGCCATTGGATGAAAATATACCCCGTGTAGGGGAGTCTCAGAGGAGTTTGACAATATGGACCTGAACTTTGGTTTCATCTCTGCCTTTATTATTATTTTTAAATAAATTAATACATATATATTAATATAAAGATATCTCTTTGCAACTCTAAAATCTAAAGACAGGGTATGCACAATAAAGCAGATACAAAAACACGAGCTTTATATTTAATCTTTACAATTCCCCTTCTCCTTCTCCTCCTCCTCCCCCTCCTCCTCCTCCTTCTTCTTTCTCTTCTTCTTCTTTTTCTATTTAGGCTAAAGCTTACATCCCCATCTTCTTCTTGTTCCCGAAAAACAAAGAAAAATCAGTTTGGACCGCTAGTCAAGAGATGGACCTATGTTCACATATCTGAAAACAAGCAGAATAATGTGACTGTTTTAACTTTCTGGTGCTTGAGTTTTACACTTCATTCCTGCTTATAAATATGGTGATAATACCAGCATGACTTGAGCAAATAGAGATAAGGCAGAAAGTAATGGCTAAATTCCAGCATAAAATTCTTGAGTAAAATATTATTTAAGCACACAGCACCACCTTCCCAATGTTCACTTCAGACTTTGAAGCTTAATTCTTCTTATTTTTACATAGGCTTTACTTTCTAAAGAGATAGAAAACAGTTGTCAAGATGGCTGACATCTTGAATATTATTATTTAATTTCATTGTGATCATTCCCCCCCTTAAAGTCAAGTAATCTTAATTTCTTTTCCATTCTTTTATGTCCTCTTTGTCAGTTATGTAACCATTTCAGATGTTCTACTTGAGTTTCTTTATGCCTTCAAAATGGTCTTTTTCATCTTATTCTCTCAAACATTCGGGATGCAAAATAAAAAATGGCATGGCATAAAAATCAGACAAAAATTAAGTATTTTCAGAAAACGATTACATAGCAAGCACCCACAAGGAAGGATTAGGTTACATAGCCCTGCTCTTCAATTTCAGGGTTTCATTTAGCTTTACTCATTTACTGATTTATAAACTCCCAGACGTATTTGATAAAGGAATTGTCAGAGTTTACAAAAATAAATATAAAAAAAAGATTAAAAAAAAACAAAGGTTGAGAGAGACAGAGTAAGGGGGAATATATGGGTTATACTCGAATAAACCCCTTGATATACAGAAGTATAAATATATGTAATGGACACTGTAGTTACCAAAGGCAGGTCACATATTTGGCCCCGAAGCTTTTAGCAGTTAAAGCAAAAAGGGAACTCATCTCAGTTACAAGAATCACAGTGTTCCTAAGTCTTACAAATAAAAACAGCAGAGAAAACCATATTTCAAGAAAAAAATACCCCAAACTAAAAATCTGAGCGATCTCTTTCATGGATTCTCATACACAAGTATGGGAAAACGTAATAGAAATAATCCTACAGTGAGTATAACGGCACATTTTATTGGACAGTTTCTTACGGCGTTTTCTATACTGGCAACTGGCATGAAGTTACTGGACAGTTTAGTGAAAGCCAATAGAGATAGTGCCAAACATTTTGGTTCCATGCCCAGTTCTTCGATCCAAAGATAGAGTCAAAATGCATGAAAGAATAAATCTGTAGCGTGCCCATCGAGCCTACATCCGCAAACATCTCTTGACAGCCTGCATTTTGATAAGGATTAAATGGCAGAGACTTAAACATTTTTACCTGCCAGAAAGAACCTGAAGGCACCTCTGTGGTGCTGCAGATTGAGGACTAAGTCCTATCCCTCACTACTATGAAACAAAATAGGGTCTGCCTCTACCTTCCCTACCTGACCTACGGTAAGTAAGACCTAATTTTAAAAGCTCAAGGAAATGAATGAAGCCCCCTTCTCTTGGGACCATCGCTTTTACCAACACGCAGTTTGAATGTACCTCTGTGAAAATTAGATCTATGGTTAGCCACAGACTTCTGTGGAAGAGAGAAACTCAAATTCCAGGCAAATCGGTGCTACCGACGTAAACAAGTGCGGTGTTCTCACCACAAGATGTGCGTGTCTATAGAAATCGTCAAATACAGTAGCCCATTTTGATTTGTTTGGCTTTCCACAAAACTAAAAAATAAAACGCTACTGCTCATTTGCCAAACACATCAACTATTCGGTCAAATTCATTTTGGAGGAATCCGGAGAATGTTCCGTTGCTTTCAAAGTGGCATTTTTAGAGGACAGGGTAGGCTTGTTCCCACCTCCAATCCCCGAGAGAGAAATGGTAAGGGAGAGAATTCTGGAAGAAAATTGCAGGGTCTATATTCTCAAGGAGAAGGATTTTCTTATTTGCCTCCTCAGTTCCTTCCAGGGCCACACGGCACTTTTGTTTTACTGCCTTTTATTATTTCTTCCTTTTTCTCCTGTAACCACTCATCCTCATAGTCCTGAAAGAGTTTAAACAAAAATGACTTTGTTTGGTTCTGCAGAATTAACACGACACTCAGGCATATTTCTAATTGAATGCAGATGTTTTCTAAGCAGAGACAAGCCTCAGCCTTGTGTGCATAATTCTTACCCTGCCCTAATGGAGAGAAGTGAGTCCAAAATTAGCAACTTTTTAAAGCCAAATCTGGCCATGTGCCACAGAGACTTTGCTTTTGCTTTTTTTTCTTTCTTTCTTTCTTTTTTTTTTTTTTTTTTTTTTTTTATTTTCCAAGGGCGTGCAGACAGGAGGTCTTTAAAAAGCTATACAGGGAGGGCCACCATATTTCCAAGAAACTTAAAAAAGGAAGAGAGAAAGCCAAACTAATCAGCGTAGCAGTACATTTACGTTCTCCTCTACTCTCTGCCCTCAGAAATAAGGCTGTTAAAAATTCACAAAAATGTTGCTCCCCGAGTGGCAGGGGCAGCAAGCTTTGGAGGGAATGAGGTCAACTCAAGAGCTCCGTTTTGACTGTCTTGAGACGGAGTTGCTGACACGGGCAGACTTGTGAACACCAGATGAAGAAAGGGTAGCTCTGTGTTTTCTCAACTCCTTATTTCAATAATTTGCACTAAAGATGTTACAACCTCATTGTTCCATCCAGATCCACGGCCATGTGCATGTCTGCTAGAACAGCAGGTTTTGAGACCGATTATGTGGTCCTTAAAAAAAAAAAAAAATCACTTTGATTGTTGAGAACCTCATAATCAGGCAGTTTGTGTACAAGGTCTGTGCTCCAGAGGCCTGACCACAGGATTGGCTAGAGAATGAAGGCACGGCCGATGGAAATTCATGTTTCAGATAGAGAATGTGTATGCCATGTTTTCTGCCTTTCCCACTGGTGAAAGATTTCAGGACGATGAAGCAAACTTTCAAAATGTAGGATTATGTCTAATGTGAAAATAAATAATCCCCAGAAATTACACATTCATAACCAGAAACAAAATGCTTGAGTTGTTAAAGAGATGGTTTACTAATGCTGATGAACATAAAAAAAAAAAAAAAAAAAGGTCAGCTTACACTTAGGTTTAGAATTAGGAAGAAATTTACCTTTTAAAGAGAAGGATTCATGGAACGCCTGCATGGCTCAGTCAGTTAGGCCTCAGCTCTTGATCTCAGCTCAGGTCTTGATCTCAGGGTCATGAGTTCAAGCCCCATGCTGGGCTTTGAGTTGGGCATGAAGCTTACTTGAAAAAAGAAGAAAAAGGGGGAGGGGGGGGTCCTGGTTGACTCAGTCGATGGAGTGTCGTACTTTGGCTCAGGTCATGATCTCACGGTTTGTGAGCTCGAGCCCCACATTGGGTTTGCCACTGTTAGTGCAAAGCCTGCTATGGATCCTCTGTCCCCCTCTCTTTCCACCTCTCCCCTGGGTCTCTCTCAAAAATAAATTAACGTTAAAAAAAAAAAAGAGGATTCCTGACTTTCACCAGCATTTTCAGCCCGTCATCCAACTCACTGCGGTGAGAATGATTCTCTTGCTGCCCCGTGGTCATTGAGTTTTTATTGATTTCAATAAAAGTTCACCTGCAAGTATACCATCACACTAGGTTTTAGTGATCTAGAGAACATTGGCCTGCAGTGGATTTTGCCTCCATGGAATTATTTTCAAGGATCTGGTTATATAATCATTCGGACTCTACTTTAGGTAGAGAAATATCTCTTTGGCACATGGTTGAGAATACGGCTCTTGATCAAAGCTCAACATGTTGGGGAGAGAGGAAAGGAAGAAAGAAATATTTCTTCCCATTTTTTGCAATTCCTGATTGACCTTCCAAGGAAAGCTCCATTACAGAGTCAAAGTAGGTGACAACTTTGAGAGACTAAAAGTTGAATCCATCTTCTGAAGAATTAATCCTTCCCTTGCTCAAATAACGTATATGAAAATGGGAAAGGCGTGTCCTACTGCATTTTTTTTTTTTTTGGCCACACCGTAGGACACTAATTAATAAACTACTCACGATTTCATGAAACATTCAACATGTGGGAAATCTCTGAAGTTGCCTTAATAATAAGACACTGTTGGGGCACCTGGGTGGCTCAGTTGGGTAAGCGTCCCGCTCTTGCTTTCAGCTCAGATCATGTTCCCACGGCTTTGTGGGTTTGAGCCCCACGTCAGACTCTGAGCTGGCAGCATCGAGTCTGCTTGGGATTCTCTCTCTCTCCCTCTCTCTGCCCTTCCCCACTCGTGCTGTCTCCGTCTCTCTCAAAATAAGTAAATAAAACTTAAAAAAATATAATAAGACACTGTCTTGAGGGTTGGAAGGTTTTAATGGGTTTGGTCTGTCTCCATACCTGTGAGAAGATTTGGGGCTTTCGTGGTAAATAATTAGCGTGCTACCTAAAAGTCAAAATTGTAATATGAAAGTCTAGGAGAAAGAAATGTTGGAGACATGAGTAATGTCTTTGGAAATGCCATCCACTTGAGTGTTCTAAGGGTTCAAAGATGTTACGCTTCCATCATATCTAACATTATTTCACCAAGCAAAGGCCAAGATGAGTTGAATATAGGTGCTAACAAATTATAAAGTGTACGTGACGTTAAAAAAGACCAACAAACCCACACCCGAAACCAATCTAACATCTGCCTCTTCCAAAGCTTGACGGAAAAGGAGATTATTTTTTAATGTTTATTTAATTTGAGAGAGAGACAGAGAGAGAGAGAATGTGTCCAAGTGGGGGAGGGGCAGAGAAAGAGGGAGAGAGAATCCCAAGCAGGCTCTGTGATATCATCACAGAGCCGCATGTGGGGCTCGAACTCGCGGACCGGGAGATTGTGACCTGAGCGGAAATCTTGAGTCAGACGCTTAATGGACTGAGCCACCCAGGCGCCCTGAAAGGGGATTATTTTTGCAATATTTTCACATTCAAATAGTGATAGAAAAAGACGAATGATCTGTAATCAAGGAAAACATTGAAAGCCGGCTTCAACCGTGAAGACTCGCTCAGGAATGCTGAATTTGTTTTTTCTTCCATGCATTACCCACTGATGCCTCGGGATGGATATCCTCACAACAGAAGCCTTTCTCCTGTGCTTTTGAAGTTCTATGTTAAGCGGTTTCCAGGGCACCTATTTTCTGGCTGCTTCTTTGGGTTTTAGTTTCTGTTTGTTACTTGCTCTATTTAGTTACCCCTAGGGCACACAGCTAATAGCTTTTAGCTGAACAACTTCTGCTTTTAAAGGGAATTCACAGTGTGATGTTCTCAGGTTATCCTGTAACTGATTGTTTTTAATGAATGGCTCTTCTAGTTTGACTAAGGATTTCTGACCTTTAAGACTGTTAGTATTTCTAGGTGATATTTACTCTGTTGATCTCTCGCTTTCATTGTTTCTTTGCACTCTTTGTGTGTAGTTTCTCTGTTTAAACTAGTGATTTCATGTGTTTTGAAACTAAACACTTAATCTCCTTTGGTTTGTATACTTTGCAGTCGTTGCCTGTGGAAGCACTCCCTCAATGCATTAGAGAGATGTTGAAATCCTGGTTTCAGATAAATTCTAGTGCTTCTTGCCAGAGGGAGAGGAGGGCCACTTGATATGGCTTAACAACTCTGGTTTATTTTCTGCTTCATCTTGGTTTATCATCCCTAATAATATCAGACCTTGGCATTTCAGATACTTGCTGAGAACAGAGGAAAGGAAAAAAATATATATATCCTACAAGATCTTCACGCTACGGATTATTTTTTTTACTTTCTGGGAATGAAAAAGGGGTAAACTGACACTTAAAAGAATGCTATTTATTCGCTAAGCATAAGAGCAGATTACAAAATTACCTATCAGGAGGTTGGAGGCCAGTTTTTCTAGGTTGGGGTAAGACCGGGGGCAGGGTTACAGGCCCACCTTTTACCAGGGAAATCAAGATTTAAAAAATGCTTCCGGAAGTTCTAAAGGAAAGAATGGAACAACCAGAGGGGACGTGTGAAAGCGGAAACAGTCAGTGAAACCCTTTTTACCTTCATCATTTGCTCTTGCTTCTGGGCTCATAAGCGAAGTTGAATCTGTGTTTCCCGCGAATAGACGCACGGCTGCCTTCGGCCCATCTGCCCGTGTCTGGGCCCCACACCTGGCTTCTGGAAGAAAAAGGCCAGAACACAGTGAGACGATGTCTTTGATTCACTGCACCCTAGCTTGGATGCCACCCAGTCTTCCCAGATCACTCCTGTGTTAGCTAAGCAATCCGGTCTGGAGAGCAAGGGGAGATCTCTCAGGGGTCTTGGACAAATAAAAGCAGTAATCAAAAGTGAGGTATTTAACACAGCCCCAGCATGCGAGAAAAGGCAACAGATACCATTCCACGTACTGGCTTTCAAAATTGGGAAAAGAAAAAAAAAAAGATTTAGCTCCGAAGCACACTTAAGAAAGAAAAATCAAGACAGTACAGCAGAAGCTGGGGGAGGAGGGAGCACGTAGAGTAAAAATTCCCTCTGAGCCCACAGAAAGCAATAAGAGTTCTCATTTAACCTCGGAAAATGACTTGAGAATCACTTGTACTTTGAAACGATTCTAAATTGCAAACTAATTTCCCAGTGGGATATGTTGATGGCGTTGCCGTTCGCAGCATAAATAATGAGCTTGCAACCAGGACCCCCAATAAAGCAGCGCACGTTTGTGGAATTTATGAACAATTTTTTCCCCCATCTGACATTGCAATGTTAATGCTTCCAGTTAGGAGTTTTACTGTGTCAGCAGGTGAATCCCCTGGCAGTAAGTCAAGCTTTAATGGAACATGCTGGTAGGAGCGATTATGCTGTTGCAGGGTAAAACTCTGGTGTATTAGCCTTCTAGAATACATGGCCACACTCTGCTACCTACCCTGATCGCCGGTGTTCCTGGTTGTTGGACTTTTACTGCTACGCTTCAAATTGACCATGGCAAGGCAAAATTTCTATCTTATAAAAGATTTTAGAACTGGAAACCGTAATGGTATCTAGGTAAACCCTTTGTTTGTTTGTTTGTTTGTTTGTTTTTAATAAGGAAGAAACCTGAGGCTTGAGGGGTTACCTGGCTGGTTAGATAATACACATGAATAAATGATAAGACTGGGACTCTATCCTAGGATTCGTCTGTTCCTTTAGCGCTCTGTTCTTGCCTCCCTGGAGGATGCTGCCTTTGTTGAAAAACAAAAATGGTGAGTGCAATCAATTTTATAAATGTGTTTAAGAAAATGTGACAAAAATATGAATCTGAAATATGCTTTCATCATAGAGCACAAAGCACACTGCCTGGTCTGTCTGAACCTCCAGTCTTCTCTGGAGATATATATATATATATATATATATATATATATATATATATATATTTATATACTTGTCCTGAGATAGAGAGAGAGAGAGAGAGAGAGAGATAACTATCTGTCTCTATCTATCTCAGGACAAGTGTATAAGTGATTATGACGTCTTTACAAGGCTTCATCTTCAAATTTAAAGATATTATTAGATTGAGTGTCCCTAAAGGGTTAATATGATGCCTATAAACCATTCACTGTGGGTAAGACATCATGATCTCTAGCTAACCTCAAAAGTGAAATCTCTTTCAGTCAATTGAGGTTTCTCGAGAAAGGCTTGTGTGTCATGTGGCTTAGGAAGGTGTAGCCTACATATACCCAGCTGCAGATCACTCAGAGGTGTCTACACTCTGTGGGGGCCATGTGGTTCCCTCCACAAGAGCAATGACCAAATTCTCAAATACTTATCCCTGGGTGTTTACTCTACAACAGGGTAGGGGGTGCTATGGGTTCTGCCACTCAAAGCGGTTCCATTCAACAGGTAACCGAGGGCTCGCACAGCTTGCAAATAGTATTGCCTCATGGACCTTCTTAGACCTCCAAGCCTACGAATGAAATCCACATTCTAGTCCAGCATGAGGGTGGTGCCACCGTTACAAAGCCATCCCCTCTGGGTTTGGGATGGCGACAGGTGATCCTTTCCTCCTCGTCTCCTTTTCCTCATCCTCACATCCACCGCTACAGCCAACCCTCCTTTCAAACCCTCTGCGTCATCCCCTTCATCATCATCCCCTGGAGAGAAGCACCCGTTTCCTGTTTCATGGAGAATGTCAGTGAAGAACACCTCAAACTCTGTCCCGAACCATCATGCTTTCCTTTCCTACATCTGCACCTCTCTTTTCTGGATCCCGTTGCATTTGGCTGCAAACGTGGTCCACTCTTCTCACGTCGCCTTTTCCTTCTAGCAGGCAGATGTGCTCCGATCTAAAGCTATAGCTTCCCTGTGGACACACACCTCTGCCACCCCCTCAGACACTCCGTACCCAAATTGTCAATGACTTTCCAGATGCTGATGACAAAGGCCATGGATCAGTGACACCACCTCATCTCAAATTTCCTGCTGTCATTCTTGCCAATTCTCAGTTGGTTCCTATTTTGATCTGTTCAACGTTGACATTCCTCAGGACTTCTTCATCAGCCTTTGTTTTTGTCCCATTGTACCCACTCCCTTTGGGTGAAAATACGGCTCTTGTGGCTACAACTACCGTTCTTGTGAGATAACTCCCAACTACAGACCTGTCTTCTGTGGAACAAACAAGTATATTTTACTGTAAATTAAACTTCTTTTGTGGAAACTTACATATCAGTTTATCTAAGTTGATGCAAATCCGGAAACAGTATGCTTCTTACCCAAATCTACCCAATCTTCCCATGTTCTTCCTCTTGATTAGTGACATAGTCAACCATCCAGTTAACTACATCAGGTGACTCAGGGGTGTATTCCATACTTCTCCCTCTTCCCTAAGTTTTCAGCCCAATTGTGACAACATTCTACATATATTTTTCCATCTTGATGTCCTCAAATCTTCTGCCGGTTCATTGTCTCAACTCCGCTCTTAGTTCAGACCAATTGGCTCCCTCCCAGATTATGAATTCCTGAAAGGCCAAACTAAGTGGTTTCCTTGCCTTCGCCTGTGTCTTCCTCCATTCTTTTCCCCCAGTGTAGACCATGAAACGAAGAAATTTTCTTCAAATGCTTCCCGCAAGTAAGGTTCAAAAGCAAACTACTTAATATGACCGCGAAGCCTCTTTGTCATTTCTTGCCTTTCTACCTTACAGTCTGGAACACATGCTAAATTGCCTGCAAGGTCCCTTCCTCTCTCATCTCTGCCAAAGCATTTACTCACAGCATTGTTCTTAGGGTTTGTCTTCTCCCTTCTCTATAACCTACTTGGCAGGAAATGGGGACTATGTCTTTCAATAGCTTACAATGCCTGGTCCATAGTAAGTACTCAGTAATATTTCTTAAGTGACTAGAGGTCAATTATCTAAAATAGGTTATTATAATTGTTATTATACCTTCTCATGAATATGCCTTCAATGTACTTTTAATCTTCTTGTTCAATGATATGCATTTACAAAATATCAAACAGTACATTTCATTTCTTACCTAGCTCTTTAAGCTGATAATAAACATGTTAATTAAGGAATTATTATTTTCCTCAGGCCCACTTTTATTACTTTGCATGAATTTATCTAATTTTTCTAACAGCTACAAGACAGTTATTATTTTCATCTCTATTTTATGTATAAGAAAATTGATGCACACAGAGAAGCGAAGTAGGGATTGGAAGCCAGATGATGTGACTCCAGAGCCCTGCTTCTTAACCGCCGTGATACCCTTCCAAATCTCAGTGTTATACTGCCTTCAGATTGCACTTCATCCTAGCTTTCGTCCATTCTTTTTTTGGAATTCCTTAAACTGTTATTTTGACAGTTTCAAGCATGAATAGCAATAAACCTCCCAAAATGAAGACGATCCCTGTTCCCAAGACCTGCCGATTCTGGTCCTTAGCAGTGTGTAATATGTACACAGGCTGGAGAACTGTTTCAATACAAACTATAAAGAGAGGATTAAGAAAAATGGCCATGAATGAGTGGCAAACACTCACACTAAAAGTGTTTGAACACTCCCTTCAGGATCCAGAGGCAGTAAAAAAAAAATGTTTAAAATATATTTAGAACCTCTATCCAGAGTTCCATAAAAGATGCCCAAAGGTGATTGAGATTCTTTTTGTGTGTGTGTTTTTTTTTTTTTTTTTTGCATTTGTTGAATGGATGTTGAGTGAAAATACACCCCGGTCAGTGCCCATGATGTGAACAGGTCTCGATATTCATATGCCTCCAGAATCACATGATCCCCAAACATCCAATCATTCCAAAATCTTTAAAAATAAGGTAGCTATCCCTATTCTAAAATACACTCTTCCAAGTGCTCAGTTAGGGTAAAGGTGACAGAAGAAAGACATCTATTCATTTGCTTGTGCCCACAGTTGAAACCAAAGGGAATATTGGCCAACAAAAGTCGGTTGCCATTATTCTAAAATATCCTCCTCCCAGAACGCCTGAGCGGCTCAGTCCATTAAACGTTGGACTCTTGATTTCGGCTCAGGTCATGATCTCACATTTCATGTGTTCAAGCCCTGCATCAGGCTCTGTACTGACAGCACAGAGCCTGCTTGGGATTCTCTCTCACCATCTCTCTCTGTCCCCTTCCCCTCAAAGATAAATAAATAAATAAATAAATAAATAAATAAATAAATGTTTTAAAATATCCTCCTCTCACAGGAAGCATGATCTCACATTGCCAAAAATATTTATCCCAAGCTGCAGGCAATGTTATACTGAGTCTTTGTTTCAGATTACTAAGTCATCGTATTCAGGTAGGATGCCAGTGCTAGGTCGGGTGTCTCTCAACACACTGTAAGAATGAGGAATGTGGTGGAAAATAGTATACCCTCTTAAAAGGGCTGCCCTTGATCTACTCAACCTGTGATAGCTAACTGCACTCACCAACTTTGAAGACATTTTCTTGTCTGAACTGTGCCTGTATCCTGAGCTCTACAATGATATTCAAAATAAAAACACAGTTTCCTCTTAACTCTCATCCCATCATGATTTTTTAATTAAAAACAAGTGTTGGCCCTTTCTCTTGTAGTTGCTAACATATCCCACTTGAAAAAGACATGAAAGCAGCAAAACCCAGTATGACAGAGTTTTCCCCAAAAGTTGTGTTTTTAATCAACTCATTTATTTCTTTTCTAAATATTTACTCCTGTTACCTGCAACGTATCTGTCACGCACTGGGTGATAGGAATGCAGATACAAAGATATGTCTTCTGCCTTGAAGAGGGTTACAATGTCTTTGAGAAGACACATGAAATTAAGTTACAGTGGGATAAGATAGGTACTTTTGCAGTAATATAAATAAATACTGTGTAAAACAACAATAATGACGACAACAACAACAACAAAAACCCTTACAAATCACTGGGGTTTAGCTGATAGCCTTAGAGAGGAGGAACTTTGCTTTAATTAGTGCATAGAAGTTGACCTAAAAATGAGTTCTGCCTTGACCATGAGTACAAATACATGAAGTGTCAAACTTGTCTGATTTATCTCTTGACTTCTGCTGCTGTGGTAGAGGGTGACCACGGTGTTGGGAGGGGGTGAAGAAGAAAGAGAATTTTCTCCTGGATCAAAGATAAAACCTGAGGGTGAATGACCATGAGGTTTCATCTCAGAAGTCACATTTCGTTTTACTTTGAAGAGTTTGATAAGTCTCTACCCATCACCCACTTCAAAGTTGGGACCCATTTGCAAACATTTCAAGCCACCAGAAAGAGTTTGTGCCTTTTAATGGTTACAGACATTGCTTTGATTTAGGCAGTGGTAATTAGGAATGAGAAGTGGTACAGGGGAAGAATTATCTCCAGGAGAGGCATAGAGGCCATATGGATGAAACTTGACAAACCACAGTTGGCAGAGACCGAGAACATTCCATTATTATCTTAGAAGACTTCACACCCCAACACAGCCTGTCTTGCATAGGCACCTACAGAAACTGAGCCATAGAACTGTAGTAATGAAGAAAGATTCACATGAACACACCAATCAGGACCCCTCATCCCATTGCTTCTAGATGAGTCTGGAAAAAAACATGGTGAGGAGGCAATCCCATGTAAAGGGTGCAATTATACCCGCATGTTACTTACTTTTCACTTTAGGTCCGGGCACAGGGCTCGTGGTACAACGTTTAGGTGCACGTTTCTTGGCATGTGGGCGGCTCTCCATAAATACTTATGGAGTGAATGAAGTATGGTGTAAATTGTCTATTCCACAAGGTAGTTTTCTTTTGCCCAGAGTAATCCTTTATTGGTTATTATGAACTCCAAGTTAAAATAATCCCTTCAGCTCTTGTTAAGGAAAGGTCCTAGAAGTGGAAGAACCCACCAGACATGGCCGGCTACCGGCGGGTTGTTCCCATTCCGTACACCATGAGGAGAGCTGCTGAAACGGGCATTCTTCAGTGTGAGAGAGCCGCCTGTAGGCTAGCCTCCTTTTTAACCTACAGTTCTTGCCTTTCTATAAATATAGCTTAAACTGACAAAAACCAAAACCAAAAACCAAAAAGAAACAATCTGGCTTGGTAGATTCTCCTGGTGGATGTGAGATTGATAGCTCTTTTGGTGAGAGAAGAGTTTCTGTGGGAAACCAAAAGCTGTTACAAGGGCTTTTAGGGAAAAAGTTGCCTTGTATGCTTCATCTTTATTAATGACTGCTAGAGACATTCCTCAAAGCCCAGGCCACGTTAAAGAACAAAGAAAGGCATTCTCAGCCATTTTACAGGAAAGGGGAGGATTTAAAAGGCTTTTAATGCTTTTTAAAAGCCATCAGAAGATAACTTAAATTTTACAGCACCCATCAAGAAGACCAATAACCGAAAGCTAAAGTAATCCAGATCCCATTGCTACCGGGATTCATACCATTGATGCAGGACTAGAGATAAGATCCTAGTTCTTGATGAATTACGGAATAAAACTTGAATTTAGAACAATTTTATTGCTTCATATGTTCAATAATGTTCCGTGTATTTGAATATTGGTTAAACATGTACATGTTATATATTCATTCATTAATTTAAAAAAGCATCCCCCGCTCCCCCCCACTATTTGAGAGTCAGTATGCTAGATGCTGGGAGTGCAAACAAATACATTGATTGGTCCCTGCCCTCAAGAAGCTTAAAATCTGGCATACTGGAACTTTCTGTTTGTTTTGTCATATTGCTTTGGCTCACTGACCATCACATTTGCCTGACATGATGGATTCACGGCCATTGTGCAAAAGAAGTGAGGCAGAAGGACATCGGAACAATGAAAAGACGTGAAAAGTTCCCTCTCACTTGTATCAGTAGCAACACCTTCTTGCCATTATTTTTGTTTCCAAAGAGTGTCACTTTTTTAACAAATTAAAAACCTGTTATTAGGATACTTTAGGCCAAAACTCAATTCGAGAAAAAAACCACACCCACATGGTGGTAAAAAACAAAACAAAACAAAACAAAACCAAAATTCAGGATTCAAGGCAATGAAATCATAAATAGCTCATTGCCCGACTTAATTGTTCTTTCTCCTCTCAATACTGCCTGTTAACATTTCACAATTGGAATGTTTTCCATCTGCGCCTTTCCCAGAATTGTGTGAATATAGCTGATGAAAACCATTATCACTCTGTCTTTTGTCTTTGATCTGCTTTGTGTTGACACACTCACCACCAGAAAAATGTTAGCTCAGTCGTCCACGCAATGTTATAGATGCTTTATGTCCCGTGTTCAAAGTTTTCTATCCGTACTTCAAACTGCTCTCCTCATTCCGAGAGAGAACACCTCATACGCATGTGTGGAAGCAAGATCCAGAGGGTCAATAATTGTGAAAGTTGGGCTGGGTTTGTTTAAATCTGCTGCATAAGGTAAAGATAAACATTCTTCTGTACTGATACATGAAAGCAATAAAATATATTAATCTATCAAATACTGGTTCATGATGCTTTTCCAGTAAAGTATTTTATCCAGTCTTCTCTCTCCCATGCTTTCACATGTTCTTCTCAGAAGGCTGTAATAGTGACCGTGTACTGTTCCGGAGAGCACCATTCACACCACAGATTTATGAAGACGCTGGCCCCAGGGACTGCAGTGTACAAGTGGATTGATTTACAGAGTGGGCTTGGGGTAAACACTTCATGATTGTCATACTCACCTCGGGGGGTCCTCAGGGGTCAAATTAGACCAAACTTAATATGAGAGGAGTAGGATAGTTTCAGACAACAGGATGCATGTTGTTTTATCGCATGGAAATTGTTTTTTTAAAGTCTACTTATTTTTGAGAGAGAGAGAGAGTACAAGCACACGAGTGGGGGAACAGAAGAGAGAGAAAATCCCAGGCAGGCTCCATGCTGCCTGTTCAGAGCCCTATATGGGGCTTGAACTCACGAACCCTGAGATCAGGACCTGAGCCAAAACCAAGAGTTGGTCGCTTAACAGACTGAGCCACCCAGGGATCCCGTCTGTGTGGAAATTGTGAATTGTGAGGTTAGAGAAGAATGCGAATCATTGGAGTAAATGGCAAATCAAATGCTAAGGTGTAAGGAGAGGGTAAACAGAAGGTGAGTCTAAAATTAGAGTGAGGAAAAGGGTGCTTACTTTGAGTTTGAAATGAGAAAATGGTGCTAATTCATTTGATTGTTCTTATTTATTGATTTTTAAGTAGGCTTCATGCCCAGTGCAAAGTCCAATGTGAGGCTTGAACTCATGACCCTGAGATCAAGACCTGAGCCAAGATTAAGAGTCAGAAGCTTAACCAACTGAGCCATCCAGGCATCCTCACTTGAGTATTTTTATAGTGATATCATCTACCCTCTTCATAGTTAACATGATCACGAGAAATTTGGACTTAGAAAAAGAAGTTAAGTACTGTTCTGTATTTCTAGGTAAAAAAAATATTACTATCTAACTTAGAAAAAGGTAGTTTTTGGGGGCGCCTGGGTGGCTCAGTTGGTTAAGCATTTAACTCTTGATTTTGGCTCAGGTCATGATCTCATGGTTTGTGGTTCATGAGTTTGAACCCCACATCAGGCTCTGTGCTGACAACACGGAGCCTGCTTGGGATTCTCTGTCTCCCTCTCTCTGCCCCTCCTCTGCTCACACTGTCTGTCTCTCTCAAAAATAAATAAACATTCAAAAAATAAAAGAAAAGAAGAAGATAGTTTCTCTACCTCAGTTGATGTCCGGGGAGAAATCTGTGAATGATCCGACACATTTCTTTTTATCCCCCGACTTCCGAGGGAGTTTGACAGCCGGGTTGTGAGTGCTTCCTCCTGTATGACGTGAGGATAATGCCAGTGTCCCTCCCTGGGCCAGTAGGAGAACCAAATAATGGAGCCGAAAGCAGGAAGCAACATTTCCTCAAAAGCCACATGTCTTCATTTAGTTTCAAAACAGCAACCATAGAAGCCCAGTAGACAAAGATAATGCTGAAAATACGATGTATTTGAAATTCATGGTTTGTCTTTTCTTACATGATTACATTAGGAGACATATGCATGGGGAATGCTGAGTAAATTCATTGCTATTGGGCATTATACTTGTAATGGGCCGAATGTATGTGTCCACAGAATTCATATGGTAACGCCATAACCCCCTGGGTGGCGGTATTTGGAATAAGAAAGCAATCCAGGTTAATCAAGATCTTCCTAAGTGTGGGACCCTGATCCAATAGTGTGTTATGAGACACCAGAGAGCTCACTGTATCTATCCCTTTCCGTGTGCATGCACTAAGGGGAGACCGTGTGAGGGTATCAGAAGGTAGCCATCTGCAAGCCAAGAAGGAAGGTTTCACAGAAACTATGCAGCTGGAACTCGATCTGAGACCTCTACCCTCCAGAACAGAGGGGGGAAAAATCTGTTGTTTATCTGAACTTTTGCTATCCAGCCTATGGTATTTTATGACAGCCTGAGCTGACTTATACAGTGTTTTTTAAAAAGAATGTTGTAGTTAATTATATTCATAGATGCCCTTTGTTAAAACCTCCCTTTATAAAACAATTCCTTGGGAAATTCTCATATATAGGTACGTATCCTTATGACAAGTGTCGCTCACATATCCCTTAGTGTCTATAGTTCTCAGGGGCAAAATAACCTATGTAAGATACCAAGACTTAAAACCAAACAGACCACTACTTATCTGGTTCTTTCATTCTCAGCTCATGCTTCTGAGTTTCTCCCTTTAATTACTATATATATATATATATATATATATATTTTTTTTTTTTTTTTTTTTTTTACCGAGATAACAAAACGTACACAGTGGAATGGACAGGTATTTCTAAACCCAAGTGATCCAAATATTTCTGTGTCAATATCTAGTCATGTAAGTAGAACATTTGCCCAGCTCAGTCAGTGGAATATAAGCTATTTCTATGCTCGAATAGATTTGTGGCTGATTAAATTGTAGCGTACGATATCACCGTATCCCTTCTTAGGATATACTCTAATTTCGTATAGCTGTTTTATGATGGCGGCGTGCGAGCAGGCACATATGTGTGTATGTGTGCGTGTGCGAGGGCACTTTCAGCACGTGCTTCCTATTTCTCCAGGATTCTCCAGGAAAGCATTTTCCAGAGAGCTTTGTATCTAAGCTTCGCATGAACATCTGCAGCTTTGAAGGTGAAAATGATTCCTCGGGGATTGGTGGTAACAGCAACCTGGGGAGAGCAAAGTCAAGAGGATGAAGCCGGACGATATGACCATGTGCCAATTTCCTCCCTTACAAACCTTTTATATCACTTATCAGAGTTTTAATTCCATCCTCTAAGCAATGCAGGTCCCCAGAGCAGAGGTTATGCCTGTCCTCAGTTGCTGTTTCATTACACCGTGCTCTGCAATTTCTTTGGGACTCCTTGGTGATGGGGCAAAGGGTGTTTGAGTTAGACGGTTCGTTCTTTTATTTGTTGTTTCAATAGGGAAAAAAAAAAAAAACCCAAACACCTATTTTGAAAAGCATTCACCCATTGCTGGATTACGACAGCCCTGTGATACTTAGACCCAAATATTCCCAACCTATCAACTGACATATTGTAGAACAGTCACCGGTCATTTCTACGACACCATTTTGGAATGATTTCAGTTAGAGCATTTAAATAGAATTCTTGGAAGGGAGACCATCTTTCCTTAGCAAAGCTGGAATACTCATTGGCAGGCAGCGGAGATGGGCTGTGTTAATGTCAATTTCTTTACTTTTTACAAATGCCACCTGTGCTACCAGCATTGATTTGAAGGTGATGTAATTTTCTTGCAAATCCATTAGTTTTATAGGTTTTTGGCAAGCCCCAATGCTGTGTTGATTAGATATAGTAACTGTGTCTATTTAAACAGGGTTTTAAATGCCTGGCTCAAGTCTCTGTATTGGCTGGATAACAAGACATACAGTGGATGCTTTAACTTAAGGCTGTGCTAAGCAACAATTTGACGTATAGCTTAGTGTTTAGCCATTTGTGATAATAAGCACTTTAATTGCGGAGTTAATTGCAGGTACCTGCAAGACATATCTTCAAGTGATCTTGACAAATAAGATACGGACTCTCCACCCTTTTGTGGTGGTTTTATTCTAACAGCGTTTCTCAACGTTCAGTCCTCAGACAAGCAATATCAGCATCATCTGGGAACTTGTGAAACATGCAAATACTTGGCCCCATCCCAGGCCTAGTGAATCAGAAACTCTGGGAGTAGGGCCCAGTTGAACGCTTGAACAAGCACTCCTCGTGATTCTTCCCAATGCTAGTGTGAGAACCACTGCTGTAAAAGAATCCTGGACACTCCGGGATCTCACACACTCTGTTTTGGCCCTGAACAACTCAACGTGACTCACTTTTGTAATTACTCCTAATGAACTAACTTCTGTACCCAAACTGGGTCATACTGGAAAATCATTTCATGTTAATAAACTACTGTCAGCTCATCTCTTAATTTTTAAATATTTACCTTTACTCTGATAGACGGTGGCTTATTATAAATACATCAGGAGTGAGGTCTGGGGTGAGGGAGAGCAGCTAATCTTTATTTTCCTTATCTCTCCTTGTCTTCTCTTTTTCATTAGCTAAAGAAGTGAACATCGCATGCTCCATTAAACAAGATGCAGTTTTTATTATCTTGTATCTCTTCCTGAACCCTTTCTATAAATGCTACTTGATTACTCTTGCATGTTGAGATAGACATTTAGAATAATCAAAACATCAAGAAAGCGATGCTTGGTTAATCTATGGCAATACAGCTTCCTCGACACAGACAAATGGGTTGAGACAGATGCAGGCCTTCGTTCTACCCGATGGGCTGAGATGATGCTTTACAGAAGGAATGAGGTGACAGACTGGATGCTGACAAGTAAACAAGCAAAATGGTAGTAAGTCGAGTTCCCAGCAAAAGAAAGTTTAAACCCCCTGAGGGAAAAGTAGATGATTGATGATTTAGACATCCAAAAGGCACTATAGTTAAACCCTCAGCGTGATTAGTTGTTCATATGCGCATTACTTGAGTCAGCAAATATTAATTGAGAAGCTATCATACGCCCTACTGTTGCCTGCGTTTAGCTGCGTTGGAGATATGCATCCCTTCACCACACAGTTCTGGATTAGGGTGGGCCACAGACAAGAGAGACGTTGCATGGCATCTGGAGGGTGGAAGAGAGACGCAGCCACGTTTTCTCAGGCCCCGTGTCACTTACCCCTTGGCTCTCCTTGTTGGAGGGAAGAGCAGGCAGGGCCATAGCACCTCCATATCTTGCTGGATATGCTCCTCCAGTGTCTCAGATTCCTGTTCCACTTGTGGGTTGACCACCATCTTGAGAGCTTCCTACTTCTCCCGCTGGTGCAACTGCCATCAAAGGAAGCTGTCAGAGACCAGTATGAGTTCCAATCCATCCCTGTGGCTTCCAGTTTGCTCTTAGAGTTCTCCACCCACCTGTGGTCACTCCCCACCCCCCTACACATGTATCCTCCTTCGGAATTGCCTGCCCTACCCATCGTGGGCCCTAGGTCCGGACCCTGAGGTGACAGCTTCAGACACTCTTGAACCAGCTCTCATAAACTCATCAAGTCAAATCTCCATGATAAATCCATGGCTAGATATCATCCCGAGAGTTTCTGCTTCTCTGATCAAACTGTGGTACAGGATTTGGCACTAGATGTGGCCCCAGAAGAGCTCAATCTGAAGCTGTTAGTTCCTCCACATTCGTCCGGAGTTTATTAGAATTGATTCTCCGTTTTGTTTACATTTAAAGGCATCACTGGCTCGCTTTCTGGTAGTAAATGGGCCAAAGCATGCAGTGGTACAGCATTTCATTAAGTTACAGCCTGCAGTCATGGATCTTTGGAAGACGAGAATTCATTGATCGAGCATGTGGTTACAAACCCCCAAAACTCTACGGCTTTCAGGTCACAGAGATTTCCTTCTGGCTCGTATTACAAGGACACCTCTGCAGGGAGCCACAGCTCCATTCCACCTGTATTTTCCTTTTGCAGCCCAAGCAGAAGGAGCAGTCCTGTTCTGAAAAGTGACCTTCTCGTGCAGAAGGGGGGCCCAGAGTGTTGTTGGAGCCCCTCCTTCTCATGGACTAGACTCCAGCACAGTGCTGGTCCCGTGAATTCATCTTCATCAGGCAAACATGCCTCATAGCCAAACCCGACTGCTGTGGCACCAGACTGTATCACCCTCTTACAAAGAAAGAGGAATGACTAGTGGCCAGGAGCAATGCATCCTCCCACAGTAACTTTAATATCAGATGACTCCGAACTGAGGTTGGTTGTTACGCAGGAGACGTCTGGGAGTTCAAGTGTCAACCTACCTCCAAGCAGGGCAGAAATATGGCATAATGAAAATTATAGTGAGGACAGGAAATAAATAAAAATAGGAGTTTCAGAAGGAGGAAAAAAGCAATTATGGAAAAAAGCATTACAGACACAAATAAAAAAATAAAATGTCCTTGAAATAAAGAGTTCTGATTTTGCACCAGGCCATATGGATGAGAAAAAGACACATCTAGGAACATCCCAGTAAAATTTCTGACCCCAAGAACAGTTGTTGTTGTTGTTGTTGTTTTGGAAAAAGGCAATTATCCAAGCGTAATTAATAAAATATCCCCCAAAGGAAAAAAAAAATCAGGCCACCAGCAGACTTTTCATCCCTAATGCTGGAAGATTGGAAGCAACAACAAAAACAAAAAAAAAAACATGAAGTAGCAACATGGAAAGAAGAGAAGAGGAAAAGGTGTTGTCTACAAATCCTGTACCATTTGCTGGGGGAAAATATTTCCTGAAAGTTTTTAAGGACTTTTGAAACAGAAAAAATATCCTGGCTTTGTCCTTTTTGTGGGACTGTAAGTACAGCTTGGTGGGAAAATTTGTAACTATTTTAGTTTCAATAAATTGTATGTTCGTAAGTGTTTGATTATAACAACAGTAACTATTTTGATTGGAAATTTTCAGTAGAATTTCCAAATTAACAAGGGAAGCACGGAAAGTATAGTTACTTGAACAACTGAGCAGGACACAAGGAACGAAAGAGGGAAAAAAACACAGTGTATAATAAAAGATAAAATATAATAAAATGGAAAGAATAAGATCAAGTTTACCAGTTTTAAAGTAAATAAGAATAGTAATTAAAAAACCTTGAATCTCAGAAAAAATTCAAGGTAAAATAAAAATATCTAGAGCAAGGAAAAGAATGCCTCAAAAGAATAGCTACATAACATAGCAAATAATACCTAGGTAATATTTCCCTGTTTTCTCGGAGACAAATGAATTGACTTAAATGCCTTTGAGATTAAAGAAAAGAAATAATTAAATATTCATTTTAATGAATTAGAAAATAGAAATGCAAGAGGTAGGAATTAATAGAGAAAAATTTAAGTTGATAAAATAGAAAACAATCAAAACCATTTAAAGTATAGATCATTAAGTCAGTTCTCCTGGGAGAAAAACCACTACAATAGATAAGCTCCTGGAAGTCTGATTAACTAGGAGTGGATGCCCAAAGAGATAAGATTAAGTATGAGAAAAGACACAAAACCAAATATGAAAAGGAAAGACAAAGTAAAAAGAGAATGCTACTTGAACATCACTGTTTACCAAAAATGCCATTTACCAGAGAAGAGTCTAGAAAGGTGAGGCATCCATAATGCAAAATGGATCAGAGCAGCTTGAAGCCAAACATTCATGTACACACACACACACACACATGCACACGTAGACATACACATACACACCCAACCACCCACATGTGTGCACACACACACGCACGCACACACGTGCACACACGCGTGAAGGGAAAATAGTTTATCATATCACATATACCATATCGTCACTAAATGAAGTAAATATGATACTGATGTAGGAAAAGGCAAGCAGATTAGTGAAATAGGCAAAGAATGAAGATTTTAGTTTGTAGACCTTTAATACAGAAAAAAAAACAATAATTAATTCAATGACAAAAAGATGATTTTTTAAAAAACAACACAGGCACAACTGGCCAACCATCTGGAGGGAAATAAAAATGGAACCCCATCTTACACCATACATAAAAATATACTCCAGATGGACCAAAGCCTAGATTGAAAAACAAATGGACGAAGGAAAAACTAAAAACTTTACAAGAATTTAGAAAACTATACATACCAAGACATTAGTGGTTGGCTGACCTTCTTGATCATTTCTGGAAGACTGAAAGGTACTACAAATAAATATGGTTTATTTCATATAAACAAAACCACACGTGGAAAAATACATAATAAGGTCAACAGGCAATGATTGGTCTGTAAAAGTATTTCTGATTTGATGACATGAAAATAATTAATATGTGTAAGTTCCTAAAAATAGAAAAATAGTTCAATAGAAGATGGATAAAAACATAAAGAATCCACAGAAAACTCAAACATGATAGAAAACAAACCCAGTAAAATATTTTCATATTCTCCAGTAGTCTGATAAATGAAAATATACAAGTTAAGGTAACAAAGAAAGTGATTACCATCTGTGCACTAGATTGGCGGAAATTAGAAAGATAAGACCTACGGGTATCAGATTAATGACAAAAGAGCATGCCTACCCAAAGATGGAGGAAATGTGAAGCATGACAGTCTTTTTAGAAAAAAAATTGACAACACATGTTCAAATTAAAAGTACACAATTCCCTTTTAATCCAAAAATTTCATTCAAGAGATCAACATAATACAAATACAGGTACCAGCAGGTAGGAGTCTAAGTGTTGAGTATCTAAGGCGGCATTACGTAGAGTTGGCCCAAACTAGAAATGCTCCAAAAGAGAGGAATGAAACTGTTTAAAGTTAGCTGAAAGCTGAAAGCTTTTTCTCTCAGTTCAGGAACAAAACAAGGATGCCCAATCTTGCCAAAACGCTTGTAGCTTTTCACTCTTGGGTATGGTGTTAGCTGTGGGAGTTGTCATAAATGGCCTTTATTATGTTGAGGTACACTTTGTCTACTCAACATATTATTGGAAATCCTGGCCAGAGCGAGTAGGCAAGAAAAAAAAATTAAAGGCCGTCAAATCGTTAAGGAAGAAGTAAAATTGCATAAGTACTATTTGCAGATGACAAGATATTATATATAGAAAACCCTAAAGACTCTACCAAAAATCTTTTAGAGGTAATAAATGAATTCAGCAAAGTCACAGGGCACAAAATCAATATACAAAAATCAGCTGTGTTTCTATAGACTAGTGATGAACTACAGGAGAAATTAAGTAAACAACTCATGTATATTTGCATCCTAAGTAATAAGATATGTAGGAATAAATTTAATCAAGGGTGTGAAAGACCTATACCCTGAAAACTGTAAGACACTGATGAAAGACATTTAGGATGATACAAATAGATGGAAAGACGTCTCGTGCTCATAATTGGAAGAATTAATATTATTAACATGTCCCAAATACCACCCAAAGCAATCTGCAGATGCAGGGCAGTCCCTGTCAAAATTCCAATGGCATTTTTACAGAAATCTAAGAAACAATTCTAATATTTGTATGGAACATAAAAGACTCTGAAGAGCCAAAGCAACAGGAGAAACGAAGAGTTCAAACTGTATCACAAAGCTATTGTAATCATAACAGTATTGTAAAGGCATGAAATGAGCACAAAATATAGATAAACAGAACAGAATGGAGAACCCAGAATTAAACCCATGCATATATGGCCAGTTAACTTAACAATCTAGGAGCCAAGAACAGACACTGGGGAAACAGCATTCTCTACAAAGTGTGGTGTTGGGACACCTGGACAGCTACATGCAAAAGAAACTGGACCACTTTCTTACACCACACACAAAAATAAAATAGTGGATTAAAGACTTGAATGTAAGCCCTGAAAACATGACACTCCTAAAGGAAAGCAGCAGGTAAGCTCCTTAACATCAGTCTTAACAATGATTTTTGGCGGGACTTTGATAGAAAAAGCAAAGCCAACAGAAATAAAAATAAACAGCAAAGGAAACCGGCAACGAAATTAAAAAGTAATCTGTACAATGGGCGACCCTATTTGCAAACCACATATCTGATTAGGGGCTGATATCTAAAATATATGAGGAACTCACACACCTCATTAGTAAGAAAACAAATGAACAAGTGAACAATAGGTAAAGGACCTGAACAGACATTTTTCAGGAAAAATATCCAAATAGCCAACAGGTGCATGAGAAGATGCTCAATGTCACTCATCATCAGGGAAAGGCAAATAGAAACCACAATTAGATATCACCTCACATCTGTTAGGATGTCTGTTATCAAGAAGACAAGAGAGGGGCATCTGAGTGGCTCAGGCGGTTGAGCGTGGGACTCTTGATTTTGGCTCAAGTCAAGATCTCATGGTTCATGGGATTGAACTCAGCATCAGCATCTGTGATGACGGCTCGGATCCTGCTTAGGATTCTCTCTTCCTCTCTCTCTCTCTCTCTCTGGCCACACCCACCCCTCAAGATAAATAAAGATTAAAAACAGAAGACAAGAGGTAACAAATGGTGGTGAGGATGTAGAAAAAAGAAAGCCCTTGTCCATTGTTGATGGGAATGTAAACTGGCAGAGCCACCGTGGAAAACACTGTGGAGTTTCCTCAAGAAATTAAAATCAGAACTACCATACGATCCAGTGATCTCACTTCTGGATCTATATCCATAGGAAACAAACTCATTGTCTTGTGGAGATACCTGGACCCCCCTATTCATTCCAGCATTATTCACAATAGCCAAGGTATGGAAACAACTTACATGTTAATCAACAGATTAATGGATAAAGAAATGTGATACACATAATGGAATATTATTCGGCCTTAAAAAAGAAGGAAATCCTGTCATTTATGACACATGGATGAACCTGAAAAGCATTATGCTAAATGAAATAGAGAGACACTATATAGTATCACTAATATATGTGGAATAAAAAAAATTAACTCAATGGGGGGGATACTTTCATAATGTTTATGCATATCAAACCATCGCATTGTATACTTTTAACATCTTACAATTCTGTTGCTTATACTTCCGTAAAGCTGAAAGAATTAAAATTATAAATATCTATAACTGCAAAACAATGAAACTGTGTAACCTCTTACCTCTCCACCTTCTGAGTCTCACAGCATTGTTCATATTGCAAAACTTGGATACTGTTACATTATCATATTATGATATAAACTAAATGTTGGTTTCATATGACAATAATATATTATTGATGTGTCCATACAATTAAAAATGAACAAACAAAAGGTAGCCAACAACAACACATAAATAATTCATGGGTTGAAGGCAAAAGTAATGAAAATTATAAAGCATTTATAAGTGAAAATGGAGAAAGGCTTCAATTGTCCTTTCACCTTTCTACCTCTTCATTTTATGAGATATTCATGCAGGAGATATGTATGCATCAAAGTTATAGCATCTTGTAACATTAGCATTCTCTTATAAGCATCATAGCCAGTTAGTTTTCCTTAATTCTATACTGGAAATGAATGATGCTGGACACTGGTTACTTAATCACAGCCTCTCCCTATTCATTGTTTGTTTTGTTAAATTGCAACAGCTAGCAGTGTCTTTCCCCCTTTATTTCCACGAGGGCTCATGGTTACCATGTTTCCTGAGTTTTTATATACTTAAAAACATCTCCCATTCTCTCTCCAAGGACTTTGTATGTATCGATTGTTTTATTCCCTTCTATCACTTAATATTCCCCCAGAGAAGAATGACGTCAAGCTTATTGATTCTCCTTGTTGATACCTTTTTTGTTTTTTAATGTCTAGGTCACCAAGAAAATATTTCTTTGCCTTGAAGTCCAATTACTTTAAGGACATGACTTACTATTAATTGCCTTGTACCAATTTTTCTTAGTACATGGTATATACTTAGCATACATGGTATAAATTCAATTTGCAGATTCAGGTGTTATTTATTTTTGAAAAGTTTACTGCTTCTGTTATGGGAGGGAATATAATTCAATTCCATTTTCTCATGTTTTTATTCTGAAAGAAGGATTATGTATGTGCTACATAACTTATAGTTATCATTTTCCACTTAAAAATTAATTCACTCACACTGTCTTCTATACTACTGATATTGTTTTCTGTCATGTCTTTTGAATTTCTGCTGCTACCAGTGGCTTTAGCTTGTCTCTTTTTCAGTTGTTCTTTTTTTTTTTTTTTTCTTTTGGTTAGTTTCCGGCAGAATAGTGCTTAAGAAACCCCTTTTTTTCTGAAATATTTAACCAGAAATACTAATTTATGATATTAATTTTTTTGATCTATTACATAAAGAATCACATTAATTAGGGCATATAGAAATAAAAGGCCTGATGGGACACTATTATATCATTTAGGGGAGAGATGATTGGTACTTAGAATATATATACCAGCTGTAAACGATTGCACCATTAGGATCCCATTGAAATTCTCCACTCATGACATTTTTGCTTAAGATTATATATAACTAATCATGGAGGAAATCAATCAATGGCAAAATTCAGCAATAAATACTCCTAATCCAGTGTACGGAACCAGCTCTACATAGCACAGTGTCTTTTTTAAAAATATGTATTCTTTTCCATTTCTATTAGTTAGCCCTACAATAGTCTTTTCATCTTAATAAAGTCTAGAGAATACAATGCCAAGACCTTGATTTTTTTTTTTAGTTTTGAAAAGAAAAGGACTTCAATATCCAGTAATAAGGTCTCAGTAGGAACCTTCTACTGAAAATAGCCTGGAACACTGGAAAAACATAGGAAGCATCACCTTAAAAGTGTTAAGGAGATCGCAAGTGATCAAGAAATACTCAAGTGAGGGAATGCATGGATGTGGGTCCCCAAAGAGGTTAGCAGAACATTGAAACTGGTTTTATGCAAGAGAATTAGAGAAGCCAGGTGATCCTGGCCATCTGTTTTCAAGGCCTCCAGACTTGGAGTACGTGAGGAAAAGTCCATTGTCTGTAATAGGATCGTCTTCCTGCAAGGAAAAATTGGCTACCTTAACCCTGATGCTGAGTTTGAAATTGGGATAACCCCGAGACTTTGAACTCATAAATTAGCAAGCTCTCATTCAGATCTGCAGGCCGAATTCATATCTCTGTGGTCTGAAAACCGTAAATTAATTATTATACTTTAAAGTAATCCTGTATTTGTATTTATCCAGAGGCCTAGAAGAAACAAGCACAAAACCTGTCTGGAAAGCTTTACTGTCTGCCAGACTGCAAATAAATCATTCAAGTACAATTCTATGTGAAAGAAACACAATGAACAATGATAATAAATTCAGAAGGAGAGAAGGCACCATAAGGGAGGACCAGCAGAATAACAGACCGCAGAAGTAGATCTTCCAATGCTTCACTTACAAAGATTATCAAACAAAAATATTATATAACCATGTATTTAAAAACATAAAATTGGAATATTTTGAGGAGAATAAAAATCTACAAAGAACAGATAGGCAGATCTGAAGCAGAATCAAATAGCACCTCCAGAGATGAAAAGTAAAACTAGAGACATTTTTAAACAGGTAAATGTAGTGGTTGATAAGATACGGCTGAAAGAAGAATCAGTAGTCTGAAAGATTATGTAGGGGAATTATCTCAAGTATAACAGATAAAGAAATTGACAGACTGATAGAGGTTTCTGGAAGGAGAGAAGACAGAAAATGGGGAGCAATGTTCATTGATAGAGATAATGACTGAGAATGGTTTTGAATAGATGAATCCAGTAGATTTTAACCAAAATATACAGGTGCAGGAATGCCAGTGTGCAGAGTGCAGTATATAATGGTGAAATCCAGACCTGTTCCCATCAGAATGGCACTGCCATGCACCACAGACAAGGTGGCTACAGTGAGAAGTCATTCTGATCACAGCTGCTACCACAGCCGTCATAGTTAACGGGGCCAACAGTAGGCTCCAACAGATTTCCAGAACTTTCTAAGTATCAACAGCAGCAGCAGCAACATAGCTGTTGCTCAGATGGTAGCAGAGGAGTAAGCTCCTACCACAGGTGACTAGGAGCAGCTGAAGGTTACTGGAGGGCCCCAGCGGGTTTGGTAGCACTGGCTATAAAAATAGTCATGGCTTCTGGTTAGTGACGGGAATAGCAGTTCACAGTTCAGCAGCATCTTCACTCGGTGCCAGAAAGAGCAGCCAGGGGCAAAAATAGCTTCTTCACATAGTGCCTGGGTGGCTCAGTCGGTTGAGTGTCCAACTTCAGCTCAGGTCATGATCTCGCGGTTCATGGGTTCGAGCCCTGCGTAAGGCTCTGTGCTGACAGCTCGGAGCCTGGAGCCTGCCTCAGGTTCTGTGTCTCCCTCTCTCTCTGCCCCTCCCCCACTCACTCTCTGTCTCTCTCTCTGTCTCTCTGTCTCTGTCTCTCTCTCTCGAATAAATAAAACAAATAAAATAAAAACATTTAAAAAATAGCTTCTTCAGCTATGGCAACATTTTCTTCTTTGTTGATCCTCCAATTCTTGCAATGCCGTTGCAACAAGTTTCTATGTTAAATAAACCTTAATGTGAAATGTTTAGAGTCGTTTCTGTTTTCTTGGACTGGACAATGGCTGATAAAATAATTAACAGGCTTAATCTAATGCATGCAACAGGTGAAGAATACATTTTTCTTTTCAAGCACACAAGGGACATTTTATCCTTTACATTTTGTCTACTAAGGTAGGAGACTGGGTCTTATTTAAATCTTGTATTTTAATAGGAATTCAGTCTCTTTAGGTTTAGGATGTGGTCTCAACCTACTTTTTCAGGCTGTAGTTTTGATGGCAGTTTAATTTTCAGAGCCTTTGTGGCTTTATTTTGTTCCGTTTCATTTATCTGGTGCTCCTTGGACTCCCGCTTCAGTTCTCTGTTGATATTACCTCAGGGGGACAAAGCAGTTACCCGGCCAGGCCACTGAGCATCTCTTGATCGGGGAGAAGTGTGGTGAGACCCTCTCCCAACTCCAGATGCCAAGTGTCTCTGGATAAAGAGGACCATCTCAGTCCTTGGGGACAAAAGCTGTCCAGGATCAGGCCACTTGGCTTGACTACATCCCTCTTGTCTGCTCTGCTGACCAGTACTGCTCTCCGGGTGAAGAGTTTTGCTTCTTGACTTCTTAGACCAAACTGCTTTCATAGCTGGCTTCCTCTTGCCGGGTCTGCTGTCCCCACCTGGGTACCTTTTGATGGGATAGGTAAGTCTCATGCCAAGCGGGAATGCCAGTGCCTCTCCTCCCTGCTAATTGTCAGTGGGCTCTCAACCAATCCCTCTTAGCGGTGTCGTCTGGCTTTTTAATAGGGCCAGAAGGATGCCTGGTCAATCCAGAAGGAGAATAAACCTACCTAACCTACTTTCTTTGGCTGAGTCAGGGGTGGGAAGTGTTAGATCTGGGTGACCTTCTGTTGGTTGGTGTTCCAAACCAACTCGGTTCAGTTGACCCGTGCCATTTCCAGGTTTTATAGTGACATTGAGTAAAGACAAGCGAAAAGACAAGGAGGTCTTGTGATCATGCCCTACTGGAAGTAGCCTTAGTATCTTTTAAAGTGTATACATAGGGGGCTCCTGGGTGCTCAGTGGGTTAAGCATCTGAATCAGCTAAGGTGATGATCTCATGTTTCTTGAGTTTGAGACCCTCATGGGGCTCTATGCTGTCAGCATAGAACCTGCTTTGGATCCTCTGCCCTCCTCCCCCACCTCTCTCTCTCAAAATATAAAAAAAATAAACATAAAAAATAAAGTGTACAATATGATTTATATGTTGTGTTATTTAGATATTTTTTAAATAATTTAGAATTTTATTTTATTTATTTTTAATGTTTATTTATTTTGAGAGAGAGACAGACAGACGGAGCAAGAGCAGGGAGGGGCAGAGAGAGAGGGAGACACAGAACCCGAAGCAGGCTCCAGGCTCTGAGCTGTCAGCACAGAGCCCAACACAGAGCTCAAACTCCCAAACTGTAAGATCATGACTTGAGCCAAAGTCAGACACTCAACCGACTGAGCTACCCAGGTGCCCCAAGAATTTAGAATTTTAAATATAAGATGCTTACTAGGCTTAATATTTTTTATCTGTATGGTGCCCCCTTAAAACCTACTCTTGGATCACTGCCTTTAGGAAATGCAAAAAAGAGTTTGCATATGAATAAAAGGATTTTTCTAACTGTATATTTAAAAAAATTAATGTTTATTTATTTTTGAGAGAGACAGACACAGAATGTGAGCGGGTTAGGGGCAGAGAGAGAGGGAGACACAGAATCCAAAGCAGGCTCCAGGCTCCGAGGTGTCAGCACAGAGCCCGACACGAGGCTCAAACCCACAAACTGTGAGATCATGACCTGAGCCCAAGTCGGAAGCTCAACCGTCTGAGCCACCCAGGCGCCCCATCTAACTGTATATTTTTAACTGTAAAAATTAGAGTCGACAAGCAGTGATCATTCACCATATAAATCATTACTTCTTCTACACTTTATATGTAGTATATTTTATTTATTCTAATGGATTTATTGTATTCTGAATCTTATCATCTGTTTGGAAATTTAGGTTGATGCTTGTTTGAGTACCATACAGCCAATTGTAATATAATATTATTGCTTCTTTTGCCCGAGCCCTTAATATACATTTGTTATTTTAAATATACTGTTGAAGTGTCTCATCCTAACAGGCCTACAATCAAAGTATCCACATCTCCATTTCATAAGTGAGAAAACTGGAGGTAATTTTCTATACACTCCCCAGGACTTTCCTATGACCACATAGCTGTAAAAAGTGGCAAGACCGGGGCGGGGTGCCTGGGTGGCTCAGTGAGTTGGGCTTCTGACTCTCGATTTCTGCTCAGGTCATGATCTCAGAGTTTGTGGGATGGAGCCCGCATGGGGCTCATCACGGACAGTGGGGAGCCAGCTTGGGGTTGTCTCTCTCCCCCTCTTTCCCCCCCTACCCATTCTCATGTGTGCTCTCTTTCTCAAAATAAATGAATAAATAAATACTTTTTTAAAATCATTTTTTAAAAAGTGGCAAGATTGGGAAATGAGCTCCAGTCTCCTTCCAAGTATGTTTTCTATGCGTTGTACTACTGCATTTGTAAAAAATGACAGTATTAAATTAATGACGCAAAGAAAGAAAACAAGTTAATGTGCTTACCTAATTTCTTTCTCTCATTCTATTTTTCATAAATTCAAAACTAGAACTTCTATGTTTGTAGTAGAGAGTAAAAAATATTGAAACGGGAAAATCCTGCAGGAACAAGAATCCAAGAAACCTTTCTCTCTTTTTCCTGGTTTATTTTATTTTTAAAATTCTATTGCAATCAGAAACACATAGTCAAAATTGAAAATAGATATTTTGTTGAGGAAGGTGAGTATCCCATACAATTTAAAGAATGTTTTGCCCCCTAATCTTGCTATGTTCCAGTAGACATTAGGAATGAGCTTCCCTAGTTTAGAATGGGTACTATTACTTTGAGCTTGATGTAAACATTGTCAGGATAATAAGATTCATTCCATTCCTATAAACATTCATGAGAGTAACGGTTTTGTCAGTGTATTCATAGAACTTACTTGTAGCTTTAATCTGGAATGTTTCTCCAAGTATAAACTCTTTTTAAGCACTTTATGAAAAGCAATTTCATTCTGACATGGGACATTGACGGCAACTTACTTTATATATCCTTTCAAGGTCTAGATGTTGTACCTGTGTAAAAAGAGTTCCCATTCTGTCATCTCATAAGCAAATTTCCATTCAATGTCTGAACTTTGGCTTATTAAAGAGAGTTTGCACACGTTTACCGGAACATACGACTATCTAAATAAAACTGGAAGCATATTTCACTTGGAAAACAAAAGTTAAAAACCAACCAACATTCTTCAGCTTTTGTATCTATAAATGTCATCATTTCAGACAAAGAAAGAACTCTTTGCAAAAATATTTTCATAAGAAATATACTTGATATATATTTTTTCAAATTCTTTCTTTAAAAATTGGAAGTAACTGCTTTCCAACTTAACATACTCAAATAAATAAAGCCTTCACCAGATATTTTGTATCTTCTTAGGTTGATGATATCCAGCCAAATCTTAGGTAGCGCTCACCTTTCTTCTGGAAATGCTGGCATAACAATGCTTTCCTATTAATGTTTTCTAAACCATTTTCGAGGTTTAGGAATTTTTGTTTCCTCTTCCTTTTTAACTTAGCATTAAACTGTTAATGCTCTGGAGCCAATAATGCCTTTGCATTCCTGACCCTTTGGCTATTTCTTGTCCTAAGATTTGCTGCAGTAAAAACTTGGCCATTAGATTAATTTGCAAAAGTATTTCCTGCTTTAGTGTAAATTAAGATAACTCAAGGAGAGGATTCAATCGTTTACTGAATTCTGAATTGTGATCTGAAGTCAAATATTATCATTGATAACCAAGAAACTGGCTTCTCTCTTGAGGATGGCACCCACTTCTTTCCTGAAGGGTGTCTGTCTATCTACCGACCTATCTATCTACCTATCTATCTATCATCTACCTATAAATATATGTATAAATATTTACATATATGTATCTATCTATAAATATATGTATAGATATTTACATATCATATATAAATATGTATATATAGATATATAAATAAATATAGATATTTAGATATTTTATATAGATATTTATATATAGATATATAGGTATTTATTTATATATAGATATAGATATAGAGAAAAATATGGATATATATAGATATAGTTATAGATAGATAAGTAGATATAGATAGATATATACCCCTTTATGAAAACTGTAGAGGGTGCTATCCTCAGGAGATAAGCCAGTTTCTTGGTTATCAATGATAATTTTTGACTTCAGATGACACCTCAGAATTCAGACAGAATTAAACATTGTATCCTCTCCTTGAGTTATATATATATATATATATATATATATATATACACACACACGCACACACACACATATAAATATATATATATAAAATAACATATATAACATATATAAAAAACATATATATATAAAATAACATATAATAATATATAATACATTGTAAGTGATGTCTATGATATATATTTATCTATATAAATATAAATAGATACAGTGATATATATATGTGTACCAATTTTTATATAGGTAAAAAACAATTGATTCCCAACTCCTCTTGTGTATGCTAAATTAGAAATTCCCAACACAATCGCTGAACTCATAAGTAGTCTGGTTTTTGTTGAAAGAATAGGTTTTTGGGTAACCCTTTGCTATCCCCAAATAGCACATAAAAGGGTTGGTGCTGATGAAGGGAGTAACTTTATGAAATCAATGAAATATAGATATTTTGTGACATACCATTCATAGACAGGGAAATACTGTTGTTTCCCAAAACTAATTGCATGTTTTCCCCTTACATATTATAATCAAAGATGTAATTCTTTATTGCCATAAATAGCATTCCCACATGTTGCTCGACATGAATATCAATTTTTTTTTCTGATTCTTTTGAAAACCAGCTGGTTTGGGTGGATATTTTTACTTTATAGGGAATTTAATATTCTCTGAAGATACATTTTGACCTCAAGAGACATCAAGTTGACGTCTAATATGTGCCGAGTCATGGCTCTCAGAGCCTCCCCCAATCACATCCATCACAAGCAAACACAATAACCAACCAGAGTTCAAACTGATAAAAATAAACCCAACTCTATTCCTATTCTCTACTGCATATGCTTATTCTCCTGCTCTAATAACTAACAAACCTCAAAACAGTATATCCATCTGGTATTCCCCATAAATACAACATTGACTGTATTTTATTTTAATCACAAATGACGCCTCCCTCCAACTTTAACAATTTTTTTGATAGGCATTTGTTTCAGAAGCGAAAACAGCATTAAGTCATTTCTAGGCTAAAAATTGAACATTTTTGGTGATAATTATGGATCGATCACAACGAATATAGAACAGCATGTACAAATCAAGTATTTGTTTCCCCCCAAATGACATGAATATACATCTCTACTCCCCCCGCCATGAGCTTTATTCTCAATTGTTATATTTATTATCATTAAAAAAGATGCACAGTAAAGGTGCCCTATAGAATACTATAAATTTAATGTACTAGGCACAGTCTAACAATCGTCTGCAAGGTTTATCTCATTAAACAAATACTGCTGACATATTTATGTATGTTCTAATTAAAAGTCATTATTCATGGGTTGGAACTTGCTTTAAAAATGTCTCCGGCATGCATTTCAGAAGGCTGGTTTTATTTTAACCCAAAGACATATTTTCTGCATTATTTTCCATTTAATTAAATGGATGTTGCTCTCATTCCGTCTCCAGTTCAGTGATATTTTAACTACTGAAGATTTAAGTAAAATTGTTCAGTTATTGGGTTGAAAGTATTATGTTGATGAGGCTGGTAGGGCATTTTCATAGTTTAAGTATCCAGCGCTTAATCTTCAGTAAAGTCGCGGAACTCCACAGAGACACGTGAAAGCAGGGATTGTTCTTATTATTTCCATAGGGCTTAAGTCAATGCCTTGCACGTAGTTAGCACTTTATAAACGATTGTTGGACTGATGAGTGATGATGATAGCCATCAAGAATATCAAGCCTTTCCTATCCTTTGATACACATCCTGCTTCCTGTTAAATTGCCAGAAATGGTGTGGGTTTTTTTCTTCCTCTGCTTGAAAATGTAGCCATGCTCACCCAGATGGTTGCATTCATGCACGTAAATCCATGACCTACTGGTTCCTTAAATCCATTTTTAATTACCAGTTGTGAATGTTTAATTTTCAACAAGGCCTTCGCGAAACTCAAAGCACGCCTCTCTTATCGCTGAGAAACTCCAATGGCGGTTAAGACTGCCGCATCCATCACGTTGGAAATTAGTGCCTTCAACGAGAGGTGTTATTTAAATAAACAAAATCATCCTATCTTGCAGTATTGAAGAGTGTCGGCTACAGAATCGCTGAGAGTTTATTTTCATAAATGTTCTTCTCATGTGCTTCCCATGAAATGCTGGGGTTCACACGGGAAGACCGGAGAGCCGTGTCCCCGCGGTTGGGCTGCACTATCTTTGCTTCAAGGATTGTCCAACCAAGTCACTGCATTGGTTCTAAAGATTGAAAAGGGCGGGATGTAGTGTGCTGTTTTGCCTCTCAGTCCTTGGTCTCTCCAACACCCACGATAACGAAATCTCCATGATGGGGTGGATGGCACGGGCTGGATTATTTGTATTAGGAGAAATCTGCTGGTGACCTCACAGGTGGCCAGAGCATGGTCAGCAAACAGTGGGTTGATTCTTAAAATATTTTAGCATAGTAACCATGACGTCAACATGAGAATAACCCAAGCTGGGGCACCTGGGTGGCTCAGTCGGTTAAGCATCTCACTCTTGGTTTCGGCTTAGGTCAGGATCTCACGGTTTGTGAGTCCGTGCCCCACATTGGGCTCCATGCTGACAGTGTGGGGCCACTTCGGATTCTCTCTCTCCCTCTCTCTCTCCCCCTCCCCTGCTCACTCTGTCTCTCTTCTTCAAAAATAAATAAACTTAAAAAAATTTATGTCACCTTTATGTCCATACTGTACTGCACAAATACATGTCATTCCAGCGGAAACCAGGAATTCCAGATTGAATGGAATTAAACTTTTTAAAATGTTATGATTATCACAACCTTTATCCCCTTCCACTGCATCAGATCCTTAAAAACTATTAAGGGGAGATACTTTCAGCTCATTCGTGGTGTATTACTATGAGGTCAGGAGACGTCTGATTTTAATGATTACGGGATTTCTGTCGAAATAAATTTCATTGCACAAGTTAGGCTTCTATCTTCAAAGCATGTAGGAGGAAAAGGGGCTCAATACTATACTGCAAGGTCACAGAGAGTGTTCCATGAAAATTATTATTTTTGCTTTACTTGACAGAATTGAATTTTTCCACACTAGCCTTTGTTTTTTTAATATTTTTTTAATGTTTATGTGTTTCTGAGAGAGAGAGAGAGCATGAGCATGAGCAGGGGAGGGACAGAGAGAGAAGGAGACACAGAACTCGAAGCAGGCTGACAGAACAGAGCCCAATGCGCGGCTCAAACTCATGAACTGTGAGGTCACGACCTGAGTCAGAGTCAGACACTCGACCGACTAAGCCACCACCCAGTTGCCCCTTCACACGAGTGTTTTTTGAAGTATAAATTACATACGATAAAATTCACCCTTTTTTTTTTTAATGGATATAATATTTATTTATTTATTTATTTATTATTTTCTTATTTTTATTTTTTTAATTTACATCCAAGTTAGTTAGCATCTAGTGCAATAATGATTTCAGGAGTAGATTCCTTAGAGCCCCTTCCCCATTTAGCCCATCCCCCCTCCCACCACCCCTCCAGTAACCCTCTGTTCTCCATATTTAAGAGTCTCTTATGTTTTGTCTCCCTCCCTGTTATTTTTATTTCCCTTCCCTTATGTTCATCTGTTTTGTCTCTTAAAGTCCTCATATGAATGAAGTCATGGGATTTTTGTCTTTCTGTGACTAATTTCACTTAGCATAATACCCTCCAGTTCCATCCACGTAGCTGCAAATGGCAAGATTTCATTCTTTTTGATTGCCGGGTAATGCTCCATTGTCTATTTATACCACATCTTCTTTATCCATTCATCCATCGATGGACATTTGGGCTCTTTCCATACTTTGGCTATTGTTGCTAGTGCTGCTATAACCATGGGGGTGCATGTGTCCCTTCAAAACAGCACACCTGTATCCCGTGGATAAACAACTAGTAGTGCAATTGCTGGGTCGTAGGGTCGTTCTATAAAATTCACCCTTTATAAGGTGTTCATGGCTGTGAATTTTGACAAACACACACAGGCATGTCACCGCCATCATAATAAATGCAGACTGTCCCCATCATATCAGAACCACCCATCTGGCATCTTTGCCACCTCTCCACCTCCAAGACTTTGGCAGCCAGGGGTCTACTTTCTGTCCCTCTAGTTTGGCTGTCCCCAGAATAATAAACACACAGATTTATACAGTCTCCGCTTTGGGGGGTCTGGTTTCTTTCACAAAGCCTAATGCGTCTGAAATCCATCCATCTTGTTGCTGCACGAAACGTTTGCTTTCTCGCTGAGTGCTATCCCACTGCTTGACTGCAACATTATTTGTTGATCTATTCCACGGTTGATGGACATCTGAGTTCTTTCCAGTTTTCGATGGTTGTGGGTAAAATTGCTATGAACACACAAAAACAGGTTTTTGTAAGGATAGATACTTTTTCATTTCTTTTGGGTAAATGGGATTTCTGGGTTGTATAGTAAGCACATGGTAACCTGGTAAAAAATTACCAGACTGTTTTTAAACCTGGTTTTTGGGGCGCCTGGGTGGCGCAGTCGGTTAAGCGTCCGACTTCAGCCAGGTCGCGATCTCGCGGTCTGTGAGTTCGAGCCCCGCGTCAGGCTCTGGGCTCATGGCTCAGAGCCTGGAGCCTGTTTCCGATTCTGTGTCTCCCTCTCTCTCTGCCCCTCCCCCGTTCATGCTCTGTCTCTCTCTGTCCCAAAAATAAATAAACGTTGAAAAAAAAAAAAAAACCTGGTTTTTGCCATTTTTCATCACCGCAGAAATTGACGAAGTTACTGGTGCCCCATATTGTTAGCAACACATGATATTGTCGGGTTTGTTTTTACCATTCTTATAGACTGATAGCTCATTAAAGTTTTAATTTGAATTATTTAGTAACTAAGGAAGTTTAGCATATTTAGACATGTTTATTTGCATCCACATAGCGTCCCTGATGAAGTGTGTGTTCAAGTATTTTGTCCATTTAAAGATATCTTTTTATTTATTGAAATATCAACTCCTTAATTATTAAGAGTTCTTTATATGTTCTGGAAACCAGTTAGTTACCACATACGTATTTCTAAATATTTTCTACCAGTTTTTGGTTTCTTTTCATTCTTTATAGTTTTTTTTCCAAGGAGCAGAAGCCTTTAAAAAGCTAAAGTCAACTCTGCTAAAGTCAACTTTAGCAAACTCTTCTTTTAGGATTCATGAGTGTTACCTGCTAAGAAACCTTTAACCATTGCCTAACCCAAGATCTCAAAGAGCTAGAATAAGTTAATATTTAATGCCTTTAAGTGGGTTTGTAAGGCTTCGTGACCATGTATGGACAGCAGGCATGGAAGAGGTGGCCTCCCAAAGCTGGCCCATGACACCTGTTACACCCAGAGAGACCCTGGCAGAAACAACCAACCCACAGAGTCTGACTGCCTAGGGGTAAACAGATGAGTAGACACTGTCCAAAAAGACAGAGCAAGTTCAAATGCGACTCAAGTAAAGGCCAACAATAAGGAGTCATAAGACAGGGGGATCCGGATGGAGTGAGGGGCTGTAAAGATCAAGGTCAATGCACTGGAATGCCATGACTCAGAAAATCTGCCCCCCCCGGTGTCAGAAATATGGCTAACGTGATGATCGTCTCATTCATAACATGATATTCATTTCAGAGAGAAGATGAGGAAACACAGATTCCTGGCTCTCTCCAGGAAAACCTAACTCCAGGAGTACTGAGGTGGACCATGAAAGCCTGTGATTTGTTCTTGATTACAGGATCACACAGGTCTTAAAGCACTATTTTTCAAAGTGTGATTCCAGGACCGTCTGGATCAGAGCCACCTGGGAGGTCATTTAATATGCAGATTCCTGGGCTCCGCCTCAGGCTTGTTGAATCCTAACTGTTGGAGGATGGTGAGTAAGACTCTGGAATTTATATCAGCTTTCCAGGGGACTGCTAAATACTCCACTGACTTAAGGTAGAACAATCATTAACCACCAAAGGATAGAGGGGGGATAGGGAAAGAGACCGCTGTGTGGTTTTTACTCCATTCCTGCCTGTGGACAGACCATTGCAGGGGCTGGAGCTGTGTCTGAGTTTAGAAACAGAATCAATCAGTAATGTGTCTGCAGAGGCAGCAAACGGAGAGAACTCCTACTTTGAACTAATATATCAATTGGAATATATTACATACTACATAACATATTACATAGATAGAGCACAACATATTACATAGATAGATATAGATTTACACACAGAGAAGATTCGGTAATTACAGAAACCGAATAAATATACTAATCAGAGCAATATTTTAAATGGAAAATTGGGGGGGTCTGTGTTGAATAAAACACTTTGTCTCATCACTTGACGTGGTAGCTTTGGGGCGCCTGGGTGGCTTAGCCGGTTAAGCGGCTGATTCTTGATTTCGGCTCAGGTCATGATCTCACGGTTTGTGGGATCGCGCCCCACACTCGGCTCTGTTCTGACAGCGCGGAGCCTGCTTGGGATTTCTCTCTCCCTCTTCTCTGTCCTTCCCCTGCTCACACACAAGGTCTCTGTCTCGAGATAAATAAAGAAACATTAAAAAAAAAAATGAAGCGTCAGCATCACCTCCAATGATGTGTTGAAAGTTTATGAAGCATTTAAATTACATTTAATATATAATTGCAATAACATGAAAATAATAAAGGTACCCCAGTAACGGAAACCTGACAAACTCTTTCATATAGATGGTCACGTGCATTCATTCTCAATCAGAACTCCAAAAGGCTGTGGTTTTCATTTCTCTCTCTTACTTTGGGTGTGATACAGTGCTTATTATCACGTCTGTTTCCAATTTCCTGCTTTTACACATTTAACATGCACCTCTATAATGCAAGGGAAGATCTAGTCTATGAACACAAATAAAAATCTGAATAGAAATATACTTGGTAAAATAACCCAGCAAGTGATCTTAAGTCTGAGACACAAAGTCTCACCTGAAAATATCAATTACTGGCCATTATTGTTTCAATAGAAAACTGAAAAAGAACCACAGGCAATTCTTTTTAGGGCACAGAGCCCTGAGCGCAGGAAGGCTCTGACTTCTGAGCGGGTTATATCCATTTCACAAGTGAAAAGGGGACCTTTGCCCTCGTGGGCTGTTCTGTCTCTCGGTTCTACCCCAGTAACTCACCAAAAATGAGAAACAGACGTTGGGTCTGTTACAGCATTATTTACAAAGAATAAATCATGTTCCTGCCTGCAAGCGAATTTGGTTTGGTTTCTGTCGCAGGCATAAATTAACAAGGTGTCAAATGAACATCGTGACCCCATTTTAATGTCAAGCAAAGCGCACCAAATTCGTAACGGAGAGCATGGCCTCGTGCTGCAGCCCAGCGAAACTCGACGTGGAGAATTTCCCCAGCTCAGCTGGTTCTGGGGCACGGCGAATCTGGATTCCGACCGTCATCAGCTGAGGACACCTCCACACTCTGTGACTCACGTCTGGATGTCACGGTGGTCACAGGCTGCTGATTCCGTGTCCCTCCTCTTCCCCAGCCGCAGCATGGACAATGCGTCGTGAAGAAAGCAAGCGCCCTTTCAGCCAGCCGTGGGTTTGCTCCGCACAGCACGACCCTGATTTGGAAAGAGCTCGGCTCTGCGCCTCCCCTGGGTACGCAGAACAGCCGAATGGAAGAGTGAAAACTGCCAAAATGCTAATCACGGGGAAAAAAAAAAAAAAGAAAAAAAGAAAAAAATAACAAGATCCAGATGGGACAAAATGGACATATTTCATTTATCCTGGGAAACTCTACAGTATATCATTTGTGATGCATAATACACCCAGCCTTGGCCCTTTATAAACAAACACTACGGAGACATATGCCACAAGATTATAAACAGAGCCGGCCATAAACTTGATGGGGCCGCACACTCAGCGTTGCCTACACGGCTGCGGCCTATTCAGCGGGTTGTGGGGGCCGCAGTCTGTGCCTCTGACTGCTCACCAGCTGTCATCTCCGCTCACCCAACGGGGCAGAATCCCGGTGGATCAATTCACCCTAACGAAACTCAGAGGCTTTTCACACCAAAAAAAAACAAAAAAAAAAAAAAAAAAAAAAACCCAAAAAACAAAAAAAAACCCTAAGGATCACTTTGATGCGGCCCACGCTGACGCTGGGGAGTCAGGTTCACGGGGCAGGCTTTCTAAAGAGCTAGCTAGGAAAGCTGCTCTCAATCTTCAGGGGGAAGAAACGGGCTGTTTCGAAAGGCAAAGATGCTCAGAGGTCTGCAGCCGCTTCTCAACGTCAGCCCCGCTGGACTGAGTCCAGAGATTTGGGCGACGGCTTCACATCCACGTTTAGTAAGTTCTTCGGGCTCCAGGAAACGCATGGGGACAAGCGCCGACTGGATAAATTGTTAGGTACGTGCATTACGAGCATCACAAATATTTCCGAGGCTCGCTCTTTCAGCTCCGCTCAGGAAAGAAATTGTCCTCCCCCGAGCAGGGATTGTGTGCTGGAATATGATCAGCCACTTAGGTGGGAACACCCCAGCGACGGCTTGCAAACCATCGTATTCGTTCAAAACACACTAGGCACAAAAAGGGACTTACAGCAAGCAACGTCTTTCACTGTCGGTGCCTCACGTCACCTGTGCACCCCTGACCTGTGGCTTCCGTGCGGGTGAATTGTGCTCTGAGAGGTTCAACGAGCAGAGCGGTGAGAGCTTAAGGGAGCCCGACTCAGGGACCCTTAGCTAGACATCTGCCTTCATGCAAGTTGCCTCAGTGCTGCCTTCCAGATCATTCATTCGGACACTCAAGCTCTATGTGGTGTTGTCTGCAAGTTGCAGCATAAAGTGAGGAAATGAGAGGAATTTAGAAACCCACAGGGTTGGCTCCCCGAGTCTGCGGCCCTTGGTAGCCAAGAACACAGAGGGCAGGGAGGGGGTCTGGTGGAGGCTTCTTAGTCTTATCTGCTCCTCTGCGAGGAAAGTCCAGATAAATGGATTAGATGGAACCAAGGAAATGCCTAGATTTTTACATACTTTTTGTTTTAGTCATGGTTTTGCCTCTTTAAGAAAGTTTTAGTCAAAAACGGTTCTTTTTTAGGCCATGTACCTGGCGTGTAATTTGCCGTGGACAAACAGAAGACGTTGCTTATTTAATTGTCTTCTGTCCCATCCACCATTGGGTCTTCAAGTCTAATATACTTTCCAGAGTAGTGATTATGGAAACGCGGGACCCTATGGGTGCCTTGTCTACATCCATAACACGGAACTGTCTGAAGCCTAGGAAATAGAACATAAATCTCACACTGCACCATGATATGCCCCGTCGACTTTTCTTTGGCTGAAACCTTTTTTTTTTTTTTTTTTTTTTGAAAGTGTTGTCTAACTTCTTACCATGGCACATCGTAGGAAAATCTAGGTCTTAATAAATCTTCATACCCTTGTCCAAATCTGCAGTGGACTGAATGTTTGTGGCCTCCCCTCCCCAAATTCATATGTTGAAATCTTAATCCCAATGTGATGCTATTCAGAAGTAGGACATTTGAGAAGTGATTTTGTCAGGAGTATGGAACATTCAAAAAAAGGATTAGTTGGGATGTCTGGGTGGCTCAGTTGGTTAAGTGTCCCACTCTTGGTGGGAATTTCAGCTCCGTGTCAGGTTCTGTGCTCCCAGCGTGGAGCCTGCTTGGGATTCTCTCTCTCCCTCTCTCTCTCTGCCCCTCCCTCACTTGTGCTATCTTGGTCTCTCTCAAAATAAATAAATAAACTTAAGGAAAAAAAAATATTTGTTCCCTTCAAAGAAAGTCCTGAGAGCCCATGAGCTCACTTTCCACATGTGAAGACACCAGGAGAAGATGGAGTCCATGCCTCAGAAGAATCTCACCAGAATCTAAGCATGCTGTCCTCCTGGTGTTGGACTTCCAGTGCCCAGAACCGTGAGAAATACGTTTTGACGTGTATAAGTCACCCAGTCTCTGAAACTTTGTTATGGCAGCCCAAGTTGCCTAAGACAAGACAAAAGTTTGTAAAGGAACCATGAGTTGTTGATATCGTTCTCTAACATCTTTCAATCAAACTCCCCAAAGGTATAATAAATAATGCCTTTTAGTTTTTCCAATATCACCCTACTTGCGACCTTGGGCCTCTTTCCTCTTGACTGTGAAAAGCAAATGTGGTCAAATTGGTTTTCCTACCTCAATTTCCTCTCCATAGCATCTCTCTAGGAAATTTCATGGTGCCATGCTCGGGGGTGGGGAGCATCTGATTCTTGGTCATTGTTATTGCAGGCTGACATCTGTCGAGTCACATTTCATTTTACCTGCTCTCTGGACCTCAACCCATGCAGGGTGCTGTAGGGTTGTCCCATGCTCCTGTCCACAGGATACCCCCTGTTCCAGATCTCCACCACCTGCTACTATCCACCTAGGAGGCACTGGAAATATTTAGCTGCTTTTATTTACTGGACTGGAATGTGGGAAACTCTGCGAACATTCTGGGGCCACGAAAGACCCTGTAACATTCACTGATCTTCTAGGGTTCACAGGAAGTTATTCCCATAATATGCAGAACTTGCCAGTTTCCCAGAATGTCCTCTGTAGCTTAGAGATACACTTCTTTTGTTCTCTTAGTTATCCAGACCAATCCAAGAATTCCAATATTCCCCCCCAGCCCAAATGAGGTCTTAAGGACAAAATGAAAAGGTGCATAGACCTCACAAATTTTTCTCTATGTCTTTCTTTTTTCCTCCTGCTTGTTCGTCTTTTCTCCCCATGTGATAAATTTCACCTAGACTCTGGGGGTTAAAACTAATGCTCTGGTTTTGTATTCTTGTTCTCTTTCCGATTTGCTTTCTGCCTATGTCTTGTCTTTTTATTTGAAAGTCAAAAGCCAAGATTTTTATTCGTTATTAGTTGTAGTCTTCAGGTGACGCCTCTCCTATGGCAAGGAAGGCTGACAGAATGCCTTATTCTAGTTTGGTTGGGATTTGGGTAGGGGTGAGGGTCAGGGAGAACAAAAGGTACAGAAATAGTGGGAAAGTCATGTTGGCTAGTAAAATAACAATAGATTCTTACCAAAATTACTTGTGATCTTATCTAAGCATATTTTTAGGTTTAATCACAGCACAGTGCAAAGGATGGGAGAGTTGGCGGGATGGGGTCAGTGAGTGAGTAAACCAAATTAATGAATTTGATTTTAAAAATGTGCTTTGAATTTAGGCTTTTGTTCAGTTTCCATAAACCAATTATATTTAATTTCACAACGGCATAGACTGCACGGAGCACTGAACAGACTAGATAATAAGTACAAGAAAAAGTGCAGATCTTTTTTGTTTTGAAATTTAGAGGTTTGAAAGTACACAAATAACACTTGATGACCAGCCATGACTCTTAATCCTGAACACTTGTCTTGGATTGTGGTGTCCTAATTCATTTTGGTACCAGGCATAACCATTTCTCTTTCTTTTCTTTAGAAACAGCCCTCCTCTTTGTACAACATTTTTTTTTTGAGTTGATAGTTAGGGTCATTAATTGCCTTTTACCCTGGCTGTTATTTAAATCTAAGCCCCATAGGCCATGGAGCATAGAGCTCCATTTCCTCCATGATGAAGCTGTCGGGCATGAGCACACAGGTTGGTGACATGTTCCGTATTACAGAGCGCACAATGCCTGATGTGGGAGGGAAAACAGAAGTTGAGATCCGGGGCTGAGTTTACCCAAAGCTCAGAGGGTAAGAAATGGACGCAATTATATCAAGAAACTGAGTCTCCATTCCATCATCTTTTTTAGCACATTAGAACTGGAAAGGGGAATTTTTTTTTTAATTTTTTTTTCAACGTTTATTTATTTTTGGGACAGAGAGAGACAGAGCATGAACGGGGGAGGGGCAGAGAGAGAGGGAGACACAGAATCGGAAACAGGCTCCAGGCTCTGAGCCATCAGCCCAGAGCCCGATGCGGGGATCGAACTCCCGGACCGCGAGATCGTGACCTGGCTGAAGTCGGACGCTTAACCGACTGCGCCACCCAGGCGCCCCTGGAAAGGGGAATTTTAAGACTTACTACGCAATTTCAAGTTTTGCTCCTTTAACCTTTAGATAGCTAACATCTGGCAGTTTATTGATATGTGCTGATTAAAATGAAGGAAGGAAGAAAGAATGAATGAATGAATAAATAAATAAATAAATACTATGTCATGCATGGGGGTAGGTTGGAGAGGAAAAGGAAATTAAGATGCGCTGAGTATTAACTCTATGGAAGATGTTTACATTCTTCCTGTCTGTAAATAGTTTTTGACTTCAAAATGGGCCACACACTTTATTTTTGGTATTTCGTATAATGTGGTATGCAGAAATATAGTTCCTGCCTTCACTGAATTTATAATCTCATGGTAGAAAGCTCAACCAAATCATTTTACAAATAAAAATATAAAATTATGATTGTGCGAAGTGTAATAAAGGAGAATTCTCCAGCTACATGCTCTGTAACAGTCTCTTCCAGGAGTGGGAATGGTTGAGAGAGATACCAAAATCTAGAGGTAAACTCCATCTCAGTCTAAATACTGGCATGCCACTGATGGTTCATCATCATCATCATCATCATCATCATCATCATCAATTTGTTTTACTTTCAACAGCCACACTAGCTTTAAAATGTGAAAATAGTTAAGTGTTGGTAAATAGTTGATTCTCCAGGCCTCTTAGTGTCCACCCTCCATGACTATTCTACTCACTCCTCAGGAATATCTTGGATCATCCCAACCCAGAGCACAACCCCGTCCAACAACCAATGGGTTGACACTTAACAGATTAGTGTCCCTTGGATGCTTCTATAGTAACTGGCATGCGTTTTGATTGATTGATTCCCATGTTTTGCCTGTTAGTTATTTTTTTTTAAGTTTATTTATTTATTTTTGAGAGAGAGAGAGTCCCAAGTAGGTTCTGCGCTGCCAGCATAGGGCCCAACATGGAGCTCAAACCCAAGAACTGTGAGATCATGACCTGAGCCAAAACCAACAGTTGGATGCTTAACCCACTGAGCCACCCAGGCACCCCACTTGTTAAATATTTTCAATGTCACATTTGGCCGTATAGAAAAGTTTAAGACAGATTTTTCTGAAAGGCCGTTGAAGCTTCTAAGCAAAAACCTAATGCTTCTAAGCAGAGAAGCTATAATTGGGAGTTAACGTGGGAAAATCGGTGTGGTAGGAAGAATACATAGCAAGAAGAGATACACACAGGCCTTGTCATGTGAAGGATTATACTGCATGTGTAGAATACAGAGACCAGTGTGGCTAAAGCACAGGAGGAATATGAAAAGGGTGAAATATGGCTTGAGAGCAAAGAAGAGTTAGGTAACTGAAAACCTTAGAGGTCATGCAAAACTTTTGTACCTTAAAAAAATGAAATGGCAAAAATGCTGGTTAGTTTTATGTGTCAACTTTACTGGGTTGCAAGGTGCTCAGGTATCTGGTCAAAAATTTTTCTGGGTGTGCCTGTAAGGGATTTTTTGGATGATATTAACATTTGATGTGGTAAGCTGAGAAAAAATGAAATTGCCCTCCCCTACATGGGCAGGTCTCCTCCAATCAGTTGAAGACCAAAATAAAACAAAAGGTTGACCTTCCCCAGAGTAAGAGGAAACTCTTCCCGCCCAGCTGCTTTGAGCTAGGGCATTACTTTTTTCCTCCTGACTTCAGACTTTAATTGAAAAATTGGCTCTTCTGGGGTCTTGAGCCTGCTGGCTTTTGGACCTGAACTCCCATCATCAGGTTTTCTGGATCCCAAGCCTTTGGACTCAAGCTAGAATTCACACTGTCAGCTCTACTGGGTCTCTGGCTTACTGATTGCAGATCTTGGACTCTTCAGCATCCATAATTGCATGGGCCAATTCTTATAATACATTCATATGTATCTCCATATCTTATTGGTTCTGTTTCTCTGGAGAACCCAGACTATTACAGGTGAAAGAATCTAATTCAGTTTTGAGAAACAGCTCTAGCTAAGGGAGAAAATACTTTAGAGGGGATAAACGTGAAGACAAAAACACTATGAGGAAGCTAACGAGCTAAGAATAAAGACAACTTGACCTACAGAAGCAATTCTCAGCAGGCTCCAGGCTCTCAGCTGTCAGCAGAGGGTCCGACACACAGAGGGTTGAACCCACAAACCGTGAGATCATGACTCGTGGGAGTGCCATACCTTTTCAAGACAATTTTGGAAAGTAATGAAAACGTCTTTATTCTGTTTTGTTTTATTTTTTCAAGGCAATGGCTATTACTGGAACTTACTGGTGGGTGGGGTCCCAATCTCCTAGGCATATCTTACAATGGGCAGGATATTTACACCTGGAGGGACAATTGTCTCTGTCTTACAAAACTTGGGAATGACCCATTTAAAAGCAGAGACTTTCATATACATGAAAAATCTGTCTTCATGTACATGAGAAATGGATGTCTAGAATCTATGCTTTACATATAAACACACAGTCTATTTACATGATTTACTTTTCTAAGCATGCACGTACTAAATGGAGAAAAGATTGTATTTCAATTTGTTGGGAAAGTTACTGAGTTTGGGCCATTTTAGAAAATCATGTCATTGAAGGTAGCGCTGTTCTTTTTTTTTTTTTTTTTTTTTTTTTAATTTTTTTTTTCAACGTTTATTTATTTTTGGGACAGAGAGAGACAGAGCATGAATGGGGGAGGGGCAGAGAGAGAGGGAGACACAGAATCGGAAACAGGCTCCAGGCTCTGAGCCATCAGCCCAGAGCCCGACGCGGGGCTCAAACTCACGGACCGCGAGATCGTGACCTGGCTGAAGTCGGACGCTTAACCGACTGCGCCACCCAGGCGCCCCGAAGGTAGCGCTGTTCTTGACGTTTGAGTCCTATACAGTGGATCTGTCATCAGCCTGTTTTCAGGCTTTCAAGTCCAGACGGATTCTTTAGGGGGGGCGCACATATCTGATGACATTGTTAGATCTTCTGGTCTAGCTATGCCTGATATTTGCATATTGGGAGACATATTATTTGAATATAATTTTCTTCTATTTGCACTTCATATTATAGTTCAAATGGTTTTGTTTTGTGTTGAAGCTTTATGGGTCAGTGTGGTTATATTAGGCATGAATTTATTTCAGTATAGTGAGGGAGGTATTATAAAATATTTTCTATCAGTCGGAGGCATTGATCTGAAACAGCTGAGAAGCACTGGCCTTGGATTTATGTTTCTACCAGTGGGTATGGAAAAAATATGAATAGAGTCCAAAGAAATTTAAGTGGTAAAATTAACAAGAAATGATGAGCGATTGACCGTGAGGGTGAGATAAATGGGAAGTGAAGAAAGAGTCCAAGATGACTCACAGAGTATGGCTTGCATCAAGGAATGGATGGAGGGGCCATTTACTGTGTTGAGAGACCCTGGAAGATGACCCAGCTTGGAAAGATCGACATGAATTAAGTTTCGGTGCACATAGGGGAGACAGGACTAAGTGTGAGAGAAAAAAAGTCTAGGCTAGCAAAGTAAATTCACAAGTCATCACAGATGGCCAAAGTAAAGCCATGAAACTAAAGACGAGATTTCATTTCATTATATTTGAGCCTTGGAGAATTCCAACATTAATGACATTTAACATTAAATTCGTACCACAATGTGTTAGAGAGGCATTACTTACCATTCCCATTTTATGACGGAGAAAATTGATACTAACAGAGATCACTCGAACTAAAAGCAGCAAGGGTGGAGGTAGCAGATTTGGGGATTGTGGACTGAAAAACGAAGTCTAAATCCATTTTCCTTGCCTTTTGAGGGTATCAGTGAATAAATAAAATCTCTGAGGGAATTCACTTTGGTGGGGGGAGCATATATCGTAAAATATAAAAATTCTATTATAGTTGGGAGGCAATTCTCCGTGGGTCTCTTCTGTTTCTGCACTTCTTGCTAGAGAGGCTTTGAGTGCCCCTTTTCTGGTCATTATTAACAAGAAGATCTATGCTGTGAACAGCCTTGGAAGACAGAGCTACTATCTCACTCTGAAACAAAGAGTAGGCACATTTATTGCACGCTGTAAAAGAATTTGAATCCTCTAAGTTTAGGGTTCACTGCATGTAACACTATACAGTGGGTGTGTAAGCGTCCATCTGGGCCCACTTACATTGCCTCCATGGGGCTTGAAGCAAGGGTAACTAGTGAAAATATGCCAACTTTCATGTGTCTCACTGTGTTATAAAGTAAAATCCTTTCTCTCTGACCCAGCCTGGTGATTTTTGCCAGAATTCAAGATATGGCAGTCGGCTGACTTGTTAGCTTTCAAGTGGAGTAAGAGCTTGAAAAGTCTTAATCACAGATATTCCTCAGCTTACAGTGGGGTTACATCCTGACAGACCCAGCATTAAACTGAAAATTATTAAGTCGAAAACTTATTTAATACACCCAACCTACCCAACGTCATCGCTCCGTCTAGCCTACCTTCAACGTGCTAAGGAACATTCACATTAGCCTACAGTTGGGCAGAATCATCTAACACAAAGCCTGTTTGACAGTAAAGTGTTGAAAATGTAATGTATTGAATACTGTACTGGAGGTGAAAGACAGAAAGGTTGTGCAGGTACAGAATGGCTGTAGGTGGATTGCTTGTTCATCCTACTGATCATGTGGCTGGCTCCAGGCTGTAGCCACCACACTGCCCTGCATCACAGGGGAGATGGTACCACACAAGCTAGTCTGGGAAAAGATCCAAATTCAAAATCTGAAGAACAGTTTCTACTGAACGTGCATCGCTTTTGTCCACCGCCAAGTGGAAAAATTGCAAGTTGAACCGTCGTAACTCGAGAACCGTTGGTATATAGTGGACCGAATACTTACGTAGTATGCTGGAAAAAGAGAAGGCTGCTGGAAGAAAAGAAGAAAGAGAACAGTGTAAGGGGAATAAGTGGGGTTAAGGGTTCTTCTTATTTTATTTTATTTTATTTTATTTTATTTTATCTTATTTTATTTTATTTTTTTAGTAATCTGTACAACAACATGGGGCTCGAACTTTCGGTCCATGATCAGGCATCACATGCTCTTCCGACTGAGCCAGCCAGGGTTCTCTTTTTAAATAGCGTGGTTAGTATCTCGCGTTAAGAGGTGAGCAAGGACTTGGAATAGTTGTTATGCGAATACAGGAGAGAAGAATATCTCACACTGAGAACAAAAAATCAATGCGAGTTCTCTAAGGCCAGAGTAGAGTCCATAAGGGAGGTCTGAGAAATAACAGGATCCACCTCAAAAAGGAGTTTGAGGATTTTACTTCCGATTCTGAGATGGGAAGGAACCATCAAGCAGCCGAGGAAGAGGGTCTAAGTGCTACGTTAAAAGAATCATATTCGCTGCTCTGCCGAGATTACCCTACAAGGAAGCAACGATAGGAGTCGAGAGCCAGTTTAGGAGACATCTATACTTTATTGGCCAAGGACTTTGTTTCATTGTTCACCTCCACATTTAGATCAGAGTAAGACAATCTTCTTCTTGTTGTTGTTTTAAAGTATTATAGGAATACTTTCTCCCTATTGCTTGAGTACATTTAAAATCCCCTCTCCATAAACTATGCAGAATTCAGTAACGCTGGTCTCCGGGAACAATGACCATTTTTCTGAATCCATATATTTTGCCATGATATTCGGGACAACGATAAGACCACAGGTGACATGGACCAACAGCTTTGATGAGGGTGATGATGGAGATGATGGATGCTGAAAAAAATAAATAGACAGCATTTACCAACCGAGTCGGTGTTAACCATACCAGGTATCATGCCTTTATTAAAATACTAATGACTTTGGGAGGCTAATAGACAACATTAACTCGGCAGGTGCAGTAGATGATTCCGAACGGGGGAATCACTTTAATACAATCTACTCTTTCATTTTTGCCTATTTAGACACAATTTGATTGGAATTTCACTTGTGCACGTTGGCACCTGCGACATTATCTTCTCTAAATGCCACAAAATAGATTTTCCACGCTGCTCCAACCAGGAAACTTCATTATAATGTCTCCGAGGAGCCTGAGAAGGGAAGATTTTTGTCGCAGAATCAGCACTCGAACAACCTCTACATCAGTGGTTCACGGACTAATGTGAACCAGAAATTCACTGTAGTCTTACAGCAGATTCAGATTGAAAGGTAATTGTCATTACATCGGCACATGTTTTAAGTACAGGTCTGACTGTACCACAGAGACAGAGCAGGTGGGCCCCCCTTCTCCCCCCCCCCCCAACCACACAAAACATAGCTGGGAACAAAATGCAAATGACCAGTGAGCGAGTCGGAGGATGGAATTTGGAAGGAACAGGCAATTTCCAGTTTGCTTAGGGTAAGCAAAACCTCCACAGTCAACCTGCTGACTCAATGGATTGACAAATTCAAACATTTTCAGGTGAGGGAGAAGGAAAAATTTGCAAATGAACTGACAATGGATTTAACTGGGTTTAGCCCGAGGTAGTTTAAAATTTTGAACGGCACTTGCCTCGGAAATGGGGGCCGCCTTGACACAAACACTGGCTTTGGATCAGCTTTTCTGTTACTTACAGACCTCTGGGTTCACCGCCTCTCCAAATTACTGTTGATTATTTCAGCATTTTCTAATTGGGTCACAAAAATAAGCGTGCTTCCTCTGAGAAAGCATTGCAGGTACATAGCAGGCTCACGCAAATCAAATAGTCTGTGTTCTGTCTTCTGTTATTAAAAATACTGAAATGTGCCATACTCATGACACAATGAAAATATCCAAACTGCAGGGAGAGGCGTATTCAAATATATAGATAGATAGATAGATAGATAGATCGATCTTAGAACATCTTTGCACACTGAAGGTATATATTTCACGCAGAAATATATGTGTTCAAATATTAATAAAACTACCTGGATTTTTTACGTCATGTCTCAGAGGCTGTTTTGAGGTATATTACTAGCCGTAAACTATCCATGGAACACTTCACTATAGTACTACATCACAGTCACAGGCAAACATTCTACCTAAGTGATTTGATAAAGGGGTGATTCTATTACAGCTTTGTCTTGATTCAGCTTGGGCCCGTCACCAGAAGAACATGACTGTGCATTCCACTCTGAGGCCAGGATATCACCTGCTGGGGCTACAAACCAGGGCTACAAGCCATGGAACTGTTAAAAAGTAGTCCCCAATACAAAATCTCATGCAAAGCCCCCCTTTGAGACACATGTTCCTTTCTACAGTGAAAACAGAGTTACATCTTTTAACTTCAAGCAGAGAAAGCAGGTTTTGGTCAACCAAGAACAAGATGCTTTGGGCTTGAGCGGTGCCTGGGAGGGATGACACACGGGACGGATTCACAGAGATGAGCTCTGTGGGGGGGAGGAGAGGACATCGGAGACCTTCCTCCAGCAGGAAAGCCCTTGTTTTCTCTCTGTCACTTACAAAGCGGATAGGAGAGAGTAGAAGTGGTTTGGGATAAGAAGAAAGCCATTGCTTCTGCTGTAGCAGGCGTTGATAGGATGTCAAAGGAGTTCATGTCTAAGGGTCTTATTTTCTCAGAGAATTGGGCTGCAAAGCGCTTTGCTGACGGTGAAGCAGGCAGGGGGAAAGTCATAGGGTTAAGAAAAGAATTGAGGGCTTAGCAGTGCCAAAGTGGAGAACGAAATGGTAGCCGTAAGAGGGAACACAGGAAGATTGCAGGACAGAATGCACACTCCAGGTGAGGCTTTGTGTTTCGCAGATGAATTAGAAGCACAATTGCAAGAGAAAAGAGCTCCAGAAATACTTTGAGCACAATGTCTATCTTTGAAAAGTGTGTGGTCCTTTAAGGTACCTAACCGTCTTGGAGGTGGTGGTGGGGGGTCCTTATTTATATGCATGATCGTTTATACTTTTAATTAAACACACCTATGTTGTGACATCTCTCATAAACACACACTCTGATGGTTACATGAATTTACACACATAGTAAAATGCTACAGAGCAATAGAACTATCGCATACCAACATCGAATTCCTGGTTTCAATATTGTACTATAATTTACTGTAGGATGTAACCTTTGCATATAATTGGGTAAAGGGTACAGGTGCTACTGTTGCTACTTTTTGTGAACGCATAATTATTACAAACTAAAAGGAAAAAAAGAAAACAAAACCCAAAAGCACTCCTCTTCGGAGAGTTGAGCATACTTTTCGGTGTATTCTTTGAGTGGATACGAGCCACGAGGTAAAACTGCATTTACCATCAATTTCCAAGCTTTCTGTCAGCCATTGTACAAACAAATAATGCAACGATACTGAAAATGGCAACCCCAAGTTACATGTTAGAAACATGGCACTAGGCTTTTTGTAGACGTCCGTACATACTTGTTCCAGAGGGAAGTACATCGCCCCACTTTTATGAAGCGAGGTTTAACTTTATTCATCACAAATCATGTAACAAGGGCCTGCAACCACATTTAATTGATTAAAAAGGAGTTGAGAATGTTATTTCAAGTACACAGGGTACAAAAGAACATATAAATTGTTGCCTGAATACCAAGAACAACTATCGATTACTAACTACAATTTGTGTTTTCGAACATGAGAAAAGCCCAGCGGGGTATAATTGAACCACAAAGAAATCTCAAGCCATCTTGCTACAGTGAGGTCCTTCCAACTCTGAACAAACCAGATGAAGAGAACCAAGGAAGAAATGTCACCAGGATTTCATCTTGGTATCAGCAGCTGTACACAAATAAGCCTAGAAGTACACTACTAATGAGAAACTATATATGAATATTTAAAAATTCAAATCTCCCAGGGGGTGCCTGGGTGGCTCAGTACATTAAGCATCTGACTTTGGCTCAGGTCGTGATCTCACGGTTCATGAGTTCGAGCCCCGCGTCGGGCTCTGTGCCTACAGCTCAGAGCCTAGAGCATGTTTTGGATTCTGTGTCTCCCTCTGTCTCTGCCCCACTCACGCGCTGTCTCCCTTTCAATAATAAAAACATTAAAAAATTTTTTTTTAAATATAAAATAAAATTCAAATCTCCTAGAGGATGATGGAAAAGATTTTCTTTATGTTGGGCATTTAACCAAACTTGACATTCTATTTGTATACCTTATACGCATTTTAGACCAATGTTTTCAAAGAGCTAAAGTGTTCTTCAGTACATAAATGGCTGCTTAAGTTGCCTCAAAGAGCCTACGGTTGGTTGGAGGGGATGTTTTAATCATCTAAAAATATAATTGTTTTAATTCATTTTCCTAATTATTTTTAAAGCCTTTAAAAATGGAAAGTCATGATTATTTGATGTCTCAAGTCCTTTCTCACCCTGTAAGTTGGATGCGCAGTCCCTGAGTCAGACACTTAGTGCCTCCAGATGTGCTGAACTGGCAACGTTGTCGGCTGTCATTTTATTCTCGGTTTCCTGACTTCGAGAGAGAGAGGAAGACACCAGAAGCAACAGCTGGAATGTCAACAGTTGTGATTGCTGATAAATTACTAAACAGTGTGTATTATTTCTATGAAGTGGCAGGAAAACTGGAAGGGTTTCAAAATATGATTTAAAAGAAACCCAAAAAACAAGAAAGCACCACCCTTAGCTTGAGCATGGGATATAACAGTAGAACAGTTGTATGGTTTTAAATACTGTCTATCCACTAACGATCACACACTGGCTGGAACCTCTGCTGTGAGCTTCAGGGTCATAAATTCAGTGCCCACTCAGCATCCCCACTCGATTTCTTGCTCAAACACATCCCGTGTCGAAAGCAGATCTGATATTGTTGCAACATTTGCTCTCACGGTACTTCTCCCCGTCTTCGTTGATGGTGAATCAGTAGGGGAAAACCCTGAGTCGGTCTTGGATCTCATCTTTCTCTCACAACATCCAGTTCCAGAAAGCTACTGGCTGTACCTTCAGATGTATCCAAAGTCCTACCATTTCTTCACTGACTCCACCTTCATCCCAGCTGCCATTTTTTTTCTCACAGGGGTAACTTTAACAGACTCTTGCTGCCTGCCCCACTCTCTCCTCTCCTATAGTTTCTTCTCAGGGGCTCAGCTGAATCAGTTACTTCATTCCTTCTCAAAACTTATAAAGGCCAATGCTTTCACTATGAACCACACCATCCTGTAAAGTATGACCCCTCCATCACCTCGGCTTCCTCCACGAAGCTCCCTTTTACTCCAGCCATGCCAGATTCTTCCCAGACATTTTTTGGATCTCAGCTCTTTGCAATGGCTGCTCCTCTTTCCTGAAGTGTTTGTCCCATTTAATCCGCATAAAAACTTCCTCAGATGCATCAAGTTCTTCCACGGATTATGTTCCGAGAAAGTTTTTCCAGACCATTCTAAAACAGCCAAAAAACATCACATATTGATAAGGAAATAGAGCAGTTTGAGATAGTTATGAAGTGATCCAAATGCATCGAAACAGTTTGGCAGCTTCTTATAAAGTTACACATACACAAACCATATTTCCCAGGGATTCCACTTCTAGTTATTTATTCAAGATAAATGAAAAGCACAGAGGTGGGGGGAGGGTGCAGAGTAGCACAGTAGGAAGCTCTGGTTCCCTGGACCCAAACATACCAATTCAGCAATAATCCATGGCAAATTCCGTTTGTGAGAAGTCAGAAACTAATTAAAGTTCCTCTGCACCCTGAAAAAATGAATAATCGAACTCAATGATGCCAGTAGGGAGAGTTGACATACTTCCTCATCAGAACCCCTGTCCCCATACGAATAGGAAGAGATCCCTTAGCTCTCAGGGGAGAGACAGGGTTAGCTTGCGAGTGCCATGCCTCCTCCTTTCCAAAAGGATTCTCAGAGGACTGGCTTCTGTCACACTAGCCTTGGACCTCTGACAGATCCAGCACAGTCTAGCCACCCAGAGGAGACTGGACACAGTGGTTTGGGCTAGTAGATGCCATTGATCTTTCTCTCTGCTCAGCCTAGAGCGAGCAGATTGGAAATCCCAGTTCTCAGCTTCTCCTTGGGGAGGGGAAGTATTGATCCGTGCGTCCAGTGCCTTAACTTCCCCAAAGGTGCCTAAAGAGCTAGCATCTATCTAACCAGTCTGGGGGCACCTGGCTGGCTTAGCTGGTAGAACATGCAACTCTTGATCTCGGGGCCACGATTTCAAGCCCCACGTTGGGTGTAGAGATTACTTTAAAAAACAAAAACAAAAACAAAACCAAAAACACTTGCCTAACCAATGTCTATCTAGGGAGTCTGGAGTTCTGATGGGTTTGGTATAGTCTAGCCAGTTTAGGGAGAATGGAGGCAATGGTTTTGACCAATAGGCACCGTTGGTCTCTCCCCTGATCAGCACAGAGTGAATGGATGAAAACATTACAGCTCTCAGTTTCCTCCTGGGGAGGAAAAGATTTGGTCCATACATCTACCACCACCCCCCATCTTTTCCGGGGCTGCCTTACAAGCTAACATCTGTCTTTCCAGTCTTAAAGCTCTGGCGGATCTTATAGAGTCCAGCTGCCTGAGGAGTAATGGAAGCAACAGCTCAGGATGGTGGATGCCATAGCTAGCCCCTGGCTCAGCACAGAAACCAGAGCTGCCTGCTTATCCCTGGGAGGGGAAGATTTGGTAAGGTCCAGAATCCCTGGCTAGGCTAATAGGTGAGGGTCTTCTGTATGAGAACAGTCTGTGAAGACTAGGAGAAGTTTCTACATTGTCTAATGCACAGACAATGGGCTTACATCATTTATCTGAAAGAAAATAAAAATAACTCCTATACAGATGCTCATCGAGATTAAGAGAACAACGTAGGAACAAAATGCGCCTTCAACAAAGAGATAGAAAATGTTTTAAAAGTACCAAAGAGAGAACATGTAGCTGAAGAACACGATAAATGAACTAGAAAGCTTGCCAGAGGGGTTGGACAGGAGACTAGATCGATCAACCAGAAGAAAGGATCAGCAAATTCAAAGACAGGTCATTAGAAATAAAACAGTCAGAGAAACAAAAAGGAAAAAGAATGATACAAAGTGAAGAAAGCTTGAGGAAACGATCAAGTGGAAGAATATACTTTATATAGGAGTCCCAGAAAGATAAGATAAAGGGAAAGGACCAAAAAGCTTATTTAAAGAAATAATGGATGAAAACTTCCAAAGTTGGGGAAAGACATAGACATCCATATCCACAAAGCCCAACATAACTCAGATAAGAGGAATCTAAAGAAATCCACACTGAGGCACATTCTAGTCAAATTGTCAAAAGTCAAAGGCAAACAGAGAATCTTGAAAGCAGCAAGAGGAAAGCAACTTTTCCAGCCACAAGGTAACTCTGGTAAGAGTATCAGTGGATTTCTTAGCAGAAACCTTGCAGGCTAGAAGGGAGTAGAACTGAAAGGAGAAATTGACAGCAATAAAAAAATGGTAGGATGCTTAAATATCTTGCTTTCAATACTGAACAGTCAATTAATAAGGAACAGGACTTGAATAACACTATGGACCAAAGGGACCTAATAGACATATACCTCATTCCACCCAACAGCAACAAAATATGCTTTCTGCTCAATCACACACAAGCATTTCTCCAGTCTAGATCACGTTAGGTCACAAAATAAGCCGTAACCAATCTGAGAAGATTAAGATTATACCAAGTGTCTTTTCTGACCAAAGTGGAATAAAACTAGAAATCAACAGCAGAAAGAAAACCAAACATACATACATATATACATTAAAAAGTAATAAAAATGTGGACATTAAACAACAGATTATTGACCAACCATTGGGCCAAAGAAGGAATCAAAAAGAAAATTAGAAAATTACCCAGGACAAATGGAAATGAAAACACAACATAAAACTATGGGACACAATAAAACAGTACTAAGATGGAAGTTTGTAGTGATAAACACCTCCGTTAAAAAAGAAGAAATATCTCAAATAATAAGTTAGTCTTATACTTCAAGGAACTAAAAGAGGAGAGCAAACTAAGCCCAAGTTTAGCAGAAAGAAAGAAATGTCATAGATTAGAGCATAAATAAATGAAGTAGAAATAAAAAAAGAATAGGGAAAAATCAACCAAACTAACAGTTTTTTTGCAAAGATAAACAAAAGTGACCAACGCTTAGCTAGATTAAGATAAAAAAAAAAGAGATGATTTAAGTAAATTGGAAATATGAGAGGAAACATTACAACCAGTATCACCAAAATAAAAAGGACAATAAGAGACTATTAAGAATAATTAAATGCAATAAACTGAATAACCAGGAAGGAATGGACAGATTTCTACCAATATACAATCTCCCAAGAGTAAATCATGCAGAAATAGAAAGTCCAAACAGACCTATAACCAATAACGATACTGGTTATCCTTGCTGTATGGTAATCAGAAACCTATTCTTTCCCCACTGCTTATTAAGTTAGACCATAGACATATGGAAAGAATTCCACATACATGGATTGGAAGGATTAATAGTGCTAAAATGTCCATATTATCCAAAATGATCTACAGAGTATGCAGTCTCTATCAGAATCCCAATGATATTTCTAAAAGAAATTGAAAAAAAAATTTATATGAAAATACAAAAAACAAAAACAAAAACAAAAACTCTGCATAAGGGTGCCTGGGTGGTTCAGTCAGTTAATAAGCATCCAACTTTGGGTCAGGTCATGATCTCTCCGTCTGGGAGTTCGAGCCTTGCATCGGGCCCTGTGCTGACAGCTCAGAGCCTGGAGCCTGCTTTAGATTCTGTGTCTCCCTCTCTCTCTGTCCCTCCCCCACTCACACTCTGTCTCTGTGTCTCTCAAAAATAAATAAAATGTTAAAAAAAAAAAAAGCTGAATCATCAAACAAAATATCTTTTTTTTTGAAATTTATTGTCAAATTGGTTTCCATACAACACCCAGTGCTCATCCCAAAAGGTGCCCTCCTCAATACCCATCACCCACCCTCCCCTCCCTCCCACCCCCCATCAACCTTCAGCAAAATATCTTTAAAAAACAAATGAACAAACAAACCAAAAACCTCTGCACAGCCAAATCAATCTTGAGAAAGCCTCACACTTCGTGATATCAAAATATGTTACAAAGCCAGAGTAATCAAAACAGTCTGTTTTTGGCCAAACAGATCTTAGTGAAGACAGTTGAATAAACTCTAGAGATTAGTAGTACAACATTGTAGCTTTACTCAACAGTAATGCTTTACATGTGTAAAAAAATTTTGAGAGGGTAAGCGCTCTTACCACAATAAAAAATAAAGATAAATACAAGTACATTAATTATAAGAGCTAAAAGCTAGAAATAACCCAAATGCCCATCGTTGGAGGAATGCATGAAAAAAAAAAAAAGAAAGAAAACACAAGTTGTATTCATATAACAGAATACTATCCAGCATTACAAAAAATGAACTGATAACAAACACAATAGCATGGATGAATCTGAGAAACATTTTGTTGAGCCAAAAAAAACCATATGTAAAATGTACATACATGTATGAATTTATTTACATGATGTTCTAGAAAGCTCAAAAGTATTCTAATGTAGGTAAAAGCAAAGAAGCAGTATCTATGACCAGGACTGGGGGCAGGGGGTGGTATTACCGGCAAAATTTTAAAGATGAAGGAAATATTCCATATCTCGACTGTAGTGACAATTACAAAGGTGTATGTATTTGTCATAACTTGGTGAATTATATGGGTTAGTTTCATTGTATGTAAATTAAGCTCCAGTAAAGTTGACTTAAAATTGGGAACAAAATAAACTCAATTTATTTACTATATATCAAGAAACGAAGAACCCCCAAGAGTCAATAATACATATACTACATTCTCTGAACCTATGCCATGAGTATAGAAATCAATACTGAAAAGACAGTTTATATAAATCCAATGAAATTCAGAAAAAAGATATATATTTATTTTCTATTATTACTTTAATATTTATATACTACTTTATAAATATTTATTTAATATATATTATATAATAAACTGAGAGCTAAGGCAGTGAACATTACAGAGGTTATAAAGTATTTAGTACTGTAACACAATGAATATATTACACATTTAAAAACGTGTGGATTGCCACTAAGGAGGTACTTAAGATAACTTTGTTTCTATACATGTATTCATTATGTAACAAAAATGGCTAAAATAAGTTTGCTAATTTCACAACTGACAATCCTATATACCTAAAAATTAAAGGAAATAAAAGGAAGAAAATAGTAAACTTAAAAACAGAATATAATAAACAAAACTATATAGACGACCAACAAATTCAGAGTTGGGTCTTTGAAATGCAAATATAATAGACACATCTCCTAAATATTGACTGGGAAAAGAAGGTACAATATATTGCATTGGGATAGATACAGTAAGAACTAAACCAAAATGTAATGTACATTTCATGATATTATTCAATCGATTGTTAAACTTCATGGACTAGGCAATTAAAAAAAAACAATCACCAAAAATTAATCAAAAATCTATGGGAAACACATATTAGTGAAAACTATTAAAAGGGAAAGGATCAGAAGCCAAAAATTTTCCATTCCTTCAAAAGAAACAATTTTACAAAATGATCAAGGATCAAATAATTCCTATTTTATGCAAAAGTAATCAATACAAATGTTGACAAACCGAGTCTCTTAGCTTATGAAACCTGTGGAGTTTTCTTCAAGGATGCAAAAATAATTGAACAAGAAAATAATGATCGATAGTATAACCCAAGTTAACAGATTTTAAAAAGGGAAAATAGGGGTCCCTGGGTGGCTAAGTTGCTTTAGCGTCTGACTTCAGCTCAAACCGTGATCTCACGGTTCATGGGGTTCCAGCCCCATGTTGGGCTCCCTGTTGTCAGCACAGAGACCGCTTTGGATCCTCTGTCTCCTTCTCTCTCTCTGCCCCTCCCCGTTCATGTGTGTGTGTGCTTGTGCATGCGTTTTCTCTTTCTCAAAAATAATTAAACATTAAAGTAAATGAATTAATACATAAATGGGAAAATATTGGGTCCCCTCAATAACCATAGATAATAGTCCATGGTTAATAATTCCTAGCAAAAAAAATTCTTAGCAAAGAAAAAATAAAATAGATTGTTGATAAGCTGATAAAAGGAAGCTTCCAAAACTTATAAAAAAGTATCCGATTTGATACTGACATGTTACACACATTCCCACATGGCTCCAAATACAATGAGGATGCTTAGTGCTTCTATTAACACTCAACATTACACTGGTGGTCCTGGTGTGTAGAATGAGAGAGGAAAGAGAAGGGGCATCCACATCTATTACTGAAAAATCCAAAAGTCACTGTTTGCAAAATTCCACAGATTTCCAGTGAACCTATAGTGAAACATAATTTAAAAATACTATTCAAATAATGAAAATAATAACAGCAACAAAAATAGCCATGACTGCATATACATACAGTACACCTGTGAAAAACAGTCCGGAGGAAACTCGGAATTCATGATAGCCGCTGCTCCCATGTAGAGAGGAAAGGAGAGAAAGAAATGGGACCGTGCGAAGAACTAAGGGGTTATCAATTCCTCTGATATTTGAGATTACAAAATCGGTCTGGGAAGGAAAGATGATAATGGGAGTACCCTGAAAATGCTGATGGATAGGTATTTCTTAGAGCATCTTCAATACTTTTCTGTATTTTATCCACTTCTCGCAATAATTTATTATTAAATTAATATTAATTAATTAATTCAGAGCCTAACGTCTTCCATCAACCCTCCCGATGTGGCTTAGAGGAAAAGACACAGGCATGCATCACTGCCATCAGCAGGATGCTTTGGAAATGCATAATGAGGGCATCCTGAACCAGTGACCGGTCTGGGGAGAGCACGTGATCCTCCATGGGGGTGGGGGGCAGGGAGCCAGCTTGAGGAGGCCACGGACACCAACCTGACTCCTTTGCTAAGGCTCAGTCTTGCCGAATGCTGTGAACACTGGTCCGGTCCGGAGCCCGGGATGGCTTTGTTTTCAGCTGCCCCACAATGGTCTAAACACTTGGTTCTGTCATAGCCTAACCAAGAGTCGCAGTGACACTCACAGAGAGATTCAGTTAGTTTAGCAAAGGATCAATTCGTTGAGCCCCTTGTACATGGAGTAACGTGCCCACAAAGCAGTGCTTTGTGGTCCAGCAGCTGCCTCATCGTCAATTCACAGCTCTGCTAATCGTGTGCTCTGCTCGCCGTTGGACGAGTTTCAGAGCCATTGGAAGAAAACGTTGCCTACACTTTGAGAATTGAAGGGGCCGCAGATGAGAATGGGAAACGCATCTCTGAATCCGTGTTAGGATCTTTTACTGCTCTTGTAATTACGCTATGATATAGCCTCATTGTCCCGCATGTAACCCCAGACCACCGGGGCTTATCTTTCCCTTTCTCGTGCATTCTTCTTGTCTGCACGTCGAAGATCCCAAGCTAAATCAAAACACAATGGCAACTTTTGGCCCTCTCAAAGAAATCTTACTCTTGCCCTTAACGAGGGCAGAGTTGCGGTCCCTCAAGCGACTCGTCCTGCTTCTTGACTTCAGTTTCTTTCTCTTCTGGTGAGAAGTTAGGAAGAAATAAGGCAAAACAATTCAAAATGGTTCTAGTGCCTACTTCTGGGAGGGTGCACAGGCTGGAAGGTTGAAGAGACAAAACACGAGACTGCCTGATGTTTCAGATATCAGGAAATGTGTTTTCCAGAGCGCTGACACTTCCTCACCCCGGGGCTGAATCTTGATTAGTCTAAGCAAATCCCAATAATTTCTTTCCCTGATTGTCACTAATTTATTTAGGAAAACGGATGCCATGCCAGAATTGCACGGGGGCTTCTGGGAAACCTGTTCTTGATCTGAAAAAGAGGCACAAGTCGAGGACAAATTCTCCTCCCTTTCTCCAGCTTTATGCTCTCGAGTGGTGGCTGGAGCTGTCCCCGCTGAGTTGTGAATAGGACAAATCAAGGCCAGCTGAGCAGGAAGGGGGAAAGAACTTCGGTCCCTATAGATGTGACGCAGCAATGGGGCCAACCAGCCCTGAACCCACCTCCCCTCTGCAGCTCTGCTTCTGAGAAACAGCACCAGTAGGTCTTCTGTTGATGTGATTTTTAGATCTTTGGACTTAATTGTTTTTCCGTGTTTGGTAAAGCGGTCTGGCTAATCTGACCCATGACTGATACTGCGATTCTGCAGATATACACGGGATTTGGAGGCCAACTGCCTGAGTTTGAATCCTGCCTATGTGTTTCTAACTTGGAGAACTTGAGTCAGTGACTTAACTCCATTCATTCGTTCATTCAGCCACGAAATCAGGCTGCAGACATTTATTGGCTGGGTATTCTGCCCTCAATTCCACAGTCCTCGAGGGTGAGGGAATTGCATATAAAGCACTACAAAAACCAGCCGGCTTAGGTTGCTCTGAACTCTAGTCGACTTAGAGGGAGAAAGAGACAGAGAGAGTGTTACTCACCTTCTTGTCTAAGATCCCGGACTTCTGGTCTCTCCCAAGTAGCGATGCTGGATGTGATACCATGTGGATCCGTAACTAGGTGTGTCATTTCTCAAGAGCGTCTCTTCGCATTCAGTGGGAGAAGTAAAACCCAGTAACGTCCAGAACATCTTCCAAGCATACAGGATCAAGCTAAGCTTTTTGTATGGAAGGAATTTTTTTCCCCCAAGTAGTGTGTTGGAGCCTCGTAGAGATAAGAGATCCATCTGCACTTGAAACAGGACTTTTTCCTTTCTTTTTATTTTTTCCCAGGCAAAACAGCGTGTCACGCCCCATTCAATAACGTCATCAGTTATCTGCAGCAAAATCCCCTTGAAATACTCTACAGATTGTCTTATAAATTGGAGAGAGCTAGACTTTATGGGATCCACAGCATTTCTTTCATTTGATATTATTATGTGGTCATTATTAAAAATAATGGGGATCTCATCACCAGGACAAGTAGGAGTGGGAGATGTGCAGTTAGCTTTCTCAGACTCCTTCTGTGTTTTTGTCTTGCCTTCTACGGTGTCTAAAAGAATGCAAAACATTCCAGTTGTATTGCTTTTCCTCCTCAGGCTTATGTCTTTATCTCTCATAAAGTCTCACTCTGTCTCAATGACTGATTTGAACATGTTCTCCTTTACTAATATAAATATTCCTCCTATTTTCCTTTTATTTTTTTTATTTTTTTTAATGTTTTTTTTTTTTGAGAGAGAAAGAGAGAGAGCAGAGGAGGGACAGACAGAGAGAGAAAGACACAGAATCTGAAGAGGCTCCAGGCTCTGAGCTGACAGCACAGAGCCCGACGTGGGGCTCAAACTCACAAGTCGTGTGATCATGACCTGAGCTGAAGCCAGACGCTTCACCGACTGAGCCATCCAGGCGCCCCACCTTTTATTTTTTTCATGTTTATTTATTTTGAGACAGAGAAAAAGACAGAAAGAGAAAGAGAGAGAGCAGGGGCAGAGCAGAGGGAGAGGGAGAAAGAGAGAAAAATCCCAAGCAGTCTCTGTCTCATCAGAGACAGAGCTCGACAGAGGTACTTGAACCTGGGAACCATGAGATCATGACCTGAGCTGAGATCAATAGTCATATGCTTAACCAACTGAGCCACCCAGGTACCCCTCCACTATTTAGTTTTTAAGCCTACCCTCTCCTCTTGTGTGTAGCATTCTCAATAACGGGGTCGATGGTGATAAAAATTGTAACAAATCTACAAGTTTATCATTGCCAGTTTAAAGGAGAAGCACACGTATGGGTGTTTTATTAACTGTCAATTATTATTTAGCTGCAAACTGTAACTATCAATACCTAAATTTAACTATTGATAAATCCTTAAAAAATAAGGTATTCGTATCTAAAGCCTTCAAATTTTGATAGAAAAAGGCAAGTTTTGAAGTTTATTTTATTTTATAAAACTTTTAGTCCTCTATGTTAAATCAAAATATACATAGGGATAAACATTTTTTAAAAATTTCTCAGATTTTAAAAATATATCTTGGCAGAGTGATAAACATTTTCAGTTGTCGTTAAGATCATGCAATGTAAAATACTGTATTCAATCCACTCAGGTATTCAAAAGAGAACGAAAATAGGGACTCAAATGCTTGTTTGCCAGTGTTTATAGCAGCATTATTCACAATAAGCGAAAGGTGTAAATAACCCAAATGTCCATCAACAGAAGAATGGATTTAAAAAATGTGGTATATGGATACAAAGGAATAATTCTCAGCCATGCAAAGGAATTAAGGTCCGATACGTGCCATAACATGGATGAACCCTGAAAGCATTATGCTAAGTAAAATAACCAAACATACAAGAACAAATAATCATGGTTCCACTTATATATGTGGATATAATGTATATAAAGGCAAATTGATAAAGACGGAAAGTAGAGGTTACCGGGGGCAGGGATTGAGGGTAAGAGTGATTGGAGAATTATTGCTTAATTGGCAAAGAATTCCTGTTGGGATGATAAAAAAAAATCAGGAACTAGAATATAATGATTTTGTACAACATTGTGAACGTAATGAATACCACTGAATTGTACGCCTAAAAATGGTTAAAATAGCACATTTTATGTTATCCTTATATTTAACTACAAAAGCAAAATAATAAAAAAAAATTGTACATTTGAGTAAATGTTTCTATTGGAAACCACCTTGTTGTATTTAAGATTTTACTCTTAAGAGCTTACAAAGTGATCTTTGTTAGCCGGTGAGAAATGTACTTGAATTGCACAGTTCATTTGAAAGTGAGACACAAAACATTCTGACCCATATGTGTCCAATCATCTTCTTACATCCTCTGCTTTGGTTAAAACCTGAGAGGACCTCATGTCTCCTGAGGCAGGTTGGGAGACTTTACAGTGATGAGCTTCAATTCTTATTTTAATTTGCCTGCTTATCAGCTTCCTCCCCCCCCCCCCCCCCGCTCTAAAAACTAGAGTTTAGCTCCTCAACAAAAGGGGTTTTTTGTTGTTGTTGTTGTTTATGAATTTATTCTACCCATGCATTCTAAGGATGAGATAAACAGGATTGCAGAAAGGACAAATGGCCCACAGTATAGGACATGAGGTTTCCTCAGCCCTACACAGACTAAGTAATTTCAATAAAAAGTTCTGATACTAACACGTAAGTCATTTCTAATGCCTTAGTGAGACTTTACTTATTATTCCCCTTTTCTCATTCACATGGGTAACTATCACCTGGTCTTTTTCTCTGAGTTTTTCTGCAATGGAGCTGCACAGTCAGGTACTGTTTCTCCTCATCTGCAAATATTAGCCTAATACTTCCCCGTGGTTGGTTGCCCCCGGTCTCCATCTAATAACAAATCTCTACACCGCCCTCACCTCCCACTTAAAAGTTAAGTTAGCTTTGCCAAAATACCAACCATAATCATCATGATTATATGAAGAGAAGCACGCGGATTTGCAAGTTGGATCTGGGGGAGCAGATGGTGGGATGTCCGCAATGAGAGGGATCCATTTGGGGCCCTGGGACATTTTGACCCCTGGGACGGCAGGGCAGCAATCGCAGAGCCTCGGCGTGGACCACTGTAACCACTAACAGTGTCTCTACTCCTGGGGTGAGGAAGGACAGTGGTTTGTAAGATCACTCGGATCAGCTCTGAGATTGCCAGTACAAGGTCAATCCCTGAGGCTAATAAGAACGCGCATGCCCCAGAAACCACCAAAGCTTTCCTGAAGAAAGCCTTCAAATCATGGAAAAATCACTTCACTGGTAAAGAATGACACTTTCTGTACCACCATGTGACCTCAGCAAGTAACATCACCACTGTTCTATGGATAACTTCCAGAAAATAGGAGTTTACTTGATTTCATTCTTGGGTATTCTTGCAACGTGGTGTGGACAGAGAACACTTGATATGGTACTTGAGTCTAAGAATACTTCTCTGGACTAGAATGTATTTATTTATTTTTGTTATTTAGAAAGCAAAGGCACCAAGAAGTGGGCTGTGCCCTGAGAATGCCAAAAATAATAAGACAGTTGCCCCATCTTTAGGGACAAGTGAGGAACCATACTTCTTCCAAACAGCGATAACCTATAACTATATGGTGTGTTGAGAAACATGACAGGGTGAGCTGGCCATAAGGTAACTTAGTCTAATTAATCCCTTATGGTAGTTTAGAGAGAGAAGTAAAAAAGAGAGTTTTGGAGGAGTAAGAGGTAAGGTTTAGACTGATAAATACAAGAAGATCTTGAATTAATCATAGCAGACAAAAGCTGGGTTGGGAGGGGGGCTCCTGGCAGAGAGTCATGGGCAGACAAAATATCACTGTTTTGGGGCACCTGGGTGGCTCAGTCGGTTAAGCGGCCGACTTCGCCTCAGGTCATGATCTCGCGGTCCGTGAGTTCGAGCCCCGCGTCAGGCTCTGTGCTGAGAGCTCAGAGCCTGGAGCCTGTTTCAGATTCTGTGTCTCCCTCTCTCTGACCCTCCCTGTTCATGCTCTGTCTCTCCCTGTCTCAAAAATAAATAAAACGTTAAAAAAAATTTTTAAAAATCACTGGTTTATTTTTGTGGAGTTGATCCAAATACAGTATACTGTAAGGATATAATTGAGGGTTTTACAAAGCCATTTTATTTTCCACAGTATTTAAGGGTTAAATATAAGTATATAAGGGTTAAAGGGTCAATAACTAAAAAGTCTCTAAAGAGAATTCCATTTTGCATAGAGAAAATTCCTGGTCTGTGCTAATTTCTAGTGATAGTCCCATTGCAAAAGAAATTGTTCATTCCCTAAACTGGTGTGTGTGTGTGTGTGTGTGTGTGTGTGTGTGAGAGAGAGAGAGAGAGAGAGGGAGACAGAGACAGAGACAGAGACAGAGACATGATATGACTGAGGAGAAGGAAGAGTGTATAATGTTGGCAGGCCATAGAAAACATCATTTTTCACCTCATAGCAGTGGGTAAAATGACATTCCCTACCACTTATTTGGGCTGATTTTAGACAGGAGGGAATGGAGAATGATCCCTGACATCATGGGACTTATAGACTAGGTGAGAATATTAAATATTAATGAGTAATTACAAATTTCAGTGAGGGAAGCAAAACCTTATATAGAGATAGATAGATAGATAGATAGATAGATAATAGATACATGGATGGATGGATAGATAGATGATAGATAGTTGGATGGATAAATAGATAGATAATAGATACATGGATGGATGGATAGATACATAGATGATAGATGGATGGAGAAATAGAAAGATAGATAATAAATGGATGGATGGATAGATGGATGAATGGATAGATAATACATAGGCCGGTAGATAGACAGATAGATAATACATAGATAGATAGATGGAGAGAGTAATACATACATAGATGATAGATAGATAGATAGATAGATAGATATCATACATAGGTAGGTAGGTAGATGATGGATGAATGGATGGATGGATAGATAGATAATGCATAGATAAGTAAATAGATAGATGATGGATGGATAGATAAATATATAACAGATGGATGGATGGATAGATGGATGGATAGATAATATGTAGATAGATAGATAATACATAGGTAGATATCATAGATAGGTAGGTCAGTAGGTAGATGATGGATGGATGGATGAATGGGTGGATGGATGGATTGACAGATAATGCATAGATAGGTAGATAGATAGATATGATTTCTTATAGGAACATGAATTTACCTGCTTGGGAAAGAGTCTCTGTAAGGCGTATGCAGGAGCTTGAGGCCTGTAGGGCAAGCAGCTGAGGGGGGAAAATGGATTTAAAGTGCGCGAAAGAAAGAACAAGCTGGAAGCATGACCCAGGGCCCATGACGTTGGACTGAAAGCCATGCGAGCTTTGCTGCCGCTGCCGCTGGTGGTGTGGGCGTCCTGCAGAGCCCAAGGATCTTCCTCGTGCACCTGACCCGGTGGCCGGAGCAGCCGGCAGGGCGAAGAGGAAGCTGGATCCGTCAAGGAACAGGCCGCTGCCTCACAGACGGGAGGCGAGCTTGCAATTAGCAACAGTGCACGTGACCTACCAAAGAGCCGCCACATCACGCGTGGAATCCCAGTCCCCCCGAAGGACCCCTTTTGCACCTCACACTCTTTGAAAACATATAGGAAAGGGAGTTCTGAGAAACACAGCTCGGCAGAGTTCAACCGAAAACGCATTACACAGCCAGGCAAAAGTAGTAGTAGGCTCGTGATCAGGGCAGGCAAGAGAAGATGGTCAATGGGAGAGAACCTAAGAGGCTTCCGGGTGCTGGTCATGTTCCATTTTTTTAAATCTGGATGCTGGTGACATAGAATTTGTGAATTTGGTGACAACAGAGTGGTGCACTTATGATGTGTGTTTTCCCCGTGTAGGTTATACTTCAATAAAAAGTAAACAGAAGAGGGGCACCTGGGTGGCTCAGTCAGTTAAGTGCCCAACTTCAGCTCAGGTCAGGTCATGATCTCACGGTTCAGGAGTTCGAGCCCCACGTTGGGCTCTGTGCTGACAGCTCAGAGCCTGGAGCCTGCTTCCGATTCTGTGCCTGCCTCTCTCTCTTCCCCTCCCCAGCTCATGCTCTGTTTCTCTATGTCTCTCAAAACTAAATAAATGTTAAAAAAAAAAAAAAAACTAAACAAAAGACAATAAAAAAATCCCAAATCACATGGTGATCATTATAAATGGGTAAGTACAGGGGTGCCTGGGTGGCTCGGTCGGTTAAGCGTCTGACTTTGGCTAGGTCACGATCTCACAATCTGTGAGTTCGAGCCCCGCATCAGGGTCTGTGCTGACAGCCGAGGGCCTGGAGCCTGCTTTGGTTTCTGTGTCTCTGTCTCTCTCTTCCCCTCCCCCACTCGTGCTCTGTCTCTCTCTCTCTCTCTCTGTCAAAAATAAATAAACATTACAAAAATGACTGAAATAAGAAAAATAAATGTGTAAGTACAGATACAATGAGGGCTAATAAACAAATGGAGCTAACCTATCAAGGGGCTCAGGAAAAGATCCTCTGCATAGTTAACTTTAAGAGGAGACCAAGGCTGAAGAAGCAGTTCTTCTGATGAAGGCGGACAGAGCTTATTCAGATGGGTGCATCTAGAGCACAATGACTTGAGGAGGGCAGGGGGAGGGAGGGAGAAAGGAAGCCTGAAGAAAATGCAGACGTGGAATAACGGTGTCTTAGTCTGCTCAGGCTGCCATAACAAAATGCCACGGCTGAGTGGCTTGAACAACAGACATTCGTTTTCTCAGTTCTGGAGGCTGAAAGTCCAAGAGCAGGGTGCCAGGGTGGTCGGGCTCTGGTGAGAGCCTTCTTCCAGCTTGCAGGTGGCTCACGTGGTCTTTCCAGCTCTTCCTGGATTAAGACCTCACCTTTATGATCTCACTTAACCTTCGTCTCTTGTTAATGGCTCTGTCTCCAAACACAGCCACACTGGGAGTAGGGCTCCCACATATGATTCTGGGGGCAGACAATTTAGCCCCTAGCAAAGGGAGAGCTCTATGAGCCATGAAAACTCTTTACTCTGTCTTTTACCCAAGAAGAGTGTGTATAAGATTTTTTATGTGGGCGAATCATCTCTTTTGAGGTTTTGTGAGATCCCTCTGTAGACTAGACGGGTGACAGGAATAAAGGCAAAGAAAATCCATTAGAAGGAAATTTCCGTATTTCAGCTGGGAGGGAGGGGACGGTTGCTGAGGTCAGAGAATCAGGTGTGCTGTAGAGTGGATACAATGGTACAGAAATGCTTGTGTATGAATTCAGATTCTATTGCTTTCCAGCTGATGCTTTGGGCCAGCGGCTTGCCTAGTGAAGATATCAGTTTTCCCACCCATATGGCCAATAGACACATGAAAAGATGCTCAACATCACTCTTCATCAGGGAAATGCAAATCAAAACTACAATGAGATATCACTTCACACCTGTCCGAATGGCTAAAGTCAACAACACAAGAAACAACAGGTGTTCGTGAGGATGTGGAGAAAGGGGACCTCCTCTTGCACTGTTGATGGCAATGTGGTGCAGCCACTGTGGAAAATAGTAGGGAGGTTCCTCAAAAGGTTAAAATAGAACTATCCTACGATTCAACAATCACGCTACTGGGTATTTACCCAAAGAATACAAAACACACACACACACACACACACACACACTAATTCAAAGGGTTCCGTGTACCCCTATATTTATTACAGCCTTATTACAATAGCCAAATTATGGAAGCAGTCCAAAAGTCCATCCATAGATGAATGGATAAAGAGGATGAATGGATAAAAAAGAATGAAATCTTGCCATTTGCGACAGCATGGATGGAGCTAGAGAGTATAATGTTAAAGCAAAATAAGTCAGGGAAAGACATTGCCATATGATTTCATTCATGTGTGGAATTTAACAAACAAATGAGCAAAGGGAAAAAAGAGAGACAGAAACAAACCAAGAAATAAACTTTTAACTATGGAGAACAAGCTGATGGTTACTGGAAGGAAGGTGGAGACACAGGTGATGGGGATTAAGAAGGGTACTTGTCACGATGAGCACTGAGTGTTGTATGGAAGGTGTTGAATCACCATACAGTCAAACCTTGGTTTGTGAGCATAATTTGCTCCGGCAACATGCTTGTAATCAAAAACACTTGTATATCAGAGTGAATTTCAAGAACCATTGGCTCAGCTGTGATCATGGGACGTTCGGCATCATGTATGACTAGTATGGCAAGACATCGCTCATTTATCAAATTAAAATTTATTGGAAATGTTTGCTCGTCTTGCGGAACACTGGAGGAACACGTTACAATCCAAGGTTTTACTGTATCGTACATGTGAAACTAATATTACACTGTATGTGAACCATAAATTAAAATTTAAAAACTTAATAAAAAAATTTCCCCACCTGTAAACTGAAGATCATAACAGAATGGACTTCATGTCACAGGTTGGGCTCCTTGGGAAGCAGAAGCTGTAAAGTAACTGTGTGCAGGAAGTGTCTTGGAGAGTGTAATTTGCAGGATTGGGCAGGGGACAAGTTTTAGTGTGACAATATCACACAAAGACCTCAGCCCCCCAAATTTTTTTTAATGTTTGTTTATTTTTGAGAGACTGAGAGCATGTGAGCAGGTAGGAGCAGAGAGAGAGGGAGACACAGAATCCGAAGCAGGCTCCAGGCTCTGAGCCCTCAGCACAGAGCCTGAGGCGAGGCTCAAACCCATGAACCTCGAGATCGTGACCTGAGCCGAAGTCCATCCGGTGCTTAACCCACTGAGCCACCCAGGCGCCCCCCCTTCAGCCAATTTTAATGGAAGCATGGAGCACGATGGTCCCCCCACCAGGGTCCTTTCAAATTGGAGAGACAGGGTTTGCATTTGAACTTGTGCACCCACCAAACATTGGGAAGGACTGCGGCATGGGGTAAGGCCCATCAACCAAAGGTGAGTCTTAACAAGGGTCTCGGCTGAGAAGTGTACCAACCCCAAGAGCTGAAGGAGTGACTCCTTCAACAGAGGGGGGGTGCGGTGTAATGCAGCTCTATGCAGCCTCCCTGCAGGGATTCCATGAGGACTACAGGGGTGAGGGTAGAGTGCTGCTTGCCAGAGTGCCTTGGGTATCACATTAGCTACGCGTGTTAAAAACGAGGATCATTCCTATAGAGTAAATCAAAGAGGCGTCCAGGGCATACTAACAAGGAGCAGAGTAGTATATATTATGTGATACACTTACTCCTGTTGGGGAAGAAAAAGGAAGAGCGAACTTGGTACTATTTGCAAAAAAGAAACTAAAGAATAGTAAAAAGAACGAATGAAATTAATGATTTATGGAGAATGTGATGTTGGGAGAGGGATATAAGGCGTAGTTTCTCACTCACAAGCAGTTATATTTGGACAGATACGTACAATGTGGGAAAGGTTCACGAGTAGAAGCGAAACTACTGTATTTTCTATATAGTTTTGAGATTTGAAAAACGAAAATAAAGTAACGATTTTTTTAATTGGTCAAAATTCTAAAAATGCCCCAACTAAATACAAAATAAGACATATAGTAACATAAATACATAGAAAAAAATTCATATCGAATGCCATTACAATTAATCCATTTCATCTAAACTAGAAACAAAAGCATTAGAATAAAGAACAACGTTGGCTATACACACTTAGGAGGCTGATGTTTAGGAAAAAATAGAACAAAATTAAATTTAAAAAAGCCAGTAAGTAGTTTTTGTTAAAAGTGGTTTCCATTAAAAAGTAGTCTTGCTAATTTTATTTGTTGCTATTTTGAAACTAGTCCTTTTTCATTGAGGGACCATATAATTAATAAGTTATGTTAATGATGTTAAGAATCAAAAATAGACAAAGTAAGTGAAATACTAAGACATTAAAATTGAACTGAAAATACCAACATAAACCAATGGGATTTGAATATATACATCCTTTTTCCAGTAAAAGAGCCTAGAAGTAACATTGTCCTAGTATAACTGAGGGCCCTTAGAGACCAATTTTTTTTCTCATACCATTTCTTGCCTGCAACATTGGGCTTTTTTGGGAAATGGGTGATTCCAGTTCTAGGGCAAATATATACAAGATAAACCTAGAAAACAAGATATATATATATATATATATATATATATATATATATATATATGTATATATATATTTTTTAAATGGGACCTGTTTTTAAAAATGACCCAATTGTCTACACGAAAGTCATAAGGCATCTACAAGAAATTACTAGGAATAATAAGTAAATTTAACAAGATCAAAGAATACAAGATGAAAATACAAAAGCATTTGTATTTTTTTAAATAATGTCAAGGAACAATTGGGAATTGAAATAAAAACAATACCTAAGAATATTAAAATGTGTGGGATAGATTTAACAATATAAATATTCAGTTATATTTTTATATACTAGTGCTAAACAATTGGGAAATGAAATTTTCAAACTTCTCTTTACAATAGTGTCAAAAAATAGGAATAAATAACATCAGGTATACTACTTCTCTAAAAAAAATGCAAAGACGGTTCTAAGTTAAAGGAGACATAAATGAATGTATATGCATGTTAAGAAATAAGTTACCCACAAATTGATTGATAGATTCAATGCAATCAAAATCATAATCTCAGCAAACATTTTTGTTGAAACTGACAAAGAGTTTCTCAAATTTATATGGAAATCCAAGAGCTCAGAAGAACCTAAAGCAATCTTGGAAATGGAAAATAAAATTGAAAACTTAAACTACTGACTTCCAGACTTACTACAAAGCTACCATAATCAAGACACAGCGATATTGGCATAAACATATACAAACAGAGGAATGGAACAGAATATAGAGTCTAGAAGCAGGTGAACAGTACGAATGCAAATTGATTTTGACAAAGGCGCCAGAGCAATTTAATGGGGAAAGGGAAATTTCTTTAACAAATGGTGCTCTAACACCTGGATAAATACATGAAAACAATTGGATGCATCAATATAAAAAGAAGAGTCTCAATCCTTACTCAAATCATATACAAAAAGTAATTTAGGAGATATCATTGTCCTAAATGTGCAAGTTAAAACCACTAGCTTTTAGAAGAAAGTAAAAGATTATCTTCACAGTCTGGATATAGGCAAAGATGTAATATCTTTATCTCTATATATGTATATGCTATGTATATATGTATATGCAACGTGTATATGTGGGCATATATACAGATATTCTTCATCTAATCTATAGATACCAAGCTTACTAGTCAGGCACCATCCAAGTGAACAGAGCTGAAATAGATTGACATGGAGACAGTAATTGAGTTTCAAGACTGGCTGAGATACGTTCTAGTAAGAGAAGACAGCCAAAGCACATGGACAAAGCAATATGAACATTAAAGTATCTGGTAGAGAAAACACTGATGAAGTCAGTCACCTGAGAAGACACACCAAGGAAGCCGCAAGCTGATAGTCTCCTAAAAGATGGAAAGGTCCAGCAATACATGGACTGAAAACATGTGCCTGAATGGTTTACATCAAGATCATTGGCGATGTTATTGACAGCATTTCTGGTGAAGTCACAGGGCAGAAGACAGCCTGGTACATCACATCTCCATGACCCCTTTCTGTCTTCCAACATAACATACTGCAATTAAACTTATAGGAGATTTTTTGATATAAGGGGATAAAATCATCTTAGGGAGCTCCCCATTAGATCACTTATGTGAGAAAATTGCAAGGGAATCTCTATGAGATAGATATTGTATTAGATAATACTACTGATTACACAATCAGAAAAAAATAAATAAGATTGGGAAACATAAAACATTATATTCAAGGATGAGTCACAACAGTTGGAGACAGTTGCTCCCTTAACGGGAAGACTTTGGTGATGTGTATACAATACCACAACACCAACAGGTTGATGTTGCCAAAATGAAGGTAACACAAACAGAAACTAATAGATAAATACGCTCTAATTTATGTGTTCCAGGTAAACTGGGGCACGTTATGTAATAGTAAATACTAAAAAAAATATTAAGAACAATCCTAATAACTAATAATCTTCAAGCACATTTCTATTAGGAATTACTGAATATTTAGGTAGTTTGAAAGGGAAATTAGGTTTGTATTTGCCATATACCCTCAAGGTTTACCGTCTTTGAAATACCGTGCACTGTAGTTGACAAATGGGGAAAGACTCATGGAATAACAAAAATAGTGACAGCTGAGTGAAAAATGCCAATCTGGAGGTTAGAAATCTCTCTACCAGGCATCAGTGAATGTTCAAAGTGTCGATATATTTTTTCTGATGGCTGCTAGGAAAATTTGGCAATAGAGAATAGTCAGTACATAAACAGCACACTCTAAGAAGGACATGGCTTTCCTGGCCATAACCCACCACACACACACACAAAAACAACAACAATAACAACAAAATCTCTGTGAATCATAGAAGGATCTGTGGCAGAGTCAGATGAAAGTAGAATCCATCAGGTTGGATATTTAGGTCTATCTTTATATGGCAATCTATTTGTTGGGAGAACCCAAGGGCGCGACAACAGAGGGAAAATAAATGAGCTATTACAATGGGGAAAAAAACTCCCTTCATTCTGTCATTTGTAATATGAGAGCTAAACTTGAGTTCAGGGCATATATGTCTGCAGTAAGATTTCATTTTATCATTTAATGAGCCCACACGGAAATTGTTTAATACAAGAACTCATAGGATAGTTCATGCAAATGGAGGAAGCAATCAATTCAAAAGAGCTGTTAGCCTAATGTCTTCCAGTAACTATAATAAACTGAAATGCAAAACGGACACCTACAGAAGCTCTCAGTCTGCTTCAAATCACTGAGGCACAGAGACATGATCCTGGTGAAGGGGAACCAGCGTTACCATAGATAGTTTCTCAAGTTGATGGGAGATCATCTTGATGTGAAACTCATTTGATAGGTTTCCCTTCTGCCCAGAAAACTAACAAACAAACAGATACTAAAAAAACCTATTTTAAGCCAAGAGATAAATTTGAATGGGTTGTTTCAAAAGGATCCATGTGAAGGGTGACTGGATGGCTCAGTTGGTTAAGCATCTGACTCTTGATCTCAGCTCAGGTCATGATCTCATGGTTCATGGGGTCAAGCCCTGCACCAGGCTCCGCGCTGACAGCACAGAGCCTACTTGGGATTCTCTCTCTTCCTTCTCTCTGTGCCCCACCCCCACTTGTGCTCTCTCTCTCTCTCAAAATAAATAAATAACAGATCCATGTGATGTAGTCCTATTGTGTCCAGTAAGTTTCGGATTGCATTCGTATCTTAAGCTTTTCTTTTGCAAAGATTATTGGTTTCTATTGGCAAAGTTCTTTGAAGTCCTTGGATTAAATGCTGACTGAAGTTCAATGTTTGATTATTTATCTTTTCATCTGGCATCATGGTTTCTAAAATGTAACTCTACAGATTGTGCACCATATGTTTTCAGTATAGGACTATTTTCCAGAAGTATTTGTTTCTTATATTCAATAATGGAATTACTTGTTTGCTAGATACTGTGTCATTTTGCTATGCAATTATAATGGATTTTGAGAGCTGAAATTTTCTCTTTTGGAAAGAATAGTTTCATAAATGGAGAAGGAGAATTCAAAATTTAACCCCCTAGGACTGGGATCCATGCCCGCTGGTATAACAATGACATAAGATGAACAGCAGATTGATACATTGGGTTAACCGTGGCATTCGATCAAAACGGGTCGTTTGACTGCAAAGGACCAACATGAAGGAATTTTCTTGGATTATGGAGCTATTCACTTACATGTTTGTGGGGATGATTACACCAGTCCATAGGGGCCTTCATTATCATAGAACCATATGCACAAAACACTATCCATAGCTGTCTAAAATAGAGGTATATAAGTGGATGTGTGGGTGTATACATTTTTAAACTCACTGAACATTTAAAATAGGTGAATATAAACCATACCTCAATAAAGTTGATTGGAGATATGATTTTGTCATTTCCTACAAAGCTACAACCTAAATATTTGGTCATATTCAAGCCTACAAAGCTACAACCTAAATATTTGGTCATGTTTCTGTCATAAAGAGGAAAATAATATTTTTATACAACACACAGAATAAAATAGCTTCGAACAACATCAAATATACAATCTCCTGTTTCACAGCATATTAGTAACTTTGCATAAGGCAACCAAAATAATTAACTTGGGTTTAACTTTCTAATCAAATTGAATATGCTAATTACCGTGGGATTTTTTCCAGACTAAATTCTTCAACTTAGTCCCTAGACTTCTTTTTTCCCCTCATATTTCAGATCTTAGAATTATTGTTGGAAAGCAATCTACTTATTCAACTTGAGAACAAGAGTTCTATTTACATTAACAGTTTATAATTCTATTTATATTACGTATACCTAGAAAGAAATCAAGCAATGAATCTATTTGTATTATGAATATATTACCACCTGCTAGCAAAGGATATTTATTTGTATTATTGCTTACATTGTCTTTTGATGACTTAATTTTCATCCACCACTTTTCTCTTTCGGAACTACTACAAATCATCATTTGTATGGGACATGAGAAGGTCACTTGGCAACAGGAACATTTTATATCATCGAAGTGCTTTCTGTCATTGGATCACACTGTTTGGCACCTTTCAACTTTGCATTAAAGCATTTCCATATTGAAGCATGAAAACCTCAAATTTTCAAATAGGAAAATAAATTAATAAAAAATAAAAAGGAATAATTTCAGAAACTAACACTTTCAACAGTATGCAAAAGAAAAAAGTAGGCTCAAAAATAATTCAAACGAACACGGGTGCAGACACAGGATGATTGCTGGGCAAGAAGAAATGTCCATCAGAGGACAATTCGTCAGGAGAACCAATCAAGTGGGTCAAGGGTACATTTTTGGAAAAATTTTATCTGTATAAATTTCTAGTCAGAGAATTATCAATTGGCATGCACATCTTTAGGGCCGTGCGTGTTTCTGGACTGTGACAGCTATGACCATTACATTCTTGCACATCTTCAATAGCCATGATTTCACTGTTGTATATTTTTTGCTTGAGAGACCTCAACATGGCATTTCACTTAGTTTTATTTTTGTGATTATTAGTGAAGCTAGAAACTTTTTTTTCATGTGTTTGTTGGCTCTTTTGTTTCTTCATCAGTAAAATTAAACAATATTTCTTGAGAACCTACTGTGATGAATGAAACATCAACATTTCTGTCTTTGTGAAACATATATACTGATAAATGCTTAATCTAATTCTTTGATGATTTTCTACCAGTACATTTATTATTAATATATTAATATTTAAAGTGTATCACTTGATTGAGTGTATTTTAAATCTTTATTAAATCTATGCAGTTTTTAACCTAATGATCTTTTCCCAGAATCATTTCCAAAGCAGGTATTGATGCATAGAAAGATGTTTCTTACTCATATTTATCTTATGATTTATTTTTTTAATGTTTATCTTTGAGAGAGAGAGAGAGACAGAGACAGAGACAGAGACAGAGACAGAGCACAAGTAGAGGAGGGGCAGGGAGAGAAGGAGAGGGAGACACAGAATCTGAAGCAGGCCCCAGGCTCTGAGCTATCAGCACAGAGCCCAAGGTGGAGCTTGAACTCACGAACTTCAAGATCATGACCTGAGCCGAAGTGAGACCCTAACCGACTGAGCCACCCAGGCGCTGCATCTAATGATTTATTTTTAATCAATTATTTTTAATTATTTGTAGTTAATGTTGCCAAAGGAAACATATGGGTATATGTTATGACACTGATTTATCATTTTAATCCCCTCTGATATTGAATTAATCATCAGCCTTTTCATTGACTAATTCTCCCTTTGCCTATTGACTTAAAATGACTATTCTATTAAATATTTATTTTCTTTTATTTTTTTAATAAAATAATTTATTTATTTAATTTGAGGGTGGGGGAGGGACAGAGAGAGGAGAGAGAGAATCCCAAGCAGACTCCGCTCTGAGTGCAGAGCCCGTCTGAGGGCTCAAACCCACCAACCATGAGATCATGACCTGAGCCGAAACCAAGAGTAGGATGCTTAACTGACTGAGTCACTCAAGTGCCCCAATATTTCTTTATTTTATTTTTTTAAATGTTTATTTATTTATTTTTGGGAGAGAGACTGAGAGAGAGAGGGCACGAGTTCAAGCAGGAGAGAGGCAGAGAGAAAGAGGGAGACACAGAATCTGAAGCAGAATTGGAATCTGTGCTGACAACTCAGAGCCCGACATGGGGCTCCAACTCACGAACTGTGAGATCGTGATCTGAGCTGAAGTAGGACACTTAACCGTCTGAGCCACGCAGGCACCCCTTCTTTATTAAAAAAAAAAGAGAATTAATGTTTGTTTATTTTTGAGAGAGAGAGAGAGTGAGTGGGAGAGGGCAGAAAGAAGGAGGGAGACACAAAATCCGAAGCAGGCTCCAGGTTCCAGGCTGTCAGCACGGAGCCTGACACTGGGCTTGAACTCACGAATGGTGAGATCAGATTGTGAGCCTAAGTCGAACGCTTAATCGACTGAGCCACCCAGGCGCCCCCTTTTTTCCTGCTCCTGACTGAGTTTTTACTCAACAGAATGTGTTCCTTCAGGGTTTAAAAACATTAAGATTGCATTTTACTGTGAATTCTGACTGAGACAGAGCTGGACCTATTCCCATGCCGAGCTCCAGCCCAGTCCGTTATTTTCTCAAGGATCTTTATAAATAGGCTATTGAATAAATTGGTCTTATTGGAATAATTATCTTTCATCACACTCAAGCTCCTGTTTGCGGAATCTAGGGACGAAGTTAGAACAACAAGGGCAAATTCAAATGGGATCCAGAATCAGCCTTCGGTTTACCCCAGAGTCATAACCCTAACCTATGACCAAAAACCTAGGCTTTCTGCTAAGGCAAGCAGAGAGCAGGGAGGGGGGCACTCCCACAATCACCTAACAAATGCAATTACTCAGCAGTCAAACTGAAAACAGTCAGGGGAAAATTTACTTCATGTGTAGTTTTTGTGTGTGTGTTTCTGTTTTTGTTTCTCATAAAATCCTAGTTGGAGGGAACATTTCATGTTCTCAGGCCATATGGTCCCCAGGAGATAATCCTTCCAGGTGGCCCTCTTGCTATGCGTCTCTTCTGCTTAATGACATGGAATTGTTCAGTGAGCAAAATACATCAAGTCATAGATTTTTAAAATAAATATATATCATTTGAGCCCCAGCTATTCCACTGGGGCCAATATTTTTCTGGTGGTGGCTGCTGTACTGTGTGAAATCTCTCTACTGTTGAATTATAAGATCTTCCTAGTTGGTCCCCTTGATGACATATGCCACGTCTAATGACTGTTCCATGACTCTCCAATGCTGAGCTGATTCACCATCCCTTCAATTGCTACAATGTCAACACCGTATCTACCACTGCACCAGATGGCAATCATCACCTGGCCCCGACTTGCAAATCTCAATAACTCCCAGCTTGATTGCTCCCAGCCACCTCATTTTGAATATCTTATAATTGTATAGCATCCTCCCTAGAATGGCTGAGAAAATCCCGAGAGAGAAGAGAAATATCTGATCCTTGCCTAGGAAGAATGACCTAACTCCAATCTATTTGTGTGCTGACTCTAGACAGTTTCTTAAATATGGACCTTGTGTCCCCCTTCAAATTATTCAACTAAGAAAGATGTAAATTTAATCTAATAAGAATATATTTTATCATTTTTTTCTAAATCATTCTTAGAAATGAGTGTTCAAAGTTATGTGTCTTACTTTGAGCAACAATGAGAGTGAGACGTCTTTATTCCTGAGTTGATTTGATTTTTTTAATCACCAAGCTTCATAAGATTATTATGTTTTGGAAGAGGGAAAGTTATTACAAAATATTGTAGTTATTGAAGTTATTACTTGACAATGTTTTGGTGTTATTTGAAAACTCATAGTAAATTAGAACTTCTGAGTTGGGATTGAAATGTATAAGATTGTTAGAATAATTATCAAAAACCCAGAATGAGTAATTTAATAAGGAAAACAATCTATTGGGATGTACTATGCCATGTTCCAGAAAGCAGTTCTAGCTTGGTAACTGCATACCAATAGCAAGGACCATAGCTAGTGCCATGGGGGATGGGGGAGGAGCACAAAGGGAGAGGGAGAGAGAATCCTAAGCTAACTCCATGCTCAGCACCAAGCATGGTTTATGCTCGAGCTCATAAACCATGAGATCACGACCTGAGCCAAAATCAGGAGTCAGATGCTTAACCCACTGAGCTTCTCAGGCACAGCCCCCTCAACACCCCCCCCCATGCCCCCCACCCAAACCATCTTCTTATTAAAGGAACCAGACAGAGGTCCTAGGAGCAATGGCTGATTCCAGAAATGCAGCATAAAAAATAGTAATATAGTGTCAGAAAGTAAGGATACACTCAAAACCAAACCAAATCAAACGTAAAAACAACTCAATAAATCGAATGTTATTTATTCAGGCTATCTAAAAACCTATCTTATTACCTTGATGAGAGTATGTCAAAGGAATATAGGGGCCAACTGAGAGAGCTCCCAGTGGCCAAGTTGATACTGATACAAATAGGTGATGGCCACTCATACAAATACTGATACAAACAAATGATAAATATCAAGTCAGTATACTGATTGGATACAGTATCTGATACAAATAAGTGATTGAATAGGTAAATAAATGGGGAAAGAATAAATAAATTTCCACTCCTGAAGAAATCTAAATAATTTATGTAAATCCTCTATCTTCGGGAAGGTGGAACATAGTTCCCCACTCCTTGTAGGCCGCAGGTGCTGACTGCCTTCCAGAAGGTTCCACATGAATAGCAGGAGAAAACAAGTGATTTTAAACGATAGGAACCTGACAAACACTTTTATTATTCACATTTCCATCATTTTAATGTAATGTCCTATTTCGGTACCAGGATCCCATCCTGGATACCGCATTACCTTTATTTATCTTGTCTCCTTCAACTTCCTCTTTCTTTGGCTGTGACAATTTCTCAGAGTCTTTCTGCTTCTTTTTTTGGTGACCTTGAGTGGTTTGAAGAGTGCTGGTCATGTATTTTTAGAATGCCCCTCCATTGGAATGTGTGTGATGTTTTCCTCATGATTAGACCGGTGTGGGTTCTTGAGAGGGAGACCACAGATGAAAAGTGCCATTTTCATCACACCGTACCAAGAGCACATATTTTCAACAGGGCTTATCACTGTTGGTGTTGACCTTGACCAGCCCGCGTAGGTAGTATTTGTCAGGTTTCTCCCCTGAAACCACTCTTTCCTTTTCATACTTTTCTCTCTGGGACAGTCCCCCATGTAAGGAAATTGATTGTCAGATACACAGGAATTCTCTGTACTATCTTCATGACTTTCTGTAAATCTAAAACTGTTCTAAAATTTAAACTTTACTTTAAAAAAACCAGTCAGCTCCACTACTGTGATACTCACCGTATAGTGTGGAAACTGGTGAGAACCTGAGTTTGATAGAATAGCTTCGGTAGATGAAATATTATTCGATCTATCTAAAAACCTAAAACCTTGCTACCGCTGAGCAAATCAATACAAATCTTTGATCACATGGAGTTGTGCCTCGTTCTTACATTTAGCCCCAGGAAAATAAATCCTAAGCATGAGAATGGCAAATAAAGATTTTCACTTAAGAAAAATGTTAATAGTTGCCTGAAGATTAGAATAAAATTGGCATTTTTGATTTTATGCAGGGCAGTGGTCCCTATGCAGAGCACTAATGTTTGTACCCAACCCAGCTAAACTACTTAGCATGATTCTTATTTTAGATTCATTGCGTGTAAAGGGGTTCAATTGATGGAGATACGCCCGTGTTCAACAGTTTTGCCCAATAGCACTGCTAAGCTCCTTCTTCCTTTGAATGTATCAAGTTAACTAGCTTTAACCTCAGCGCATACAGAAAATTCTAGCTTCTGAAATGTGTTTAAAATGCAATGAATGTTTGCTCTTTCATCTAGAATTTATACATTTTAAAAAGCATATGCAAAATGCGTCTCTCTCCTTGCAACTTTGCCTGAGTAAAGCCATCTCGCATGGAGTTCTTTTCCAGTAAAATTTTCAAATCATGAAGGTTAGCCTGTCTTTTCCTTTCTGGATGATCAGATATCTCGAATTGTCATCTTGCATGTTAATAATTATGTTTCCAAGGATATGAAAGAGTAAATATTACAAAAACACCACTGATGTAGCAGATCATGTATTCAGAAAGCACCGGAGGACAAAAAAAAAATTATCTTCAGAATAAGAATCAGAAGACGCGTACAAGTTTCATTTGTATTAGCAAATTTTAGGATTTCTAATCCCTGATTCCAGTGATAATATATCCAGCAGTATTACCTTACTGTCTGATAGTTTGTTCTATTATATAGTTTGCTTTCTGACAATCCTTTGTAACACCTTCAAGATTAAACTAAGGCGTGTTCGTGCCAAAACAGAACGTTAAAAAAAATTGTTACCAGAATTCATGCAATGCATACTGGAAAACAGTGTGATGTTTCAAGCTTTGAGATGTCATATATGATATTCGATGTCCTGACATTCTTTAATGTGCCACTCAAAATGCATATTTCTTAACTGTACAATAGTGTTCTGATCTGTTAGACTCTGAGCTGCTAGAATACAGGAGAAGTAGGTATAAAGATAAATGATGTTTTTCTTCTTTTTTGTGATATGATGTAGGAGAAATATAAATAATTCTTTTAATTTCCATTGTTTTCTTAATTCTTAAGCACTGTTTCTCATTGTCTACCCTGTGTCTCCAGTTTATAAGAAAACCTAGTTATTCACTGTGTCATGTCTTATATATTCAGTTCATTTTTTTTTCCATTTAAGGAGAAGAGTATGGAAAACTCTTCCCCCAAAGAGTATGTGTTAAAAATTCTCTCCGTAAGAGCTTCAATGTAGAAAAAGGTCCTGTAGCTGGATGTAAAATGTGCAACTTTGTTTTCATTCCCATTCACTATTGATAACCAGATCAATGCTTTTTTTTTTTTCTTGGACTGCAACTAGGATATGTTATGAACCCAAAGCCAATTTTTCTCTTCCGGTTTATAAATTGAGTATAGCATACCATCGTGACAACCTACAGACATGTATTATCCATTTTTATGAAAAATATAATGCTTAGGGGAGCGAGATTTATATATTTTCTGTGACTTTTCTTAACAAGCATATGAGATGTTGACCTTTTTCAGTTAAAACCTCACACCGAAAAACAAAATTGTAGGCAAACCTACGAAAAACAAACACCTTCAAAAAAAACACTAAACCTTCAAAGCACAACAACAAAACTTACCGAAATAAATTCAAGCCTATAAACAAACCCATCTCGTTTATTAAACTCAAAATTAAATGAAGAAACACTAAAATATTTGAGCTGGCATACCCAGTGATCTCTTACTGCTCTAAGCTTCAGTGCAAAAGACAAGGAGATATTGAAATGTCAGTAAAAATTCCATTTTGCAGTACTCCTGCTAAACAAGAAAAGGCATTTGTCTTTGGCATCGAATTATTTAAGAGGCAAGAGCAAAGGTAGAAAAAATAATTGACTCTATAAAAAAACATGTAATTCAATTGACCACACTGGCTACAGGGAGAAAGGTCTAGCAGCAGCTGTGGAGTTTCCTAGAGGAAGCTTTTCCAGTTAGACTCAAGACAGCACTCATTCACCCAATAAAGTATGACTGAAGAGCATTACCTCATGCAGGAAAGTTCTCATTGGCTGGTCAAACAGAAGAAAAAAGACAAATCCTGGCAAATTTAATCTCATTGACGTTTACATATATTTTAGTTGTGATGGGTCCAGCCACATTGTTGAGAAAGTCTTGTTGGCTCTCTGCTCTGGACAATGTCAATTACTTCCCTGGATTCCCTTGTTTGATTTAGTCCCAGGAGCAAGGCAGCTCCTGCTATGAATTTTCTCCTGGTCAGTGTGAAGAAGAGGAGAGTAATGTATTTCATTGGGTTATTATATCCGTAGAAATGACTAAACCTGTTTTAAATAATATGCAACATGATGTACAACTACCTGTACTGAAATATACAGTTGGTCACTTAACATTTATTTATTTTTGACACAGAGAGAGATGGAGCATGAACGGAGGAGGATCAGAGAGAGAGGGAGACACAGAATCAGAAACAGGCTCCAGGCTCTGAGCCATCACCACAGAGCCCGACGCGGGGCTTGAACTCACGGACCGCGAGATCATGACCTGAGCTGAGGTCAGACGCTTAACCCACTGAGCCACGCAGGCACCCCCACTGTTGGTCATTTAAAAGTTCTACAGCACTGCTACAGCATAATCATATATATTATTATATATACTCATACATATATATATATATATATATATATACACACACACATATACATATATACGTATATATATAATTGTGTTCCTAGAAAATACTGTTCTGAGTTTTTTTTCATTCAAGTGCTTATCTTCTTTCTATGAAAATATTCTTTTATTTCTTATTTGCTCTTTCCCAGAATTTCCAGTCTAAAGCCATCAATCATTTATGCTAAGAAAATTAAGCTGAATTAATCTCCAAATCCTCATAATTTTCCAAAAACTAAGACATTTCCTGAGTGTCTAGATACCTGGTTCTTTTACATTCAGAATAGACCATCCTTCTTAAAAAACTTAAATGTGCCAACAACGATTTCATTCTTTATTAAACACACAAATTTGAACCAGAACCTCTGCTGGCTATTTTAGGGTGTCGTGTTCACTACGTACAAGTGGAATTTTTGAGCACAATTATATTTTCGCTGGAGACAGATGCCAAGGTCAGTGGTCCTCCAGATCATAAACTCTGCAGTGATGGGCACCTCCCAAAGGCCAGATCTACAGAATCGTTCAGTGTTCAAGAAAGAAGATCAGGAAGGTCAACTTGGGGTATATGACCATTTTATCATCAACCTTCAGAGCTGTCCCAAAGAGAAGACAGTGACTGACTCTTCACCAAGCTCATAACGAGAGACATTCCTGGTTATGTTAGTTTTAACACCAAAAGTCCAACTGCAGAGCCAAACTGAGTTTGAATCAATATACTCATTTACACGTAGTTCTACACAAATGCAAGATCTCACATGAGAAATGTGAAAGGAATGAAAACATTATTGCTTTTGTCCAAGGTACTCCTTGAAGTCATCTAAAAACTAACAACGGTCACTGCCAATAGGTCTGGAGTTTCTGGTTCATATTATCCTCAATTTATGAGTAAGAAGGTGAAATGGAGCATTTGAAGACTCTTTTAAAGATGTAAAGTCCAAAATAGTTCTCTGATGTACCAGGGACAATGTATCTATCTTCAAAAATACAAGTGGGGGCGCCTGGGTGGCGCAGTCGGTTAAGCGTCCGACTTCAGCCAGGTCACGATCTCGCGGTCCGTGAGTTCGAGCCCCGCGTCAGGCTCTGGGCTGATGGCTCAGAGCCTGGAGCCTGCTTCCGATTCTGTGTCTCCCTCTCTCTCTGCCCCTCCCCCGTTCATGCTCTGTCTCTCTCTGTCCCAAAAATAAATAAAAGTTAAAAAAAAATTAAAAAAAAAAAGAAAAATACAAGTGTATTCCTTCATTGATTCAGCAAAATATATTGAGTTTATACCAGTGCTTGTCTGTATGTTGTATGTACGTGCTGTTGTTCTTGTATGTAGTAGGATACAGTGTGAGTATGACAAACAAGGCACCTGCTCTTAAGGAAGATATGAGGAAAGACAGCAATAAACAAGTAATAATAATTCAAACAAATAATTTCAGGCTGTGATAACTGCCGTCTATGAAGAAAATGGAAAAGGAAATTGTACAAGGAAGTGACTAGAGGATTGTCACTTTCAACTGAGTAGGAAGGGAAGGCCCTCTGAACTTTGATTATATGTTAATTATGATCACAAACCAAAGGAAGATTTTAAACAGGTAGACATAGCATCACTTGCTTTTTTTTCCCTAAAGAGCATATTTATTGCCTTGAGGAGAACAGATTGTAGGTTCAGGGCAGGGCAAATGTGGCAAAACCAAGGCAACAGACCAAGACAGGTAGCAGTAAAAGCAGCAGGAGTTGGGATGTACCTTGAAGGCAGGGTCAAGAGGATTTATTGATACATTGGCTAGCATGCATGTTGAGGGAAAAAACAAGATCAGGAATTGTTTCTAGAGTTAGCACTCGTTTACAACTCAGTGGGTCCCACTTACTGAGATAGGGGAGACTTGAGAAGAATATTTGATTCAAGGGAAACTTAAACATTCAAGTAGTAATTTTGAAATGGCAACTTATTATATGAACTAGAACTCTTTGGAGAGGTTAAGGTGAGATACACCTTTTTGGGAGTTCATCAGTATGAAGATATTTAAAATCATAGATTGGTTAGGTAGAACGTGTAGCTAGAAAGAAACGTACAGCACAGAACTCAGTGCTGGAGACTCTAGAGCTAAGAACTCAGACAGAAATGGAGGAGCAAGCCAGAGAGAATGGTTAGAAGGTGCCATTGAAATTGGAGAAGTCATGGAAGTCGTGGAGGTGCTATTTACCTGTTTATATATTTATAATAAACATAAAAGCAATAAAATTAATAAATCATGTAATAAATCAATTTAACACTTCGTGGATAAAACAACATTTTATCATTATGTCTCATGGTCTGGGGGGTTGACTGGGCTTAGACAGGAAGTCTTCACATAGGGTTCCTCTTGTAACCGGATGGTATAATCATCCTGAAGTCATCAATTAAATTCAAATTTAAGGTCAAAATGTGTTTGTTTTTAATGTTTATTTACTTTCGACAGAGAGAGAGAGTGCAAGCAGGGCAGAGACAGAAAGAGAAGGGGGCAGAGGATTTGAGGCAGGTTCTGAAATGTCAGCAGCAAGCCCGACGTGGGACCCAAACTCATGAACAAGCAGATCATGACCTGAGCCAAAGTCAACACTCCACCGAGCCATCCAGGTGCCCCTAAGGTCAAATTTTTAACTAATGTGATCTATTTTAAACTAATGTTATGCATTGACTTATTATCATGTTTTTATTCTAAGTGAATTCTGAAGTTTGGGATTTAGTCTTACTCCAAACTGACTCCGGATTCTGTTTCCTCATTTGTAAGAAGTTGTTGCTAAAATTACTTTTATCTCTACACTTCTATCATGTTTCTCGCCAATCTCCTCTTCAGCCAGTTCTATCATTATGACTAAGGTTTCCCATTTCCAAATTTGAACTCAATTCAGGTATAGCAATGTTAAAATAGTTCTGAGATCCATAAATATTGACATAATTGAAGTCTGACCTGCAAAAAATAGTGTGGTAGTCCAAAATTTATTTTTGCTGCCTAAACTTCCATTTCAGTGCTTTCTTTTGTGAAGAAAAAGTCCTTCTTTTCTTCCCTTTTAGGCAATTGTAACTTGCTATCACCTCCATATTCTTCCCATAACAATTGAACTCTGAAAAGGTCAGCAATTATTAAAACTAATATCTATCTTTCATAGACCTATTATCTTCTATTATCTATCCATCTATCTTTCATCTATTTATTTATTCTCTGCCTTAATCCCAAAGAATTAAACTGAAAAAATAAAGCAAATCAATGTAAATCAATGATTGCATGTCCAAGGGCTATATTTTTTATTTTAACCCTAATATCTAACTGAAATAAATACCTATTATTCATGTATATCAGCTATCAGTTGATAAAATACGAATGTGTTGAGTGATTTGGGGAAGGACAGAAATTTCTAGAATTACTCAGACTCTATCTTTTCAACTTAAACAGAAAAACAGTCCTGTTATCTTTTTTGTACTCCTCATTTTGTCTCACATGAATTATGTCTATGCAGTATCCCCTTAATGTAGATCTTCTGTGTGTGTGTGTGTGTGTGTGTGTGTGGTTCTTTTCTTTCTATATAAATCTGTGCAAGCTGCAGATTTAAGTTCAATCCCTGCTCTATAGGAGGTAAGAAGAGAACGAATTACGGTTTCCAACAAAGAAGATTATTCAGAGCATCTTTGGAAGAGGCAGAGAGAGGGGCAGTAGGCTAGTCTTTTATTAAACACATCAGATCTAGGACTTCCTGAAAAATCCTTTCCCTTATCTCTGTAAATTTATGGGGGAGATACCTAAAATCTGGGAAGTCTGAAAACTGTATTGTTTTCAGAATAAGGAACAGATCACAGAAATTCATGAATAAAACCCCTCTTTCTGCCACAGAAATATCACATGGTTTATTTGCTCAAAAGCACATAACGAGGGGTTGTGTGAGGAATTAGGGTAAAATGCAAGGCAGAGGGAAAAGTGTGCCAAGCAGATAGTTGCCAATGACCTAAAACAGATGCCAAGTTAATCTGGGGGCCAATTTGTCAAACATTCTCTTTGAACTGCAAATTTCCAACCCAGGGAAATTTCAGCTTGAAATATCACGCTGTCTCTGGGAAAGATCCCTCATATAATCAAGGTTATAATTATAGTGGAGGTGATGAAACTTGTTCTGTAATCCATACTTTAGTTGATGCTGTCTGTTTCATTCATCTAACTTTTTGTCCCTCTCTTCCCCCCATTCTCTTTCCAAATTTTCTATAAATTTCTTGGACAAGCCATTTATGTCATGTTGCCCAGGCTACTGTATAAAAGAACATCAGTGCCAAGAACCAAAGAAAATTTGTTATCAGGGGACCGGCGGCCTGCAAATCACTGTGACTGGTGGAAACATTCTTGCTGTTGTTAACAAATTGTGTCAAAAGCACGTACAATAAAATTCAAATATGCTAATGCTACAAATCCAATTTGACATCCCAGGGCAGATTTATGCCTGGACCTCGGAACCAGCACTGGAGTAGATAGAGCTATTTATCTATTATTTTAGTCATTCATTGATCTAAGATATTTTATTAGAAAGCTACCTTGTAGGATAGGAATGGAAAAATGAGGGTGGGGAGAAGCTTAAATTAAGATGAAACTGTCAGGTATTCCTAAGACACTATCTCTAGCTGAAAATGTGCTCAGGGTAGTTAACAATTGCGATGTTTCCATGGCAGAGTTTGATAAACAATTTTGGATTAATCAAAAGACCGACTCCCTACACAGACACTCTGTTCTGTACAATCAATCCCACTTTAAAATAAGAAACAGAATGCTGATCTTTCAAATCTGGGATAATTCCTCCTAATTCTGCAAGCCAGGATTGTACATGGATGGTTCTGTTTGTCCTAAATGTGGTCTACACTAGATAAGGACAGAATTGTGGATTTTGCAGCCAAATGATACTATATACGTAGAAAGTAATTCATCAATAACATAAAGAATATAAAATTATTGCTGGAAGCAAATGGGAAGATGGGGTAGAAAGGAAATGAATATTTATTAAGAACTTAGAGCATGCAGGACATTTCCTATGTGAAATGCCTACCTCAGATTTTCATGTAATCATTCATTCGTATCTCAGACCCTGTTCTAAGTACTTGTGATACAATAGTGAGATAAATGGTTTTAAAAAAAAAAAAAACTGATGAAGTTCATATTTGATAGGGAAAGACAGACATTGTAATAAATATAATAAATAACTAATCTTAATACTCTGAGAAGACAAATAGTGTAATAGGAAAAGAAGCAAGAACTATGGAGGACTCAAGATAGAGGAAGTACGGGGTGAAATAAGGTGTCCAAGTACGTAGCAGCAAGAAGGCAGCGTCTGAGCAAAGGCACGGAAGGATGAAGGCCTAATCACATGGACGTTGAGGGGAAGATTATTCCAGAAGGGACAGAGAGCGAAGGTTCTTAGGAGGGACTGCACCCAGGATATTGAGACAGGGGTGCAAGCACACGAGGGTAGACAGTCAGTGGGTGAGAGGACAGGTCAGAGGGAAACTGGGGCCATGTCCCATGAGACTCTGTCCACCACGAAGAACGTTGGGAGTTATTCTGAAGAGAATCAGGAACCTTAGAGGTTTCAGTAGAGGAGTCATGACTGAATGTTTAAACGTTTCCCCCAAAAAACAGACGGCAGAGGGATTAGGATGAAAAGAACATCACTCAGAGGCTTTTGAGAACATTTAGGTGAGAGCTTATGGGGACTCCAACGAGGATCTTAGTGGCAGAGATGATATGAGGTGGGTGAAATCTGGTTCTACTTTGAAGATAGAGCCGGCAGGCTTTCCTGACGGAATGTGTGTGGGCTGGGAGACTAAGGGAGGAGTCAAGAACGACTCCGAAGTTTAGTCCTGAGCAATTGGAGGGATTTTTGTTTTTCCTCATGATTTACTGACGTGGGAACAAGTTTGACAAAAACACTGAGGGTTTAATTCTTGAGTGTGTTAATATTTGAGATCATAAGCACACAGTCAAGCAAGTGGTTGGATACATAAGCTTAAAATGCAGGAGTGAGGTCTGGGCTGAAGTTATAAATATCAATCAATCAATCAATCTATCAATCAGATAATGGTAATAATAATAAATAAAATGGTACCATGAACTGGGATGAAGTAGCCAAGGAGGCAGTATAGATATGAAGGATGTGGTTGAAGCCTTGAATCATTCTGAAGACAAGGGATGAAGGAAAGGAGCAGGACTCAGAGACAGAAAAGGAACCCCTACGATAAGAGGAAATGCTCATCACCCAGAACCACAAAGAAAGTGTTTCAAGAAAAAGAATGTGGTGAACTATGTGAAAAGCTGCTGATAGTTTAATAAGATTAGAATTGAGATTTGCACGTTGGGTTATGCAAAAGTAGAGATCACTGGTGACCTTCCAAAAGAAATTTTTTTAGAGGAGAGGAGGGGAAATCTTTAGGGTAGGTTTAAGAAAGAACGAGAGGAGAGGATTGGTGATACCAAATAATGACACCAACTTCGAAGATCATTTTTACAAAATGGTTGGAAATGAGAGCCACTGAGGAGAATAAGTAGGGTCAAAGGATGTATAAAAAGATTTTTTTTAATGTTTATTTATTTTGGAGAGAGAGACAGAGCATGAGCAGGGGAGGGGAAGAGAGAGAGGGAGACACAGAATCCGAAGCAGGCTCCAGGCTCTGAGCTGCCAGCATAGAGCCCGATGCGGGGCTAGAATCCACGAACCGTGAGATCATGACCTGGGCTGAAGTCGGATGCTCAACCCACTGAGCCACCCAGGTGCCCCAAAAGATTTTTTTAACATAGGAGAAATAACAATGTTTGCTATGCCCACGAGAAGAACCCAATACAGAAGAAACAGACGGTGGGGTAAAGGGACCAGCTGATCTGTGTCCTGGAATGGGCAAGCAGGAGGGGACACGGCCAACATGGGAGAGTCGGACTTTCTGCAGAAGCACACGGAGCTCACCCAAGTTACCTGGAGTGAACACACCTTTTATGGGTGAAGATGCCCACGCGCAGGTGTTGAAAGTCTCTTCTGACTCCCTTAGTTCATTAGTGAAGAAGGAAGCAAACTCAGCAGCTGAGAATGAGGAAGACGGAAGAGGTTTCAGAAGGAGGAGAAAGCATTAAATAGTCTCCTAGGAGGGTCCAGGAGTCAACAAACTTGCGAGATAAGGAATGGCCACCAGGAGCAGTCCCTCCCTCCTGAGATCACTGGCCACGAATTAAAAGTGCAACCTGCCAGTGAGGTTTGTCCCAGGCCAAGTCCAGACACAGAACGAACAAAATGCACAGAGTATTGTGCTCTTTATTTTTCTAATATTTAAGGTGGCCTTTCCCCATGGGCCATACTCATTCATTAAAGCAAAGAGCAGAAGGCACTTTTGTTTCTGTTCAATTTCAATTGTTCTGTCCCTTCCAAACGCGTAGCAATCCCTGCACGTGGTGGAGTCCATATGGGATAAAGTGCCTCTCAGATTGCCTTTCTCCCTGCATCTTTTCTTCATGTGGCTGGGTGTACGGGCTGGGGTCTCTTTTATCTCAGGGCAGTAGAGAAAGCGTGTGCCTCCTCCTTCCTGTGCTGTCCTTATGGTTTCCTGGTGGCTGCATGTCCTGAAGGCATGTGTAGGCAGGAATGGCCATGGGAGAGCAGTCTACACTTACCTGCTTTATGCAATTGGGTGTTGTGCTGGAGGTGAGGGCCTCTCTTTCTCCTCATTCTCCTAGGCTGTCCCACACCTACCTGGAGTGAGGTCACACATTCACAGCACTGTGGTAGGTGTGGGGGGTTCGTTAGCCTTCCTGAGCCACTGAAGTGTTCCTCTTTGTATGGGCGTGGAATTGGGGACACGCGGGCCACCCACAGAATCACGTGGCAGTGAGAGGGGCTTTTGCAGCAGAAGCTGGCAGGCGCTGGTCAGTGCTGGATGAAGAACTAAGTGGAGGATCTGTGGCACAGCCAGCGGGAGCCTCTGTGAGGCTGGCTCGGCTCTCAGAGCCCTGCTAGCATCTGGCCAAGCAGAGTGAGAGCTGGCTACTGGAATCTCCACTTGCAAATGCCAACATTCGTCTGCTCGTCGCAAGGAGAATCTGTGGGCAACGAATCCATTTCTGAAGAAGGGATGCAAGAAGGGGGGGCCACGAAGCGCACACGTGTGCAGAAGCGATTCATGACATTCATAATCCCAACCTACATATGACTAGCACTTAACTCTTTGGGGGGATCTTCTCATGGCTCACGTCCTCCCCAGCCTTCCCCTGCCCTCTTACTAACGACACTGGAAAAGCGTAGCACCACTTGCTCGGAGGTTTTGTTCTCAGGTAAATGTAAGGAGAGCCCGTTGAACGTTGATGAAGTAAATGAACAAGTGAATGAATGCCACAGGGAATACGTAATGGAGAGTGGGCGGCATTTTGAACTGGACTCACAAGGACGGCAGAGGACGATAGAATACATCCGGAGCAGCAGAACGGCCACCGGAACTAGACAGTATAAGGCATGTTTGAGCAATATCGGGTAGTCTGCCCCTTGCATAATTCAATGGAAAGACCAGAGGACTTGCACACATACTTTGGTAAAACTCCTGTTTCTTTCATTTATTCTCTGGGTGAACTTGCAAGAGCTATTTGACTTCTTTGCTCCTCAGTGTCCTAGGTCAGACGATGGAAATCATTTTACGTTATCTCTCAAGATTGTTGCGAGGACTAAATGAGGCAACTCAGACATGTCACCCAGTTGCTTAGCATGTCTTCATAAATGCTACATGAGAAATAGTAACGGGAATGAAATTTGACACAAAGTTCAGGATGAAATAAGGACAGGACTTCAACGTCATGGTAAATATCCGGACGGGATGTTATGCTACGGATGATGGTGACACGAAGAAAGGTTGTGAACCGAGAATGTTAGCACTGATCTCAGCCAAAGACCACCAAGAAGATGGCTTTGGCTGGTCGCTCTTTTCAGTACATAACTGGGGCGTGTTTCGGTAAGAGGATGTTAGGATTTATAGGATTTGGGTTTTAGTTATTTTGGGGAGGATGGTGGGCTTTTCTCTGGATTGGATGTTGCCAGGAAGTAGGAGTAAAATTGGGTATGGTGATGAGTACAGTCCAGAAAGAGAGAAGATTCAAGGGTAACGATGTTGTACGTAAAGATGCAGTCACACGTATTAGCCGGCATATGGGCTTCTGGGTCATTTTTGTGGTTCAGACAACATTATTGTTTTTCTCTGTGTTCAGATAAGATTGCAAAGTCATCTTGACTTTTGTCTTGATCTATCAGGGCCCAGAGCAGCCTTATCTGCTATCGATGTTCTAAGAAGTTGTGTGTGTTCATCAGGAGAACACCCAGGTCTAACTGTCATTGCCAGAGGAACTTCCAGCCATACAAAGACCTGTCATATAGACGAGGCCAGCTCCCAGATGTCTGGGCTGCTCCTTCCATACCAAGAGTAAGGACAAAGATGTGTGCTTTGGGAGATACACATAAAATTGATTGCAGGGTAGAAACCAAAACTGGATCCCCTTATACCAGATGAATGAAAATGAGAAATTGAATTAGAGAATGCACGGATGGATTACCAAACACCCTAGGAACTGGATTACCTGACCATTAGAAATAGTTTAAAGGGAGTCCTAGTGTATACGCTTGGTTGGACAGGCCTTCTACATTCTCTTTAATGCTTAGGATTCATAATTCTGTGCTTTCTTTATCACGCCCCATCAAAGAAGAGTTTTCTATTGTAATGGTGGTTTTAACTACCTGGAGTCATTCCAAATGTCAATTTAGAATGATGCTTATCAAGTCTCTTTCTCCAGAACCCCAGGGTTTTGCAAAACTTTCTGAGATGTCATCTCAGGCTAGCAAGGGGAGAAGCAATTAGTGGGGTTCCTCCCACCCGATACCAGCCAGGAACAATCCCCTTTGATTTCTATCATATATCAGGGTTTTTTGTAAGACTATTAAAAAAAAAAGTGCACTGCTTCCTGACATTTCATTGCATAAGTTATCTGAAAATCTCCATTCTGGGCGGAGCTAACTGTAGGGAGGTCTGGCTGTTACTTTCCAGCAGGCTGTTTCAAATGTAAATGTTTGTCCTGACTCCCTCTTTGCCTATGGTTATAGGGAGACCTTGCTGAAAGCTGAACAGTTATTCAATCTCGGCCTTCATGGCCACAATCACTTTGATAGCTTTTTACCTCATTATGCTCCCAGGAAGCTCGATTATTAAGCAAAATGGTTTAAATGAAGAAATGATTACAACACGGGAAATGGCTTTTCAGGAGTATTGGCTTTATAAATTCATTGTTCTTCCAGCTTGATACTAATATTTTATCTATTAAAGGATATATCAAGGCAGGCCGACTTCTGGAGCTGTTTAAAAATGGAACTATTATGCTGCTTTTCATGTTTTCACATTATCGCACTTAAAATCCATTTAATAAATTTTGTGCCAAAGAAGGCAGTCGCTGTACTGCTGATCCAAAGTGTCAATTCTGCACAAGTTGATTGCACATTCTAGGCCATTCCCCAGCATAGTCTTACACGTAAATTATAAATATTATGTTGCTTTGGGTTATTTACTCCTGGTGTTTATCCCTGAGTTTCTACATTATTGTAAAGTAACTACAGAACGTCTTAACTGAACCATAATCTCCTTTTGTCTAAAATCAGATAATATGGCTTCACTTGGAAATACATTCTGACCAATATCCATAGAGTAACTCTGGTGACGTTTCTGGCAACATATTGTATTTTTAAAGAGCACTTGGGTCTCTGTATTGAATTCTCTCAAGGAACGGCATGATCTCTAGAATAAAAATTGGATGCGTTAATGATACATATGAAGCTATCTCTGATCTGGACCCAGGAAGTGCTTGCTTAGAAAAGCCTCAAGTCCCTGACACTGTTGATGGCCATCTGAAAGCTGAGCTCAGCATCGGGTCACCAGTCCTCCTCTCCTAGTATTAACATAGCGAGCTAACCCGGCCTCCCTTGACATTATGCTTCGTTAAATCTTTCTTTCCAAATGCTTTCCCTCTAAAACCCTTATTTCCTCATAAATAAGTACCACTGCATTATTAATCTATTGCAAAGGTGCATTCGTATCTTGTAGCTTTGACTGACATGCGACTGTGAAAAGCAATTTCTCCCTTGAGTAGAGGCAGATGCTTCCTTTACCCCCATACACACCTGGTCACAGAGGACGGTTCAATGTCCACCTGGACCCCAGGACCCCATTCAGATCTTTACTCCTTTTAGCTAAAACACCAGCCAGTGTCTGCCAGCCCCCGGACTCTGCTTCGGGAAAATGATTCCCACAGTTTTGCAATGAAAATCAAACTGTATTTGGTACCTTTGGGCTTCCTTTTCATATCTGCTTTAATTAGGGGAGGACAGCAGCTCCGAGAACAATCAGGGTGTGGGTGGACCAGAGGCAGGACACTGGACTAAAGCAAAACAATCAGAGACGCCAAGCAAATTCCCTCTCTGGATAATTTGAATGACTCAGAGAAATGATTGGGAACCCAAAGGCGAAAAAGGCAATTTAAGATGCCCTATCCTTGGAAATCCCTGCCTTTATGAATAAGGAAATCAAAAAGAAATTGGTAAGGTATGAAAATTATCCTTTTGTCTTACTGTCAACACAGGAGCTGTGGGACAATGAAAGAAAAATGAAGCTAGACAGATTGATTAAGGTGGAGAAAGGGCTGCCTGTGGGAAAAAAAATGCTTGAGATTTTGGAAGATTTGCAAGACAGATACGGAGAGAGGGAGAGAGAGAAGACCTTGAATGCAAAGCTGAGCGGAAACAAAAACGGAGCAGAGGTACGTGCAGGTGTAGCTACTCTACAAGACAGTATTAAGAAAGGATGAGTCGATTTAGTAGATGTTAAAATCAGAAATTGAAACTGGGCCCCCAAAGAAATTTATCAAGACAGAGAGATAAAAATCTCATTAATAACCTGGAATTACTCCTTGGAGATCACCCCAATGCAGGAAACGATGGAGAGTCATTCTCTGAAGGCAGCTCAAAATGAGAGCTCTCAGGAAATCACTCCTTGAAGACAAAATACCTATTCCAAGCGGTTGCATAATATTTGGGCTGATCTGAGAGGTATAGAAAAAAAATACCAGTAGGGAATTATCAAAGCAATCATTTACAAGCTAGAAATGCTATATATATGGAGACATCGTTCTTTGCCTAATTGAATATATCCTAGGAATGTGTGGAGTCAGGGTGATAAAGTCATAGAGAATAGACATAATTTTTGAAGGTGATTAGTATGGCCCGTGTTAGATTGAGCTTAGCCCTGATTGGACCTCAGTCTAGCGGCCACTGTACTTACAGGGTGTTGCTTCTACGTGTATATTGGTACATACAAAATGGTATCAAAACTAATGCTGTATATGTGGGAACTGATCTATATTCCAGGAAGGAAAACAGCACAAAGGCGGTGGGGGGAATAGAGCAGAGGACAAATAGAGCAAGTCTGTTAAGTCTGTCTTCTTCCAAAGCCTGTTTGGAGTCCTACCCAATCGCATCCACAAACATCGCTCCGCCAGAACTGGGTCTGAGAGGTGAGTAGGTTTTAGAAAAATCAGGGTTCTACTAACAACTAAGATGGGGGTCATGGATATTGTGCTAGGGTAGAAATTCTGTGAACGATTAATGTTTTCAAGCAAAGTTAGGACTCCTTAACTCTAAATCTCTCACCAAGAAGGATCACGCAAGACGGGTCAGAAGACTATGTGAGCTAAAGAAATTTCGGGGCCGGAAGACAAAGTGAAAGAAAATGATGAGACACTCAGATCTTGCAAAAAAATGTCAATCCTATGCGAGGTCAAAAAGTAGGTTTAGGTGTCTCCAATCCAGCTGAGCTTTCCCCAGAAAAGTAAGGACTCGAGTGGGGAAAGAGACCATTGGAGACATAGGGGACGCTATCTCACTATTGCAAAAGTATGTCCAAAAACACTTCTCAAACCCCAAAACATGAAGGAAAATTCAGTAAACATGGCATCTTACAGAGCAGATAGCTGAGTTATTGGTAATTATCCGGCTCAAGGGGCATGAGTTTCATATCCATCAAGAGCAGCTCTCTTCAGGTAATGTGCTGAGGGTGGTTCTCCAATGGGGGGACTGGGGAAACCCCACTTTGGATGCAGAAAGCAATTATACTGCAAGAGTCCACGGCTGCAGGAAGCTTTCCTGAACTGGAGTAAACATGGCTTCCAACCAAGATGGGCAGAAGACGGTGGGGCTTGTTACTGCGTACCTTCCACAGCCAGTGTGGCACCAGGGCACTGGCTCCTTGACGTTCAGAGAGAAATTAGAAATTGAGATATTTTGAATGTGCTACATGAGAATACAGTCTGAAGAATGGGCTTACTGCCACTGCACATTTTGAACTCCCCTAGATAGCAGGATTATTTTAATGCTGCACGCTGAGAGAGAAGGCTTTCTCTCCAAGATAGGGAGAATTTTAACAGTGCCACAATTATTTCCATGGTGAGAGACTTCTCCCCTACTAAATTTTAGTTCAAGTCTCGAAGGCTAGACCCCCCTGGGGTAGAATGAATGGCAACCTGGTGAGCCTGAAACAGAAGACTTGCCTTGATTTTTATCTCTCCCCTTTTACTCGGATATCATTAAGTCCTAGGAGAGAGTCATGTGGATCTAGTTTAATTGTATTTTGGGAACCTTCCTTTTGTTTGGGGTAACTCCGAGGGGGCCTGAGGATTGGTTTATTGTCTTCATTTTGTGAGTATGTGGCTTAGTGAAAAGCTATTCCTTTGTTCCCAATGTACACTTTAGACTTTTTATAAATAGGAGCACATGAGAAACTTGGCGGGAGTAATCCAATCTCAGAGGCACAGCAAAGTGACATCCTTTCCAGTAAGAGACAGACAGGCATCTACTCAGGCATCTGATTTAGAGTTCTGCTCTCTAGCTCAAGATTAGCCACATTAAAAATAACGGTGTTGGCAATGATGATTTCTGGACTTTTCACTTGAAGATTTTGGATATTCTTTGAACTTGATACTTAAAAAGAAGATTATTTTATGTTGACATCCACCTGAGAATTTTGAGCTTTGATTTCTGTGGCCTTAGATTTGTAAGATCTTCTTCTTGACATTTTAGCGTCTCCTCTTGTGATAATGAGGGGGTGTTGGTAATTAAATTGGGGATATCTCTACAATGCTGACGACTTATTAGGATGTTTTCATGCTGTCGTTTGATGTAAGAGCATAACGTATGGTTAGGTTATCCCAGGCAATGTGGCTGGACATACTTTGAGGATAAGAGAAAAGAGAATAAGAAATACTTTTCTTGGGTGCCTGGGTGGCTCAGTCGGTTAAACAGCTGACTCTTGATTTTGGCTCAGGTCGTGGTCTCACGGTTCATGAGATTGAGCCCTGCATCAGACTTTGTGCTGACAGCATGGAGCCTTCTTGGAATTCTCTCTCTCCCTCTCTCTCTCTGCCCCTCCTCCACACACACTCTCTCTCTCTCTCTCACGTGCTCTCTCTCTCTCTCAAAATAAATAAACTTTAAAAGAAAGAAAAAAGAAAAAAAAGAAATGCTTTTCTGCCCTAGGAAACAGCAGGATCTTCACTTAAATATATGGAACTGACCCATTTCAGACCCCTGTGGGGGGAAAGCTAAACTCCTGGGAGCAGAAGGAAACCCAAATAGCAGGGGTAGGTATTTGGGGAAGGGAGTCAGGACAGATGAGTGGAACAGCATTCACAGAGTGGGACTTGCCTCTTCTGGGAGGGGTATCTACATGGCCAGTGGAATACAGATCTGAGAGTTGAATGCAATTATTTAAGAAAACAAAATGCTGGAATGTAATGGGGAGAATTTCTAGTTTTCTGAACTCATTTTCCTATTTCCATTTTTCTATTCCCAGAAGACTAACACACCTCGTCTTATTCCCCACCTCTTACTCTTTCCCCTTTTCTGGAGGAATAAATTATATATTGGGGCAGGGGATTTAAAAGAAATACGTGGGCATGACTAGTACAGCCTGTAGTTTCTTGAATAGTAAACCCCCTCCTAAATTCATGGCTATCCAGAATCTAAGAATGTGACCTTTTTTTTTTTTTTTTTTTTTTTTAGAAATAGAATTGTTGCAGTTATAATCAAGTTAAGATGAGGTCATAAGGGATTAATGTGGGTCCTGACTCCAATGACTAGTGTCCTTATAAGGAGAAGACAGGAGAGGCAGTGTGGCTTAGTTGGTTGAGCGTCTGATTCTTGATTTAGGCTCAGGGCACAATCTCATGGTTGAACCCCGTGTTGGGCTGGGCTCTTTGCTGGGCATGTAGCCTGCTTAGGATTCTCTCTCTATCTCTCTCCCTTTCCCCTGACCCAATTCCTGCTTGTGCATGCTCTCTCTCTCTCTCTCTCTCTCTCTCTCTCTCTAGAAGATGAAGAAGAAGAAGGATAGAGGACACACAGAGACAACAGTGAAGAAGGCCATATAAAGATGGAGACACAGCTTGGAGTGATGGCATCTACAAGCCAAGGATTGCTGGGGCCACCAGGGAGGAGGAGGCAAGAAAGGATCCTTCTTAGACTCTTCAGAGGGAGTGTGGCCCTTCCAACAAATAGGTTTCAGTCGTGTAGCTTTCGGGACTGTGAGGGAATAAATATTTCTTGTGTTAAGCCACTGAGTTTATGCTAATTTGTTACAGCAACCCTAGGGAACAGCTCGATCATCTTGCTGTTTTCCATCAAGGTTTGTCTACAAGAGGCACGCCTTCTGGTCTGCTCTCTGCCATGGGGTCATCCAACCATGTTGGTGATGAGTGTTGTGTCTGTCTAAAGCAGGAATATAATGTTAACGAGTCCTTTAAATTGGAAATCAAAAGTATAACCTCTACTTTCACAGTGACAAAGCCAATATTCTGATCATCTGTATGATCCACATTTATCTCAGGTGACTCAATACGGGAAGGAATTAAGCATAAAATAAACAACATACATTCATCACATACCGTATTATATACAGTATATATTGACTATGCTGTTTATTGTCCTAAAAGCCAACACATCACAATATACAACAAAACTCTCAACATTGATACATACTATAATGTCTTCTTTTCTCCTAAACTTTCAAATTAGATGACCCCTATGTTAGTCGTATTGGGCTGGAACAAGTTACCAGAGACCGGGTGGCTTACACAGCAGACATTTATTTTCTCACATCTCTGGAGGCTGGAAGTCCAAGATCAAGGTGCCCTCATGTTTGGTTTCAGGCATTTCTTCCTGGCTGGTAGATGGCCATTATCTCCCTGTATCCTCACATGGCCTCTTCTCTTTGATATCTTCCTTTTCTTATTAGGATACCAGTCTCTTGGATCAGGGCTTCACCCTTATGACCTCATTGAACTGAGCTGCCCCTTTAAAGGCCTTGTCTCAAAATGCAGTCACATTGGGTGCTAAGATTTCAACAGGTAAATCTGGGGGGAACACAATTCCATCTATAATAACCCCATTGATTTTGACCTTCTAAAATCTTTGTCTCCAAACTCACAGGATTTTCAAGGACATAAAAATCATCTTATTTATCCGTGAAATTCCCTCAAACCTCTTAGTGACTTTCTCCTCAAGCCTCCCTACTCACTCCTGGTAGGGAGGCAACTCTTTCTTTTCTTTTATGTTCCTTATAAGCTGAAGTCATTACTTGTGCCTTAACAACCTGTGTTGTTTATAACTTGCCCTGGACCATCTCTGCAGCTTAAAATCCTGAATTTACCTGCCTTCTGTGTACATTAAAAACATCAGATCTCTTCTTTGGGGCTCCTGTGTGGCTCCATTGGTTCAGTGCCTGGCTCTTGGTTTTGGCTCTGGTAATTATCTCACGGTTCGTGAGTTCAAGCCCCACCTCAGGCTCCATGGTGACAGCATGGAGCCTGCTTGGGATTCTCTCTCTCCTCTCCCTCTGCCCCTCTCCTCCTCGTGTTCTCTCTCTCAAAATGAATAAATAAACTTAAAAATAATCAAATCACTTCTAGTTTAAAAAGTATGTTTTATTGTTTTTTTTCTTGCATCTAAGCATTTTCATTATTTTCTTCTTTCGTAGAATATTTTTGCCCTCTTCACTTTTCCATGAGTGTGCATAACTCTATTCAGTACAATTTTCAATAAGTTCTATAACATACTACCCTTGCAAGACTTCATTAGTATTCACCGTAATTAGTTTAACTTTAATTTACTAGAGGATCAATAATTAATTTCAAAAAATATAATGAATAATTAGCATTTAAGGGGCGCCTAGGTGGCTCAGCCAGTTGAGCATCTGACTTCGGCTCAGGTCATGATCTTACAGTCTGTGGGTTCGAGCCCCACATCAGACTGTGCTGACAGCTTGCTCAGAGCCTGGAGCCTGCTTCAGATTCTGTGTCTCCTTCTCTCTCTCTGCCCCTCCCCGGCTCATGCTCTGTCTCTCTCTGTCTCTCAAAAATAAATAAATGTTTAAAAAAAAATTTTTAATTAGCATTTAATGTATGAAAAACATCTAATGAGAGTAACAAGGATTCCAACATAAACTATTTTCATAACAAAATGGGTATATTTTCTAATAAAACTGAATCGAAAACATGGAAGGACCTAGCAGGTATTATGGTAAGTGAAATAATTCAGTCAGAGCAAGGCAGATACCGTATGATTTCACTCACATGTGGAATATAAAGAACAAAACATCTGGATAACCAAACAAACCAAAAGCAGAAACAGACCCACAGACGGAGAACAAACTGATGGCTGACAGATGGGAGAGGGGCAGGGGATGGGCAAAATGGGAGAGAGGGAGAGGGAGGTGCGGACTTCCAGTTATGGAATGGAACAAGTCATGGGAAAGAAAGCACAGCCTGGGGAATTGTCATCATGTTGTAGGGTGACAGACGGTAGCTACCCTTGAGGGGAGTATAGGATAACAGACAGTTGTCAACCACTAGGATTGTCCACCGGAAACTAACGTAATGTGTGCCAACTACACTCAAAATGTCTTTTAAAAAACTGAAAAGTATTACCTAAAAGAAAACCTGTAGCTTAACTACTTTCTCGTCATAATTTGTGTTTCTGGGGGCCCTGGGTGGCTCAGGGGGTCAAGCGTCTGATTTCAGCTCAGGTCATGATCTCTCAGTCCATGGGTTCGAGCCCCGCATCCAGCTCTGAGCTGCTTCAGATTCTCTCTCTCTCTCTCTCTCTCTCTGCCCTTCCCCCCTCCACTCTCTTTCTCTGTCTCTCTCAAAAATAAACATTAAAAAAATAAAAAAATAATAATTGTGTGTCTGTTCTCTCTGTATAACAAGTGGGACTATAGCACATGCTCTTCCAATGTTGGTGAATTTGTGAGGAAAAATAGGAAATGAATGAATGGATGAGGGAATAAATAATAAAAAAGAAGGTGTAGCGACAGTTCTGAGGTTCTCAGTTCTACCAGCAGGAATGATTCCATTCTGCCTCCTTCCTCGGGGAGTGCAAAGAAACTATCATGACATGAGAGACCACACATTGTTTGCTTGTAAACCTACGTGGTAAATTCTCTACTGTGGTGTTACGTTTTCCTCTCTCTACTTCTCTATTTTTACTGAGTGGTGAAGTGGCTGTCCTGCCTTCAGACAGAGAACAAGCTGGAGAGACTCTCTTGAAAAGCACAATTAAGCTGTATGTAGATCATATCGTACTACTCGAAAATATAAATATGCACGTAAATAAATATATTTTACCTACATAAAACATTTGTAAGTAGAAATACATGATACTATTACAAGCCTATTGTGTTCTTAAATGAGTACATTATACTATTCACATCAAATGTTACATTTGACCTTGCATTTCGTTTTACTTGATCTTTTCAACCGGAAGCATAAACGTGGCCTTCTCATTTATGCAGTTCTTCTTTTTTTTTAATGTGTATTTATTTTTGAGAGAAACAGTCAGAGAGAGAGAGACAGCGAGAAAGGCAGAGAAAGAGCAGGGGAAGGGAAACACAGAATCCACGGCAGGCTGTCTGCACAGAGCCTGACATGGGGCTCGAACTCATGGACCATGAGATCATGACCCAAGCTGAAGTCAGACGCTTAACCGACTGAACCACCCAGCCGCCTCTCGTTTATGCAGTTCTGAATAAAACATTCCTGAGTGGTAAAATAACTCACCAGGAATGGTTCTGCCTCTACTATAGCTGTATTATAGCTGTATTATCACACTGTATTATAATCAGTGATTCATCTGGTTTCCCCTTCTTAACACAAAGAGGACCTCTAGCTCTGTGTTTATAATTTAGCATCGTGTCTTTTTTTTTTTTCTTAGCTCTTATTTAAATTCTAGTTAGTTAACCTACAGTGTAATATTAGTTTCAGAGGTACAATTTAGTAACTGAACACTTTCATACAATACCCAGTGCCCATCATGACAAATGCACTCCTCTGTCCCCATTACCTTTTTTAACCCATCCCCCCACCTACCTCCCCTTTGGCCGCCATCACTTTGTTCTCTACGGTTAAGAATCTGTTTCTAGGTTTGCCTCTCTCTCTTTTTCCCTTTGCTTGTGTTGTTTCTTAAATTCCGCATAGGAGTGAAATCATGTGGTATTTGTCTTTCTCTGATTTAGTTCACTTAGCATAATACACTGTAACTCCATCCGTGTCTTTGCAACTGGCAAAATTTTATTCTTTTTTTGTGGCTGAGTAATATTCCATTGTATATAAACCACATCTTCTTTATCCATTCATTAGTCAATGGACATTTGGGCTCTTTCCTTACTTTGGCTATTGTTGATAACGTTGCTGTAAATATCAAGGTGCATGTACCCCTTCGAATTAGCATGTTTGTACCCTTTGGGTAAATATCCAGTAGTTAGCATTATGTCTTAAAATTTACAACAAAGTGGGCATTGGATAAAAACTTTATAAGTTTTAGTGGAAGAAAAAACATGAACTAATATCTTAGCAACTTTATTTCCAAATATCTTGATTGCTTCCAGACCTGTTGATATTAAACAGCTTCAAAATTTTGAAATGGAACCTAATATTCCTCTCTACTTTCCACCATCTCTTCAAAATTTAAATACTACTAGTGACACACAATGACATAGTCACAGTTTCAATGACACTTAAAGGCAACATCCATTTATACGGCTCGGCAAATTCTACCTCGTATTTACTAAGAGTATACAGTAAGAGGAGTGAAACCCAACTGAATGAATATCATGAAGAGGGCTACAAAGTTGTTGTCTCAGTAATGCTATTGTTGTCTATTTGCTTTGACCTAAGAAGGTTTCATTTATGAGAGACAAATGGGGAAGGTTAAAACGAAAATGATACCTACACAGATACTTCTATTTAAAGCAAAGAAGTCACTGCTTATAAACTTCATGGGATATAATTGAGGAGAAACAATCTCTGCAAAGGAAATCCATTGCTAAAATGGACACATATTTAAATATAAGTACCACCTGCTAAAGGGAGGGGCCATCATGAGCCTGTGCCAGATTTATTCTTACTAATGCTTATAACCAACAAGGATGGACTGCCAGGTGACCTAACCAGGAGTGACGGGTCTGTGTCACTAAGTGAAGGCCCAGAAATGTGCACTAAGAGAATGACTGCGATAATGAGATAAGTAAATTGGAGATCTGAAAGCAGGATAATTTTATTAGGGCTGGAATAGAATAGTTACATAGGATGTCAAAATGAAAAATATTAGCCGACCAGGGGCGAATTAGGTAGGAAAACCCAGGACATGAGGACATCAGAATTGTTGATCAACAACCACACATAAAGGATTTAAGGGGATTTCTACGAAAGATGGCTGAAAATAGTACGAAACGGTGGCTAATTGTAAGAACTGAAACTCAGTAGTCAGGCCTTAAATTTCTATTTCAATGGTAAGCTTTGGAATTCTAAGCAAGTTATTTATAGCTTGGTTTCTTCATCTTTGCAATGGAGTAAATTATAAATCTGTAATAATAGTTACGTTTATTGAGATTGAGATTAAGTGAGATAACATATGTAAAACACTTAGCATAGTGCCTGGTACATATAAATGGTCAATAAATAACATAGAAGCATATACACGTTACTATTATTATTAGCATACAGTTTTAAATCAGGGAGCTACTTGGACACCGGTTTGTCATATATTAAAAATAAAATAGAAGAAAATGATTTTATTTTTTCTGTGCCTTAGAAAGCTACCCGGTAAGATTCTGTGTGAAATTGACAGAGAGGCCAAGTAGAACACTGAGAATTTTAAAATGGCTTAAAATCTTGGCTCCAATGTAACAATCTATCAGGTTATAATGAAAAGGCTGTGTTCTGTAGTTCACCAGTTGAAATATAACCTGTGCTCCTGCGACCTCAATGTGTGTTAAATTGTACTCTATAAATCGTGGATCACATGTCCTGTAGAACGGTTCAAAAAAATTAAGTGAAATAGAATAAAGCCGAATGCCATATGCTTTGGTTTTAAATTCTCTAAACTCTTCTAGCTGCACAAGTGCAAGATAATCCTATCTGTTAGCCACATACCAGTTATATTCCATTCTCTCAGACCCATCATTGTTTCAAGGATAAACATTACCTAATTACCAGGCAACCTGGTAGTTTTTGTTGCTAAGAAAATTTTTTATAGTAAGTCTTGACTTACAAAAATATGAATAGGGGTGATCGTGGTCAGGTTTAAATAATATGGAGATTCTTCTGGGTTATATCCACCACTTCTAGGTCCTGAAGAAGCGTCACGAATATTTAGTCTTTTCTCAATCAGCAGATTAACGTTCATGCCAACACCAAATAAAAAGTGGCCACGGATTCTCTCTGTTGTTTTGCCTTGAGTCTTTAGAGCGACCCGACTCCCCTTCAACTTTCTGATCTATTCCTGATGTTTCTGGGTTCTGAACTTGTGACTTCCTTTACAATCACAGTTGTGTTTGTTCCAAGATTTGATCTCAGCATCATTGCCAGTGGTGTCCCGTTATGTCCTTGACAAGAGATGGATTTCTTCTTTGTCTTCACCGCCATGAGTTATTCTTTATAAATAACCCAAGTAGTCCAGCCAGGATTTGAGACTTTATCCCTCACCACCCACCCCTGAAGATAGATATGCATGTCATTTTCAGAGGAACCAGATCATGGGGCAGTCCCCAAGTTGGAGGCAATTTCTGTATAGAACTTCTAACTTCAAACTTGAGCCCACATGTATCATAGTGATGAAGATGTTGTAAAGACTCCTTTTAATACTCTTTTATTAGTTTGGTAAAATCCCCACACTTCCGTTCTCACCAGAAGCTCCAAAGCCCCTTTTACTCCTCAAATGAATACATAATCAAGAGTTAAGTTACTTCTTTATTCAAGCTACAACCTAAAATTCCCTTCCCTGTCATATATGGACAGAAAGATGTGTAGGATTCAATAAGTATGTCTCCAGTGGCTTGTCTGTTTCTAGACCACAGGGAAGTGTGCCCTCTTACTACATCCTCAATCTTTTCTTGGTAGAGTCATATTTAGATCTCTTGACTCTATACCCATGAAACTTCCTACAATTTTTTTCCCTGAGAATTTGTGTGAGAGGCCAAAGCTAAGTGTGGGAAATCAAGTTATATCTCAGATCAGGCGATAGTGTCAATATCATCCTCATGACATCCCTGGATTATTTGATTTTATACCTTCCACCAAAGCTACCGGTTCCCTCCAGATTCCAGCCAGGCGATTCTTCCAGGCTCTGCTTGTACATATAACTGTAATTTCCCTAGTTTATAATTAGTTTTCCACATTCACTGGGGAAGAAACGATGGAGGAGAGGGAAGGGAATGGCCATAATGCTTCAATTGTAAAACATGATCAATTAGAAGAAAGTGAGATGAACATCACTGATTTAGTATTGGCTTGGGGGGGGGGTCAGGAACCTTATAAAACACATCACGGTTGTTTTAAAGGTGCAAAACATCTTAGGATGGAAAGAATGTAATACCTGTAGATTTTTTATTATCTTCTACTGGGTCAGGCAGTGTATGAGGCACATTTTAGGTGCATTAATTCACTTATTCTTCTCAATAGTCCCCACCTGCATTCGATTTTATCCATTTTGCAAAATGAGGAAACTGAATGACTTTATACCTAATGAGCTGGCTCAAGGTTTCTGATGTAGTCAGTCAAAGAAAGGCCTATGTTCTTTCATTTCAGGCGCCAAGCTCATGAGTGCTCTCCTGGAGGTATGGTGGATGAAACATTCTGCCTACTAGCCTCAAGGAGCATTGGAAGGCACAGGGGTTTCAATGACTTCAGACAAGCAAACTGTCTTCTCCAACCACCTCTAAGCAACTCATTCCCAAGGTCTTATATTTTCATTGCCTGAAATAATTGTAATCCTCAAAATTTGAATCTACAGTCCTACTCAAACCACATTTTGTTTACTGCTCATGTTTCCTTCATCTTCCTACTCACTTTCCTGATCTCCCAGCCCTTGAAACCCCCTCTTTTCTTCCCACTGATGGATCCCATGTGTATCCTCACTTTCTTTTCTACTGAACTTGAATTAGCTGGCTCATCTTCGCGTGTGCTCCTTCACCAGCAAACTTTCTCCCTCAGCCCCCTGTCCCTCTGTCCTCCCAACTCAATCCCCAATTTAGAATTGATCTAATCAATTCTCTGTCAAGCACTGTGTTCAGAAAATCATGCGACCATTCAGACCGTTTCTATCCATCACATGTGGTTGCTGTCCACCGACCTACCTAAGCCTCCAGCACTGCTGAAAATGTGTTTTCTCCTCTTGCTGGTTACCTCATCTTGCTTGTCCCATAGTGGCTCTTCCGAACTCTCATTAGTTTCACTAGCTCCTTATTCCAAGCCTGTGTTGTTCTTAGTAGATGATCTTGTTTCCTACTTTCCAGATAAGGCAGAAGAGTGAAGCTCCTTCTTTTCAAAACTCCTCCTCCTCTATGGACTCATGCCAGTTGCCCCCAATATCTAAAGGAGTCACTTGAAGTCTTTCAAGACTTGGCTTATATGACTTTTTTTCCCCTCAATTCCAACTGCTTTATTTAATTAAAAATATCTCCTTCCTCTGCTGATTTGGTCCTCCTGGTTCTTCTTAAAGCAATCACTTTCTAAAATATTGCCTAATTTATTTACAGTGTCTATTATTATTGCTCACCGCCCCCAGTACAATGTAATCTCCACTAGGAGCTTCATCTATTTTGAACACCGATGTATTCTAAGCATCTGAGACGGTACCTGACTCATGGGAGGTGCCAATAGATATTTGCTGAATGAATGAAGAAACGTGTAGTATTTTCGTTGCCTGCTTTCTTCCTTGTCCTTCCGGAGGAAGAGGTTATATAATCCACCTTCAGGTAAAAATGGTTATGAAACTGTTACTCCAGCAGAGATCGGGAAGATGGTGTAATTTTCTTCTTTACATCTGAATTATGATGCTAAGGTTGCATTCTTGATGCCCAGTCTGAGAAAGCTTTCCTTGTGACCCCTTCCACCTAACTAGTTCAAGGGCCGGGAATGCATTTGCTGACCCCCTCACCTCTGACTATCCCTCAATAAATCTGGGCAGAACACATACCTCTGCTCTACTCTATCTCTGTCACTAAATACATTCCCCCAAACAACTGGCCTCCAGGTTGACCCAAAGGCACTGAATTCTGCTGTATTTCATTTTTGTTTGATAGCTTTGGCCAGGGTTTTTTCATTGCAGTTGAATTCTGTGCAGACGATAGTCTACCAGAGACATCATTGACAGCAGCAAGTACATTTCTCTTTGGAACACAAGTCAAACTTGAGTCACAGTCCCCAGTGAACAGGAACCGTCCAGTGTAGAGCAGTAATATAATCCACTATCCCCTTTGGCTAAAAACTGTTTGCCTGGCATCCACAACCTACTGAAAAAAGCAATGCAAACCTGCTGTTTACCAATTTCCTGGGATAAAATCTGATTCTGAGAAATACTTTATCAGATATATAATACTTCTGAATGCTGAATTCCCAGGCTTTAGCGAAGAAGGCATTCTTAGAAGGCCCATTGCATCTACCCTGAGGGTCTAAGTCCCACATAACAAGTACCTCTTTTCTTAATGTTTGAAAATGCTATTGTTGCCTGCCTTCTCATTCTCCTTTTGATGGACAATAGCAATTCCTCTCTCTCTCTCTCTCTCTCTCTCTCTCTCTCTCACACACACACACACACACACACACAACTCACAATGGTTTCGTTCAATTTACTCTTGGAGCTGTCTTTAATTCTTCCTTTGATTCTTACTCTTACCTGGGGTTGGCTTCATTTTGTTGATGTCAAATCATCTTTTTGATTAAGTAAAGTACTGCGTTAGGCATGTGATTGTGTTTTGGGGGGGGATATTAATACATTGTTTTAAGAAAAGAATTATGAATACAATCTGCAATCTGTATTTCATCGGCAACGATGTTTGACAGGAATGACTGCCATCCACGTGCCTGCTATGGGGATGGGGGGTTAAAGCAGTTTGTAGCTAAGGAAATTAGGTATGGAATTGTGTCCTCCTGTGTTTTCATTTAAAGAGCCTTTGTAGCTCTTATTTTCCTCTTTAAATAAACTATTGGATTAGAGATCTCGCTTCACTTAGGCTGTGACAAGGCCAGACAAGCAGTCAGCCTCCAAATTACAAATGAATCATGTCACTAAAATGTGTTTGTTATCTGCCTTTGGTCCTGTGAATCCCTAATAGATTTTTATGCAGAAATGACATTCCTATGCCAGTTAACATAAGCCTTCTGTCATGATATTTCTTAGGTGAGAAAGGAGTGGCCATGGCCAGTCACTGTGTTTTGCTCTTTTATATCTCTTGTCCTTTCCATTTCTCTCTTTGGTTTCCATCATGCTTTCCCTCTGACCTTTCTGAGGCATTTCGTCCTTCCATTCTTCCTGCTTACTCTCAGTCTCTTAGCCTTCTGGTGTGGCTTCCGTGCCATCCCTACCAAATATCAACCCACTTGTCCATAACTACACACTCACCAGCAATGTCAGCCTCTTGGCCTTCTATGACAAATATCTATCAAGGTGCTACTCCCCTGCCATCTAATATGATACATTTATGGTTTGAGTCTTCACCTGGATATGCTACAATGTTTGACAATCCTCTTCCAAATTTTCACAATATCCTTTGGTTCTTTTGCTTCATTCCCATCCACTCTTTCACTCTCTCCAGGAAATGTGTTCCTTATAGAGAAATTGGAAACCACGGGACATGCATTCCTTAAACTTGCCACTAATGTAAATATTTCTCCTTATCTTCTTCCCATCTCTTTAAAAGGACATGTTGTTCCTCCTCTAACCAAGTTCAATCCTTCCACCTATGCTTTTGCACTTTTCTTCAACCTTCTTAGACATTTTTCTCCATCACTAATGATTATAGTGATGAAAATTATAATTTTCAACCACTTATTCTCCATTGGATCCTTTTTAAATATGTATTTGAAAATATTCTACATAGGGGCACCTGGGTGGCTCAGTCAGTTAAGCACCAACTCTTGATTTTGGCTCAAGTCAAGATATGGTTCGCGGATTTGAGCCCCGGGCTGGGGTCTGTGCTGGCAGTATGGAGCCTACTTGGGATCCTCTCTCTCCTTCTGTCTCTGCACTCCCCTCTCTCTCTCTCTCTCTCAAAAAAATAATAATTTTTTAACAAATAAAGGATTCTGTGTATAAAAAAGAAATAGTAACAATCCATAAATGTTTCCTCTTATTTTCTCCATTTTTGTCCATCTCAACTAAGCTTCTAAAAGATTGGTCCAGTGCTAGGAGAATTTCACATGAAGCCAAGTTCTGGGATAAGCCCATGGTGATAGGTTGACAGGAAGCAAATGGAACACGATGAGAAAGGAAAAGAAATAGAGAGGCTATGATGTTAGATGGATGCCAAAGTCAAGTTTGAAGTCAAACTTTGAAGCCAAAATAAAGGCCCAACTTAACTGGGAGAAAACACTATGGTCAGGCACTAAAATATTAGTAAAATATTAATAAATGAACAGGAGACATCAGAAAGTCCATGGATGAGTTATGAGATGGGAAAAGAGGGGTTGCTATGAGCCTCCATGGAGCAGGAGTTTTACTCCATGGAGAAGGAAAAACAGTATAGATTCTAGAATGGAAGTCAGAGAAATGCCAAGGTAATTCCCAGATATGAGGTCCATGAGATGTTGGAGAAAAAATAGAATCCAATTGAAAGGGCTGAGGAAAAATAGCTTTGCATGGCAAAATCCACTTCCAGTTAAGATTGGGAAGAGTGGGGATGTTGAGGAAACAACTCACAAATGAGTGAAAAATTGGCTACAAGATCAGGGTCTTCTGAAGGCAGATGGAGGGCGAGTACTGAGCAGTGTACATTAACTGAGGATGTATTCTGTCAGTGAGTAGAAAGGCTCAGATCTCAGGCAATGAGCAAGGAGAGCAGACCTGAGTAATGGCAGATTAAACTGGCCACGAACTGCCGAGATTTGCTCTAAGAATTTCTTTTTCACTTGGGAAAGACTAGCTATGGCTTAAGTTACGATCATTCTGAAGGAAGGGATACTCACTGAGGAACTTCTGACTTGAGTGCACTCTACTAGCTCTGATGACAGGCTCTGGGTATGTGGTTCCTACACTGAGGCCCCCTCCATTGAGGTGTGCTTGCTGAAGGGTTAAGGTGGAGATCTAATGCTCAGAGGCTGAGTCATAGAAGCTAAGAGAAGATCCTCATTAATCCACGCTTCATAAATCCACAGGAGCCACCAACTACCAGAATCTCCATTAAGAGTACTCAGTCTTGTTCTAATTGACATGTCCCACAGTGGCCTGCATTACCCAGGGTTCTACTCAGAAATCTAAGAGTTATGATTACTGTACAATTATCGAAGTGCTCGTCACCCCTTCACCTTCTTTCTTTTCCCCAGTAGATACATATTTTTGTTTAAAATACAGCCATTTCACGAGCTTGACTTGAATTTGTTCCTGATGCATTCATGGATGGAAAACAGAATTCGGCCAGCCTCGTTTCTGGGTTTGATGTGCTTTCCAGACTCGTTGGGGTTAGCTGGAAGTAATCTTACCCCGTATAGTGTTTAGATGTTTAAAAGTGCTTTGCTGCACATACAGAGTGGCTTTTCACTGCAGCTAATCAGAAATAAGCAAAGGGACAGATTTACAGTTGGAAAGACAGGGAATATAAAGGAAAGAGCTCTGCTTAGCGAACCTGAATATAAAAATAAAGTGAAACCAGGATGCCTGGTAGGTGTTGCCATGCCTCCCATCTCCAGTTTTCATTTAGATATTGTACATCAGGTAGACGAAGTTATTCATACCAAATCTGCTATAAAACATATTCCAATCTCTCTCATCTGCAGATTACGTTCATGCAGATGTTATGTGTCTTAAGATGGAAAGGCTTCCAAAAGAGGAAAGTGGTTTTCTTCACGTCAAATGTAATAAACCCAAACCAGGTAAGTCAGCTTTGCAGCCTGGAATCCTATTTGTTTGCATTAGGTTGGCTTTTGCCATTGATCTTTCACCGGTAATATCAGACTATACATCCATTCTGATGATGTATAAATGGAAAATTCTCAGTATAAGATCACATGGGAACCTCTACAAGATCATGCTTTTTCTCTTATTTTTTCCTGCTGCGATTTTGGAAGGCTCTACTTTTCTCCTGTTAAAATGATTAGTGCTTTAAGTGAATGAGATCACTTACTGAAATAAAAGTCCAGCCAAACCATATTCTCATATCGTGATCTCATACAGGCTCAGCCTCAAGAGAGGCCCCCTGAGAGATTTTGCAAAGTTGTTCATCCAATTGTTGTATGCAGCCTCCGTTCAAAAAGGAAACACGGTTGACAAAATCTAGTAAAAAGGGCCCCTGGATGCCAAAAACAATATAAACGCATGTATGCCTTAATACAGGCTGCTATCTTGCAAAAATAATCTTCCTCTGTTGTAAAGCTCGTGGTGCATAAAACACCTGAATACTTATGTAATTCTCACTTTCTGCATCGTGAAAGGCCCGAGACTCTGAGGTCTCTGTAGCCATGTGCCCACAAACAGACCGTGGGACATCTGGAAATCCTGAGACCCCCTCCCAGCATCGCTTGGCTTCAGAACTTTTAAACTTGCTGTTCCTCTGACACATATCTCTTTCGATTTTCCAATTGCTATCCACTCCCAGCTAGGGGCTGTGGTTCTTGAACATGTCTTAGGTTCTAAGTCATTCCAAAATGATTATGAAAACATGAGATAAAATACAGTAATAATTGTTGGCTTACCTGCAGGATTAATCTAGAAAACACTACAAAGTAGTGCCTGCCACCTCACTGAGCTCTCTCTAGGTCCTCCCCCATTCCTTCCCATTAGAGTCTTTTTCTTCCCTCTCTAAATTCTCTCACCACCCATCCTGCGTACGTCTCGCTTACTCCCTCAAAATCTTCTAAAACAAAATGCATTTCATTTTGCCTACAAATCTATCTTATTTTTGTATTGAGGTAAATCTTACAGAAAGTGCAACGCCTACAAATCTGTCTTTTGTTTTTCATGTAACAAATATTTATTCAATGCTTAGTTGGGCAGTGTTGTGAGCCAGGACCTGGTTATGCATTGACCGGGAACCACGGGTTTAACTTCCAGACTAAAGCCTGAGCCCGAGGAACAGACCCCATCTCACCATCTTTATTTCTGATACTTCTCAGGCATTATATATTTTTTAATTTTAAATTCCAGTATAACTAACATACAGAGCTGTACGTGTTTCAGGTGTACATCATAGTGATTCAACAGTTCCATACAACACCCTGTGTTCATCACTTCTTTTTCTTTTTTGTATCGGAGCAAACTTACATGAAGTGAAATGCATAGAGTGAAATTAAGTGTATAATTTGATAAGCTTAATAAATCAACGCACGCTTGTCCCATCTGTATCAAGACAGAGACCACTCCTAACATCCAAGAAAGTTGCTTGATGTTTCTGTTATCAATTCTACCCCCTGTAGGCAACCATTGCTTTGATTTCTAGTGTCATAGATAAATTTTGCTTGCTTTTGGACTCCTAACAGAAGGGACTCCTAGAGTGTATCCTCATTTCTTCCAGATCCTCTCAACTAACATGATTTTGAGATTCATCCGTGTTGTTACATGCACACCAGGAGAGGATTATTTATTAGCTGTGTGTAAGTCCACCTTGATATGAATATCCCATGATTTATTTATTATTTTTCTATTGATGACTATTTGGTTTGTTTCCAGTTTTTGATATGATGAATTAAGCTGCTATGAAAAAAGTCTCATAGAAGTCTTTTGGGGGACACGTTTTCATTTCTGTTGGGAAAATACTTAGCAGTGAAATTGATGGATATGTTTAACTTTCTAAGAACCTGCAAAATAGTTTTTCAAACTGGTTGTGCCATTTTTTTTTAATTTAATTTTTTATTTTTTTAAATTTACATCCAAATTAGTTAGCATATAGTGAAACAATGATTTCAGGAGTAGATACCTTAATGCCCCTTACCCATTTAGCCCATCCTCCCTTCCACAACCCTCTGGTAACCCTCAGTTTGTTCTCCATATTTATAGGTCTCTTCTGTTTTGTCCCCCTCCCTGTTTTTATATTATTTTTGCTTCCCTTCCCTTATGTTCATCTGTTTTGTCTCTTAAAGCCCTCATATGAGTGAAGTCATATGATTTTTGTCTTTCTCTGACTGACTAATTTCACTTAGCATAATACCCTCCAGTTCCATCCACGTAGTTGCAAATGGCAAGATTTCATTCTTTTTGATTGCCGAGTAATACTCCCTTGTATACATATACCACATCTTCTTTATCCATTCAGCCATCGACGGACATTTGAGCTCTTTCCATACTTTGGCTATTGTTGATAGTGCTGCTATAAACATTGGGGTGCATGTGTCCCTTTGAAACAGCATACCTGTATCCCGTGGATAAATGCCTAGTAGTGTAATTGCTGGGTCGTAGGGTTCTTCTACTTTTAGTTTTTTGAGGAACCTCCATACTGTTTTCCAGAGTGGCTGCACCAGCTTGCATTGCCACCAACAATGCAAACGAGATCCTCTTACTTCACATCCTCATCAACATCTGTTGTTGCCTGAGTTGTTAATGTTGGCCATTCTGACAGGTGTCAGGTGGTATCTCATTGTGGCTTTGATTTGTATTTCCCTGATGATGAGTGATGTTGAGCATTTTTTCATGTGTCAGTTGGCCATCTGGATGTCTTCTTTGGAGAAGTGTCTATTCATGTCTTTTCCCATTTCTTCACTGGATTATTTGGTTTTTGGGTGTTGAGTTTGATAAGTTCTTTATAGATTTTGGATCCTAACCCTTTATCTGATATGTCATTTGCAAATATCTTCTCCCATTCTGTCGGTTGCCTTTTAGTTTTGCTGAATGTTTCCTTCACTGTGCAGAAGCTTTTTATTTTGATGAGGTCCCAGTAGTTCATTTTTACTTTTGTTTCCCTTGCCTCTGGAGATGTGTTGAGTAAGAAGTTGCTGCAGCCAAGATCAAAGGTTTTTGCCTGCTTTTTCCTCGAGGATTTTGATGTCTTCCTGTCTTACACTGAGGTCTTTCATCCATTTTGAGTTTATTTTTGTGTCTGGTGTAAGAAAATGTTCCAGGTTCATTCTTCTGCATGCCACTCTCCAGTTTTCCCAGCACCACTTGCTGAAGAGACTGTCTTTATTCCATTAGATATTCTTTCCTGCTTTGTCAAAGATTAGTTGGCCATAGCTTTGTGGGTCCATTTCTGGGTTCTCTATTCTGTTCCATTGATCTGTCTGTTCTTGTGCCAATACCATACTGTGTTGATGATTCAGCTTTGTAGTATAGCTTGAAGTCTTGGATGGTGATGCTTCCTGCTTTGGTTTTCTTTTTCAAGATTGCTTTGGCTATTCAGGGTCTTTTCTGGTTCCATACCATTTTTGTGCAACTATCTATGAGATTTCCAGTTCTCCCAGACCCTGACCAATATTTTGTCTTTTTTAATATAGCTGTTCTGGTGGATGTGAAATGTATCATATTCTGGCTTTAATTCACCTGATAATGAATGATATTGAGAATACTTCACGTATTTATTGGCTATTCATGTACTTTTATGACTGCTTTTTGCCCATATTTGTTGGGAAAAAGGTATTATTTGCCCCTTCTATTAATGTGTTGGTGTTCTTTTATTTTCTGGGTACAAGCTCTTTATTAAATATTTGTATTTCAAATATATTGTTTCATTTTATGACTAGTCTTTTTAACTTTTTAATAGTGTCTTTTGGTGAATAGAACTTTTTATTTTGCATTAAGTTCAACTTTCCAGTATTTTATTTTATGCTCAATTTTCATGTCCTCTCTAAGAAAACTTTGCCCACTGCAAGGTCATTAAGATATTCTTTGATGTTTTCTTTTAGATATTTTATACTTTCAGCTTTTACATTTCTATAATACACTCCAAATTAATTTTTGTGTGCTGTCTGATAAAAATGCCAAATGTATTTTTTTAGTGAATCACTTTAATTTAGTTTTTACAGAGCAATTAAAAACCTGTATTTTTCTCATTGAGTTGATTTTAGTGCCTTTGTTAAAAAATCAACTGACATATACTCCAGGGACTAATATTAAGTTCTACATTTTGTTTCACTGGTGTTTTTGTTTATTTCTACACCAATGCCATAGTCTTTTGATAACTAGCTTGATAGCAAGTCTTGAAATCAGACACCATGAATCCTTCAATAACATTCTTGTTCAAAATTCCTTTTGCTATTCCAAATCTTTGGCTTTTTCATATAAATGTGTATAATTAACCTGTCAATTTTTATGAAAAAGGCAGTTGGCATTTGAGTTGGATTGCATTAAATTTATAGATCAATTTGGGGGCAATTCACACTTTGAAAATGTGTCAGCAAATGCTTTTTGTAAAGAACTAAAGAGTAAATATTTTAGGCTTTGAGAGTGGGCCATACTGTTGCAGCATCTGTTGTAAGAAATCAACTCTGCCATTGTGGGATGAAGGCAGTCAAAGAAAATACACAAATAAATGGCCATGGTTGTGCTTAAACACAATTTTACCAAAATTGGGCTGGGGAGCCTGTGGGCTGTGGTTTGCCTTGCATTTAAAAAATTGAGTCTCCTGAATCTATGGACATAGTACATCTCACCATTTATTTAGGTATTATTTACTTATTCACTGCAGAGACTTGTGGTTTTCATTAAGGTCTTGCCTCTCTTTTTTAATTTATTCCTTGTCTCCTTATTTCTGATGTTATGGAAGTGGGATATTAAGATTTCATTTTCCAATATTTGCTGCTGCGCTAGAGAAATACAATTGATCTTAGTATATTGAGCTCATATCCTGAGAACTTGCTAAATACACTGAATTTAGCAATTATTTTGAAGATACCATATGATACTCCATGAAAACAACTGTGTTGTCTGTGGAGAAAGATACTTTCATGTTTCCTTTCCTATCGTTACACGATTGATCATCTCTTTCCCTCCCATTGCACTGGCTGTGATTTCTAATAATAAATACATCCCAGCATTGTTCTTGACAGTAGGGGGGAAATACCTGATGTTTTATCATTAATTTTAATTTTAGCACTAGGTGTATGTAAATGCACTTCATCATATTGAAGTTTACTTCTATTCTTGGATTGCTGAGAATAATTATAAGATATTGAATAATGTCAACATTTTTCCTATATCTATTGAGATGTTCATATGAAATTTATCTTTTATTCTATTAATATGGTGAAATGCAGTTATATTTGAGTCATTTTATTAAGGTACAAATGATATATAATACACCACACATATTAAATTGGGCAGTTTTGCTACGTTTTGATATATAAATACACCTGTGAAACCATCGCCACAATCAAGATAATGAACATGTCCAACACAACCACTTAATTAAATTTTCTCTCTTAGCAATGCTCTACAGTTTTCAGTGCTATAGGTCTTAAACATCTTCTGTCAGACTTATAGCTGAGTGTTTCATATCTTCCTTGTTATTTTAAGTGATTTTCATTTCTGTTATAATCCTTATGTCTAGTACTATATGAAAATACATGTGATAATGTTTACATTCATCTTATATTCTGTAAACTTGCTAAACTCATATATTAGTTCTAAAAGCATTTTTGTAGATTCTCTAAGTTTTTATGTAGATTATTAGGTCACCTGAATAAGAACTGTTTGACTTTGTCCTTTCCAATCTGCATGCCTTTTCTTTTTACTGCCTGCAACGCACTGGCTGGAGCTTCTAATGTTAAATAGAAGTGGTGAGAGAGGACATCCTTGCTTCATTTCTGATCTTCGAAGAAAGACTTTTGGTATTTCACCACCTGAGTGTAATGTCAACTGTAGGTGTTTTGTGGATGAAGAACTAACCTATTTTTCTCAATTTAATTGGTTAATGTTTTAATCAGAAGTAATATTGGCTCTTTAAATAACTTTTTAGGATCTGTTGAGACGATTATATGGTTATTCCTATTTGGTTATTAATGTGGTGATTTGTACTGATTGCTTTTCAAATGTAGAATCAACTTTGCCTTCCTGGGACAAATCCGACACAGTTATGACATGGTAAGCTTTTTATATATTATTGAATTACATGTGCTAAAATTCCATTTGTTTGATTCCTTGTTTATAAGTGACTTTTTAAAAATAGATTTGCTTTCTTGTAATGTCTTTGGATTTGGTACCAGATTAATCTTGGATCATGGAATGAATTAGGAGTAATTCTCTCTTCTCCAATATTCTAAAATAGTTGTGAAGAATTTGTATTATTTTCTCCTGAAAAACATTTCTTTTTAATTTCACCAATAAAGTCATCTGTGCTTGCAGATTTCTCTGTGGAAAGGTTTTTAACTACAAGTTTGATAATTTTTATATATCTAAGGCGGTACAGATTATATATATATTGTAGTGAGAGCTCTGGTAGTTTGTGTCTTTGAAGGAATGAATTTATCCATTTTCATCTAAGTTGTCTAAAATATTGGCCTAGAATTGTTCATAATATTCTCTTATTATCCTGTAAATCCGTGGGATCTGTAATGATGCCACTTCTATTACAGATAATATTGTTAATTTTTGTCCAATCCTTTTTATCCCTGATCAGACTGACTGGAGGCCAGTCGACTGTATTGATCTTCTCAACAATGCCCCTTTGATTCTGTCAATTTTCTCCTTTTATTTTTTTTATTTCAGCTATTTTCCTTTTATAATTACTGTTTCCTTTCTTCTGCTTACTTTTGGTTTTATTTGCTCAATTTCCCCTCTCGATTCTAAAGTTAGAAGCTGATATCACTGATAAAAACTTATTCTTTCCTTACATGGGCATTGAGAACTATAGTTTCTCTCCCTCATTCCAATTTTTTTATATGGTATACTTTTATTTTCACTTGGTTTAAAAACAAGCTTTTTTTTTTTTTTTAATTTGACCCATGGGTTATCTAGAAGTATGTGCTTTGGTTTTCAAATATTTGGGAATAATTCCTAATCTAATTTCAGTGTGGGCTGTAAAAATTTCTTTACTAATCCAAATTTTTTGAAATTTATTGCGACTGGTTTTATGACACAGAATATGGTTTATGTTGGTAAATATTTTTTTTTTCAACGTTTATTTATTTTTGGGACAGAGGGAGACACAGCATGAACGGGGGAGGGGCAGAGAGAGAGGGAGACACAGAATCAGAAACAGGCTCCAGGCTCTGAGCCATCAGCCCAGAGCCTGACGCGGGGCTCGAACTCACGGACCGCGAGATCGTGACCTGGCTGAAGTCGGACGCTTAACCGACTGCGCCACCCAGGCGCCCCAATGTTGGTAAATATTTTATGTGCATGTGAAAAAAGCGAGTGTGTATCCTGCTGTTGTGTGCATTGTTCTATAATTGTCTATTAGGCCAACTTGATTATCTTCACATGCTTTCTGGGTTTGTTGTTGTTGTTGTTGTTGTCGCTGTAATTAGAGACACAAGGGCTTAAATCTCAGACTCCAATTATGGATTTGTCTATTTTTCCTTGTACTTTTCTCATTTTCTGCTTCTTATATTTGGATTACTGGTGTTAATGTATACATATTCAGGATTGTTATGTCCTCTTGATATGACTCCATTATAATCATAAAACTGTGTTTATTATTACTCATATGTTTTGCTCTGAAATCTACGTTGTCTGATGTTATTTAATATAGCCTTTCCAGTATTATTTGGAACAAAATTGGGCCAGAGTATCTTATTTGGTACTTTATATTAACCATTGGTATCTTTATATTTAAAATAGTTTTCTTGTAGACATCTCATAGTCAGGTCTTGCTTTCTGTATCTAGTTTGACAGTCTCCTCCATTAATTATGATGTATAGACCAAGTAATTTAACACAATAATTTATATAGCTAGCTGAATTTAAATCTTGCATCATGGTATTTGCTTTTTATTTGATCTATTGTCCTTTTTTTACTTATTAAAAAATTTTTTCTGTTATTTTGGAAGGAATATTAATTATGATTTAATTTTTTCTCCTTTTCTGGCTTAGTAGCTGTGACTATAATTTGTTTTATTTTAGTGTTTGCTCTAGGGTTTATATTGTACATCTTTAATTTATCATAGTCAACCTTAAAGTGATCTTTTGCCACTTCACACATAATAGGAAAATGATAGAATATTTCAAATTCTCCTTTCCTAAAACTTGTGTTTTTTTAATCATACATTGTACTTATTCATGTGTTACCAACTCAATAATTTATAATTATTGCTTTTCAGACCCACACTACAACAAACGAAACATGTTCTTAAAGTAGAACAACAATGATACCAAATGGAAATATGAATCTACACACAAAAAGATTAAAAGTCATGAAAATGGTGAATAAAATGATAAATAGAAGAAGAAATTTTCCTCACTTGTAGATATTTTTTTTAATTTTTTTTAATGTTTGTTTATTTTTGAGAGAGAGAGACAGCATGAGCAGGGAAAGGGCAGAGAGAGGGAGACACAGAATCTGAAGCAGGCTCCAGGTTCTGAGCTGTCAGCACAGAGCCCAATTTGCGGCTTGAATTCACAAACCATGAGATCATGATCTGAGCGAAGTCGGAAGCTTAACTGACTCAGTCACCCAGGTGTCCCTCCTCACTTTTAGATATCTTTAAAAGACCATGGACAGTTTCAAAGAAAACAACAACTATATGTGAAAACAATTACACATTTACAATAATATGGGGTAAGTGGAAATATTCCAATTTAAGGCAAGCACACTATATGTAAAGTAGCATTATATTATTCAAATACTGACCACGAAAAATTAAAGATTCATATTGTAAATTCTAGAACAATCAGAAACATAAAAATACAGGAATATAACTAAAGAAAAAAGAAAAAAGGAACAATATGCAGATAGGTACATAGGAAACATTCAGCAAGAAGAAATATTTAAAGGGGGAATAGTGATAATTACTTTAGGGGTCAATAATATAAATAATGCAAATAGAAATCAGATTGTGTATATTAAAAAAAGCAAACACTTGATATATCTTAACTGCAAAAGGACATATATATTACATGGGATTAAGTGGGATATTTATACTCATAAAGAAATTAATACTCAAGAAGACATAATAATTTTAAATGGATATGCACCTAATAACAGAGCTCCAAAATGTGTAACGCCAAAGCTAATAGAATGGAAAGAAAAAAAAAACTATATTTATCATTAGTTATCAACATTTAGCTCACAGTAACTAATAGAAAAATTTGACAAAAAAACTGTAAAAATATAGAAGACTTGAGCAACACTATTGATGAAATTGATATAATTGATGTCCTATCAGTAGCTCAAGATAAATTATTAAATGGACACAGATATTGGCAATTATAGACATATTTTGGATGACAAGTCTCAACAACTTTAAAATATTTGAAAACATAAATCATATATGTTTTGAGCAAAACAGAATTAAAGTAGAAATCAGTAACAGAAAAATATCTGGAAAACCCCCGAATATTTGGAAATTAAGCAATTCACTTCTGAATAAATGCATTTTTGGAGAAAGTACACACATTATTTCTAATTGGATCATAGAATTAAATGTAAGAACTGAAACTATAAAATTTATAAACATTATCTTCGGAAAAATCTTTGCAAACCTACATAGAGTAATATTAATTCATGCAGAGAGAAGACTAACCATAAAAGAAAAAAAATTGATAAATTGGACTTTGTTGAACTTAAAACTATTAAAAAACAAGTCACAGACTGGAAGAAAATAGTGGCAAAACATATATCTGATAAAGGACTCCTATCCAGAATATATAAAGAACACTTATAAATCAATAAGAAATCAATAAGAAAGAAAAAATATATTTAAAAAGCCAAAGATTTGAACAGACATTTCTCAAAAAAATAAAATAAAATAAAATAAAATAAAATGACCAATAAACACATGAAAAGATGACCAGAATCTTTAGAAAAATGCAAATTAAACCCACAATAAGATACCACTACATACCTATTGGAATAGCTAAAATAAAAAAGCCTGATCACATCAAGATTGTAGAGCAGTAAGAACCATTTTATAGTGCTGATAGGAATCCAGAATGTATAAATCACTTTGGAAACACTTTGATGGTCCCTTATAAAGTTATACATATTGCTCTAGGATTCAACCATCCCATTCTTAGTCGTTTACCCCAAGAAATGAAACATATGTTTACATAAAGACTTGGGGTCTAATTTTCATAGGAGCTTTATTCACAGTAGTCAGAAAGTGGAAACAACCCACATGGCCATCATCTGGTGAATGAATATACAAATCATGGTATGCACATACGATAAAACACTATTCAGCAATAAAAAAAGACACTAGCTGTTGATGCTATCAACTGAGTGGATGCATCTTGAAAGCATTATGCTAAGAGAAAGAAGCCAGAGACAAGAGATTATACAGTCAATGATTCTATTCAATGAAATTCTAGAAAATGTAAAACTATAGTGACAGAAAGTAGATATGTTTGCAAGTGTCAGAGGGTGGGAGTAGCACAGTGATTCCAAAGGGGCCCAGGTTACCTTTTGGGGTGATGGAAATATTCTATGTCATTACTCTGGTGTTGGCTACTTGATTATATGCATTTGTCCAAACACATTCCCTTGTATTGTTAAGATTGGTGAATTTTATAATATATAAATAATGCTGTTTAAACATCAATAATGCTGTTTAAAAACAATACAGCTCCAAAACTATAGACGACATATCCCAAACAATACAAAGAATACAGAAAAGAGAATTTCTGTGGAGTAGAACCAAAACCTGAATCATCTCTCCAGAGATTAATGATTTAGAATGGCCTCAAGAACTACCTATTTTAAAGGGATGTGCGTATTAATAAAGGGATGTGCGTATTCATAAAAGATCTCTATTTGATATTCACATAAGGGTGTGTGGGGGGGGTGCTTGCGTGTGTGTATGTTTGCGTGTGTGCATATGCAGATGTTTGAGGGTGTGGGACCATTGATGGAGACAGAGATATCAAGGGAGCCAATGGAGAGATGAACTGGACCCCTGCCCTAGAAGGAACAGTGCCAAGAGGCTGGCCAAGAAGAGGCTCTTGGGAAGGCTGGCCAGGTTTGCAACATCTCTTTGAAAGCTCTTTGCTTATAAGGGCTTGTTTGCAAACATTAATCCATCTCTCCAGGTAGCATTCCCTATGTGTAAGCACCTTTCCTCAGCAACGAAGGAGGTGCAGATTTGCTGCTAATATGCAAAGTATTTCATTTAGTAAAGTCTTTCAGTAGGCTCATTTGAAGCTCTCCTACTGCTATGTTAATAGATTGGATCTATATGTTGTTTCCTAACAGTTGCTGTTTGCACTAAACACAATCAAATGGCAACATACCTCTAAAGTAAACAAAGAAGGTTTTATTTATTCTGTTGGGGTTTTCTCCAAACAAAATTAATCTGACCACTATTTCTTGGGTCAAGTTATTTTCTCCCAAACTGCTTGGAGGCTTTCTGAGAATATCTGAGGTCCTTGTTTTCCCTCGTAGCAGGCAGGAAATTATCATTGAAGGGACAATAACACAGACAGGACTTTGTCTCCATGCTTTGCCTTATAGCAGTCACCCTTGCTCCATCATTCAGTCGGTTCCTTCCCTTCCTTGCTCCTGAAAACAATGGGTGGCCCTTACTGTACTTCAAAACCCTGGATCTGGAGGATAAACAGAAGTGGGGAAGGTGTGGTAATGAAATGGTAGAGCTTGTTTGGGGAATGTTTGTTGATTTTCCCAGTGAACTGTTACCTGCTCAGCTGGGTTCGTTTGCCAGATCCTTCACAGAGGAAAGAGGTGCGAGGGTTTAAGAATTGTTGAAAGCAGTTGATAGAAACTGACTGATGATAGTCTGCTAGTCTGATTATTTTCCATTCCACACGGGAAAACAGGATGCAGAAGGGGCTTTGCGTGGCAACCCAGTGTTTGTACGTATTTGCCTGTCATTTTATTTCTATTTCCCACAAATACTTGCTGATTTCTCCAGGTGAGACTATGTTCTCCATCAACATCTATTCTCGTCCACCAACAAAGTGAGCAACTGAACAATAAAAACAAAAACATCCCTTCATAGTAAGCAAGTGTGAATTGGTCTTTTAACTTATGAACCAATGTATTCACATGTAGTTGAATCGAGTTGACTGCATCAGAGAGGATTTGAGTGGGATATGCTGAGATTTATACTAAGTGACAGCATTCATCTGAATGTGCCTAATTACCTTCACATAGCTATTTTATTCAGCCACTTTCATGTCCCCATTGATGTGCATGCAAAATAATAATAAATAATAAAAACAAAATCACAACCTTTATCATGGTATAAACATGATTAACATGAATATTTATTTCTCTTCAAAAACAGGTGGGGGGTTCTTGCTCTATTCAAACTCAGAATGTCATTTGAAATCTCCTAAAAGTCTCCAGGCTAAGCTATCAGTAGTTGGGAGAAAAAAAAAATTACCTGATGATGCAATCATAGGATGGATGTGGGAAACAAAGGCAGAAGGGAAATGGCAAATAAAATGAAATTTCTGTATAACCTGCAGCCCATTGACAAATACTTGAGGCCAATACAGAGTATAACATTTCTCCAGGAAATCCCTATTGTCTTAATGTTAATCCTTTGCTAGAGGGGAAAACAACCTTAGCTTGACAATAGGTAGACCTCCAGTATCCGGTCAGTCTTCTTTAGCATACGGAAATACCTTTGGAACTTTCTGTTGACTTTACCTCCCCAGCTCCCAAATACGTAATCAGTATCCCCTCATGGTCCCCAGTGCAGCTTTTTGTGCCCCCGGGTCCTGTTCCCGTGCTTTAATAAAATCACTTTTTTGCAGCGAAGACATCTCAAGAATTCTTCCTTGGCCGTTGGCTCCGGACCATCACCACTCTAAAACTCAATCAGGATTACTGAATTTTATAGTAGTTAGGGGCCATCAAGAAAAAGTCAACCCCAGGAAACTGAGATTTATAGAACTCGCATGGATTTGCCCTTGAACATGTAGCTTGTGTCAGACAGAGTTGGGATAAAATTCTCTAGAACTTTTAGTCTCAGTGTGGCGCCTGTCCCACTGCACTAACAGTGCAGGAAAATGTGGCAATAAAAACACTGGCTATGTGTATTGATAAAATGGAAATGTGTGTGTGTGTGTGTGTGTGTGTACTATACCTATATAGTAGATGGAAAAGAATTCCCTACTATAGGTAGTCAGAGAGGTTTGTGACAAGCAACCTGTTTCCAACCGAACCACAGATGCCTCACACACCCATCAGTAGAGAAGAAGACCAAGTCAGACTAAGTCACAACATGATTTACCTCTGATCATCCACTGGTTTTTCATTCCACCCCAAATTCTGTCTTGTGGTTCCAATTGATAAGGGGGCATAAGGCGAGCTGAAGGCAAAGTTTGAGCTACACTGACCTCCACCCCCAGGTGGGATATGTGTGATGTTCCTCGGACACTGCTGGCTGCCCAAGAACGAAGGAAAGGAAAGGAAAACAAATGGTCAATTGATAGAGATCACAGTCATCCGGGACAAGGGTCTCCACCAGTTTGTAAATATCTTCGTAAATTACAAGAAAAAGGCAATGTTATCAGTAGCCTAATCTCCAAAAACCCATAGACTCAAGTTTTCTGGAGCCCTTAGTATCACCCTCCCCTCCATAGGTGTGGGAACAAAGGCAAGAAGGAAAGAGCAGGCAAAATTAAATTTCTTTATAACCTGCATCCCATTGACAAATACTTGAGGCAAATACAGAGTAGAAAGTTTCTCCAGGAACCCCCTACCATCCTAATGTTAATGTCTTCCTAGAGTAAAAACAACCTTAGCTTGACAATAGCAAGGCCTTGGGTATCTTAAAAAGTTCTGCTTAGCACATCAAAGTCCTTCTGGAGGCCTCCCTTTTGTCTTTACCTCCCCAACTCCCATAGTATATAACCAGTCACTCCTCACCACCCCTGTGCAGCTCTTCCTGCCCTGGGGTCCTGTCCCCACGTAATCACCTTTTTGCACGCAAAGATGTCTTCAGGAATTCTTTCTTGGCCATCAGCTCCGAACCCCACCATCATACCCAAACCTCATCACAATGGCTTTTCATCTTCCCAGTCTTCTGTCATCTTGTCACAACCTATAGAATTCAAAAGAATCTGGTTCCAGATTCAACAAATGCTGCTGGCACACATAGAACATAAACTACCTCTTGCAAGGTGCTGGCTGGGCAGCACTGAGCCAACCAGAGATTACCCGTGCCCTTGTGTTGCTCACAGTCAGACTCAAAAGAGTCCTGGGTGACTTTTAAGTAAGTTTTTAACTTTTAACTTTTAAGTAAGTTTTCCAAAGATGTTGCTTGAAGAAGTCCACGGGCTCAGGCAGCTCAGGGGTATGAATCTTGAGAGCCATGACATCTGTATTGGTCTGGCTAGGGTTGCCTAACAGAATACCCTCGATTGTGTGGCTTTAACACAGAAATGCATTTCCCATAGCCCGAGACCAAGGTGCCAGCATGGTCGGTTTCCAATGAAGGCTCTCTTCCTGGCTTGCAGACAGCTTGTAGACAGCTACCCCAATGGCCTTTCTTGGGTACCCATGCACAGAGCGAATGAGAAGAGTGAGCAAGCCTCTTCTTATAGAAGTACTACTCCTACCAAACCCTACCCTCAGGACCTCTTCGAATTCCCTAATTACCTCCCAAAGGCCCCATCTCCAAAACCCATCACATTGGGGGTTAGCAATTCAAATATAAATGGGGGGAAGGGAGCATAATTCGGTCCACTGGAGCATGTTTGGTACCTCCACTCATTGTCCCATTGACCCTCATTGTCTTAGAATCTGGGGATCCTCTTGCTGGTGCTTCAACCTGTGACAGAATTAGAATCTCAGACAACTTAAACCTGCTCCCTGAGAGGATGGATTTTTTTTTTAATGTTTATTTATTTTTGAAGGAGAGACAGAGCGTGAGCAGGGGAGGGGCAGAGAGGGAGGCAGACAGAATCCCAAGTAGGCGTTAGGCTCTGAGCCGTCAGCACAGAGCCCAATGTGGGGCTCGAACTCACAGGCCGTGAGATCATGACCTGAGCCGAAGTCAGACGCTCAACCGACTGAGCCACCCAGTGCCCCTAAATGCCTTTTTTAATGAAATAATAACTACCTTAAAAAATAGTCATGAATCATTTAGCTTAGGGTAGAAGTAACTATTAGACGACATTAATGGCTCCCCCACCACCGATGTGACGTCTTCGTTTGAGAATTCTAAACAGTGAATCTTCTAAAGGGATGGGTGGGGAGAACTGTGAACTCCAAGAGCATTTTGCATTTCACAGAAACATCTAAAGTCTCTGCAAATGTATTCTCCCTTCCATATGTTCTGAATCAGTCCAGAGTAAATACATTCAAAATAAAAAGGGGAATGATACCTTGCTATTTTATACCTGTCACCCAGGCCTTTCCCTGTCTTGAAAATAGCAGTTAAAATCTTTTTCTCAGAATTGAATCTTTGCATGTTCCGTGCAACTTCACACACACACACACACACACACACACACACAGTATAAAGATATTCTGAGCGTTTAGGTACAAGAGTTGGCAGAGTGATGTAAGCATTTTTGACCATTACACATTTCAGGTTTTTCTCTTCCATTACCTTGGACTTTTTGAGGTATAGTTGATATAAAAAAATGAAACCCCAAAACCCTGGACACATTTAATTTACATAACCCGGTGAGTGCAGAGATACGTATACACCCATGGAACTATCACAACAATCAAGGTGATAAACATTCATCACCCCCAAAAGTCTTCCCCTCCACTTTCATAGTGTCTCTGTGTGTGTAAGAATACGTAACATGAGACCTACCTCCTTAACAAATATTTAAGTGTACTATATTGGATTATCAGCCATAGGCACTGCGTTCTACGGAAGATAGCTAATACTGGTTCATCTTGTGTAACGGAAACTTGTCTAGAGTCTTGTAAAACACAGTCTTACTTGTAGATGAAAACGAACAAAAGTCTTGGCTTCTTTATATTGAGACATCACATATTGTGAGGCAAAAAGAGACTATGTTACCGGTCTCCAAGCTCTTTCTGGCTCAAGGTCTGTATTCATGCTGGCACTTGACCCTTCACTCTGACTTTTTATCCTGCCCCCTAATCCCAATCATATAGTTTATTTAGGTCAGTGCCACCTCTGTATTCTCTATTATCTCACTCAGAGAGCAGTTTTCACAATTTGGTGTTTCCTTTTTGGCCGATTCCGATATAAAATCTTTATTCCCTTTGCACCGTAAGCATTACTTTTGGCACATAGCAGGTGCTCAAACATTTATTTGCTAGATTTATGAATTCACTGCATTGATAGGCAATCGGGACAGATGCATAGGGCATGGGTTAGGAGACTTATATGCATTTTTGCTTAGTTTTGTGGATCTTTTCCCCCAGAAATGGAATGCATGAAAGTATGTTAATCTTTCTCACTAAGAACACCTGACAGGATGTCACATTTCAGTATACTTGATAGGTCATGTTTAGTAAAATTAATTTGTTTTTTAATCAGATTTTGATTCTTGCATACCTGCCAGTGTTTATGGGAGAGAGAGAGAGAGAGAGAGAGAAGCCAATGGACCTGATATTCCTAGGAGTGTTGTTTTTTTTTTTTTTTCTTACATGGGTCTCTATAAAAGGAAATAAATAAATAAAAGGAAGAGATGTGGGTGATTACTGGTTCTTGCAATATGATTTTTCAGGTAACCACCATATAAGAGAGTCAAGGAAATGTTGAACTCTTCCCAATTCCAAAAGACAACAGCTAAATTCAATTGCAAGCCAAACCCTTTGATACAAATGGAAAATATTCTTAAGCATACTGGTTCAAAGTTCAGCTTAATTTGCTTCTCGTCCTTACCAAATTATCCTACCCTATTGGATTCAAGCATATAGAAGTGACACAATCTCACCTCAAAGAAAAAAATGAAAGGAATAAAGTGGAATAGAACCGATTCCAAATAATATCATGGGGTTTTACAGATAAGCACTTAAGCCCTAGAAGGTAGGCAATTATTTCTAGGGAACAAGAAATGTTGTCGATGCCCTTTACAATTAGGATGAACGTATCCCAGTTTGCCTGGCCTGGTGAAATTCTTAATACTGCCTCTTTTCACTTTCAAAAATGTTCTAGTTCAGACAGTAAATTATATGACCACCTTATTTATGATTTAAGAACATCTGCAACTTGGAAATCTAGGAATTCCAAAATGTGTCTAACTAAACAGCAAAACACACCTTCTAGCATTGGTTTTCCCACTTTAAAACATATTCGGGAAGATAACTGTCCTGAAATAACTGTTCAGAATAACAACTTGAATTCTTATTCCCCATATAGGACTGGATGTGGCAAATTCTTTCTGATAATGCATCCTGTGGTAATCATGCTTTGAGAATGTGTGTCAAATCAAATGCAGGGCGTTGAAACACTGATAAGTCACAGGATAACTATGGAAAACACCCTCGACATTTAGAATTTCTTTTTTTAAGTTTAAAAAATGTTTATTTGTTTTTGAAAGAGAGAGCAGGGGAGAGGCAGAGACAGGGGGACAGAGAATCTGAGGATGGGTCTGTGTTGACAGCAGATAGCCTGATGTGGGGCTCAAAATCATGACCCATGAGATCTTGACCTAAGCCAAAGTCCGAAGCTGAACCAGCTGAGCTCCCCAGGCACCAGACACTTGGAATTTCTGCTCAGTGGACCCGGATTCTGGTCTAGGCTCCACCGTAAACTAACTCTGTGGCCATGGGCCATTCATTTCACTTTTCTAAACACGGATTTCCTGATACGTAAAAAGGGACTAAAAATATTTTCCCTTCCCATTGCACAGAATTAACAGCATCTACTAAGAAAATGCATCATGCGATTGCCATCATTCTACTTCATTTAAGGAGGATTTGCACGAACCTTGCCTGGGAGAATAGACAACTGTGAGGCTCATGAGGTTCAGAATATGACTGGGCTTTCAGAGGTCCTGGCTTACCAGGTGACTTATTTGGGCAACTTACTCAATCTGCTTAATTCTAAGTTTGTTCATCCGCAAAATGGGTAGAACCGTATTAACCTTAGGTTCTTTTGTTGCGAGATCATGCGAAACATCTCACAAATAAATATTAGCTTTGGTGCTTCCGAGCCTGTTTCTGTGAAGACAGATGATTTCTTGCAATACAAAGCAGGCAGTAGAACCCCTAGCACTTCTAGAAGCCTGAAATGTGTCTCTACATGGAGGAGACCCAACAAAGTGGTGTGGGTGGGGGTGGGGGCGAATCCAAACTGTTTTGGAAGCCAAGGAGTGACAACCTCCATAGACTCCATGTGGTAGTAGTTTGGGTTCCTTCACTTCTTCTCTATTTGATAATTGCTTATATATCCAATGGTACCAAATATTCAGTTTGCAGTGTGTTTGGCTGTGAAGAGAATTTGATATGAAATAGTCACCGAAATGGAGACAGGAGAGTGTTAGTGATTATAGAGCTTCACTGGCTACATTGAAGCAGATGGAGAGAGACCCAGGGTCTGATTTTCAGAGATTTAGAGTGGTTAGGAGAAACATAAAGTAACACGTGGATTTTCACCACATGATATTCAAAAGTTGTCACTGTGGTAGAGATTGATAACTGCAGTTGGAAACCCTAATAAAACTCAACCACAGTTACCTGGTTTAGCCTGTTTCTTGCCTTCAAGCACAGAAGCCTCACGTTTTTCATGGGCAAGAAGTGATTGCAGATATTCACACATTTCAGAGCAAGGTTAATTATATTTTTTTAATGTTATTTTTTATTGAGAGACAGAGAGACACAGAGCGTGAGCAGAGGAGGGGTAGAGAGAGCGGGAGACATAGAATTTGAAGAAGGCTCCAGGCTCTGAGCTGTCAGCACAGAGCCCGACGCAGGGCTCAAACCCACAAACTGCGAGATCATGACCTGAGCTGAAGTCGGTCGCTTAACCGACTGAGCCACCCAGGCACCCCAGAGTAAGGTTAATTTTAAAATCAAGGAGAGGAGAAGCAAAATATGAAGACTTGTTGCTCCACTGAAATTTTTATGAATATAACTTGTTTTGTAGCTTTTTAAAATTTTTTTCTTCCAGTTCTTCATTAAACAAGATTTAAAATATTTTGTGTATTATTTGTTAAGCATTGGATCTTTCATCACTTACTTTTTATGATCTGGGACTGGAAAGGAGAAAGATATTATAGTTAAAGGGGGAAATAATTCATTTTTTACCTCTCTGGATTGAGAACTGTTATGAATGTATACCTAAATTGACATTTATTAATCAACATTGGCAAATTTTTATAGAGGTGCTTTCACTATTTGCCTTCTTGAGTATTAACTATTATTGATATATTCCCTAAGATGGGCATAAAAATGAGAGCAAACTCAACCTGACAAAAAAAAATAATTGGGGGGGGTGGAAATCAGCATAAAACCTTATAAATTGTAAAAAGATTACTAGTAATCAAAATGTCTGACTTTCTCTTTATGCAAAAATTATTGAAATTCATGCATATGCAAATAAAGATGCTTCTTCATGACAGAGATTAAAGACATACAGTGCAGTCATTAGTATTCTTTGTATACATTCAAATACAGCAAGATTGATATGCAAGCAAAATGAATTACAATCAGGAATAACACTCTATTATTATCATATCACTCAAAACCCATACCCAAGTACCAAATAGGCAATGTAGCATTCCGGACAACGTGGAATGTGGTAAGGCATTCACAAGGGACACGGATATTTCTCTTCTGGTAAGATGAGTTTTATTACTCATGATTTAAAATCTATAGGCAACCAACAAAATAAAACACAATGGAAATTATAAGTATTTATAATTATATTGTATAATTATTTACAAAACAAAAACAGCCTTGCATATATTGCAGACCTTGGGCAAGGCTGATCTTTTTAGGTCTTAGATCCTGAAAATCCATGCTAACCTTTTTACAGAAATTTTCGTTTCAGGAGAAAACTGTAAGTGGTTCCGTCTAGTGTTTTACAAGGAAAAAAACATTCCTACAAAATCCAAATTAGATATTGAATTTGGAAGCTGTTTGGGGGAACCTACTCTTTCATTAGGGAAATGATGTTTAAAAAAATGTTACACATGCCTATTAAGAAGGATCATTTGCCCCAAAGATTAACATAAAATATAGCTTATAAAAGATGAATATAAAATGCCTTTGAACATTGAGCCACAATATCAGTTAGGATAATAATAATTTATAAGTATGAATTAATAAAGTGTCTTGTTCCCATACTGTTTACTTAAAATTATTATTTGGAAAGAATAAATATGGTATTTCTGAAATCCACTTCCTTTAGAAAGGCATATTGTGGAAAGTAGATTCGTTTAGTTCAGATCCATTGCCAAAGAATTTAAAATGTCCAAGCTTCGTCATAACTTAATCTAAAGGACTTGAGTTATTGCACCTACTTTTAGGTAGTTGATAGATCCATGCCAACCTGAACAATCCCTACTGTACCTCAGACTTGAGATTTGGAAATGTTGGAAGTGCCACGTGAAAAGATGGAAGCACATTAAGAATTATGTTCTTCATCCTCAATCCTCTCCTAGGGTTATCAAAAAGAGAGAAGGAAAAAAGTAGTATCCCAAATAAGTAAATAAGTAATACATGAGCTTAGAAGACAGGTAATAAAGACAGGAAGGAGGGAGAACATAGAAGTTTAAATAGAGTGAAATAAACATCTCAAATCAAAAATGTTTGGCTGAGCACCTAGGTCGTTAAATCGTGCACTGTCACTGAAACAATTTCATATTGGGGATTGTCCAGTCTGGTCAATAGGATTGATTATTGCCACTTTTATATTTATATCTATTCAAAAAGTCCATGTATTTCCTTTCCAAATACGAGAAATGATCAGTATTTAACTTCCTCCTTGTATGGTGATGATGATGATGGTTTTATAGAGCTATATAATGTACATGAATTATCTTTTTGGTCTTCACAACAATACCAAAAGGGACCAGGGCAGATCTGAACATTAACCTTCTTTACCTGAGGAGATAAATGACCCACCAAGGCTACATGTCAAGGCCAATATGGCTGAGGTAAGTGACAGGGACCTAGGTAGTAAAGTTCCATACCCAGTACTCCATGGGAAATACCATATAACCACATTCTCACTGCCTCATGCTGAAACAGACACTTCCTCAGTCTTAACATTTGTGTAAAAATAGGCAAATTGCTCTTTAGAATGCTGAATATGTGCTAGCATTTTCTATATTATGTTTCAGTTTTTAATTATCAAAACTGGAGTTAGTTTGCACTTATAAGGCAAGATTCTATTTTTATGTAGACCAATAGTAAATCATTGTTGTGTTTTGTTTTGTTTCATTTAGCACAATAGTGTTGTTTACATTTCACTCTAAAAGCAGAAACTACCAGTCACCTCCTTAGTGTCAGATCTGAAATCAGGTTATAAATCTTTACTAAAAGATAAGCCTCGTTTTCTTTTTTTCCTGGTCAACAATGGCACTCATTGCCCAGCTAATTTACTTTCATTTTGCTTTATGTAATTTAACTTAATTTAATTTTTCCCAGCATGATTAAGATATGATTAACAAATAAAATTGCATATATATAAAGTTTACAATGTGATGATTTGATATATGTATACGTTGTGAACTGATTATCACATCCAAGTTAATTTAAAAAAATTAAAAAAAAATTAAAAGTAGTTACCACTTTTTTGTTATGAGAATACTTAATATTCACTCTTTTTAGCAAATTTTAAGTATACAATACAACATTATTAACATGGCACAATCCTTTACATTAGATTACCAGAATGTATTCCATCAGTAGATAGAGTTTTATCCACATTCCAAGAGCTCCAGCATGCCCTTCCTAATGAGCTACCCTCAGGAATTTAGATTGTTTAGACAGCCGCACTATTGTGTGGGTACACCCTTCTCCAGATACTTTTGAGTATTGACTACTAACACTCATAGTGCAACTTCTGGATATCACCCTCCTCAGACAAGGGCTACCTAGAATGCTACAGCACAGCAGGAATGAGCTTCATGCCCACCAACGACCCTTGCAGATTCTTGTGATTATAATGGGTCCATACAAATTATCCAGAATAATCTCCCTATTTTAAGTTGAATTATCTAAATTCATCAATATGAGTTCTGGTCCCAGATGGTGATGTAAGAGTCTCCTGAGTTCACATTCTCCAATGGACGAATATATATACTGAATATATAGCTACACATGCAGTAATTCCCTCTGCTAGAAATCCAAAAACTAGCTGAGTTACTCTTACAGATAAGACAAATGAGAAATATCTACTTTAAAAAATGGTGCTCAGTGCAGAGGGAGAATACAGAAGCACCCATCTCCCAGTTTTTCCTCATAAGATGTCTACTTGAATACTTTATGCTTCCCAAGTATCTGACTTACATTCGGCACGCATCTAGATGCAAATTGAGATTCTCCCTTTTGGGACATTGCAAGGTCAAGGCACACCCTCATATGCTGGAAGTCACTAAAAACAAAGAAGGCAGCTTGGACAATCATAAAGGTTTAAGAGAAAACCAAGAAGTTGGGATGAACTCAATGTTAAACTTCATCTCCTATATGAACCACTCGGTCAAGACTGGAAGAGATAGCTGTGCAGAAGGCAAAGAAAAGCCAAGAAACAGAGGAATATGTTTCAAACAAAAAAATAAGATAAAACTCCAGAAATTGGTCTTAATAGAAAGGAGATAAGTGGTTAACTTGATAAATAATTCAAACTAATAGTTATAAAGATGTTCACTGAGGTCACCAACACATGAATAAGGAATAATTTCAACAGAGACAGCAAATACTTTTAAAAATATTTTTTTAAAGAGTAATCACAGAGTTGAAGAATATAGTACCTTTACTGAAAAATTCAATGAAAGTGTTCAACAATAGACTAGGTCAAGCAGAAGAAAGAATCAGCAAACTCAAAGACAGGGCAATGACATTCATCTAGAGGATCCAAAAAGCAAAAAAGAATGAAAATGAGTGAAAGTAACTTAAGGCATTTTATGGGACACCATCGAGTGGACCAATATTCACATTATATGGATCACAGATGAGAAGGGAGAGAGAAAGTGGTAAAAATATTATTCAGAGAAATATTGGCTGAAAACTTATCTAGCCTGGGAAAAGAAACAGATGTCCGAATCCAGGAAGCATAGAAAGTTCAAAATGAGATGAACCAAAGAGACCCACACTGAGACACATTATACTTAAACTGTCAAAACTTAAACACAGAGAGAAAGCCTGAAAAGCCACAAGAGAAAAACAACTTGTTAGGCACAAAGGAAGCCCCATAAGAAAATCAGCAGATTTTTCCACAGAAACCCTGCAGGCCAGAAGGGAGTGACACAATATATTCAAAGGACAGAAAGGAAAAGACAACAGTGACAAAAACAATCAAGAATATTCTAGCCAGCAAAGCTGTCCTTCAAAATTGAAGAAAAGATGAAGACTTTTCCAAACAAGAAAAGGCTTCATTACCACCAGAAGAGCCTTACAAAAAAATGTTACATGGATTTCTTCAAGCTGAAATGAAAGCATATATCTCACTCATAAAGGTAAATGTATACTTTTAAATTAAGAATATTCTTAAAGGAGTAGGTAAATTACTTATAAATGTACTATGAAGGTTAAAATAAAAAAATACTAAAAATAACTAAGCTACAACAATTTCTCAACAGAAAGAAGAGATTAAAAGATGTAAATGGTGACATCCAAGGCATAAAATATGGGAAAGAGGGTAAAAATGTAGAGCTTTCAATGCATTCTTTCAAAATTGTTCATGATCAGCTTAAAATAGACTGTTACAAAAATAAAAATAAAATAGACTGTTGTAAATAAAAGATGACTTGGGGTGCCTGGGTGGCTCAGTCGGTTGAGCAACCAACTTTGGCTCAGGTCGTGATCTCACGGTTTGTGAGTTCGAGCCCCACGTCAGGCTCTGTGCTGACAGCTCAGAATCTGAAGCCTGGTTCTGATTCTGTGTCTCCTTCTCTCTCTGCCCCTCCCCCACTCATGGTCTGTCTCTCTCTGTCTCAGAAATAAATGAACATAAAAAAAATAAAATAAAAAAATAAATAAAAGATGACTTATATAAACCTCATGGTAACCATAATTCAAAAACCTATATTAAATACCAAAAGATAAAAAGAAGGAAATCAAATCATACCACTACAGAAAATCATCAAATCAAAAAGGAGGAGAGCAAGCAAGCAAGAAACAAAAGAATCACAGAACAACTGGAAAACAATTAAAATAGCAATAGTATGTCCATACCTATCAATAATTACTTTAAATGGAAATAGACTAAATTCTTCAATCAAAAGATACAAAGGGTTTAATAGACTAAAAGAAAGAAAAACCATATTTTGCCTACAAGAAACTCATTCAGCTTTAAGGGTACACACATTGAAAGTGAATGGATAGAAAAGCATATACCGTGTAAATGGAAACTGGAAGAAAAGAGGGGTAGATATTTATACTTACATCAGACAAAACAGACTTTAAGACAAAGACTGTAATAAGAGACAAGGATGGTCATTATACAGTGATAAAAGTGTCAATTCATAGGAGGCTATAATATTTGTAAATATTTATGAACCTAACAGACAGGCACCTCAATATGTGAGGCAAATAGAGGGAGACTTGAAGGGGAAAATAGACAATAATACAATGATAGCAGGGACTTTAATACCCCTCTTTCAACAATAAAAAAAAAATCATTGAGACAGAAAATCAATGAGGGAACATTGGATTTAAAACATACTTAGACCAGATAGATTTAACAGACATTTACAGAACTTTCCATCCAAGGTACACACGGGATATTGTCCAGAATAGATCTTTTGTAGACCACAAAACCAGTCAATAAATTTAAGTAGACTGAAATAACATTAAGCATCTTTTCCAAACAAAAAGGTATGAAACTAGAAACTAGTTACAAGAGCAAAAATGGAATATGTCAGATACATGAAGATGAAACAACACGCTCCTGAAAAACCAATAAGTCAATGAAGAAATAAAAACAAAAAATGAAATGAAGCCTGAGATATATGAAAATGGAAATGCACCATATCACACTAATGGGATGCAGCACAAGCAGCTTTAAGAGGGAAGATCCTAGCAATAAACACCTACATAAAAGAAAAGGAAAAGATCTCAAATAAATAGCAAATTGTAAACTTCAAGAAACTAGAAACAAACAAGCAAATTTATCACAAACTTAGTAGAATGAAAAAACTAACAAAGTTATTAAATAGTTCATAGCAGAAATAAATAAAATAGAGACTAAAAAATGAGGCGCCTGGGTGGCTCAGTCAGTTAAGCATCCGACTTCAGCTCAGGTCATGATCTCACAGTTTGTGAGTTCGAGTCCTGCATGGGGCTCTGTTCTGACAGCTCAAAGCCTAGAGCTGCTTCAGATTCTGTGTCTCCCTCTCTCTCTGCCAATCCCCCACTTGTGCTCTGTCTCTCTCTCTCTCTCTCAAAAATTAATAAACATCAAAAAAATAGAGTAAAAAGATGATAGGAAAGACTATTAAAACAAAGGACTGGTTTTTTAATGTTTTTATTTATTTTTGAGAGAGAGAGAAGGAGGCTTCAAACTCTGAGCTGTCAGCATGGAGTCCAGTGCAGATCTGGAAATCACGAGCTGTGAGATCATGACCTGAGCCACAGTCAGATGCTCAACCAACTGAGCCACCCAGGAACCCTGGACAGTTTTTTTTAATTAATAAACAAACAAACTACCAGTTAGACATGCCAAGAAAAAAAAAGAAGTCACTCAAGTAAATAAAATTAGAAATGAAAGGGAAGACATTATAATTGATACCAAAGGAAAACAAAACATCAAAGAGACTACTATAAGCAATTATATGCCAACAAACTGGGCAACCTAGAAGAAATGGATAAATTCCTAGAAAAATACACCCTACCAAGACTGGATCATGAAGCAGTGGAAAACCTGAACACAGCAATAGGGAGAATGAATCAGTAATCAAAAACCTCCTAACAAAGAAAGACTTAGCACCAGATGACTTCTTTTGTAAAATCTACCAAACATTTAAGGAAGAATTAATGCCAATCTTTCTCAAACTCTTCCAAAAAATAGAAGCCAGGGGAAACTTCCAAACTCACGTTAGGAGTCAGCATTCCAATGGCAAAGCCAGATTTTTATTTGAAAGCTTTTTCTCTAAGACCAGAAATGAAACTACTCTCACTACTTTTACTCAACATAGTATTGGAAGTCTTAGCCAGAGTAATAAGGCAAGAAAAAGAAATAAAGGGCATCCAAATTAAAAAGGAAGTAAACTGTCAATATTAGCAGATAGCATGATATTATATATAGAAAACTCCAAAGACTCCACCAAAGTACTGTTACAGGTGATAAACAAATTCAGTAAAGTTTCAGAAAAAAAAATCAGTCTAAAACATCAATTGCATTTCTATACATCAATAACAAAAAAATTAAGAAAAGCAATCCCATTTACAATTGCACCAAAAATAACAAAATTTCTAAGAATAAATTTAATGAAGGAAATGAAAAAACTCTACTCTGAAACTATAATACATTGATGAAAGATATTGAAGACACAAATACTATTGGAAGGATTAATGTTGTTATAATGTCCATACTACCCAAAGCAATCTACAAGTTCAACGCAACCCCCATCAAAAATCCAATGGTATTTGTCATAGAAACAGAAAAAAACAATCCTAAAATATGTATGGAACCACAAAAGACCTCAATTAGGCAAAACGATCCTGAGAAAGAACCAGAAACCTGGAGTCATCATCACACTCCCTGATTTCAATCTATACTACAAACTGAGAGCAATCAAAACAGTATGGTATCAGCAGAAGAACAGACATATTGATTAATGGAACAGAATAGAGAGCCCAGATTTAAGCTCGTGTATGTATGAGCAATTAGTTAACTAACACAAAAGAGCCAAGAATATACAATGGAGAAAGAAAAGTCTTCAAAAAATGGTATTAGGGAAACCTGATAATCACAGCAAAAGTATGAAACTGGACCTGTATCTTAAACCATCCACAAAAGTAAGCTCCAAATGGATTAAAGACTTGAGCATAAGACCTGAAACCATAAAACTATTGGAAGAAAATATAGGGAGTAAGCTCTTGGACATGGGTCTTGGCAATGATTTTTTTGTATTTGACACCAAAAGCAAAGGCAATAAAAGAAAAACAAATGGGGCTACATCAAAATAAAAATCTTCTGCACAGCAAAGGAAAGCATCAACAGACAAGGTCACAAAAAGGCGATATATAAGGGAAGGGTTAAAACGTTCACAAATCACATATCTACTAAGGGGTTAATATCTAAACCATGCAAATAATTCATACAACTCAACAGCAAGAAAACAAACAAGTTGAGAAAAAATGAGCCGTTGAACTGAATAGGTGTTTTTCCAAAGAAGACATGCAAATGGCCAACAGACTCCTGAACAGGTGCACCATATAACTCATTATCAGAGAAATGCAAATCAAAACCACAATGAAATATCTCACACCTGTTAAAACGACTGTCATCAAAAAGACAACAGAAAACGATTGTCGGCAATAATGTGGAGAAAAGGAAACCTTTGTCCCTGTTGGTGGGAATGTAAATTGGTGCAGCCAGTAAGGGAAACAGTATGAAGGTTCCTCAACAATTAAAAAAGAATGACCTTGGGGTGCCTGGGTGGCTCAGTTGGTTAAGCAACCGATTCTTGATTTTGGCTCAGGTCATGATCTCATCATGAGATTGAGTGCCATGTGGGAGTCTGAGCTGACAACGTGGATCCTGCTTGGGATTCTCTCTCTCCCTTTCATTCTGTCCCTCACACACACTCTCTCTCTCAAAACAAATAAATAAACTTAAAAAAAAAAAGAATGACCATATGATCTAGCAATCCTACTTCTGGGTGTGTATCCAAAGATAATGAAAACAGGATATTGAAGAGGTATCTGTACCCCCATGTTTATTGTTATAGTATTCACATTAGCCAAGATATGGAAACAACCTAAGTGTCCTTCAATGGATGAATATATAAAAATGCATATATATATATACACAGTGGAATATTCTTCAGTCACGAGAAAGAAAGAAATCCTGCTACTTGCAACAGTACAGATGGAACTTAAGGTCATTATACTAAATGAAATAAGCCAGACAGATATAGAGAAATACTTCTTGGTATCTCTTATATATAAAATATTTTTATTTTTTTATTTTTATGTTTTTTAATTTTGAGAGAGAGAGAGAGAGAGAGAGAGAGCGTGAGTAGGGGAGAGAGGCAGAGGGAGAGAGAGAGAGGATCTTAACCAAGCTCAAAGTTCAGCACAGGCCTGACACAGGGCTCTATCCCATGACCAGGATCATCACCTGAGCCCAAATAGAGTCAGACACTCAACCAACTGAGCCGCCCAGGCAACCCTAAAATATTTTTTAAAGCAAAGCAAAGCAAAGTCAAACTCATTGAAACGGAGAGTAGAAAGGGGCTTTCCAGGAACTGCGGGGAGGAGGGGCTGAGGGGGGATGGAGATTGGAAAAGATTGGTAACAGGTACAAATTTTCAGCTATAATATGAACAAGGTCTGGGTATCTAATGGAAAAATGGTAACTGTAGTTGATAACACTGTATTGTATAACTGAAATTTGCTAAGGAAGTAGATCTGAAATATTATCACAAAAAAAAGACATATATGTGAGGTCATGAATGTGTTAGTTAACTGGATGGAGGGGAATTCTTTTACAATCTATATGTATTTCATATCACCATGATTGTCCACTTTAAGTATCTGACAACTTTATGTCATTTATATTTCATTAAGGCTGAAATTAAAAAAAAACAAAAACAAAACTTAGTCACAATCCTATATATTAGATTTCCCTAAATGAAAGTTTATATTCTTTGACCAATATCCACACTTCTTCCCCACTCCCACCCCCTATCAACTAGCATTCTATTCCCTATTTGTGCGAGTTTACCCCTTTCTGGGGGGTTTCACGTTAGACCATGCATTACTTGTCTTTTTCTCTGCTTTATTTCACTTAGCATAATGTTTCCCAGTGTCATCCCCCTTCTCGTGGATGGCAGGATTTCCTTTTATTTTAAGGCTGAATAATATTCCATTGTGTGTGTGAATGCCTGTGTACACACACACACACACACACACACACACACATATTCACCCATCAACAGACACCTAGGTTGTGCCCATGGTGATGCACCACATTACATTCCCATGAACAGTACTCAAGATTTCCCTTTTCCCTACATCCTCCTCAACGCTTGTTACCTCCTGTCTTTAGATAATAAAGCAAAAGACAGTAAATGTGGATTCAGAGCTTGTTTTACTCCATTTTCTTTGCTCTTCCATCGTGCAAACATAGGGGAGGTAGAACCTTACCTCTACCCTCTTAGGGTCTTCCGCTGGACCTGAGAATGACCTTGACATAAACCAGATTAATAGGTGAAAAGCACCCAGATTTCATTCATATTTTGGGTGACAAGGGAGCCCAGTAAGGAAATACAGACCCAAGGAAGTGCCAACCCTAAATGCTTTTTATACTAGATTGAACAAGGAGACGATATTGTTGAGAAGTAACTGAAATATATGGGGAAACTAATGGAAGTGGAGCTTTTTGTTTTGTTTTGTTTTTAACAAGGTCTGTTTGTACAGACTTCTCTTGGCTTTGGCTCCCCATTTCTGGTGATAAGAATGTTTCCTTCTAGTTAGATAGGGAGACTCATAAGACTCATATCCACTGCTTTCAGGAAGAAAAGGGAAAGTCAGACCGTTCTTCTCCCATTTGATATTTTTTTCCCGTGCCTTTAGCTCAAAATGCACCTTATGCCAAAGTGTCATATTTACGAGTGGCCTACTCTGTCACCTTCCACACACTGCACAACAAAGAGTTTTCAGTTTATCAATTAGAAGATGTACATGAATATCGGTAGAAGAGCAATGGACGTATTTCCGGTTAACTTATAAAAAGATAAATAAAATATTTAACTGTATATAACCTATATGTTAATAGTCTGACTTTTCTGTCACAATGAATCATTCACTCAGAATAAGAGGGAAAAAAAATAACCAAAGAAGCCTGAGGTAGACATTTCATCACAGGCAAGAGGGTGCTACAAAATCAGGAGAGGGCAATTATTCTAAGAAGGAAACAACAACAAACAAACAACCCCTAAAACTAGCTATATGTCTATAAAGTGATTTTCTGTAATCTTTGAAAGCTATTTCATGTGATATCTGAGTACATGAAATTATGATTTCAGAATCAGCCACATGAATAAGAAGTGGATGAAATAGATGTTGAGAATTTTTTTTTTAATTTTTTAAATGTGTATTTATTTTTGAGAGAGAGAGACAGAGTGCGAGATGGGGAGGGGCAGAAGGAGAGGGAGGCACAGAATTCAAAGCAGGCTCCAGGCTCTGAGCTATCAGCACAGAGCCCGATGTGGGGCTCGAACCCACGAACTGGGAGATCATGACCTGAGCTGAAGTCATGACCTGAGCTGAAGTCGGACGCTTAACCGACTGAGCCACCCGGATGCCCCAAGAATTTAGAGTTAGGTCTAATCTTTAGATTTGTCTTAAAATGACCAAATGGGTTCCTCGATAATGACATGTTCCTATCATTTATTTGATTGTGTTTTTTTGATTGTTCCAGGTCTTAATTAATTTTGGTGTTGAGTCTCTGTATTTATGAGAAAAGTATTAATTTTCTTTTTTTGATTTACTAAAACATCTACAACCTTTGATGAAACAGCAAATGGGTAGCTCATGTTTTAGTTGGGGGGTACTGTTCTAATTCCAACATTTCCCACCTCTTAGGAAGACCTAACATATTTGAACATATTATATCATACAAAAACAAAGAAACAAGGGAAAAATAATAGAATTTAACAAGCTTTTTATGATATGTCTGAAACCTTTGCTTCTGCGTTGGTAAGTAAGACATCCTAAGGGAGAAAAATCATAAAGCAAATGAAAAGCAAAGTCAAATGTTACATGCTTGATGTTAGACTCTAAATGTGGGCACATATAACACATTATAAAATCTGATCCCCCAAAAAACAGGTAATCCATAAAAATATTTAACCATTTCTATTTCTATTACAGGATTTCTGTGTTAAAAGATCCCTAAAATCTTGAAGGAGTTTTATGAATCTTACAGTAATAAATATAACTGAATTAAGACCTACGAATGATATTTCAACAGCAGGAGAATTACTCTTGTGATTACCAGGTATATCACTTTTACAAGTATATTTTTATTTGGTTGTATTTCCTGGCCTTATCTTTAAAATTTATTGGTATAGATTATTATTTTTAACAGCTCTGCAAAGAGAGAAATCAAATAGAGTTTTATGATTTGAAAATTATTTTGCTCCAGCAGCTTTATGTCTGTGAGAAAGTGAAATTTCTTACAGTGAAATCCAATGATGCAAATGGGTTGCTGACACCCTTGAATTAATGTAAGGAAAATCTATGCACACTCAAAATAATTTAAATGACCAATAGTTGTACTTTTTGTAGGACGTTAAAATGAGAATGATGACATACTCTCCATACTCAATTCTTCGGAGGTGGCTCTGTATTTTCTATAAATTACTTCAACGATGTAGGTAGCAATAATCTGCTCATACATTTTAGTTTGCATCGCCTTTCAAAAATTCTAACCACGTGTCAAATTCCCTCTCTTTCAACCAATTTTCTTTAATGACATTAACACATTCTGGAACATTCAACTCTAATTTAATTGGTTGATTAATAGAACCTTCGAAGGTTTTATTTCTGCTTACAAATTTATGGTTTGAATGAATACAGCATTGGTCTTCCGTCTGTATGTACGGAAAATTAATTTCTAAGATGGGTTGGTTCAAAGTAACTTTGTGCATACAGCTAAGGGAATTGATAAAATGCCTTAGGTACATTTTTTTCCATTATGTAACCTTGTCAAGTAGCAAGCACATATCCCCGAGCCATTCAAAATCACAATTGGTTTCTATTAAATTCTAGTAATTCACATTTTATTTATTGGGATTAATATTGATTATGTCTCCTCAAAGTAGCTTTTATATAAACTCACTGCCTTTTGTTGAAATACAGGAAACAACAACCACATCATTAATTCATAGAGGTCTTTGATTTGAAGCTATGGTAATAAACCTACCTATAAAACTCAGCTTATAACATTTCTAAGTACTCATATTTAGACTCCAGCTTATGAAACAAATCATTTAAGCTAAAGTGTCACTAAGTCACAGAGAAAATGAGGGGTTCAAGAATGGTAAGCAATAAATCTAAAACTATCTTAAAATCCTCTAGTGAAAATCAGGGCCAGTCTGAATGTTGACGATGACAGAAAGCTTCAGGAGGTAAGAATTTATTCAGGTATAGACTTACAAAAACTCAGAAGACCAAACATCGGAGAAAACAGAAGAGAAAGGGGGCAGAAATAATGATCCAAAGGTAAAAGAGAAAAATGAACAAACCAACAAAAGTGAAGACTAGAAGGTACTTGGAAAAATAAATTAAAATAGATACGGTTTGCAATGGTTCAGCCTACAATCTAGAAATTGATAAAGACAAAGGAATTCTGTAGAAAATGATAAGAGTAATGGAGGCAGAAGAGAATCCTGTTTTAAAAACAGACACACTCGGGGCGCCTGGGTGGCTCAGTCGGTTGAGCGTCCGACTTCAGCTCAGGTCACAATCTCACGGTTCGTGAGTTCGAGCCCCGCATCAGGCTCTGGGCTGATGGCTCAGAGCCTGGAGCCTGCTTCCGATTCTGTGTCTCCCTCTCTCTCTCTGCCCCTCCCCCGTTCATGCTCTGTCTCTCTCTGTCCCAAAAATAAATAAACATTAAAAAAAAAAATTAAAAAAAAAATAAAAAATAAAAATTAAAAAAAAATACAAACGGACACACTCTTAGCAATACAGAGGTTTAGCTTTATTTACAAGAACTGAGAGACTCAAGGGGAATATTTGGCCTCTCATGGTTTCATGTGCCTCGGACAGGAAACTTGGCTCATGTGAATGATCTATGTGAAGTGAATACTTTGATGCCTAATTTATTAGTTTTTAATGAAGACTAGATCACAGATCCGGAACAAGTCAATAACTTTACTCTAGGTCTTATTTTCAATTACCTATTGCCAGCGAAGTGCAATTCATTTCCTCGTTAGCGGTAGCTCCTGAGTCACTATTGAAAAGCAAACATGTAAATCATTTTTCTCTCCTAAGTTTCCAAGGCCAGAGAAAATAACAAAGGTGGTACTGAAACTTCTTTGACGTGAATCCCGCACTGATTATTCACTGATTTTTTTTTAATAGTGTTCGTTACTTCCTAAAAATGTGAAGGAGGCAGCTTACCACGGAAGCTATAAATACAGAGCAAATAAACAAGTATTTAAAGAGTAATAATAATTAATAATAATAACGCAAAACACAGTGGAGGGAAAGATCATTTCTAACACCTGAAGGTAAGAGTATGTAGCTTTAAGCACAAAACATATCTTCGTGAATTTATGGTACTAAACTTTGGAAATTACTGGCCTCCATTAAAGTCTTTTCCATTCCCCAAGGCTTCCCAGGTTCAGCTTTGCTGAGAGCGCTGTATCCTTTTCTGTATCTCCCTCTGTAACTGGATGTGTATCTAGAAATTATGTATCGGCCTCTCTGATTGCTTACCTTAAACTCCAAAGTCCAACCTCTTTTGGACCAGACTGACTCCTCTGTATGAAGGGGGTACCCTTTTTCCTTTTGATGGGCTGATGAATTTCTGTCTTCAAAATTTGGGGGGCTAAAGTTGTTCTCCCTCTGATGCTTTTCCTACTCATCCTAGATATAATTAATGGCTTATATCTGTAGCTCCATATCAATAGCTTATATCTGTAGCTCCAAATCAATCTTTTTCTCCATATCAATAGCTCCCACTATTGATACATCTCTTAAGAGTTCATGGAGCAGGGGTCATCTGGGTGGCTCAGTCGGTTGAGCGCCCAACTTCGGCTCAGGTCACGATCTCGTGGTCCATGGGCTCGAGCTGGGCGTCAGGCTCTGTGCTGACAGCTGGGAATCTGGAGCCTGTTTCAGATTCTGTGTCTCCCTCTCTCTCTCTGCACCTTCCCCACTCAAGCTCTGTCTCTCTCTGTCTCAAAAAAAAAAAAAGAGAGAGAGAGAGAGAGAGAGTTCTTGGAGCTTATATCTTATTGCTGTGTTTGGTTGCTTATCTTCCCCAGAAATTTAGGATATATGAATTATAAAGATTTTAATTGTTAACAAATATTTGAAATGAGTTGATAAGAATGTGTAAAAAGAGTCAGAACTGATAAATAAAATTCAAGTTTCTTGATGATTATCTACTTCAATTTTGCACATTTCCTTAAAGTCACTTGCTAGAGATGTACCCCGCACCATTTATATTTTGACAAGCGATTTGCATTAACATTTAATAAATGACTAAATAAACACCTAAATAACTTGCAGTGCTATTATCACCATTGGTGTCCTTGCTGAATGGAAGATCAAAGATAGAAATCTATTATTCTAAACTGGAAGTATCTAAGAGAAGAAGATGTAAATAAGGAAATAAAACAAGTAGAAGTAAATACAAAGCCATAAAAGTATGCCAGGTACTGTAAACCATTAAAAAACATAAATACAATCGACATGAATCTGTTTATCTTGTAGAACCCCACATGGGTTAGTTTAATGCACAACAAGAATGAAAGAACATATCCTGAAAAAAAAAAAAGAAAAAAGAAAAAGGAAAAGCGAGAGCTGCCAAGAATGAAAGTCAGTGATTTTTGCCTAAAAAAACTGTAAACCCCTCCTTCCTTATATACAGCAGGATGCTTGGGTCACAGTCTCCAAGTCTTTTGTTCTGATGATGAGCGCTATGTTTCATTGGCCTGCAGGCCAGAAGACTATTTAGCAATGGAGACATTTTAAAGTACCAAATATTTGGTGGAACATCGGACCAAATGTTTATTTCAGATCAATAAATATACGTTGGAGACCAAGGATTGATTTTAAGGTTCTGTGACCTATTAGTGTTGTGTAAAATCTGAACATCTAACTAGTTCTATAAAATCTAAACAAATAACTAGTTGTATAAAATCTGAATGTCTAACTTTCCAGGCTACAATAAGATTATATGATTTATACCCCTTGATTTCCTGCCCCCCCCATTCCCCATTCCAGATTTCTGACTGGGCCCTATATTTGAATCTTATTAATTCCCTTCTTCATTGTTATCTCTAATTATAGAGCTGTCAATCTCAAAACCCACAAAAGAGGGAAATTTGAAAACATTCTGGATTTGTATTATACTATTGAATGCATTGTGGGTTTTTTCGTATAGCTGGAAGGAGACAGCTTTAAATGAACTTTTCACAGGGGAAAAAATAGGTGAGTGTTTAACAAGAAAAAAAGGGAATTGACAGACATATAATTATTTTAGTGTCTGCACTTTGTTTCTTTCTTCCCTTTTGTCAGCTGCCTTCTCTCTTGACTCGCCAACATATCCCCCAAAAGTTATTTCATTCGTTCCCCTTTTATCACATGTACAAAGAGGCCTGAACAGGCATCTATTTGGGTTTTCTTCTTCAGGTGAAGCATTGAGAGTTGGCTGCAGGAACGCAGGGACTGAAATCTTCAGAAGCCAGGGGACTTGGCCCACAGCAAGAGTCATAGCCCCCACATTTATCTAGAGAAGAACGTCCCCGTAATTACTGGTTTTCAGCACAAAAACTATCCATGTGATGCAATCCAGAAGGATTCATTAAAAAAAAAATCAACGAATACTTGTAATTAGAAAGGACACCAAAAACGTATGTGAGCTGAATGGCAGAAGTGAGTTTCACTCTGTATGCATATCAATATCCTTGTAATCCTCCTGCCATCAATAATAATCATAATTCAGGTGAGGGAAACAAAAAGAAGTCAGAGGTGTTATGCAAAAACTGTTTTTACAAAATGAAAGTGAAAAGACAGGAGAAAAATTCAGCCGGGGAATTACTCTCACTTTAGGAATTGTAACCTCTCATCTCTGTGTATGGTAGCTGTCCCCATTACTTGAATCTACAGAGATGTCATTAAAATTCAATATGGCTTTAAAAATATGCACGTTTCTAACATTTATAACACTGCCACTTGTCTCAGGGTGAGGCCCCAATGTATGTTTTGATATTTTATTGTCAAAACTGTGTTTACTCTTCACCCCAAATTTCTAAAAAAAACAGAAAGCACAAAGCAAAACCCAGACTTACTATATATTCAAACATTGGTGTTTGAAATTAAGGTATTTGTATATATATTTTTTATATATTAAATTACATTTTATATATTAAATTATTTTTACACAATAAAAGTACGTAACATTAATTCTATCCAACGCTAAGGTATGTCTTCTTTGTAACTGAATTATATTATCACAGCTATTAGAAACTATATTTTGGATCACTGTATGAAAGAAGAATGAGTGACAGACCAGAGAATTGCTTTAGGAATATTACCATCTTTATTTAAAGAATTCTTACATGGCATTATCCTCTGACATTTCACATGCATCCTATGAATATGTATTGATAGAAGTTCAGATAAGATTACTTCCAGAAAATCCTGTCTCGTGGATTGCTGAATGAGTTTTAGTTACATATTGGCTGAAATTGGCCGAATGTTTCTTTATTAGTAGAATGTCTAAAACAGTATATCATGACACATGACTTAATTCAGTATAATGACTTCAACTGTGAAATTTCTGTCTAAAATCAGGAGGAGGTGAACTGATTCTTTCAGCATAAAAATTATAGTAGTATCAGTTATTTTGAATACAGCTAGATTCAATTCTCAGAAGCCAGGATTTGGCTTACTTAAGGAGAATACTTCCTTCTTGCGAGTTGTGGTCATTTATTTTATCCTATCCCACTTTTAAAGGTTGCTGAATTCCCTTCTTATAGTCTAATTATTTTTAAAGTATGTAAAATGGAGTTAAAAATTAAGGGTTTGCTTGATTCTTGCAACTTTAATACCACGACACGTTTCTTTTATGACGTGGAAAGTAACACATTGCAATATATGACAGGTGGTTTTCGTTCCAAGAGGAACCAGAACGAATGTCAGATTTATCCAAGGGGAAAAATACCATTGGTACTTCATATAAATCTCTTCTTCTATCCCCCAAATACAAATTAGCTTAATGTATGGTAGCAACTAACAATGACAATAAATGACTCATGACTGCTGGTCTAGTGATAATGTTGAAGCATATTCTTTCCTCTCTGATGTATAGCTCAATCCATCAAACTATCAACAAATATATGTAATTAATAAAACTGTATTTATCTCTTCCAGCTTCAAAATTCCGAATCTTAATATATGATGGGCAAGATTCAACATTAGGTGCTCTGACAGCTGGTCCCAAAGTTCTTTTTGCCAGGCACGATGAAAAAAAACAAAAAACCAAGAAGTCATCTGGCAGATACATATGGTAATTATAGCTGGAGTCGTTTATACTATTGTTCAAGAGTATTCAGCCCTAGCTTCCTCTTCACTCTCAAACGGAGGAAAATATGTCCCTGCTCCTCGCCTTTGGGCTCAGCCACATTAATCGCTTTCTCCAGTGCAACATTAGTAGTCATGATGCAAGCAGGGACCTGCGGTGTTTACGGTTGGTCTGCGTGCACTCTTGCTTCTTCCAATCACTGTTTGAAGAACATCTCTGGCCAGCCCGTTTGCCCGAGGAAGATGAGTAGCAAAGCAGCAGATGACCTTGCCAACTTCTAGACCAGCAGTTGGAAGCAGAGTTGCCCTGAGCCACGAACCTGTAGACCAGGCAGCTATTGGCCACGGCACAGGCAAGTTAGTGGACCCAGCTGAGGCCACGGGTAATCCGCGAAATAGGAACTTCTTATCACGTGCCATATTTCACTGCTACCCAGATGAAAGCCAACATTTATGGGATCTCTTACGTGCACCAGATACTGTTCTAGCACCTTACATTTTATAGTTTTACATCAATTTGTTTAATTTCCACTACAGTTCTGTTGCAATCAGCATCCCCATTTTACTGCAAAGGAGACTGAGACACAGAGAGAGAGGTTAAGAATTTGTGCAGTGAGGCACAGCTAGTGAGCGGTGGTATTGGGATTCACATTCTTGCTGTGTGGTTCCAGAGCCACTCAACTGATTGACTCTCAGTAGGTATTTTCTATGTATTTGACTTAAGGCAGTGTGCAACATAGATAGACATAAATGATATGGTCACTACGAAAATAGAGGCATCATTTTTTAAGTTTATTTATTTTTGAGAGAGAGACAGAGAGAGAACGCATGTGAATGGGAGAGGGGCAGACAGAAAGGGAGAGAGAGTCCCAAGCAGACTGCACACTGTCAGCACAGAGCCCGCTGCGGGGCTCGATCTCACCAACCATGAGATCATGACCTGAACTGAAACCAAGAGTTGGATACTTAACCGACTGAGTTACCCAGGCACCCCAACACCACTAACTTTTTTTTAATTGTTTTTTATTTATTTTTGAGACAGAGAGAGACAGAGCATGAGCAGGGGAGGGGCAGAGAGAGAAGGAGACACAGAATCCGAAGCAGGCTCCAGGCTCTGAGCTGTCAGCACAGAGCCCGACGCGGGGCTCGAACTCACAGACCGTGAGATCATGACCTGAGCTGAAGTCGGATACTCAAACGACTGAGCCACCCAGGCTCCCCAGCACCACTAACTTTTTAATCAAACATCCCAGAACTGATCTCACCATGTGTTTTTAAGACCTGCTCCTCGGTCATCATTACTTTCACCAGAGTCACACATGTAGGGATTTGGGGGTCTTTTCAGAGCCCTCCGTTTCTTTTATCCTCCAAATCCAAGTGGCTACCTAGTCCTCTCCATGGTTCCTCTGAAAGCGCCTCTAAGCCACACTTTCCACTCGACCACTTTCATTGACCTTGATTTGTTCCATTGTCTCTCACCCAGATAGTACAATGACTTCTTAAATGATCTTCCCACTACGTGTTCCTGTTTCTGTTTTTTAAGTGCGTAGGGCTCGCAAATATTACTTTCTGACTGGTGGCCTTCTCCAGTAAATCTGATCCTCAAAGGAAAAAAATGCCTAAATGCATGTACACCCAAAATCATGCATGTAATTCAGAGGGTCTTTTGAACCTCTGCAGACTGTGCAGTGATCCCTCAGGGCACTGGATCCCATCATTGCTCTGACCCCTCCCACCCAATAAGATCAGATATTTTTCAAGAATGGACATCTAATTATGTCCCTTCTCCAATTAAACCCTTCAGGGACAGCCTGTCTCCTGCAAGGTAAAAGTCAAATACATCAGTTTAGAATGATAAGGTTCATTATCATTCCGCTTGAGTTCTTCATTTTGGCTTTTTTTTTTTTTTAAGTTCCCCACATGTACCATGGCCTTCAGTTACACACATTTAAAGCTCTCCAAAAGTCCTCAGCTGGCTTCATCCATTCTGTTTATCAATTCTTCTCTGCTTCGAGCACATTCTTCCTCACTGTCTTCCGGGTGAACTCCTGACCCAGGGCTCCTGCCACTTTCTCTATTAGAACATTCACCTGCCTCTGGCATAATGGATTTATCATTTGTCAAAGTCAGAGCATCCCATGAACTCTCTGAAAACCCGAACCCTGTCACTCACATCAGTGATAGCCATTATCTAACTCAGTGTCCAGCTGTTAGCAAGTTCTTAAAGCAAGTTCCTATAAAAGAAGTGGAGGAGAAAGAGAAAGAGAGGGGGTGGGGGGGGAGAAAAAAGAAGTTGGGGAAAGGAAGGAGAAAGGGAAGGGGGGAGGGGGGGAGGAAGGAAAAGAACTAAACGATTCTGTTGAACTGAAGACCTTACATAGGTATGGCTGTGAAGACAATTCTATTTATGAAAAGGAACATAGGTAATATATATATTGAGCATGTTTTGAGTGGATATCACATAGGAAACATTCCCTGTCTACTGTCACCTAGTTCTTACAGCAGCTGTGTTTGTTAAAGCTTATAGGTGAATTCAGTGACGCACAGAGGACTACCTCTGAGTAGATGGTTTGCATGCCATCTCTGGGTTGGGCAGGGATGGGGCTGGGATCCTGACCACTTTTTCCATCACACCGGTTAGTCTTCTTAACAAAAGTCAATGAAGGATTTAGCCGTTCCCTGATTTACATACAATTTTTCACATGGATCCCAGGAACTCAGAAATGCACACAAAAATGCATGCCTACTTTCCAAAGATGCTGATTTAAAAAAAAAAAAAATTATTGCCAAAGTTGGCTAACATACAGCGTATACAGTGTGCTCTTGGCTTCAGCGGTAGATTCCTGTGACTCATTGCTTCCATACGACACCCCGTGCTCATCCCAACAAGTGCCCTCCTCAGTGCCCATCACCCATTTTCTCCTCCAAAGGTGCTGATTTTTAATTTTGCTAAGCCAAGTCAGCTCACTTAACATTAACCGGTCTTACTGCAAGCGTATCAAACTTTCCTTATCGATGTACAGGTTGAGGTCCAAGGCTGGTACATTATTTCTTAACTTAGCCACCATTTAATGCTTGCTTTTGGCTGAAACACAAAATCCAGTTCCAAGTGGTGCTGGTATAAGATGTAAAGAAAGATAAGGCTGTCACTTTCCATTTCTTTCTCAATAAACATCAACATAAAGCAATCGAGTGTACTTGGTTCTACTTATTAATAGTACACGGAAAACAGAGACCTAAGCAAAACTTCACCGCTGCTGCCAAAATGCAGGGTCGGAAGCACCCAGAATAAGCGGCGACAGCCATAAGTAGCTTAAAGAACAGAGTGAACGCTCGCTTTTGGGATTTTACAAGCATGCAGAGAAGGAATGGCTACAGGCATCTTTTTCAGTGCAAACCGGATTCTGCTTGTGAATGGGGTGGCCCAATGCACCATCTACTGTCCAGCTGCCTGGAGCCTCTTCCCGCCCCCAGCACCCAGGAGCCCCGCCCTGTGTCGTGGTCGTGGGTGGGGCTGCCAGGAGGGTGGCTGTGCTCCACCCCTGGCAAAGATAACAGAAACTGACATCTTTTCAGAGCCCTGGCTTCTAAAGAGGGTGATTATGTCTGCAGCTGCTTTGGCTCTTCGCTGAAAAAAGTGTTTGTGTCTCAGATACCCGCTTCTAAATCATGTGGCGGTTTCCATCTAGGACCAAAGATGTGTTTGTCTTCAGACATGTCTCTGTTCATATCTTTCATGGTCTTCTAGGGGTTGTAGTCAAAACCGTTTAATTCCACTTTCTAACAGCTTAAATGCTTTTAATGATTTTTATCCAGTAGCTGCCAAACGCAGTCCTGAACTCTGAGCTTCTCCAGATCGTTAAAAACTAGCCCTCCCATTGCACCGTGTTTTTTTCTGAACAACAAGAAGAAAGAATTATTATAAACAGCATATATGATCCTGAGTGCTGTTGAGGTGGGGCGGGGGGTTAAACTTTTTTGAAGCGCTGGGTCTGTTTATTATAATGTGGATAAAGACATTGTTATGAACATTCTAGAAGTCTTAATGTTTGAAGTGAGATCTGCTCGGTTCCATATATCATCTCAGTGGTCAGCCCTTTCTTGATTCATTTCAAGATGACTGCTTCCCCAACCTAAATCAGCCATATTTCTTTTGATCGGTAGTAGACAGAGCCTTAGAAAAGTTTAGAGTCTTAGGTTGTTAATAGTTTCACGAACCTGGATGGTGATCAAGTTTAATCCTATTTTCCTTGAAAGGAAATTTAGACACAGCCACTGCCAAAAATGTTCTCAAACTTTAATGTACTCGGAATTACCTGGAAGCCTTGCTAATAGGCAGGTTGCTGGACCCCCACCCCTAAAATGTTGGTTTCAGTAAGTCTGGATGGGATTGGAGAAAATCTGTTCCTAACAAGCTCCTAGGTGATGCTGATGGTGTTGGTCACCAGGCCATTCTGTGAGAATCGCTGGCCTGAAGGATTGGCCAAAGAGACAAACAGGATGGAAACACGACCTTGTCACTTCTAAAACAGTGTTTTGCCACTCCTCCTAGCATGTCTTTGTCTCCCAATCCCCTACGCCAATTCCACTAAAAGTAACGTTTCCATTGAACGAACTCTCATGGTGGGTGTCAACCAATGAAGAAAAAGAAGATGTCCTTTGTTGAGATTTTCATTCCAAGAATGATAAATAGCAGCCTAGAGCGCCTTCCCAACTGTATCTGTTCTATCTTGGAAACGGACTATGATAAGGAGGTCTTTGGGCATTGGGTTGGAACAGCATTAGTATTAGGTTTAACAAAAGCTAAAGTACCTTTAAAAAAAGAAGGAAAGGAGCGCCTGGGTGGCTCAGTCGGTTAAGCGTCCGACTTCAGCTCAGGTCACGATCTCACGGTCTGTGAGTTCGAGCCCTGTGTCGGGCTCTGTGCTGACAGCTCGGAGCCTGGAGCCTGCTTCCGATTCTGTGTCTCCCTCTCTCTCTGCCCCTCCCCCGTTCATGCTCTGTCTCTCTCTGTCTCAAAAATAAATAAAAGTTAAAAAAAAATTAAAAAAAAAAGAAGGAAAGAAGGAAAAGTGGGAGGACTATCCACTGTGCACTTTTTTGGGGGGGGTGGGGAGAAGGGATGTTTGAAATTCACATTTTGTTATATCAGGAAGCTGCAAGTTGAATAATCATATATTAATACTATTAATATAAACTGTATAGTACAGTTTTTTTCCTGAGAACTTTCTCCCCTAGACATAAGGAGGATTTAAATACCGATAAACAGCCACGTCCAGGTCTTTCCAATCAGGTTGCTGTCTGATACCCGTGCTAGGTCTACCTTTATCTCCAAACTGCAGGTGTAAGGACACCACAGGCTTCCAACCTTCTATCTGTTGCGCTAAGCAGGTCACCAGCACAGCTCCTGAGATATCTCATTCCCCCTGCCGCCAGCCTGGTGGGAAGCTGGAATAGTTAATGAAGGTGTGCATACTTACATGTGAGGAGGGGCCACAGGCATGTCTTTGTCTGTCTCAAGGTTATGCTCCTTGTATCATGTCTTTGTCTCCCAATCCCCTACGCCAATTCCACTAAAAGTAACGTTTCCATTGAACGAACTCTTATGGCGGTGTCGAACCAATGAAGAAAAAGAAAATGGCAAAAGGAAAAACAAAACGCTTGTTTGTTCCACAATCTGTAAGTTGTATAATGTAGGGCTTTATAGTACCTTCTTGATAAATGAATTATAAATAGATTTATTAAGTTGAAAAGGCAACATGAAAAAGTGAGGGGCCACAAGATTTGGGAACAGAAATGGAGAAATCATCTTAGACACAGATATATGGACTCTCTTGAAAATATCTTCTAGGGTCCTAGCGGTGCCACTGGACTCATGAAGGATTGTTAGCAATGCTGGATACTTCTGTCCAAGCTCTAAATACGTTGTAAGTCCTTATGCATACAAAAGAAAACTTTGCATTTATATAATACGTGACGGCACATTTGATGCTCCTTCATCTTGTACCTTTCTGGTTGTGTTGTGTGCACTCGTCTTTACCCCTCCTCACTCCCCACGCCCACCCTTATCCCTGACTCAGCCCAAGCATGGGGGATCCTAACAACCCAGGTGACCTATCACCACCGCCACTGTGTTCATCAGTTTTCATCTTTTTGGAATGCTCTCTCCCTCTCTCCTTGCCTATTTAAATCCTTTCTTTACTTCCAAGCCTGAAGTAACAGCCACTTCTTATGTTAAGCTACCCTTCCCACGTTTTTGTTCAATAATTTATTTGTTTATACCAACATTTAGCATTGGAACATTAACCTTTGCCCTGTTATCAAATTGCAGGGAGCATGTCTCCTATTGGTATAGTAGGGATACATGAAACAAGTCAACAGGAACTTAGTTATGGGGAGTATTTACTTCAGGAAAATTCCGAGTTTTAAAAAATTTAATATGGTTTCTAGCTGATAGTCTCCAATGTTGCACACTGATTATGGCTTTGTTAAGAGAACAGGCTTGAGTGTCACATTGCCTGGGTTGGAGTTCCAATTCTACCACGTAAATGCTAGCAAGTTAGTGTTTCTCTGTCTCAGGTTCTTCATGTGCAAAATGGAAATGAAGATAATACTCACCTCCTAGGGTTACTGAGGATGTTATATGAATTAATAAGGTGATTAGAACAGAGCCAGAACCATGCAGACAGCCAGCAAATATTAATTACTTTCCTGGTTACGATTCATGAAGACATTTATGCTGCCCTAAGCAGCTCTTTAACTTGAAGATACCAGAACAATAGTGTAATATATCAGAGTGATGGATTCAGACTTAGATATTCAGGTAAGACATAATAATAAACATGAACTCAGTCCTTTCACTGAGCAAGGCATTGCCAAGTGGGAAGAGCATGGTTTCCACTTGCCGAGCTAAATTAAACATGCTATAAAACAACGTGGACCTTTTAACAGGCATTTTTGCACAGCCAATATCAGCGGTCAAAAAATACATAGAAATCACCCAATTTCTTTAGGAAGAGAGAGAAAAAGGATTTAAGGCTAATTTAAGGGCTTTTCAAAGTCTGAAGTACATGATGGTCTATTGCTTCTGGTGTTCATTAAGACTAGTAAATATTATGGGAAAGTGTATCACCAAAAAGGAAAACTGGAGCCCAAAGTAAAAATGTAAGCACCATAAGTATAATTGAAACAATGATGAAAGGATAGCAGTTATGTCCTTAGAAAAACAAAGGCTTATTAAAAATTTCCAGGAATTAACTCTTAAGTGTTCTGTAATTGTGATTCTTGTCAAACACACACACACACACACACACACACACACACACACAACACCCCATGTCACATTGAGATGTTTACTATAATCTTAGTTCATCACGTACACTTTTCTCTATGAAGCTATCATAATTGAAAAGATATTGTTAAATACCTTTTAAAACTTTTTAAAATCTTTATTTATTTTAAGAGAGAAAGAGAGAGAGAGAATGCATGATACTTGGGGAGGGGCAGAGAGAGAGAGAAAGAGAGAGAGAATCCCAAGCAGGCATTTCCCTGTCAGTGCAGAGCTCAACACATGTGGCTGAATTTCATGAACCACGAGATCATAACCTCAGCCAAAATTGAGAATTGGACACTCAACCGACTGAGCTACCCAGGTGACCCAATATTACTAAATACCTTAAAGATACTCTCATGAGCCTGTAATTTATTAAATTATTTAAAATATAGTTTAGAGGTGCCTGGGTGGCTCAGTCGGTTGAATGTCTGACTTTGGCTCAGGTCATGATCTCACAGTCCATGAGTTCAAGCCCTGCAATGGGCTCTGTACTAATAGCTCAGATCCTGGACCCTGCTTCAAATTCCATGTCTCTGTCTCTCTCTATGCCCCTCCTCTGTTTGCACTCTCTCTCCCTCTCTCTCTCAAAAATGAATAAACATTAAAAAAAATTTTTAATAAAAATAAATGAAAGGCAAGGGAAATAAAAGAAAAAATAAGCTACTGGGACCTCATCAAGATAAAAAGCTTCTGCACTGCAAAAGGAAACAATCAACAAACCTAAAAGGCAACCTACAGAATGGGAGAAGATATTTGCAAATGACATATCAGATAAAGGGCTAGTAACCAAAATCTATAAAGAACTTATCAAACTCAACACCTGAAAAACAAATAATCCAGTGAAGAAATGAGCAGAATACGTGAATAGACACTTTTCCAAAGAAGACATCCAGATGGCTAACAGACAGATGAAAAAATTCTCAACATCACTCATCATCAGGGAAATACAAATCAAAACCACACTGAGATACCACCTCACACCTGTCAGAATGGCTAACATTAACAACTCAGGGAACAACAGATGTTGGCAAGGATGTGGAGAAACGGGAACCCTCTTGCACTGTTGGTGGGAATGCAAACTGGTGCAGCTGCTCTGGAAAACAGTGTGGAGGTTCCTCAAAAAATTAAAAATAGATCTACCCTACAACCCAGTAATAGCACTACTAGAAATTTATCCAAAGGATACAGCAGTGCTGATGCATGGGGGCACATGTACCCCAATGTTTATAGCGGTGCTATGAACAATAGCCAAATTATGAAAAGTGGCCAAATGTCCATCAACAAATGAATGGATAAAGAAGATGTGGTTTATGTATACAATGGAATACTACTTGGCGATGAGAAAGAATGAAATCCTGCCATTTGGAACAACGTGGATGGAACTGAAGGGTATTATGCTAAGTGAAACAAGTCAGTCAGAAAGACAGATATCATATGTTTTCACTCTCATGTGGAATTTGAGAAAGTTAACAGAAGACCATGAGATAAAGGAAGGGGAAAAAATAGTTTCAAACAAAGAGGCAGGCAAACCATAAGAGACTGTTAAATACAGAGAACAAACTGAGGGTTGATGGGAGGGTGGGGCAGAGGGGAAAATGGGTGATGGGCATTGAGGAAGGCACTTGTTGGGATGAGCACTGGGTGTTGTATGGAAGCGATGAATCATGGGAATCTACCATTGAAATCAAGAGCACACCGTGCACACTGTATGTTAGCCAACTTGACAATAAATTATATTAAGATAATAAAAAATAATTTAAAATTGAAAAAATAATATAAATAAACAGCTAGATAAACAAATAAATTAAAATGTAGTTCAAGTAACTGCAACCCCTGCCCAATAGGAATTTAATAATAATCCAAGATGGGAAATGCTGATGCTGTTATAAAATAAATGCGATGTATATAGAAAACAAACAGAAGAAGAAAAGGAAAAAGTGATTACCTCAGTTCCATTTCACGAGAAAAAGTACCCAACGATGAAGAGGGAGTGGGAAGAGCAGAAAGCTAGTGAAGAATTAATATGTAGCCTTCCAAGTATAAGAAGAGACCCAAGATAGCCACAGAAATGGGATGAAACCAGTAGATGGAACAGGTTTTGACCCAACACCTCTGTTCAGGGCAGACCTTTTGCTTGGAATTTCCCACACGTTTCTATCTTAGACAAACCTGGACTTACTTTAAAAATAAGTTCTATTTATATAAGTTCATTTATAGAAAAGAAATTTCAAAGGAGGAAAAACTAATCTCTGGTAATAGGGGAAAAATGAATCTATGATATTAGAAATTAGGTTAATGGTATATTCAGGGAGGGTAGTAATTTAAAAGGGCAAGCAGGTGTTTTCTGGGTTACAGTTGTATTTTGCTTTTTGCTCTGTGTGCCTGTTATACTGTTTTTGACATTGTTATACACATTCATGGAGCTATACAAGTATATATTGTGCACTTTTCTGTCTGTATGTTTTATTTAAATAACATTTGCATTTTTCAAAATGTCAACTCACACAGCCTCTGCTATGAAGCTTTCCTGCAATATTTTTTCCACCTTAGGTAAGTCTTCTTTTTCCAGTCTCTCGGTACCTACAATATTAAAGTTCATTAAGAGCAAGAGAACATAAATATTTTCTTATTTTATCACCAGCAACTAGAAGAAGACTATTATTAATCAATGCTTAATAAATTACTGATGACATAAGTAATAACTGAATGACAAAAACCTAAGATTTGCATGATCAGACTATGAGTACCAGGAAGGGTAAGATAATTAAAAATTGTTGATAATCAAGATCTTGAAGAAGATATTAAAGAAAGTCCTTAACTTATATACAAATGACTAGTTAGCATGTAGATACTGTCTACCATTTCTTCACATTCCACACATTTTAAATTAATATTGAAGGTGAAAGTTACAGAGGCTCTTTGCCTGTAACTTATCTTACGGTATTTACTTTATATATATTTATCTTATTCCTGTATTTTCATTAAAAAAGGGTTTCCAGTCAAGGAAATGTGGTCAAACCATATTTATTAATTAATTTGCGAATAGAAACTATCTAATCATAGTTACCTTGGATTTATTTATTCATTAAATACTTGTTGAGCCTCCTCTAGGTGATAGAATTTTTCATATTCAAGAGATACAAATACAAACAAAATAAGTCCCTTTCCTCAAGGCACTTCCTGGTCAGTAGGAAGAGAAATGTATATATATTAATTGCTACACTAAGGATTAATACAGAGTGCTGGAAAAAGTTTTAGAAGAAGCTATAGTTCAGGTAAAGAAACCCAGATGTGAAACTTTTCTAGAGTTTCAAAGTAAGCAGATCTCTTGGCCTCAAAGACTTATCTTGATGTGATTTGTGATGTTATAAACTCCAAGGTCGTGAGACCAAAAAGCTTGTAGCAAAAGCACACTTTGGACCTAAAGATATAGGATGATTCCAGGTACTTGAGGGCTGTGGCTCTCATATTTCCAGTGAAGTTCTAGGCACAAATCGAGTCTTTAGCTCATTTCTTGATCATGCATGGTAATTTTTCACATTGTAGCTATTCAATCCATACTTGCTGATTTTTGAAACTGGGGATGTGGCTACGATGGCCTTATCTCTAGCATGTAATGGAAGTCTTTACTCCCATCCTTACAGCAAGAAAAAGCTGGACAAAGTGAAAACCAATGACTTTTCTCAGACCTATCCGAGAACCATTTTCTTGATATCTAGAAAGAAAGAGCCTCCAGATGTCCAGCTGCAATTTGCTCACCTGGAACAGGAGCTGCTTAAGCTAAAAGCTGGCAGGCACGCTTTCGTGGTAATTTTGATGAATTGCTGAGGCTGAATTAGCATCATAACTTCCTGGGGGCTTCAGTCTTTGGGGGCTGGTCCACATTTCTCTGCAATGGATCTCCAGGAAGGTACATGGAGATCCCTTTGTGGTTCTGGCAGGGAAAGGTGAAGAGGAAACATTTTGAAACACACCCAGAGCCTTGATAACAAAAGCCTATTCTCCATGGGAAAAGATTTGCCAGAGTTTTCCATTTTCCAGATGGGGGAAAAAACTTCTTCTTCCCCAGCCCCCTCCAGCCTTCCTGTGTCAGCTAAAGAGGAAAGACAAAACGAAACAAAACCCACAGCCGACAGGTCAGGGCTTTAAGGAAACTGATTGAAAATGCATCCAGGCAAGGGAGAAGGAGGCAGAGGGATAAAAACATTTGTGAAGGTTATGGCCCTCAGACACAGGCCCACAAAAACACGGAGCTACAATCATAAAATTACAGATTACACTGCTTCTCCATGACTTCCCTTACACCTACATGTCTCCATACAATAATATACATTCCAAATACAAGGACTGTAAGACATAGACTCTCTCTGAGAAGGAGCATTTAGGGAAGCCCAAAGTAAAGAGAGGAAACTAAACCAAGGACATTAGAGAAATTTGAAGCCTCCAGCATCTACAAAAAACATTAAACCTCACCACAGCTCATAGCTAGATTAACATAAATTCTCAAATTAAAGGCCTATTTACCTCCGTTCCTATTACCTGATAAGGCATGTCAGTCTTTTCCAAAAAAAAAATGTTTATTTATTTATTTTGAAAGAGAGAGTGTGAACAGGCGTGTTCATGAGTGGGGGAGGGGCACAGAGAGAGGAGAGACAGAATTCCTAGCAGGCTATGTTCCAAGGATGCATGAGCCTGACACAGGGCTCAAATTCACCAACTGTGAGATCTTGACTTGAGTGGAAATCAGGAGTCCGACATCCAGCCGACTGAGTCACCCAGGTGCCCCAGCATGTCAGGCTTCTGGCGTGAAATTATAAGGCATGCCAAAAGGCAAAACACAAAAAAAACGAACGCAAAATACACACACACACACACACACACCCCCCACAGTGTGAAGAGGTAAAGCAATCATCGTGCTTAGACTCAGAAGTGACACAGATTTTGGAATTATCAGGCTGGAAATTTAAAATAAATATGACACATATGTTAAAAGTTTTAATGGAAAAAATACTCAACATGCGATAGCAGATAGGTAATGTAGGCAGTAAGAAGGAAACTCTGAAATAGAACGCAATGGAAATGCTGCAAATCAGAAACACTGTGATGGAAATAAAGAGTGTCTCTGATGGGCTCATCAGTAAAATTTGACATGGTAGAAGGCGGAATCTCTGGGTTTGATGACAAATCAATAGAAACTTCCTAACTAGAGACTCAGAGCAAAAAATAATTGAAAACTAGCAAAAACCAGAATGTACAAGAACAGGTATAATATCAAAAGGTGTAACATTTGCAAAATTTCAATAGAGGAAATTAAAAAAAAAAAAGACTGGAACGGAAGAAGTGTTTAGAGTAACAATGACCAAGGATTTTCCAAACACCATTGGCCATCATCAAACCACAGGTCCAGGAAGCTTGGAAAACAATTAAGGGGATATATACCAAACAGCATCAATAAAATCGCACGCCCCCAAGCATATCATATTTAGACTGTGGAAAACCAAAGACAAAGAAGGTGGAGAAGAGGGAAAACAAAACAAAACAGAACAGAACACCCTACCCATAAAGGAACAGGGATAAGAATTACAGTGGGCTTCTTTTCAGAAACCATACAAGCAAGAAACCATACAACCAGTAACTCAAGGTGATTCTCGCCCCGGGAATTTACGGATCACATTTTAAGTAACACAAACTATGCTCCAATGAACATGCCACGATGAGATTAGACATACAAGGGCTTTGTCAGTGGAAAAGCCTGTGAGACAAAACAGAGAGGCAGGCAGGAAGTTTGGGAGAGACCTCAGGCCACCCTGCAAGTTTAATCTCAAGTGAAGGAGTGGAGGGAAAAAAAAATCTTTGGGTGGGAGAGTCTTAGACTGCCATCTGCTCTAAGGAAAATTCAATCAGGATGCTAGGGAGACCTTGAGACTAAATAGGCTATTACAGGAGTTCTCAGTCTCCAGGAACAGGCTGGCCTCCGTGCTGTAATCACACACAGTCCTTGGTTTGGAACAACACGTGGAAAGTATGGGCTCAGTACACACGCTGCGATGGATTTCAGAGCCCAGCACTTGGAGCTGTGTCTACCCAACTGCAGTTGTGGACCCCAAGGTGTACCTAGTACCAGAGGAAGATAATGGTATCAAGCCAAGGGTCTATGCAAAGAGAAGAGAGGAAGCTCAGATGTTTGCCACGAATGTTTGTGAGCAAAGCTCTTTCAATTTTGACAATCTGAGAAGGACAGTTTTCGTTGTTTTTTGTTTGTTTTTTTTTTTTTCACATCTAAATCATTAGAACTCTAGCAAATCTCGGCATTACGACAAAAGGATTAATTTAAATCTGTGAAATACAGCTCTAGCATCGCATTTGATGTGGCAATGAAAACACATCTGGGTGATGGGATGAAACGTCCACAGTGATCTTAAGGATAGCCGAGGTCACAGGTGAAGCACAATTTCTCGTGTGGTGTAATCGTCCAAAAGCACCGTGCAAAATTCTCGATGTGGCAGTTGGATGAAACAGTTGTGAGATTTCAGACCGTTCGCCAAAACAACAGTCAGAAGTAAAGTACCCCTGCTTCTTTTTAAATTTTTTTTTCAACGTTTGTTTATTTTGGGGACAGAGAGAGACAGAGCATGAACGCGGGAGGGGCAGACAGAGAGGGAGACACAGAATCGGAAGCAGGCTCCAGGCTCCGAGCCATCAGCCCAGAGCCCCACGCGGGGCTCGAACTCACGGACCGCGAGATCGCGAGATCCCGCAAGATCGCGAGATCGTGACCTGGCTGAAGTCGGACGCTTAACCGACTGCGCCACCCAGGCGCCCCAGTACCCCTGCTTCTTAGCAAGCGGCGTTCGTTGAATCGCTTTTGCTTATGTTTGCTTGTTCTCTCTGGAAGGTCATTCTTTTAAATGGTGTATTGATAATTACATTCATTCTAGAACATGTATGACAAATTTGGGTCAGATTAATTTCAGGAGAGGCACTCTCCCAGATAAGGAGCTAATGGATGGGGACTACAGCTGACTACAAAATCCAGTCAAGTGCCTGGCTGTGTATGAAATTAAGCGGGGTTTCTTTTGTGAAGTGCCCGCGCTTGGACTTGATCTTTGTCATTGTGCTGTGCCAACACTGCTCTCGCTCCTCACAAGGCCGAAGAGTTTTGTGCGCTCATAACAAACAGGCATTATCTCTATTATGTAGCAAATTACCATTAAGATTAAAATACAATTAATCCTCCCTCTGGATCTCTCTTCACTGTGCTGTAAATTAATCTGCATGACAGAGCTGCAGATATCAGAGCTGGACAGAACTTTACAAGGGCCCTTCTCTACTGCAATTTCTTCATTTAATAGAAGAGAAAAATGGAGTCCTAGAGACTAACGTACCTTCACCAGGCCTACCTGTAAGGTGAAGACGAAAATCGCTTTCCCTTCTACTTCTCAGAATCTCTGTAGGAATCAAACTAGATATGGGATTCCAATTTTTGGAAAACAATCCAGTCAATAATAACATAATCATAACCACAAAGGTAACATTTATTGAACACCAGGTAAGAACTGGACACCCATGATCTCACACATCAGCCCAACCCTTTCCAGAGAGGTGCATTCATTACCCCGGCTTGGACAGGAAGAAACACATCTGCACTTGGCTGGTGGCGGAGCTGGGAAGTAGCCAGCCTAGGGAGTCTAACTCTAAAGCATACACCCTTTGTCTCATGACCTAAGGACTCACACCTTTTTCAGAAGCAGAGCCCATACTGGACCACGATTTTCTGATAATCCAGGGGATTCCCCTTATGATAAATTAATTCCATAAGGTTCTCTTGGAAGTAGGAAAACTTGAACCTGCCTGTCCCTCTCTGGGCTTAATGTTTTATGTGTTCTTTACTGTTAGCACTGAGTTTTAACGAAGAATAAAAAAAATAGGAGATGCTGCTGCTGCTGTAGGTGTTCTGCCCGGTGCCGTGGTTTCCTACCGCCGTGTATTTTGACAGTTGAACCTCCAAGTGTCCAGGGCTATTATATCCGAATATGCCTCTCATCACCCAGGGTTCTGCTTCCTTGCTGCAATAAGCATGAAGCTGCAAACTGCCCATCAGGAATTTAGAAAAGAGCCCAAAGACCATGGCAATGGCTTCTGGATGTGCTGTATGCAGATGACGTTAAAATGCTGCCACCTTCTGTTTAGCCCCAGCGCTGCGGATGCACCCTGTGCCCACCGCTTCCCTCTTCTCTGAGCTGATTTGCACTGATCCCGAACTGCACTTCTGCGATATATAATATGACAAGCTAAACGCAGAGCCTGCCAAAAAATCTTGATAGGCTCAGCTTTTGTGCTGCAGCACTTGAAAAGACCATTACTACTGCCATCCCACTAAAGTGTGCTCAATATTTTTGACAGTGAATCATCTAAGCAGGAGTTTATCTCTGCATTCGCGGGGTGGGAGTGGGCTTCGCCCGTTAAAGATTCAAAAGAGGGGAGATGAAAGGGGTGGGGGAAGGGATAATTTTCCATTGTCACTGGATGGTTTTCCGGATGTCGCAAGGGCTCTAGATTTATTCTCAGGGGCATTTTCTGCCGAGACGCTCAAAAGAAATGAAATTGCATGGGCAGGATCGTAAGTGAGGAAACAGCATGAGCACCTGCATTTTTGTCCAACGCGGAGGGTTGGACCGGGCTTCCAGAAGCTGGTTTACCCAGGACAATCACCTCTTGCTTATCAGCCTTAAACTATCATTCGGTCCAGGGCGGGAAACCTGTGGCAATCGCTGACACCATACAGGGCGCGGATTCCTTGGATCTGAAGGTCTGCTGGCCGGCAGTCTCATCCCTAATATCTCCCCAGGAAGCGCAAACAGGGCTTCATTCTACCTCAGCCTCTACAGCCTTGCAAAATTGGTTCTGTCCAGGATCATTTTAATCACTAGCATATGACCACCTCCAAGCATGTGTGTGCACTTAGGTCTGAGCGAGTTGGGACCCCTTATACATTAAAATACCAGGATTGTTTAGTAAAGCTGGAAAGTCAGGAATGGAAAATCATTCTAGCAGCCAAAACTGCCTACTTAGGTGCTTACTGACCAAATTTTTCTTGACTAAGAAACTCGTGCCTTATGTCTCTATGATTATACTCAAATCCTCTCTTGGGTCTAAAATTTATCTATCTGTCCATCTATCTAATTTTGCATCTCTCGCTACAAGAGACAACAGACAAACAAAATATATTTTATTTCCTCCCGAAGCCCTATAGGAAAAAAAAATCACCTAATCTTCCAATTTTTTTTCTCAAATGAATAATACCATTCTTAACATTCTTACTTATTTGATCCATCATTTGCCTAGAAATGCTTCTCTATATTTTAAGTCTTACACATATGATACGCTTAACACGAATTGGAGACAGTCTTGCTAGTCTTGGATCTTACAAATCCCTAAACTAATTAATAACTTAATTGCAAAAAATTTCCAATATAAATGCAGTAAAACAAGATTTTCATATTTTTGGGAGATGATACTGCGTTCGAGGAAAGTTAACACCTCCGTGTAAGGATGCTACGTAACTCTGTGGCAGACATGCACACAGACGGTAATCCTCCCCCAGCCTGGTTGAAAAGATATCAACAGAGAGCTTTCTTGAAGGATAGACTCTGTACTTTTCAAGGGTTAACGCCCAAGAGTCAGGCACCTGCACAGAAAGTCACTCCGACATAGGAAATCTCAGATGGACCGAAGGCTGGAGCAATTCAGGTGCATACGTTTCCCCACTCACTTTAGCATCCAGACCCCCATGCCTACTAGTAATATGTTTTCCATCTTCAATTTCTTCAAGTTGAACAGATACGAGAAAATACTTGCCAGTGTTCTGAACTTGTTCGTGTACTACTTAACAGCAACCTCTGCCTTCTTCTGGTAACCAAGCTTTGATAATTTCCACTCAATTTTACTTCGTGGCACTGAAAGAAAAATCATAGAGCAACTGTGCCCTGAGACAGAACCATACAACCTGCAACTGTCAGACCTTCTCAGCAAGCCTGCAGAGTATCTGAATTGCAGCAGTGAAAGGAGACTAGGGAAGACTCCATTCGTCAGATGCCAAGGCAGGAGGGAAGGAACTCTCCAAAAATCAGATCCAGAAAAACGAGGTGTTTCAAAGCTACATTGAGCAAGAGACATCTTGATGCAATGCCATGGCTCTCTGTGAAGAAACCAAACTGCAGAGAAAGACCCAGCCATCAGGATAGAGCTAACTTAGTGAGGAATCAACCTGGAACCCAATCAACTGGCTGGCATGGCTTCTCTCCTTCTCTCCTTCAACTGCAACAAGAATTCTCAGATATTAGCATCAAAAGAAAATTCAGGGAGTTTTGAGTATTTTGTTGAGTAAGAAGCAAACTGTTGGGGGAACAGAAGACTTCAAAACCTTCTCAGGAAGGTTACAGTGAGGTTTATAAAGTCAGGAAGAGGACGTCTGTAAAGCTTAGGTCTCATTGGTTAAGAGAGCAGGTTACTTAGACCATCCTTAATTTGCTACACCATGCTGAGTCAGATAAGACTCAAACTTTGTGCACAGTTTAAGTGGGTATTTCAGGGAGATGAATCCTTGTGCGTTTTTGCTGAGCTGGGTCTGGGCTCTTTGTTCAGAGGCAAAGGTGGAGTCCCAGCCTCCATTTTTATTTTTATTTGACATTAGTGTGTACAAAAATCACCTGGAGAATATGATTATCAGGCAGACACAGGCTCCCACTGGAAGGGTCAGAGACATCAGGTCTCTCTGGAGCCCAGCAATCTGTATTTTTAATGGGTGATCATGACACAGGTGGCCTGAACACACTGTTTTAGGAAAAGCCTCCTTCCTTCATGGGAGTAGCTCCCCATTTGTTTTTAGGGAAAGACTTCTGGAACCAAAACTGATTAATTATTCAAGTGTCTAGCCAAGGGGTCACCGAGGTTAACCGACTGGTGTGAGTTACCCTGCTTCCTGTTTCTCCACACTTAGAGTACTCAGGCTGATTTCGGGGGGAGACAGAATCGCGCATACCAAAAAAAAACAGAATAAAATACAAAATAAATGTAAAAAGCCTAAATGTCAACTCTGCTCGACTCTGACCCCCAGTCACTTGCCAGTAAGAAAAGCTACAGTCAAAGGCTTCCTTCTCCTGCTGGTCTCTCAAACCTCCAAAGCTTCAAGAAAAATGATAGTTACTCTCTTTCTACAAACGACTCTTGTTTCTGGATCATTCTAAGTAGCCCGGTCCATATTCCTCACAGAAACAAATTCGGAGTTCCTCTTATCAGGGGCCTACACAAAAGCAGATGTGGAAACTTCTGTACATTGGATACGCTACAGGAATGGACGACAGGGAGTTTGTTGATTCCGGAGGCCCCACGAGTCTTCTGCGACATTAGAGTACCACAGATGGGTGAGCGAATTCTGAACACCATCACGGTCTTCAGCCATTGGTGGGCCTTCTCCCACGAGCACCGAGATCCTGAATATCGGGCAGTTAGCCTTAGCATCGCAATTAGTTACCTGCTCCTCCCCGCCCTTCCCCCACCCTCTGGAGCTGCAGGCACCAGGCTGGAGAAATCAAAGTAAAACGGATGCATTTCTTATTCCTTCTGCCTCCAACGGGGAGCCGCGGCCAGCCTCTGTGTTAGCAGTGGGAGAAAAGGTAGACCCATCCTATTTGATTCAGACGGTCACCGTCACAGGGTAGCCGCAATTAGCCCACGCCGGGCTTATTCAGGCCTTGGATTCTTTTCAGAAGTGAAAAAGGGAACACTTGAGGTCTATTGAATTGAAGCGTGGCATCTGCCGAACACCGAGGGGAGAGGTCGGGGGTCAGTGCTTGATTTTGATAAAGCGTGCCAGATTAATTGTCTTTGGTAATCCTGTTTGTCATGGTAGATGTGCAGAGGAGTCTTTGTGGCCCAGGCTGACATATGGGCCAGCCTGCTGCTTGCCTATTCAGCCCCCCCACCCCTCCCCAGCACATGCTCTCCACAGTTGGACTGGTTCCCAGGGCCTTGTTTGCCGGGGGAACTGGAGGCCCTATTCAGACATCCCCCATTTCCACAAACAGGCCTCCTAATCTCCAAGCCTGCCGGGGCTCCTGAAAGAGGCTGCATTATTCAGAAGGTCTGAAGAGAGAAAGGGAGACAAGGCGGTGGGGGGGTGGGGGGGGTGGGGAGGGTGAAGGGGAGGGAGAAATCCAAATACCGGAGACCCCATGAAAGACTCTGCAGACTGAGGAGGGGGTTGGGGGGCAGAGAAATATAATTACAAAAAATAGCAGCCGTGTACTTCAGGCAGAACACTTCAGGAGGCTGATTACAGTTCCTCTCCAAATCTGAATCCATCACCAAATTATACCCTGCCTCTTTTGTAAAATAAATGTTAATAAGAGGTAATTTGGGCCCTGCTGATTGGTAAGCTCAATGGAGATAGACAATTTTTTTTTCTGCCTCTGTGTGTGTGTGTGTGTGTGTGTACGTGTATGTGTGTTTATTGTAAAATCTGGAGGGCGTTTTTCCCCCCCTTCTAACCAGAACTGATATTCAACCACAAAAGATGAAACAAATGTTCAATGGCCTGACCCAAGTGCCAGAAAATCGATAACAGTTTGAGTTTTATGATAAAGGGTGAACGAACAGATTGGCGATGGGCCCTCCGTCTGCTAGAGGGTGCACTTGGTATGCTCTGGAGAGAATGTCCCCTGAGATTTAGCTGCCAGTGGGGCCCTGGGAGGGGGGTGAACTAATGCCTGCCTCCTGGGGAGAGGAGGGTCCTTGCTCTAAATAGCTTTGCCTTTCTTTGGTTTAAAAGCAGGGTTGGTTTTTTTTTTTTTTTTTCATTTACATAATCATTATTTTGAGTTGCTGACAATTCTTTTGGGGGCTTTTATATTTAAAAGCACACAAAAAAATAGAGACAATCCTGTGACAGATCTTTTGAAAATGTTCTTATGATGTGTATTTATGAACAGATCCAGAAACGGCGCAATTAGAAACAATGAATAATAATGTTCTGATCAGACAAAAGCATGGAGATATTAAAATACAAATCCTTGATCGTAAGGCCCTGAACCAGCCTCTCGTGTATCTTCCTTGCTCTGTCCCTCGCATCTGCAGGGCAGAGATGGGGCTGGTCAGTGAATAGCCTCGCTCACCTCACATCGCTTAGGCTCCACTTGGGATTTCTGACTTAAATGCTTTGAAAACCGTGCGTGTGCGTGTGCGTCCGCGTGTATATGTGATTAACTTGACAACGTCATTGTCGATTTCAAGGGAAAAAGAAGAGATTTTTCAAAATGTAAGAAATTGAACTAAGAAGAAATCGTTAAACGGGTTTTTTTTTTTTTATTCCAGATATTCCAAGGAAAAGATTTTGTGTGGGTTTGTTTTCCCCTCCGCCCCAAATAGTTGGTAGCTATACTCGTGTTGCTGTTTGGGGATATATATTTCAATATTTATTTGTTTGACTTCTTATAGTAAAGCAGGTTGGGGACTCAGTGCTCCACTGGGTACGCAGTGGAGACAGAAAGTTTCTGCCTGCAAAGAGCCTAGGGTACATGAGGGCTCACTGTTGCTTCGCCAGTGCATAGAACAGGGCCAGGCACATCCTATGAACTCACTAAATTTTATTGATTCAAAAAGAATTTTTAGAAATATTGAATAAAAAATGACAAAGAAAAATCCACCTTGACATTGCCAAGGAGGAAAACTTGCTTTAACTTCTGCATTATATTATAAGGAAGGAGAAGGAAGCATAGGAAGAGGAGGAGGAAAAAAAGAAATAAATCACGTTTGTGAGCACATAGTCTCTGCGGGTGTAGACATTATCCCATATAATCCTTAACAGGACCTGTGGGATGGGAGCGCTGATATTCATGCGGCACACAGGGGTGCCTGAGTACTAGTTAGATGATCCTAACCACCCAGTAACCCTGTAAGATGGGTTGTGATTGATGCCCAAACATCAGTATTAAGAGGCTCCGACGGTGAGGTCTGGGCATCAGTATCTCGTAATGCTTCCCAGGTGATTCTGACAAAATGCATGATGGAGAATCATTGATTTTAAGTCCTGCTTTTCAAATGGTGATGTGCGTGCCAATTAACCAGGGGGTCTGCTAAATCGAGGTTTCCCACTAGGTTGGTTTGTGGTGGGGCCTGAAATCCCATAGTCCTAACAAGCCATCAAGTGATGCTGGTATTATGGCTGGTCTGAACCTTCTCTTGAGACGCAAGTCTTTAAAGATTAAGCAATTCACACAGTGGCTAGCCTACACTTTGAACCCTGGTTTTTCCAACTGAAGAAACGGAGTTCTTGAGCCCTGTTATATTCTACCTCTTATCAGATCAAATCCTGTGTTTATGGAAGTGTGGTGGGAACAGAAAAGCACTCATCTATGAGTCTGGAGATTTGGGGCTTTGTTACAAGTCTTTCTCTGCCTTTGACTCTGGGCCTTGTCTCCTTGGGTCTCAGTTTTCTTCTCTGAAATTTCTAGGATTTCAAGTTGATTATAGTTGCTGTCCTTGAATTCTTGATGTGTCAACTATTTAAACACCATCCATGAGATTAGACTTTTCTTACAGGGAAGATGCCACTTTAGGAAGAGCTAAAATTCTTTCTTTTTCTTTCTTTCTTTCTTTTCCTTCTTTCCTTCCTTCCTTCTTCTTTCCTTCCTTCCTTTTCTTTCCATTTCTTCCTTCCTTTTCTTTCTACTTCTTTCTTCTTTCTTTCTTTCTTTCTTTCTTTCTTTCTTTCTTTTCCTTCCTTCCTTCTCCCCCTTTCCCTCTATCTCTTTCTTTCTTTCTCTTTCTTTCTTTTCCTTCCTTCCTTCCTTCCTTCCTTCCTTCCTTCCTTCCTTCCTTCTCCCTCTTTCTCTCTCTCTTTATCTCTCTCTTTCTTCCTTTCTAAAGGATATATGTGTTTCATTATATGCTTTCTAGGATGAAAAAGAGATAAAAGAATATTTGGTGTTATTAAGAGGGGCCACTGTTTCTACAATATTCCCAGAACAACCCCATGTGAAGTCATAGATTTTAATTTCCCCCATTTTGTATACTACTACTTGGTCATGTATCCATAAAGGAAACCAATTAAAATGGAAATCTGCGAGGAGATATTAATTATTTATGGCTTAGCATGATATGGTGCTTTCAGAATGCCCTGAGGCAACTCGGATGCAGGTTGGAGAAAAAGGGCGGACGTAGGTGACAGACAAATGGAGGAGGCATCATGAGCCGGAGCTACAATACCTGAGCCTCACTGGCTGAGGTATAGATATAAAACAGATTCAGAAAGGCATAAATACCATGCCTTACTATTTTTTTTTTTTTTTTTTGGCTGGTTATCTGGAGAAATCTGTCTCAGGGTCCTCCAGCCTTTTCTGATATTGGCACTGGGAGAACCCCCCTGAAGAGAATGGAAAGTGACCAACACTTAACAGCACCTCCCTCCCTCACGTTAGCATGGTCTGAGCCAAACGCTTTTGAACTTGCGTGATTAGGCTCGGCGGGAGCCAACTGCCTTCCTCTGGAACAGAGGCGAATACCGCCCATCTTCTTCTCATGTTCTGTAGGCAATTATAACACAGGAATGTGCCTCTGAATTCCTCAAATCAGCTTATAGAGGCCGTGTGTCTGGGAGACCTGGTCTGGGGAGTGAGCTAGACTTCCAGGTGGGTGTATTTCAGGAGAACCACAGACATCCGGAAGGTCCACTGCCTAAGGAGGCACCGCTGTCCTCATCTTATTTCTTCTCACCTCACTTTTATTCAACTTATCTGTACCTCGATTTCTTTGCCCAGATTAGCCAGAAAGCTTCTTTGTCGATTTTCGAGTGAGTTTGACAAGTCTGCCCCAGAAAACGCTCCAGTGGCCGTCCATCCTAAGCAGGCCTGTCAAACAGACCGCTGCTTAGAACCAGCTTTCCCACTCTATTTCCAGAACAAGCTGTCGCCTTGCTCACAATGCTTTTGCCAAATTTTACAAGGTCAGAAATTCTGTGATGGGGGAAACACAGCTCGAGGGAAATGGAGGAAACCGTGTTTTATTCAGTGGGTGGCTTCCTCTGAGTAAAAGCATTACTCCTTTCAGGGCTGTCTCTAATGTGAAAGCGTATGGAGTCTTGAAGTTTAGAGTGAAAACTTTGCTCATCTGTTTAGCTCTCCCCAGTGGGCTGAGGACTCTTATGCTGGGTTTAATGCTTTTTGCCAATTCAATAGTACTCAGACTCCTAATGGCCACTCATGCTGCGGGTTGTCAGCAGGAACAGGTCAGGGTGACAGAGACTGTGTGATTCAGTCAGGTTACTTACATAAGATCCATCTCACTGGATTTCATTTCCTGAGATAATACGGATGAGTAATTTTTACTTCTATCAAACAATAGCATAAATAGAGACATTGCCTGGTCCCCCCCCCCCCCCTGGAATTATCCAAAACCAGGTTAGGGAAAGAAGTGCTTCTTCAATCTGTGTTCTGTATGTCTCTCTAGGGGAAGGAAAATGAATCATCCCTAACTCTTTTTAAAGTCTCCTAGCTGTTGGCCCGCTCACTCGGGTGCCCAGTGTGCTCTCACAGTGGTCTGGCATCTTGGGAATGTAAGGACTCTGGAAAGACACGGAGTGACGGTCTGACTTGGTCTGCTGCTAGAGTGACTTCGTCTGGTCTGGAGATTCGAGCATTCCTGAGTTACCGAATGCCAGTGTCGGCTCTTTTCCCCCTCTTTGGATTTGTTCATCACCCTGCTTACCCAAAGAATTCTTACCTCTTTACCATGAACGGTAATAACAATAACAATAAGTAGTAGTTGTAACGTTAGGAACAGTTATTACTTGTTCAGTTCATTATTTCTCTTTTTAGTAACCCCAAAGTATCGATAACTTGCCCAAGGTCCCACAAGCTACCATTTGGTAGTCAGACTCCAGGGCTATCCTTGACCATAGTGCAACAGGGGGTACAAAGAATCAAATAAGCAAGCACTTAGTGGAAGCTTGCAATATATAATGCGATGTGTTCAATTGAAAATATCTATATATATGGATATATATATCCTGGCAGAGCTTTTCTCAAAATTCTGGCAAAGCTTTTAGGCATTCCAAAACGTGGTTTCTTTTTTGCAGATGTAAAAAAAATTTTTTTTAATTAAAAATAAAATAAATGTAGTCCCTGTCTGCAAGATGCTGGACTCAAGACAGAGAGACAGGAAAAATAAAGCTCTATAAGAATTAATAAAAAAAAATTGGAGAAGAGAAGAAAGATATCCACCCCCCCCCCCAAACACAAGGCAGTTGTGATGAAATGTCAATGAATTACGTGTCTAATTTACTTGTTGTCACTTAAGGGAAATAGTTGAGGATCTAAGAGCAGAGATAAAAGGAGCAATGGGGGTTCCATTTTGTTGGGTTGAAGGGTTCGCATTACTCTGGCTTTTTTGGTATAAATATTTAAATATATTATATCCTCTTTGAATTGACATGGCTGTATGGATCCTCCTAACACACCAAGAGCTAAGCTGCTGAGTGGATACTTTGCTGATCAAATTTCCAGTGATGCTCTAGACATCTTGTATTCTTCAGTAGTGACTGAGTTAAGAGCCTGGTCTGCAGCTTGTTTGTAGAAACTCCAGGGAGTTTTAGACTTGATGTCGAAAGATAGCTAACACCTGAGATTGTAAAAAAGTAATAACAAACAATGTAAAAATGGCTCATATTTATCACATTGCAGGGCATAATTCTAAGGGTTCCATGTGTTTTAATTCATTTTAAATCTCACAAGAACCCTGGAGATACAGAACTCTGGCAGAGCTATAGGCATTTGCCAAAACCTGGTTTCTTTTCTTGACTGTGTTTCATATCTTGCAGTGACTTCGTAATTGACTTTGGACCAGAGTAATGTGGACACTGTGATCTTTTCTCTTCCCAGTATAGAACCATATGTCTCTCCATGCACAGTGCTTCGTGATCGTTCCAATTTCCAGCTGGCTGGAAGGGAGATGCTCCCAACCCTTTCCACTCACATGCTCACGCGCACACACACACACACACACACACACACACACACACATGCAGTGATGCCTTTGGCGTCTTCATACTGAAGAAGATAGAACCACCAAATAAAAGGATGACATCATTCAAAAGAACCATTCAACTTGGGGCATACAGTAGACTATATTGAAACAAGAGATAATGTTTCACTTGGTTAATCCGCCGTCATTTTTTTTTTTTCCTTTTAAACCACAGAAAACATTTTTTTTCAGGGTTCCAGAGGCTGAAAGGCCAAGATCAAGATGTCAGCAGGGTTGATTCCTTCTTCCAGCTGTGAGGGAAGGATCTGTTCTAGGTCTTTCTTCTTAACTGTTAAATGGTCATCCTCTCCCTTTCTCTTAACATCATTGTCCCTCTGTCCATGTCTGTGTCCAAATATCTTCTTCAGTCATATTAAATTAGGGTCTTTCTTAATGACCTCCATTTAATTACATCTTCAAAGATCTTATCTCTAAATACAGTTCCATTCTAAGGTAGTGATGGTTAGTAAAAATGCAACATATGAATTTGGGGATTACACAATTCAGCCAGTGAATCCCAGGGCATATAAAAGTTATGTTTACACTGCTAGCTGTTCAATAGCATGATGGCATGATGTCTTAAAAAAAAAAAAAGGTATGTAATTTAATTAAAAATCCTTTATCGTGGAGGGACAAGTACGCATTGGCGGCTCCAGCAACAACCACCACATATGATGGTCCCACAATGCCTCTCATCGTGTTGAGCGTGTTCTGAGGCTTCAGACTTCAAGGGGCCCTGGTTCATCCCTAAGTGTCCCAACCAGGGAGTTATCAGCACCACGTGACCTGTTCAGTTGTTTGCTGCTATCTCTTTCCATTGATTGCAATTCTAAGCCACTGAATTTTGAGATTTACTCATTACGGAATCGAGCCATCCTTATTCTTCCCATTTTACAGATGAAAAACTGAGGCTCAATTAGGTTAAGGAACTTGCCTGGGATGACTTGGGAAACCAAGATTATAGACTAGGAGATCTGATTCCAGAGCCCCAACATGTATCCACTGCGCTAAACTGGAACTTAACTCCTTGCTTTCCTCTTAGATGTGATGTTGGGTATACTTCTGGCTAAAACTAAGGTAGTGTTGGCAAGGCAAAATATTAACTGCTGTATTCTTTGGCATAAACAAGCTCCTCAAGCAAAGCAAAATTTCAAGCAGCAGGAAGTGGTTTTTAAAAGGATGTTCATTTTCATCGGTCTCCTTCTGTCTGTATAAAGCATTGTGGCTCATTGTTTTCTGTTTCCAGATTGGGAGCTAGTCCTAACATTCAATCTTACAAACTCAAGGTTGGATCTTGGGGTAAGAAAAGGCAACAAAGTTAGCATTGCCCAGGAAGAATCCAATCTGCTGTGGCAAGGCTGTGTTACATTTTGTGAATTAACAGAAATGAGCCAACTAACCTACCACCAACCAATCAGAAAGGGAAGCAACATATACTTTTCCGCATTTATCCTTCCTGCGATGTTTAGTATTCTTGAAGGGAATACTAACCTATAAAAATAAACGTCTTAGAGTAGGTTTCCAAATTGCTGTAATAAAATTAATGTAGATGGGATTGCAAGTCAAGAGTGGAGGGCCAGAGAACAGTTGGGTTGAGATACTAAATTAGACATAATTTCAAACTTCCTCATCTTGATTGGGGAAGATTATTTTGTGTCAGACTCTCCATAGACATAATGGCATTCACTTATACCTCTCCTTCATCCAGGCTACTTCTCAATCTCTGCTGTTTATTTTATTTTTCCCACAATCATATTTCCCTACCAGGTTCTTTAAGTCCCTTGATCACTGGGGAGACTGTTTTAATGCATATTTTATCCCTCATATTGTCTAGTCTAGTGTTTGCTCAGAATAAGCTGTTCAATAAACATCTCCTAAATCAATGAATATCTTAATGGTCTCTAATGTGAAATGGGATTTGATTCAACGCTTGAGTCCCTCACCATATATAGCATCGAGAGTTATAATATCTTAGGAATCTATTTTGGTAAGATAAATATTAGTCATTGCTTTCCAAGTAACTGATTCTATGCCTACATGTTCATTTTAAATCCATAAAACATACTGATTATTCACAACACAGAAATGAAAATATAATTTTTAACCATTAGGATTTCAAATTAGTACCAAGCAAAAGGAAAGGTTGGTGCACCATCTCTGAAAGTAAGAAGTAATGTAAAAAAGATATACACAGTTTGAGTGCCTGCAAAAAGTGGGAAAATCTGAGCAACAGCTAGAGTCTAGCTAACTGTGCTGTGCCAATCAATTTCCTGAGTTGCTAATGCACGGTATTTACACATGTCACCATTGGGGGAAGCCAGGTGACGGGCACAACGGACTCCTCTGCAAGATGTTTACAACTTCTCATGAGTCTACAGTCTTAAAAAAAATAAAATAAAAAATAAAAACAAAAAAACAGGGCGCCTGGTTAGCAGAGTCGGTTGGGCGACCGACTTCGGCTCGGGTCATGATCTCACAGTTTGTTGGTTTGAGTCCCGCGTCGGGCTCTGTGCTGACAGCTCGGAGCCTGGAGCCTGCTTTGGACTCTGGGTCTCCCTCTCTTTCTGATCCCTCCCCTGCTTGCACTCTGTCTCTCAAGAATGGATAAACATTTAAAAAAAATTTAAAAAACAAAAAACAAAGTTTTAAAAAGTAGGGTGAAACTATTTTAGTGATTTTGTGATAGAAGGCAATAGGAGAAAATATGTGTGCCTTTTTTTTTTTTAATTTTTGTTTAATGTTTATTTTTGAGACAGAGACAAAGCATGAACGGGGGAGGGTCAGAGAGAGAGGGAGACACAGAATCTGAAACAGGCTCCAGGCTCTGAGCTGTCAGCACAGAGCCCGACGCGGGGCTCGAACTCACAAACCGGGAGATCATGACCTAAGTCAAAGTCAGACGCTCAACTGACTGAGCCACCCAGGTGCCCCATGTGTACCTTTTTAATTTGTGTTATTCATTTCTTGTTTAACAAAGGACATTTGGGAAGTTTTTGCATTGGGAACCAACATTAAAGCCCCATATAATTTTGGCTAATTTAGCCTACTCTAGCCCTTGTGTTAAATATAAATATAAAGTGGCATAAACTATAAGAAAATATATTTTGGTAATTACTACTTTTTGGTTTTGGCTGCTGAGTATGGTATCTATGCAAGAATAATTCATATGCTCAGATTTTATGCAAACGATGTTAATTTTATAGCCTTCAAACACTTGATATTGAGTCATATAGTATTTCTTTTATTGTACTGATGGCAGAATTTACTGCTTTATGTTTTAAATACCCCCTTACTGATTAAGCACTAGAGATTTCTCCCATCTCAATACTAATGTTATAATTTTATGTTTGCAATACTAGTCCTGGAAACTATATTTTACAAAAGTTTAAATTGATCAAGTAAGATCCATCACCACACAAACACAGATACGCATGCACATATACACACAACTACAATATTCCATGAGCTTAGATGTATTCAATTAGAAAAAACAACTTCTGGGGCGCCTGGGTGGCTCAGTCGGTTAAGCGGCCGACTTCGGCTCAGGTCACGATCTCGCGGTCCGTGAGTTCAAGCCCCGCATCGGGCTCTGTGCTGACAGCTCAGAGCCTGGAGCCTGTTTCGGATTCTGTGTCTCCCTCTCTCTGACCCTCCCCCGTTCATGCTCTGTCTCTCTCTGTCTCAAAAATAAATAAACGTTAAAAAAAAAAATTAAAAAAGAAAAAGAAAAAACAACTTCTATTTCGGTCTAGAATTCTCAGATAAGCTATTTCCTCATATTGTTTATAATTTATTTTCTGTAGGCTTTAATACAAATTAAAGTATAAATTGTAAAGGTATAGATTAATTGTAAAGATATGATTTATATTATATTAATTATATTAATATGAACTAATACTAAATATAAATTTAATATAAATTTAAAATAATTTCTTTATCTTTGCCGTATTCCCTTAAAAACTTTAGTGACATTCTCAGGACTACACTAAATAGGGTGTCCTTCTGTAATTAGATTTTAAAGATGGAAGAGACTTCATAAATAATAAAATCGAACTGGCTCATTCCATAGAGTAAGAACCAGAGGATCGGCCATGCCATGTGGGTTACTGGCTGAGTCTGGATTAGAAACTAGTCTTCTGATTTTCAGAACATGGTTCATTTCACAATCTGATGTTGCCTCATGAGAGAGAAGGTGAAAAATTTTAAACCTGGGGGATTAAAAGTTCCACCTCAGGTAATTTCTTCACGTTACTCCCGAACATAGAAGTGGCCCCGTGATGACATCTAAGATATTTATTAACACTCATATACAAGAGTGGCTCTCCTTTCCCCCGCGGATTAATCAGACTACAAGGGGGAAAACAAGGAAGGAAAAGAAAAGGAAAATATTTAGGAACTGCTAGTTGGGAAATGCAGTGAGAGGAAGAAAAGGTCTTGAGAATTAAGTCAAGTTGATTCCCAGCGCCATCATTCTGTCCTGATGGGAAAAGTTGTGCTGGCCAAAAAGAACCTTGGTTTCCTTGCTAAGCTGGAACACTGCAAGGGTCACGTGCTGGCATTCTGTGATCGGTGAGATAGCCAACGGTTTTGTTGCTTCAAAACTATTTGCCGTGTTAATTACCAAATTAGTCATTTTCCTCCCTTTCTGGTCGTCATCTCATAAACTGCAGTCACTTTTGGAAAAAGCAGAATCATTGCCATTTTAGTCTGTAAGAATTTTCCATATTACACTGATCTTTGCTTTATGAGACATAAACTGATCTTCTGGTACAAGAAGAGAGGAAAATGGATCTATGGCTTGGAAAAGATGGATATATCCACTGGAACTTAAAAACCTGTTCCTACCTCCTTCACTCATTCCACAAAAATCGATAGTGTTCCAGGGCTCCCCTTCCTCCTTTTCATGTTTTCCCTGCTCCCGTCTCCACTGATGTCCATCATCATCTGATGTAACCAATATTGACAAATTAAGGAAATGAGTAGCTATTGAGGGTATCAGAAAAAAAAATGTAAGAAACTCTGAAATGGATCAAAATGCTTATTGGGTATCCTCAACAGAAAACTCTGTGTTGTGGGCTTTATACCTTTCCTTGCCATTGAGCTATTTTCCAGCTCTCAAAGTTAGAGACAACCAAGAGCAATACAAATAATTATTTCTGATTTGCAAATAGATTCTGTCCAGTGCAGGGATAATTGATTTCCATCCTTCTTATGGAAAAAGTTTTATATCTCTTTGTAAATACATTTCAGCGTTCCTGATGGATCAATACAAGGATGGTTTATTGAATTCTCTTTCAAAATGGTTGTAACATTTGACTTGTTCTCTCATCAATTAAATAATCCAAAAGAAGACATGAGGGATACTATATCCCTTTATGTATGTTCTTCTGAAAGTAAAGATTGTTGTTTCACAGAATGAGATGGTCTGCCTATTCAAGTTATATGCTTAGTTGTGATTTATTGTAATTTAATCACTACTATAATTACTGATGGGGTAGCTGGCCGGGTTAGAAGCAAAAGAAAGAGAAAGATACAGAGAGGGATAAAACACACACACACACACACACACACACACACGCACACACACACACACACACACACAGAGAGAGAGAGAGAGAAAGTTGGTTTCAATTTCACTTTAGAGGCTACCAGGCAGGGTAAATGTATATAGGGTTTGCTCTGTAGTTTAATGAACTTAGGAACTTAATTTCCCAGTTGATCATAGGATTTTGGAAATAAGTTCAGGTGCATTAATCACATTAATTCCAGGTGGGATCAGATAAACCAGACTTTCATTTTTTAATTTATTATTTTTATTTTTTAAAAGTTAATTTATTTTGAGAGACAGAGAGAGAGAGAGAGAGCGCATGGGGGAGGGGCAGAAAAAGAGGAAGAGAGAGAATCCTGAGCAGGCTCTGTGCTGACAGTGAAGAACTCGACATGGGACTCCATCCCGAAAACCATGAGATCATGACCTGAGCTGAGATCAAAAGTCCAATGCTCAGCCAACTGAGCCACCCAAGCACCCCAATAGATCAGATTCTTAAAATATACCTTATCCTGGGTGCTAAATGTGACAGAATAATCTATTCTGGTTTGTTTGAAGAGTCCAAAATGTGCTATATAGTAAGCATAAAATTTGAGTACTTTTAAGAAACTATATGAGGAAGCTAATATTGTTTGGCAAAGTATTGTTTTCAACTATGTTTCGATCTAAATAAGGAATACACATCATTAGAGCTGAAACGGCATCTGCGAACAGTTTTGAAAAGATACTGAAAAATTGTGTGTACGCTATCCTCTTTTTTCTGTCCTCCTTATCAAATGTAATTATCATGTATCATAAAAATGGCCTTGTTCTGTACTGTTTCCTATCTATAGTTCTATACAAGCTACATTTTATATTGATATGATCCATTCAAGGAGCACCCGTGGCCCTTACCAAAATTTAGGAAGCATGTGAGTCTTACCTACAACATATTTTCTAAGGCATCTATTACTTAATTTTGGGTTGATAGCTAATAATTGATATCAATAGCTAGTCTATTTTTATATGATGATGTTTTGTACTGACTTTTGTTTTAGAGTAATTTCATCTATATTTTTTCTTAAATGGAGAAACTATATTCAACTTGAGTGCTTTGCACTGGCTAGCATCACTCAGCAAAATATTATTTTTAATGAACTAAAGGGGGAAATGAGCCTAAGGGACCACTTTCTCCTCTAGACATGAAACCCCAGCACAGAATTTCACAGAGATATTTTCCAGGTGAAAACTAAAGAGTCCATCTATGGAGCATGTAATAAATCTACCATGTGAGAGCACACACAGCCAATAATAGATCGGTAAGTGTCACACTCTCCTTAATCTCATCAATGGCAAATTCTTCATCTCAGCTACTTTTCATTCTGCAGTAAGAGCAAATGAGCTTTTCCTCTATGCTTTCTTCTAGGAGTTTTATGGTTTCAGGTCTTACACTAAGTCTGTCTTCCATTTTGAGTTAAAATTTTTGTGATTGGTATAAGGTAGGGCTTTGATTTCATTTTTCTGCACATGGTTATCGAGTTTTCCCAGCACCATTTATTGAAGAGATGATCTTTTTCCCATTGCATATTCTTGGGTCCTTTGTCAAATATTAGTTGACTGTCTATGTAAGGGGGTTATTTCTGGGCTCTCCATTGTGTTCCATCGGTCTGCCTATTTTTTTTTTAACGTTTATTTATTTTTGAGACAGAGAGAGAGAGCATGAACAGGGGAGGGTCAGAGAAAGAGGGAGACACAGAATCTGAAACAGGCTCCAGGCTCTGAGCTGTCAGCACAGAGCCTGACACGGGGCTTGAACTCACGGACCGCGAGATCATGACCTGAGCCGAAGTCGGCCGCTTAACCGACTGAGCCACCCAGGCGCCCCATGCCTGTCTATTTTTAAGCCAGTGCCATACTGTTTGATTGCTATAGTTTTGGAGTAGAATTTGAAATCAGAAAATGTGATGCTTGTAGCTTTGTTTTTTCTCAGGACTGCTTTGGCTCTTTTGGGGTCTTTTGTGGTTTCACCCGAATTTTAGGATCGCCTTTTCTATTTCTGCAAAAAATGCCATTGGAATTTTGAGAGTAATGGCATGCAAACTGTAGATATCTTTGGGTAGTATGGACATTTTAACAATATTAATTCTTCTGAAGTATGGACATGATATATGCTTCCATTTGTTTGTGACTTCAATTCCTTTCATCAGAGTCTTACAGTTTTCAGGGTATAGAACTTTCACTTACTTGCTTAAATGTATTCCTGGTATTTAACTGTTTTTGATGCTAATGTGAATGGACCTGTTTTCTTTATTTCCTTTATAGATATTTCATTTTTAGTGTGTAGAAACACAACTGATTTCTGTATGCTGATGTTTATATCTTATAATTTTACTGAATTTAGTTGGTTAGTTTATCAGTTTTTTGGTTGACTCTTTAGGACTTTTCTCCATACAATTTCATATCATCTGCAAATAAAGACCATTTTACTTCTTCCTTTTTTATCTGAGTGATATTTATTTCTTTATCTTGACTGATTGTTCTAACAAAGACTTCCAATACTATGTTGATGAAGAATGGCAAGAGTGGGCATCCTTTTCTTGTTTCTGATCTTAAAGGAAAAGCTTTTAGCTTTCCCACCATTGAGTAAGATGTTAGCTGTGGGCTTCTCAATTATGATCTTTATTGTGTTGAGCTATGTTTTATTTTGTTTTGTTTTTAAACCAAATCTGTTGTGAGTTTTTATCATGACAGAATGTTGTATTTTTGTTGAATGCTTTTTCTGACTTTTTTGAGATGGTCATATAATTTTTGTCATTCATTGTATTTATGTGACGTATCACATTTATTAATTGGTGTATTGCCTTGCATCCCAGTAATAAATCTTATGTGAACATAGTGTAAGATACTTTTGACACGCTGTTGAATTTAGTTTGCTAAGATCTTGTTGGGAATTTTACATCTAGATTCATTAGGGATATGGGTCTAGGTATTGGTAACAGTTTTTCAGATAAGACTTTAAAAGCACAAACAACAAAGAAACAAAGAAATGTGTATATTTATTGCAAATAAATATGTGGGACTACATCAAACGAAAATGCTTCTGCACAGCAAAAGAAACAATCAAGAAATGAAAAAAAAAAAAAAAAAAAAACCTAAGGAATGGGAGAAAATACCTGATAAAGAGTTAATGTCCAAATATGAAAAGAATTCATACATAATGATAAAAGCAAACGATCTGACTTAAAAATGGGCAAAGGAACTGAATAGATGTTTTTCCAAAGAACACATGCAAATGGCCAACAAGTACATGAAAACATCGCTCCTCATCAGGGAAATACAAATCCAAACCACAATGAGATATCACCTCACATGTTAGAATGGCTGTCATTGAAAAGACGAGAGATGATAATTGTTGACAAAGATGTGAAGAAAAGGAAACCCTTATTCAGGGTTGGGGGAATATAAACTAGTTCAACAATTCTGTTTTATAAAAACAGTATGGAGTTTCCTCAGAAAATTAAAAATAGAACTACCATATAGTTCAGCAATTCCAACACTGCGTATATATGCAAAGGAAATTAAAAACAAGATATCAGAGAAATATCTATCCTCCCATATTTATTGCAGCATTAGTTACAATAGCCAAGATATGGAAACAACCTAAATGGTAATCAATGAATAAATGGATAAAGAAGATGTGAAATATATGTATACACACAATGGAGTAGAATATTATTCAGCCATGAGAATGAATGAAATCCCACCATTTGCAGCAACAGGGACGCACCTTCAGGCCATTATGCTAAGTCAGAGAGAGACAAGTAACCTATGATCTCACTTATCTGTAGAATCTACAAAAATCCAAACTCATAGGAGCAGAAAGTAGAATAGTGGTTACCAGGGTGTAGAGGGTCACAGAAATGGGGAGATGTCGATCAAATAGTATAAACATCTGCTTAGAAGGTGAATAAGGTCTGAATAGCTAATGTACAGCCTTGTGATTATAGATAACAACACTGTTCTCTGCCCTTGTTTATGCTAAGTTAGTACATCTTTTTTTTTTTTCAACGTTTATTTATTTTTGGGGGGGGGGACAGAGACAGAGCATGAACGGGGGAGGGGCAGAGAGAGAGGGAGACACAGAATCGGAAACAGGCTCCAGGCTCTGAGCCATCAGCCCAGAGCCTGACGCGGGGCTCGAACTCACGGACCGCGAGATCGTGACCTGGCTGAAGTCGGACGCTTAACCGACTGCGCCACCCAGGCGCCCCTAAGTTAGTACATCTTAAATGTTCTCACCACAGAAAATAAAGGGTAGCCATACGACACGATGGGGGTATTAGCTTATACAACAGTGGTAACCGTATGGCAATATATACATACATCAAATCAACACACTGTACACCTTAAAGTTACACCATGTTGTAAGGCGATTGTATGTCAATAAAGCTGAAAAATATTTTCTTAATATTTTTTTTAAAAGCAGCTGAGACTTTTTTTTTCTTGCTCATAAAAGCCTTATCACTTTCTAGAATTCTTTTAGGTGTATGTGGGTCTTATTCTTTCTGATGGATTTTAAAGCTATGCTCATGCAACCTATTTGGCTGGTTCAAACATAGGGATGAGAACAATGGTCTTTTGAGATATCAGCGTGTAAACCAGAAGCACCTATAATGATTTTTAAGTCTTTTTAGCAACCTCTGGCACCTAATATGCAATGCTATAAAGTAGGCACTCAATAAATGTTTGCTGAATAAATATGGATAAGAAAGCAAATTTATTCTGCGTTACATTAGAGTGCAGCAGGACCAGACACAAGGAATGAAGTTATAGGGAGGTAAATTTTGGGTCAATATAAAAATGTACTGTTTAGGAAATATAGCTAACTAAAAGTCAAGCAGGCTTACATGTGCGGTAATCATTTCCAAGTTATTGCAAATGTTTAATAAAGATTTTAGGGTATAAGTAGAGTTACATGGACTGCCTGAATGCTTATCTTTCTTTGTTTTTCTTTGTTTTTTCTTTTTTTTTTTAAAGAGAGTATGAGCAGGAATAGGGTAGAGACAAAGAGAGAGAGGGAGAGAGAAAAATCCCAAGCAGGACCCATGCTGTCAGCACAGAGCCCCACATGGAGCTCGAACCCACCACTGTGAAATCATGACCTGAGCCAAAATCAAGAGTCAGACTCTTAACCCGCTGAGCCACCCACAAGCCCCTACATGCTTATCTTTAGATGATTCGTTAGGTCTTTATAACTTAATAATTGTATATTATTGCAAGAGAGCAAGTTTTATATTTGTTTTTTTTTAATTTTTTTTTACATTTATTTATTTTTGAGAGACAGAGACAGAACACAAGTGGGGGAGGAGCAGAGAGAGAAGGAGACAGAGAATCTGAAGCAGGCTCCAGATTCCCAGCTGTCAGCACAGAGCCCGATGTGGGGCTCAAACTCACAAACCGGGAGATCATGACCTGAGCCGAAGTCGGAGGCTTAACCGACTGAGCCACCCAGGCACCCCCTTTTTTTAATTTTTGTTTTCACATTTATTTACTTTTGAGAGACAGAGAGAGACAGGAGAGCAAGTTTTACGTTTGTAAACCATGTAAAAGGGACCAAACCTTTGCACACACCAAACAGATGTACAAAGAAGATGTACCTTCTAAATTTTTCGGAATCTTTTTTTTTTTTTGAACCGGCTCCTATACCTTAGAGCAGCTGGAACAAAAACAAACGATAAAATTGTTAACTTGTCCAGTCAATATTATCTTAATTCCCAAGGGCTTTAATAGGCCCTGGAAGGATTTTCTCTCTCCTGTTTAAGCGCTCTGTCATTCAGATCCCCCAACTGCTTGATCTTCCCCTTCAAATCCGGACGATAGCATTCAGGTTGGCCTCTGTCACCTCTCTCTTGTGCTACAATTGCATTTTGAGGTGTCTGGATTCTTACCCGCACAGGTGTGAATGGTTTTGTGTGGCCTTTGGGGTACATTGTAGAACAAAGTGGAAACTTCTGTCCTACCTGAACCGTGGCCTCTTTGTCTAACGCCACACTTCCTCTGGTCTATCAGCCTTCTCAACTTCCGCTAGGCTCTGTGTCGACCCTGGGATGGACCAGAGGCTCATCTGCAGGCTAATCTATCCACTCATCCATTCAGGATTTTATTTTTGAAGTGGCTCCTGGGAAGGCTTGACTTAGGGCCTTTGCAGGTTTTATCGCTGCCAGTCCTTGCCCGAGTTTGAGGTTTCCTCCAGCAAAAGAAAAGTGAGGACCACAGGTTTGACACTCAGCCCTCAGACCCCATGTACGGCTATCTCTTCTTCCGCCTTTGTTGGAAGGAACGGCCTTCTGTCATGTGGGAAATGATGCAATGGTGGCCTCTGAGTACATGGTGAGGTAAGTTATACTCAAGCCATGGAACAGGAAGGCTCACAGACCAAATTGAAATGAGTGATGCCCGTAGCGTATTTAATTTAGAACACAAAGCGAGACCCACGTGGAAAGAAACACAGTAGCATTACCTGGATTCTGGGTTATGCAGTGTTCACATCTCTACTGCGTAAATGTTCCACCAGGAGGGGTGTGCTTACAGCAGCGTTGAGGTGCCACAAGAGATGATAACAGACAGGAGTCACCGGGCGGCAACACAAACACCTACTCTGTCGGAGCAAGACCTTAGGGGCAGCTATGTGTGGTCAGAGCGCAGAGCTATAGTTTGCGGATGGTCTACTGAGTCGCCATGGCCTTTTCCCTGAGTGTCTCAAAAAGGGGACACTTAGAGTCACGTGGGTATCACCACTCGGTTCTGGTTTGAGCTTTTATCCATATGAACTGCCTTATGAACCTCATGTGTATCCAGTACATCATAAATATTTACTGTTTACTTTGTCTTTCCATCTCTTTCTATCTTCGTTCACACACATCAGTTTCACTTATTTGATAATTGCCTGACATGAGCAACGGTATATAACTTAACGGAACATTAAAATACATGCTTATTGGGACACTTGGGTCGCTCAGTCAGTTAAGCGTCTGACTTTGGCTCACGGCTCGCGAGTTCGAGCCCCGCATCCGGCTCTGTGCTGACAGCTCAGAGCCTAGAGTTTGCTTCAGATTCTGTGTGCGTGTGTCTCTCTCTGCCCCTCTCCCGCTCACGCTCTGTCTGTCTCTCTCTCAAAAATAAAGTCACATGCTCCACCAACTGAGCCAGCCAGATACCCCATATGTTTATTATTTTAAAACATCCCTATTAATGAACGCTTTTAAAACATCCATTGCATTCATTATCTGTTGTCAGAAATAAACAAACGATTAATTAATTTAGTCAGTTAATGTTTACTATGAGCCTGCTTAGCTTCTGACACTGTACTTGAGCATGTAAAATGCAAGTGAACTGGACTGTTTCTTAACTCCTGTTTCGTGACCTTTAAACAGTGCCAGTACCTGCACAAATGTTCCCCAGTTACATCGATGATCCACCGAATTGAACTGATAACCTTCAACTTTCTAAATATCACAATCTGCTCTTAAAGGAGTATTAGACATGACTTTGGTCCTCAAGGAGCTTAAAAAAAGGCATATTTATTCTTTCTTTCATTCATCTATCCTTAAGACTATAATCAGGCATTGCACAGATTATAGTTTGTAAAAAAAATCTTTATTTGAATTCTGAATGGATTCTTAAATTAGGCAGCATTGGTGGGGTAGGGATATGGGATATCAATGTAGAGGAGACAATTCTTAGAATTTTTAAAGGCGCAAAATCTGAGCACAATGCGTGTACTACGCTCAAAGTATGTATGATAGAGAGTCACCTTCTCAACTAACCAGTTCTCTCTCTTTAATTGTGCATGCAAGTTTTGGAAAGAAGAAGTTGGGCCCAAGAAGCCAAACAATTTATCTGCAAAAAACTAAAATAAAATAAAAGGGCAAAACAAAAGAAGGAAGGAAGAAGAGAGAAAAGAAAGAAGGAAGGAGAGAAAGAGAGAACAAAACAAAACAAAACACGTATCTGAGATGATGCATTATAGCCAGCCGGGACACATGAAATACCAGAAATAGCCATTTCTCACCATGGTGGAAACCTATCAGCTTACAAAGATGTCATACTTCCATTACCTGCCACATGAGCAAATTTGGATACATTCTTCACCCCTATTTCCCAGCTATCATGTTGACTTTTCTGCTTCTGGTTTTACTTGCTATCATTCTTTTTCGCATGAACATTTTTCATTAAAAAAAAAAAAACAAAACACAATTTTCCACCACAGATAATTTCCATGAAGTTTAAGGGTTGTAAATCTCCTCATGATATGTATTGCAGGGTCTTAACCTTTTCATAGAAGTGGTTTCAAACCACAACACTCTTCTTGCAGCCATGTAGGTGTCTTTTGTAACTTTATCAATACATCCTTATTTGATGAAAACAACCAATCAGATGTTGTCTCTTTTTCACGGTCTTTGGATTTTTTGGTTTGATCAGCTTTCTCCTGAGTTCCTGGAAATGCCAGTTACGTAAGGAAGTCTGCCGTGCTTGTAACGTAAGATTTTATTGCCTGTTGGTGTGGACATCTGTCCTGCTGCTACATCTATGCATCCGTTGCATTGCAACTCCATTCTGTGTCTTACTCTTGTTGAATGATCTTCAAACAGTGCCAATGCTTATACAGATGTTCTCTAGTGATGTCGATGATCCACTGACTTGAATTGAGGCCTTAAACTTGGCTAAATATCACAACCTGCTCTTAAAGGGATAAAACTAGTAACTAAGCGACTAGCGGACGGCTGTTGGATTTGCACGATGGTAGCTCATGTTGATGGGTAGAAAAGATACCTAGCCTTTGACAAGTCAGACACACTCAGAGCCTCCTACTTCGCCTCCACGATAATAACCGTACACTCTGCCTAATAGTCTCTGGCTCAGTGAGCTTTGCAATCCAACGGGGTTCGGAACACGAAGTCATTTAGAAGCCACTAAAAACTTCAGTGGCTGACCAGTTAAACAGAAGTTTGATTTTTAGGAAATTCTGCCTTCCTTGAGATAATATATGGCAAGAAATGGGCATTCAATATTTATGCTCACTTTTGAAAATTACTGTGAAATGATATACAGTCCTACAGTAATCCCAAAGTAAGACAGGAGCAAAGGGACACAGAGAGTCTCGCACATGTAAATCCTATTTTAAGCTGGGGTACTGGGATTGCTTATATATGCCAATAAAATCTCCACATGTAAGCTGAGGAAGCTCTTGGCTGTTATAAAATGTAAATCCTCTCTTAAGAAAACAACTGATTTGAAGCGCATTTCTATCTGTGGATCATGCTGTCAGGATTTTAGTGTTCTAATAACCCAGTTCTAATGAGTTCTTATGATTTATTCAATAAGGACTAAAGGTCTTTTATATAATTGTTACCTTGCTGGCTAATACTGTAGGAAATGTTATATAATTCTACGTAGATATATTATTTAGTTCACGTCCTTGAATAATCAAAACAATTAATCATAATTTCTTATTAAATAAGTCACCACTGTCAAAATTACTTTTATTCCTTAGGCTGGAAATCTCTGCTTAAAATTTGTGAAGTATAAAAATTCTGTGAAGCATAAACTCTCTTCAGGTAGATAAAAGTCATTTTAACTGTAAAGAATTGTCAGGTGAGGGACACCTGGGTGGCTCAGGTGGTTAAGCCTCTGACCGGCTCAGGTCATGGTCTTGTGGTTTGAGAGTTCGAGACCCATGCCAGGCTCTGTGCTGTTAGCTGGAGCCCAGAGCCTGCTTCAGTTTCTGTCTTTCTGTCTCTCTCTGCCCCTACCATACTCGCACTCTGTCTCTCTCTCAAAAATACATAAAATAAATAAAATAAAATAAAATAAATTAATAAAATAAAAAATAAATAAAATAAATAAAAATAAAATAAAATAAATAATTTAAAAATTTTTTAATAAATTAAAAATTATAAATTTATTTTTTTTTCAAAAATAAATAAATAAAATAAAATAAAATAAAATAAATAAATTAAAAATTTTTTTTAGAAATAGGTGAATGAAGTCAATAGTTACAGATTCCATTTTGTTCAGGGAATTATGTAAATGGATAAAGAGAGGGAATTCAGCCCTGAATATTAGTATTACCCTTTTTAAATTTTTGTCTGATTTTATTTTATTTTTATGGGTTTTTGATTGTCAAATGAAGTTAAGTGACCTTTTGTCCATATCTACTAGAATAAATAAGGATGTCCATACTTCCTCTTGGTTCCTCTGACTGCGATGAGACAGTCACTCACATTGATAGAGTCAGTGTAAGGCGGACCATTGGGTTAAGGGGACATCGAACTTAAAATTCATGTCACTGGGAGTGTCGGTACCTCCTTAAGAAGTTAAAGTACTCGTGAAATTTCTGTGATTTGGATTTGATGTGTGTAGTACCATTGTCATTTTCTCCTACGTTCTCCCCTTCGCTGGGATCACACTTCTAACAGGGTGTCTGGACTTTCTCAAATACATTTACTCGGCCAACATCTATAGTACTTCTCTATGTCAACCACAGAAATTAGCATCAGAGACATAGGTGAATATGTTAACTAGACTTTATTGCAGTGATCACTTAACAAGCTATAAAATATAGAATCACTATACTGTACACCTGAACCTGACATAACGTTACATGTCAAAGATACCACAATAAAACAATTTCTGTGGAACTGTTTAGAAGTTAATAGGTGCTTGAAAACTGAATAACTTCAGTCGCTGATGAGACATTGAAGCATTTTGTTTGTCGGTAATTGGTGGAAGAGAGGCTGTTTGGAGTTCGGCTTACGTATTTCTGCACCCTGATGTATGAAGGAGTTACACATGTAATTTCATGTGTAATTTCACATGTAATTACATGTCAGTCATGTAATTTTCTCTGGCTTCCGTGCTATTTCAGGCCATAAATTCCTGTACTGTTTTCTTAGAGGTTGTTTAAAACAGTTCTATGATTTGTTATGTAATTCGTACAGAAGAATACATATACAATATATATCATCTATGAAGCATATCAATAGTATCTATAATACTTTTACGTATACATAAAAACTTGCCACTGGATTTAAATTAGAATATTACCCATATAGAGAGCTGTTCCTAATACTACATTTTTATTCTGTATTTATGCAACCCTTCCCTGATTATATAACAACATCCAAGTATTTTAAAGTTCCTGTTATTATTTCTTCCTTGATGAAGCAGTTGAATTTTATGTAAGTTGTATTTTAATAAAGCTATTAAGAAACAAGACATGAAAAACAAGGTGAAATCAAGGTTATTAATAATTTTGTTGAATTTCTCAGATCTTTATCAGGTTTCTGTAGGCAAGACCTATGTCTTGCATAATTGACAGGATAGTTATGGAACCTCCAAGTATGGTGCTATGTTTTTAACTTTCCCTATGTTCTATAAATTTTTCTTTTATATATTTTAAAAGTATTTTCAGGTGCATATATTTTTCTGGTGTGTGGAGTATTTTCTCACGTGGTGACAGAATTCTCTACTGCAAAAACTATTTTGTCTTAAAGTCTATCTATTCTGACATAAATATTGTTCTCCCAATTTTCTTTTGGCTAGTGTTTTCCACATTTTCCCCACATTTTTCAATCGTACAGTGGCATTATATTTTAAATGTATTTCTTATGACTAACATAGCACAGAGCTGTTTTTGAATCCAATCTGTTTTGAAGTACATAAATACATGTTTCAGTTTATCAGTTTAAATATAGTTTACATATTTTATTATATTTTTTATATATTTAATTATATAAATATGTCAATATTTAAATAAGCATAACATATTTTAATACTTAAATACACATTGAATACAGTCAGACTTTTCAGTTTTATTTGTGCTTCCCTTCTATTCTGTTTTTTTCTTTCTTTTCTCTCTCATTTTGTTTATATTTTAATCTCTTGCTTAGTTTGATTCCTTTTCCTCCTTCTATCCCACTAATATATCAGATAAAAAATCTATTTCTAGTCATTTATTATTAATTTTTGAAAACTGATTACACTTCCTTAGCTATACTTACTTATCAGAGCCTATAATGAATTTGGTCTTAAAACACCTTGCCCCACCTCTCACACCATGAAAAAAATGTAGAGACTTTTCGATACTTAAGATCATGTATTCAATTTAAATTCCATTTTCGTCTATTTAGTTCTCTCATTTGTGGGAGGGAATCTACTGTAGGCTGTTGTTGTTTAGTTTAACATACATTTCTACTAACTTATTTGCTCATCATTCCTTCTTGTATTTCATTCCTCCTACCCTAGGTCATTTTTATTCCTGTGAAATTATTTCCTTTGAGAGCAAGTTTTGTAAAGGCATTTGGTAGTAACCTGTTCATTTTAGTTTCATCTGAAAATGTCTTTGTTATGTCGCTTGTAAGACAATACACAAAGTATTCCTGTGTGTCAACAGAAAGTCAATATTACGTTTATTTGCCTGTTTTCCACTAATGAAATAGCTGTGGGATTGTGTCTTCACTATCTCCTCTGCTAGCTGCTTATAACTTTACCGTAGTAAACTTGTTTGCATTTTATATATTGGTGGGTTTCATAAAACTATTCCCCTGCTACCAAATACCTACTTTATAACCCAAGGAAGTAATTTTGGAGGTCAATTCTTATTTTTCTTAAAGATTGTATTTTTAAGTAATCTCTACATTCAACATAGGGCTAAACTCACAACCCCGAAATCAAGAGTCACATGCTTCACCAACTGAGCCAGCCAGGTGCCCATGTCAGTTCTTATTTTTAAATAAAATGAGTATTTTGAAAGCCTCGTAGGAATATGTTACTAAAATGTTATCTATCTTGGATGTCTGATATTATAATCTTTAGGATTTTATCACCTTATCTAAAGAAAATTAACTGACCAAACTGTGCATAACACAAGTGATGTATCTCTTAGAAAGAAAAATCTTTGTTAATTGTAGTCCTGATGGCAAGCTTTGAGAAAGTTTCTCATCTTACACATGGTTTTGTTTATTTCATTTTCCATGTATGCACTAAACTTTTTATAGTTCGTCATAAAACACGTAAGGTTTATTTTGAGACTGAAATGGATAATCAATTACAAATGATAAACACAGGTGTCTGCTAAGTGATCAGAATGATGGTTCTTCCTTTCTTGGGTTCAGAACCAATGGATTTGTTTTTCTTCACGAATTTATTATTTCTTTAGATCAGGATTACCATTGGTAAATGAAACTAAAAATTCTCACTGTGGATTTATAGTCAAGACTATGTTTTTAATGTTTGTTTTTGAGAGAGAGATAGAGAGACAGAGTGTGAGCGGGGGAGGGGCAGAGAGAGAGGGAGACACAGAATCTGAAGCAGGCTCGGGGCTCCGAGCTGTCAGCACAGAGCCCGACGTGGGGCTCGAACTCATGACCTGCGAGATCATGACCTGAGCTGAAGTCCGACGTTTAAACGACTGGGCCACCCAGTCGCCCCAAGACTATTTTTAAAGTCTCCTTTCTAAGCCCAAAACTTCAGTCAGATAAAATCAAGAGAACCTTGAGTCAAATAGTTTCTGTCTTCTATTTTTTCTGTGATAAAATAATGGCGTCCATCATCCTACCTCTCATTTTACAAGGTGGAAGGTGGGAAAGGCTGTTATAAATCTAGTAGTCTAAACGCTTCAATCTTTGGGAAGGAAAGGTAGTCCCAGATTAGTGATGCAGAAGAATGAGAGGTAGCAAAGCTCATTAACTTGTTTGTTAGTCAAGAAGAGAACCCATTTGGTGCCTGGATCTGTCTCTCTCTCTCAAAGATAAACATTTAGGGGTGCTTGGGAGGCTCAATCAGTTAAGCATCTGACTTCAGCTCAGGTCGTGATCTCGAGGTTTGTGGGTTTGAGCCCCACTTTGGACTCTGTGCTGACAGCTCAGAGCCCGGAACCTGTTTTGGATTCAATGTCTCCCTCTCTCTCTGCCCCTTCCCCCTCGCACTCTGTCTCTCTCAAAAGTAAACATTAAAAAAATTTTTTTTTTAAGAAGATAACTCATTTTTTTTTCCATGACACAGACTTGTTTCTTTTTGCTTCAGGAGCCACAAAACAAGCAACAGTCTTAGCTTATCGATGGATGGAAAATAGCTAACATTTACCATGTCACTGAATTCTCAGAATACTCCTATGAAATATTTACTATTGTTATCCTGATTCTGTAAGTAAGCACATTGGGGCACAGAAAGGTTAACTAAGTAACTCACCCAGAGCTACACAGTTTTGGTGAATGGCATGGCTGCAAACCCATTAGTCAAACCCAGAAAACCGCTCTCAACCAACACCAAATATGGCTACTTCCTGTATCATTTAGTCAAATGGAAAGCAAATTTTGAGGAAAAATTCTTGGTTTTAAGTCAGGTGAAGATTCACTTTGGGTTGAATTTTTCTTTTCCTGGTGAAAGAGTGAAAACGCGAAAGAGTGAAAAGTGGGCTTTTGTTCTGGAGAAGTCCTGAGAAAGAGTTAAGTAGACGGAAGCTGAGATTTCATCCAGGTGGCTGGATTGGAAAAAACCTAACTATTCTTCCATATATTCAGCTAGAAGGGCGCAAATGTGGACCCGAGAAATAATGATAGAAAACAAAAAAGAGAAAGAGAAAACTCTCCACAGAAAAGCTCCAGGGAGATAGAAGAATTCAGCAAAAAGAATTTGCTCCTCAAATGCAATGTGATCCAAACTGGGGAGCTTTACTCATATTTGCTTCCAGGTCACTGAGAGGAGGCAATGCAAGTTTCAGGGATTTTAAAAAATTACACTGAGTCCTGGATTCTTATCAAAGAACATGTTAAAATATCTTGGTGATTCCTAGAGGTGATGAGTCTTTAACTGATTTTAACTGTATTTGCTAAAGGCACACAGCGAAATGGACTACGCTTTAATAAAGGACTTAAGAAAAAAAATCATTGAATTTGGGGCAACACCAAGTGAATTCTACCAATAGTTCTGCCAACAAACATGCCTGTAAGCAAATTATGGGAAAATACTGACAGTGTTTGGCTTGAGCAGGGTCTCAAACTAGGAGCCACATCAAATCCACCAGCAAAGATGCTTCATCTGGGCAGTGTAGGGTTTTTAAAGATTAGATCTGATTTGTCCTTGGGCAGACCCGGCACGTCAGTAGACTGTGGCACCAGCACTCCCAAGTGGTTTGCGCTCTCTGCCATTCCTGGCCCCTGATGCTATGTGGATTTCCCACCTCTGGTTTAAGCGTGAGATTTGTTCAAAAGGATAGCGACAGGGGCACTGAGACTTGGCAAAGTTGTAGAAGAAATCCACTCCTAATCAAATACGACCACTACGATTAATGAAGTGGATGGAGTCATCGGCTCTAATTCTCCCCTCCCAGCAACTGTGCTCTCTGCCAGGAAATGCCTTAGTGACATCCCTCTGTGAGTCACGTCTCGGCCTCCCATGTTCGAGTTTGGGCACAAGACTTGCCTTCCCAGATAGAATGAGACAGTGGTGACCATGTGTTAACGCTAAGCCTCGGCCTCCAGAAGCCTTGTGTGTTTTTGCTTGCTCTCTTGTGTTTCTGCCACAACCATGGTATCAGGATGTTTGGGCTAATCACTGGGCTTCGGAGGAGATAGTACACAAATGAATATGCATGATGAACATGCATTTAAAAAATATTCACATGTTCAAAATCGCTAGAAAAATCAAACCGTGCAAATTACATCCCTGAAAGATCATATGTTGCATATCAAATTAGGAATTAAAAAAATACTGTGTGCTCCGGGTGCTTAGTTTTGGGATGTGGGAGCAAAGATAATACACGTTTTTGTAGGTTTGTGGATTACCTCCACCTTTCCGGAAAACAATTTGGAATATAGCGTCAGAGACATTCAAAATACTCCTAAGAATTTTTTACCTTAATAATTCTACATTGAAGAATTTTGCCTTAAAATAGAATTGTGCAGACCCAAAGTACACAGATCTTCATAGCTTTTCACAGCTTTGTTTATAATAGCAAAACATCAGAACTCACAGTCGGTAACTGAACTTAAATGATGACCCAAAAATATAATTGGATTCCATAAAGTCATTAAGAATATTGTTACAGACGTACATGTCCTGACTTAGAAAGAAATAGAGAAGAATTGGATAAATTGCCAAAGAAAGAAAGTTACAGAACCATATCTAGATAATTATATCTCTCTTTTGTGCAAAACTGTTCAAATATACTTTACATAAAAGTTAAAAGTCTATGCCACAAATGTAAAGCAAGTAATGTAAATTTTATCATTCATGCCTATCTGTACTTTGCAGTTTTTTGTAAGTATATTTTTACTCGTGTAATTAAAAATTAAATAACAAAATGGGGTGCCTGCGCGGCTCGGTCAGTTTAGTGTCCAACTCTTGATTTTGGCACAGGTCATGACCCCAGGGTCATGGAATGGAGCCCCAGTTGGGCTCCATACTGAGCATGGAGACTGCTTAAGATTTTCTCTCTCTCTCTTTCTCTCCTCCTCTCCCCCTCTCCTCCATCTGCTCTCTCTATCTCTCTCTTTCAAATAAAGAAAATTAATTAAAAAATTAAATAACAAAGGCACCCCCCTCCCCCTCTTAACATGGCTGATTCAATATTTTAGAGTAGCTAAAAAACAGATCAAACCTGTTCTTTGGCTGTAAATTAAATCTTGAATTCTATTTCTACTCTTTTACCTGTGTCCAAAGTCTCTCCTCCTTGGTGGTTACTTCTGCTCCTGATCCTACTCTATTTTAGGTTTAACATAAACAGTCAAGGGATCCTTGGGTTTTGGTTTTCCCTCCTGCCCTCACTGCCGAAATATAAAAAGGTAAAAAATAAAATGTGGATTTTCAAAATTCGCCTTTATAATCACAATACGAATTTTTACTTCTTATTTTCGTTTTTCTAAATATTCATATTCCAACTCTTCCTAAATTATCTGTATTATACTCATAATAATTTCATTGTCTACAAAGGAGAGACTTAGAAAGATCATACATTTGGGGTGCCTGGGTGGCTCAGTTGGTTAAGCGTCTGACTTCAGCTCAGGTCTCCGACTTCAGCTCAGGTCATGATCTCGCCGTTTGTGAGTTTGAGCCCCGCGTGGGGCTCTGTGCTGACAGCTCGGAGCCCGGAGCCTGCTTTGGATTCTGTGTCTCCCTCTCTCTCTGCCCCTCCCTGACTCACACTCTGAATCTCTCTCTCTCCCAAAAATAAATAAACATCAAAAAAGGGGAAAAAAAGAAAGATCATATATTCAACAATAAATATTTGGTAGTTTTAATCACTGCAACACCCCTCACAGTTCAAAACATGGCTATGTTGGTGGCTCCTCACATGGAAAAAATCTGTAGAATTAGGGGGGAAAATGAATGTTGAACATTTATTGAGTGTTTAACTCTCTTACTGACCGTTGCTAACATTAAGAAATGAAGGGAGGCAACCTGACTTTGCTAATGACCTTGAAAATATAGAAATTAATTTCATGCTTGTATTTGTCTTTCTGATAAGTGGCATCCAGACAAAAGTTTTTAGCATCATCTGGCCCAACCACTGGAAGGAATCTCAGGCTAGAATACCAGGACAAATCAAATGTGAAGTCAGTAATTTTCTCATCACTCATGGCTGCTGTGAAACGCAGTCAATGTCTAATCTTCTGTAATAACTACAACTGTGTGCCAATTCCCTTAGTGCTCTGCTAAATATAGAATTTTACTTATTTTGATTTGGGGTCTTTTTTGTGATAATCTTTATCAGTTTTATCTTTTCTTTCAAAGTATTCATACTTACTTCCATTGCTCAACCAACAAAAGGATTTCTTTGAAGAGAAATCCTCAGTCATTAGGCTCAGAAACAATTCCTCTCCCTATTTCCAGGAATCAAAGTACAGATTGAATCGAGTTCTTCTGATAGCTTTAGTTTGGTTTTATTTTTTCCGTAGTTCTCAGAAGAAAATAAACTTTAAATGTTGAACTTACTAAAATAATTATACATAAATTAGAAAATAGTGATTTCTGAGTCTCTTTAAGAATATATTTCTCGGGGCGCCTGGGTGGCGCAGTCGGTTAAGCGTCCGACTTCAGCCAGGTCACGATCTCGCGGTCCGTGAGTTCGAGCCCCGCGTCAGGCTCTGGGCTGATGGCTCGGAGCCTGGAGCCTGTTTCCGATTCTGTGTCTCCCTCTCTCTCTGCCCCTCCCCCGTTCATGCTCTGTCTCTCTCTGTCCCAAAAATAAATAAACGTTGAAAAAAAAATTAAAAAAAGAATATATTTCTCTTTTTAAAGTAATCTCCACACCCAACATGGGGCTTGAACTCACGACTCTGAGATCAAGAGTCACATACTCTACTGACTGAGCCAGCCAGGTGCCCCTATTTCCATTTTTTAAACCACCAAAATAAATACACAGGAAAATATACATAGGAATAAAACACACGTAGGAATAAAAGCCATTTCAAGGACCCAGATAGGCTTCTCTCTAATACTTAATAATGGAGATGTAGATATTTATCTAAGGAATAGAAACTTCATTATTTCTTTATAAGAATCTAAGTTTAAGTTAAGAACTTGTAAGTTATTAACATTTTTCCAAGAAGGTCTTGGGAAATATGAACCAGATAGTTTAAGAAAGCGTCAGATATAACTAGACTTTAATGTGTTTTTCCACAGAAAGGGACTTCTTTCTTCTCAAAGTTGAATTGATATTATAAATTGAATTATTTTATTTTGCCAACGAAAAGTAATTATATACTCATCCTAGTTACATGACTATCATCATTTAAATAGCCGTATGACTTTTGAGTTATTAACATCTGCAATTCCACATGTCCAGTCATGAAAGGAGGTTAAATATAACCTCAAGTATGCATTCCCTCAGATATTCGTTTGTTCTGCTCTCATTCAAAAGTCATTTTGGAGTCTGCGTTCATGACACAGCCTGGAAATACAGCCACAAACAAGTAAGGCATTGTGTCTGCTTCCTCAAGCTTCCCTGCTGATAGGAAAATCCAATCCTGAAGACAATTGTCAAAGAGTATTAATGGTAGAGTTAGATCGAGGTGCCGTGGAGCGCTGTGGAAGGTCAACCCACTCACTGTCCAAGGGAGGTTTCCCAGAAATACCAGCGTTAGGACCTAAGGTAGGAGTAGTTCTAACTGGTGCTGAAAAATGAATAGTAGCTCCTATGAACTCTTCTAAAACAATTAACTGTATGGACAAGCACAGTCTAAGTGAAGGGGACCACTTGGTGTAAAATCACGAACATGGGCACAGAATGAAAAGACAGGAAGGGAAATATTAAAAAAAATTTTTTTTCATCTTTATTTTTGAGAGAGAGAGAGAGAGAGAGAGAGAGAGAGAGAGAGAGCTCAAGCAGGGGAGGGCAGAGAGAAGGAGACACAGAATTCAAAGCAGGCTCCAGGCTCTGAGCTGTCAGCATAGAGCCCGATGTGGGGCTCGAATTCATGAACCGGGAGATCATGGCCTGAGCCCACGTCGGACGCTTAACTGACTGAGCCACCCAGGGGCCCCTGGAATATTTTTAAGATACACCAATCCCACCTTTTGTCCTCTTCATTTATACCTTAGAGTACTGTTGACTCTGGACATCCGTGCCTGATCTTGAAAGATATTGAGGTTAGTAGGGGAACAACACTGGCAGTTTTCTAAAAGGCAAATTGATAGTATTCAAATTGTGTATGTATGTGTATATATATATATATATATATATATATATATATATGTAATCGAGCATGTCCATTCTTGGAATCAATCTTCAGCAGGTGCTCATATATATATAAACAGAAATTTATGCTCAGTAACAGCAAATGTTGGGAGAAAACTCAACAATGGGAGAATAAAAATAAATACATTTTCACAATATACAGAGTTAGAAATGTAACGCTCAGAAAGTTAGTGTAAGTAGTGAAAAAACATCTAAAGTGGGATAAGACAAAGCTTTTCTACACTGATTATGTATTATTTGAATAGTAAGAAAATTAATATAATTTGCTCTTTTTAAATTTTTATTTTTAAGATACCTATACATCACTTGAATCAGATCATTCTGTAGGGTTGGGAGCCATCTCCACCTCGCTAATATTCTAATCTATTGAAAACCTTTAATTTACAGCATCTCATTGAGTCTACTTCCCAAGCTCGAGGAAAAAAAAAAAAAAAATGGCCACACTGGTAGCTTCTAAAGTGGTAGAAATCCGTAGAATTGGGGGGAAAAGGAAATGCTGAAGATTTATTGAGTATTTATTTAACTCTCTGGAAGATACAAAGCTCAGCAACGTACATCTATGATCTGGTTTAATCCCTTGGAACAACAACAGCACCACAAGCAAGGTGATATGAAGCCTCTTTGTATATCGGACAGGCTGACGTTCAGAGAAATCAAGCGACCGTCCCAAGGTAAGGTGGCGACTCTGTGATGGGGCTGGCGTTCAAAACCAGGATGCTTGAAACTGCAGCCCGAGGTATTACCAAGTTGAATTGATGCTATGATGACACTCATCTTGGTTATGCAGAAACTGAGGTTCTTAATCCTGAAGAGACGGAGTTCCTGCGTCCAAACTGTAATGCCATACATCTCTTAAAGCTGCTGCTGATTTTCACATTGATGTGTTCTGAGGCTAAATCTCATGGTTTTGCCCACTACCTTACGTCTATGTGCTTGAGATGCAATGTCTTTTCAGTGACCGGCAGTAGCTGAATTCTCAAAAATAAGTAAAGTGCAAGGGACGGCCTGAGGGTAACAATGTTCCTGGCGATTTCCCTGTCGGCCTTCCTAACTCCATAACTTGAACAAATAAATGTGCTCTGTGGTTGGTGTGGCCGGAAGCTCTGGGAGCCTGGTGTCACTCATTTCAACTTAGCGCAAGCCCTTGACGGATTTCTTCTTGAGACCCTCCTGTGTTACCTCCAGGGCTACAAGGTGGTATCACCATGGGCTCTGGACCTTCCTCGCCTTCAGATTCTTGGGCCGAACGTCAGCCGTTTAAAATATACATCTGGTCTGATTTGATGACAAATACGCGAAAATATATTTTAAACAAATAAAAACTCAACTGGTATCCCGGGTAGTTAATTAGAAATGAAGCACCGCCAGTAACAAAGACATTATCTGCCAATTTCTCAATTGTCTTCTGATCCACTTTACCTGGAAAATAAAGCTTCTGCGGAGAAAGGTAACGATAACAGACTACATCTGATAAATAAAAATAAGGAGTTTCCTCCGCTCGTTGAAACGGGGCCATCCACAGCTCACCACTGAGGTGGAAACCAATCATCTCTCAGCCTACAGTAATGTCATGATAGTATAACTGTGATCCACTCAATGGTCTTCTGCAGGCAATTTTTTAAAATTTTTTAATGCTTATTTATTTTTGAGAGAGAGAGAGAGAGAGAGAGAGAGAGAGAGAGCGCGAGCATGAGCAGGAGAGGGGCAGAGAGAGAGGGCGACACAGTATATATGTGAACTGGTGCTTACCTCTGCCACGGTATGAGAACCAAATTAAAAGCATCATTGCAATTTGTGTTTGTGGAGGAAGATTACTCAGAAAACAAGCTGACTTTACAGGACTTTAAAAAACTATGTGGCAGGTATTTACAGCGTTGTGCTAGTAACAAAGTATTTTCATTTCCTCATTCAGGCACGTGTGGAATTTCTTTTGGAAATTCTTTTGGAATAGTACTCCATTAGCCCACGATTTGAACCTTAATAGTATTTATTTGTAAATATTGCACAAATCAAAATTTTCCTTTCTGATTCTCCTTTCTTTTTACTCATCCCAAATTTCAAAATAGTTCAACTTCAAAATAGCTTCTTTTTGTTGTTTTTTTAAAACTTGTAGGCTGTGTTCTATATGCGGCTTGTTCTGTATTAAACTTGTATACTGTGTTCCAAATGGAGCTTTTTCTGGAATATTTCTCTATGCAGTCTCTGCTCTGGGATCTGCTTATCTGCCTCATTAATTTCCCTTTTTCTGTTAGATCACATTCATTATCATACCCAAGGGCTCCAGCATTTCCCATCGTAAAAAACAGACCTGGACTCCAGGGTTCTCCTCCCAAGAGCCCATTCCTTATTCACAGAGAAATTCAGAATTCACTTCCTTCCCTTTCTGTTCTCTCTTGCATTCTTCCCTCTCCCTCTTCTTCTTCACTACACCGAAGTTCTCCTCATGGCTATCAAAGTCCATGAGCCTTACAATTAAGGTATATATATCCATTATTCGCGTTGGACACGGGATCCCAGCAGCGTCTGCCATAAAGGCCGATCCCTCTTTCACGACACACTCCTTGGCTTCTGTGAAAGCACGCTTTCTTGGTTTTCCTCCTCCCTCTCCTTAGCGAATGTCTTGTCTCAAAATATGTGTTACATACTTAATATTTGTTTCGTTAAGGGTTTTTTGGTGAGGTTTTTATCTTGTTCTTTCATTTGGAACAAATTCGTCTCTTTCTACATTTTGCTCGACTGCATGAATTAGACAAAAAAGCCATATACCACATTCTTGAAAGGGTGGGTGACCCCGGGGGCGTCTGGCTGGCTCAGTTGGTAGAGCATGCTACTCTGGATCTTGGGATTGTGGGTTCCAGCCCCACATTGGGAGTAAGATTACTTTATAACACTGAAAGAGTGGCCTCCTGTAGGAGAGACTTACCATTCAGCCTAGACTTAGCACTTGGCTCTTCTCAACCCTTTGTGATTGTCTAAGCAGCAGTCCGATGAAGTTGCTTCCAGCTTATCTCTCTACTCTCAGGCAAAAGACCCCAAACCCAAACAACCCCCTCCAGGCCATAAGGACTGCCTTGAGCCAGCAAGACCCCGCCCATTACAACGACCAACTTGACCTTCAATGCCTACCAGCAAGTCTGCTCTGACCTTTGCCTCACGCTTTCCTTTAACCTGGAAGTATTTTCCGCACTTTGGTAGACCCTCTTTGAGATGTTACTCCACCGTTTTCCAGGGTTGGCCTCACTGAAATAAATTCCTTTCTTAATTAATCAGTGCTTGCTTCTTTCTCTGCCTTTCGATTTGGCGGCGGTGAGTGGCTGAAGCTGGTCCGTCTGGGACCCCAGAGCCCTGAGCTCCCGCTACAGCAGGCTTTTAAGGGCTCTTTCTCTGTTGTCCTGAGGAACCCACAAAAGTAAGGCCACTGGCCACCAGAGCCTGGCGGGATGGAGGTGTGTGTGGGGGTGGGGGGGCAACCACAAACAGCAGGGTTTCAGAAAAGTGTATAAGCTCTTCTCTGGGAGGCAGGGGTGAGATGGAGCCAGGCAGAGGGGGGGGGGGGGCGCCGGGCTCCGCAGCACCCTGTTCCCAGACAGCGCCTCCTGGGTCCGGAGTCGTGTGCCAAACTGGAAGCCTGCCTCTCCCCCATCAAGGCTTGAGAACAAGAGATCCTGGGGGAAGGGGGAGGAGCGTGTTTCAGTCTGCTATGTGTTCCTTGCAGGGTGGCGGTCGCTTAGAACTGCCCCTCTGCTTGTCACAGTCCTGGGGGGACCCAGGCCAGAGATGAGGGCTACCCTTGGAGGCAGCCAAGAACCATGAGCACCAGTTGCAAGCTGCGTGTGCAAATTCACCTCGGGAGACGGGAGACGGGAGACCCTCAGCTCCGTGGTAGGCTGGCTGGGAGGGGAGGGGAGCGGAGGGGAGGACTTGCCTGCGCAGAACGACGTGGGGGAGCGCACACCCAGCGCCCCAGAGGAAAAAAAGGACGGAGCTCTCGGCTAGGGCAAGGCAGGGGAGATGCGAACACAGGGCCCACAAGCCAGTGGGCCAAAGACGGGTGCTCAACTAGGTGCCTGCCTCTCGGGCTGGTATGAAGATGAGAAAAGGAGCCAGGATTGCAGAAGGAGGTGCGGGTCTGCAGGGGCCCCCCTCTGCGCTGCACCCCCGCAGGTGAGTACGTGTGCGGTGGGAGCCCCTTTCCAGCCACCTCTCGGTTTCTTACAGTCTCCTGGGTCTGGTAGACCACCGCCCCAGGGGTTTTCAAAGCTAGATGGCTGGGGGCTCTTCTCTCAGGTACAGGCCTCGAAAGTTGGGGTGTCCGATGAGGGGTTCAGCCCCTTCCCTCATCGGGGAGAAGCTCCAGGTTTTGAGTTCCCTCCGGATGGCAGGCGGCGGGCTGTGCAGGGAGCGGAGTTCACGTGGAGAGGGCGTCCCAGCCTTTGCCACCTGCTTCGGTGTGGTTTTCCGCTCGCTCAACTGATGTGCGGTTTTGCTCAGCTAGCATTTACAGTCTCTCTCTCCTTATTTTTTATTTTTTCCAAGGGAAACTCTTCCATTTGTGGCACACACTTCGTGTGCCCGTGGGAGAAGGTGAGCCTGGGACCCTCCTGCATCACCACCTTGATCTGGAGCCCCCCCCCCCCAAATTTCCTAGTTGTGTTGTCTCCAGGGCTCTGGCATAGATCCCTTGTTGTCTCTATATTTTTTCTTGCCTCATGGCCTTAACTACTGCGTGAAGAGGCTTCCTACTCCTCAATCTGTATTTCCATCTCTGACCGCCTCTCTGAGTTCCAGACATAATTCCTCAACTACTTTCGTGAAAACTGTAGGTTCTTGTCCGGTAAACATCACAGACTTCCTTACCGGTTACCAAACTGAACTCTTGTGTCTACAACCTTCCTGAATATTTTCTGCCTCTTTTTATTTACTTACTTACTTATTAAATTTTTTTAAGTTTATTCATTTATTTTGAGAGAGACAGAGAAAGCATGAGTGGGGAGGGGCAGAGAGAGAAAGAGAGAGTATTTCAAGCAGGCTCCATGCTGCCAGCACAGAGCTGGGTGTGGGGCTCAAACCCACGAACTGTGAGAGCATGACCTGAACCCAAACCAAGAGTTGGGATGCTTAACAGAGTGGGATGCTTAACTGACTGAGCCACCCAGGCACCCCTCTACCTCATTGTGGTAAACAACACCATTTACTACTGAGTTTTTCAAGCCAGAATAGTTTCCACGAATGCCTTTAGGAAGAATGAAATTTATCTCCATAATAAGTCCCAGAGTCTCCGTTTGTCTACTCTTTCTGTACCGTTGTTACCACTCTAGTCCAAGTCTTCCCACCTCCAGTAAGCTTCTGCAAATCCCACAATTGGCCACCCACATCCACCGATGACCTCCCCCCTAGCTTATTATTCATACAGCAACCACATGAGCTTTTTAATAACAAAATTCAGAACATGCCATTTTCTAACTTAAATCCCTTTGCTGGCTTCCCATATCCTTAGGATAAAACACAGAGTTCTGACAAGGCATGTCAAAATCTGCCTTTCTCCCCGTATCTGCTACCACACTATACTTTTCCTGCTCTCCATTCACACAGACTTCCTTTGAGGTAACTACAATACTTTAAATATCCCATCTGAAAATCTCCCCCACTCCTAATTACTCTCTATCACGTCATTGTGTTTATTTCCTTCAGATCGCTCATTTACTGCACTTTATAATTATGTTGTGTGTGTTTTACTTAGGGATCTTCTAATAGGAAGAGGCATTTATATTCTGGATTCCACCAGACAAGGGGCTTTGCCGTACTTCAACTATTTTTTCTCACCACCTAGAAAAGTGCCTGACATATTGTAGGTGTTCAGCAAATATTCATTGAGCCAACAATAAGGCCACTTTCATTCCATTTTGCTAAACTGTAAATGTATCCATTCACGAGTACTAAATGAAAACTTATGTGCTGCATTTGGTAAGAAACTAATATCACTCGGCATCTAGAATAGAGGTCAGCCTGCTATAGCCTGAAGGCCAAATTCTACCTGCTGCCTGTTTTTACAAATAAAGTTTTATTGGAACACAGCCCTACCTATTCATTTACCTAGTCATTGTCTGTGCCTATTTGTGCTGTAAAGTTAGAGTTGAGTAGTTGTATCAGAGACTGTCTTTCTTGGCTTGGGAAGGCTGAAAGATTTGCTCCCTGGTCCTTTACAGGAAAAGTTTATTGACCTCTGCTCTAAAAAGATCCCAGTGTGATCATTGCTTCAGTAGAAAATCTTTAGTTAGGTTTTCTTTTTTTTAAATTTTTAAATTTTTTTTTTTTTGAGAGACAGAGCATGAGCGGGGGAGGGGCAGAAAGAGAGGGAGACACAGAGTCCCAAGCAGGCTCCGGGCTCCCAGCTGTCAGCACAGAGCCCGACACAGGGCTTGAACTCATGACCAGTGAGATCATGACCTGAGCTGAAGTCGGACGCTCAACCAACAGAGCCACTCAGGTGCCCCCAGGTGGGTTTTCAGAGCTAACAATCAAGCAAAGAATTTTAAAGACAGCATAATGCATCCTATACCGGATCAAGATCAGTGCCCATTCTTCACCTCCCGATATGTATAGTCCTGAGTCTTCTGGAGTTTTCGTCTAGGCTTACCCATTAACACTTGACAACCACCAGGCCCTAAATGTTTTCTAAGTTCAGTCTCATCATCTGTGAGGTGAGCAGGATAGCATTTGCTCTGACTAACTGAGCGCTCGTGAGGAGAGAGTGAAGTGTCCCACACAATGGCTGGGTTTTGATTTTGACTTCATCTTTCCGATGACTCCTTCCTAGCGCTGTCCTAAACAGTTCCTTCTCCCTGCTTCACTTCTGGGGGATGCTATTTTGATTACAGATTATGATCATGACTTGTGCAATTAGACTGTCCGGATTTAAATTGCAACTCTTGCATATAAGAGTTTAAAAAATCATTTTTATTAAGATATGATTCACATACAACATTGTATAAGCTTTGGGTGTACAACATTGATTTGACATTTTTATGTTGTGATGTGATCGCTATTGTAGCATCAGCTGACAATCACATCTCAGAGTTATCATTTCTTCCAGTGGCAGGAAAAATTAGGATCTAGTCTCTTACCAAGTTTAATGTCTATAATACAAGTTTATTGTCTGTTATCACCGTACCATGTACAGATCTCGAGAACTTATTTATTTACTGGTTGCAGACATTGATAAGTTCATTTTTTCAAGTCTTAGTAAAATGAGGAAATAACAGCTAATGTTCATATCAAGGTTACTGTGAGTCAGGTGGTGCTTTAAGCCCTTTAGATGCATTCATTTGTTTAATACTCTTAGCCACACAAGTCAGGGTTATTATTATTCACATCCCATTTCATAGATAATAACATTGAGGCACCAAGAAAGTTAAAAAACTTGTCCAACATTACGGACGCAATAAGTCAAAGAGCTGAGATTTGAACCCAGTCCTCGGGCTTCGCTTTTTATCTTCGCGTAAAATTCTGGTTGGGATTAAATGAAGGAAACGATGAAAACTTCTTGACCGTGCTTACATTAGAAGGCATGCCATAAATGCTACTTATTATTTTATACAATCTTCTGTAGGCTATTCTGAATTGAAAATGTCCCATCCTATTCTTCCAGAATTACTTTGATTATTTCTGAATAAATTAAGTTGAGATGAATATATTTAGTTGATCCATTTGCATGATACCATTTAAATAGCCGCAAACTCACCTTTAATTTTTATGTGTGTGTGACGTCATGCCCTCTAGGAAAAGACCCTAACATCCAGGTAAGCCAGATTTCTTCGCAGCCCCTCTCTCTTCAGCCTGGGTAACCAAGACAAAGTAAAAAATTCCTTCTAATTTTAATCTTAAACCTATCTGTCCCTACGATGTCTGCAACATGTAATAGGCCAGGAATTGAAATCTGGGAAGAATAAAGTGAGGTGAGGTGTTCTAAACTTGCGTTCTTCAACTCCTAATTTTTTTTTAATGAGTAAATGTGTTCCCTAATAACAAATGTACCATTGTGGCAGGACAGGCCAGCTCTTCCCCGAATCCTCAAGGAAGCCCCATGACGCACCGGGAAACAAAACATGGAAGTACCTGGCTTGTGTAACGACTGCACGACAACTTGTCCTCACAATGTAATAACATGGAGGAGGCAAAACCATTTGAAAAATCTTTTGACCGGGCTGAATTCGGGGTTTCAACTCCATCCCTTTGCTGAAAATGTGAAAATCTGATTTTTTGCATAGTTCTGGCACCGTCACTGCCAGCACAGGGAAGGCGCAGGCTTTACTGGGGAGAAAACTGAGGACACACAGAGAGAAAACGAAAGCATATGGTTTGAAATGTTTCCCAATTATGCCTCTGCACTTTTTGACAGAACATGTTCGGGATTGCTGAGAGTAATACGTTGAAAGCTAGGTATAAAACATGGTACATTGTAGAAAAAAAGATTCATCTTTTCCGGTTCCCTCTTCCCCAAAATGGCACTTATGGAGAAGTGGAAGCTGATGTCTCATCTGTGCAGAGAGCCGGGGCTCCCGAATTCCTCAGAAGAAAGCTTACCACAGCCCACGTGATGGGATGGTGGTGGAAAAAATGTCTTTGGGTTGAAAGATACAATAGGACGTATATGGCAGGCATATTGCACGAGCTCGGGGACAGAGACCAGGATGAGCAAGGTGTACTCGGAAGAATTTGAGATTTGCTTGCTAAAGGAGAGATTGAACACTGACTGGTAGCAGGAGATACTGTCGAATGAGTGGATTGGGGACCGAAAGCACAGAGCTTTGAGTAGAGATTTAAGAATGTTAGAGTTAAGTGGGAACTGTTAGATATTTCTCTTGTAATACGTTATTATGGCGAAGACTGCAGCATTTTAAAACACTTGACGCTAAAGCACAATGTGTTACTCATTTTGTTCAAAGACATAATTGCAGCCCAAAGGAACCATGGATTTTTGTGTTTTTCTTTGAGCCTATAGGGGGCTCCAGTATCACTGCTTTATTAAGTAGATTGGCCATTGTCTGGAGTTTTGGTTTCCGGACCTTTTTTATACTTGTCTTAGTTTTCTCAGTCTTGGCAAAATACCCGAGACTGGGTGGTTCAAACAACCGAATGATCGTTTCTTTGTTCTCACACTTCTGGAAACAGGAAGTTTGTGATCAGGGCACCAGCGTGGTCAGGTTCTTGTGAGGGTTCTCTTTTTGGCTTGGAGATGCTACCTTCTCCAGATGTCCTCACATAGCCTTTCTTTGCTCGGTGTGTGTGTGTGTGTGTGTGTGTGTGTGTGTGGAGAGAGAGAGAGAGGAGAGAGAAGAAAGAGGAGAGAAAGAGAGAGATCTCTTCTTACAAGGCCACCAAGGCCACCAATCCTATCAAATTAGGACCTCACTCTTATGATCTCCTTTAACCTTAATTACCTCTTAAATGCCTTCCCACCAAATAGAATCACTTTGTGGCTTCGTCTCCAACATACGAATTTAGCGGAAATACAATTCAGTATGTGAAGATACTCTTCAGAATTATTGAGGCTCTCAAAGAGCTTTTGTTCATTGGGTTATATTCATTGATACTTAGTATGTTAGAAATTAAAACTAAGGAATTTTTAAAACAATACGCAGCGTGCATTCCATTAGCTGTCTAGAAAACTACACTTTATACTTATGGGAGAGTAGAGTGACAAAAGCAAAGAGCACTTTAGTATTGTTATGAAAATAGTTCTGCCCTCACAGATGCCCTAGAAGGCTCTCAAGGATTCACAGGCATCCCAAACAAACTTTGAAAATCATTCACATAGAAGACATTTGAGCTGCCTAGATATTTTTAAATAAGCAATTCTTCCAAAAAGAAGCATATATATATATATATATATATATATATAAAATCTATCATCTATCATCTAAATGTAATACATATATTGGAAGTTATATCAAAATCTGAAGATCTCCTTTTTTGCTCCAAAGTTAGGATAACACACAGAAATTGCAGGGCTAGACACCCCCACTTCCTGCCACCAGCATTTGAATACCCAAACCCAAAGACAGTTACAAGCTTTCATTCTCATCTGTATGACAGTCTACTCTTCTTTTAGAAAAATCAACTTCATGGCTGTGCTCAGGGGCCAGACAAAAGATAGGCAGATATTGATTTTCCCAGGAATGACAGAGGGCTCATATTTTCCTTTTCTTATTTTACATCAAAACCTTGTCATTCTTAAGGCACTCTACACACACACACACACACACACACACACACACACACACACCGTCTTGATCTTCAAAGATAGCAAAGCATTCACTGAAACTATTTTAAGAGGGAAAGACCATTGCAGTGTTGAATTCCAAATTCTCAAAAGCACTGGATTCTGTAATAGCTCATATTTTTCTAGCACTGGCTGTGAGTATTTTGCCACCAAAGATTTGGCCTTTTCTTCTTATAGTTTTTTTTTTAATTTTTTTTTAATGTTTATTTATTTTTGAGACAGAGAGAGACAGAGCATGAATGTGGGAGGGTCAGAGAGAGAGGGAGACACAGAATCCGAAACAGGCTCCAGGCTCCGAGCTGTCAGCACAGAGCCCGACGCGGGGCTCGAACTCACGGACGTGAGATCATGACCTGGGCCGAAGTCGGACGCTCAACCGACTGAGCCACCCAGGCGCCCCCTTCTTATAGTTTTATATTCTCTCTGAATTTCTTCCAATATCACCAGTTGAAATGCTTGGGGCAGAACTTCATTCTAGAATATTGTTCTCTTCTTAGACATCGATGTTTCAAATAATTATAAAAACCACCGCAAAGTTAGTGCCAAACCAGTGAAAAAAAGGTCAGTCAGCAATTTTACACGCAGGAAGAGTCTATACTCAATTTGCACATCAGAGTTTTAATATTCTGTTGACTTTAAAACCGAATAAACCATAAAGTTTACATTTGGACAACTTGAGTCAAAATTAATCTAAACAAAATGCCTGAAGTGACGGTGATTTACCAAATGAATAGCAGGACTTGGGTCGGAGAAAGACTAATTCTCAGCATTAAAAGAGCCTCAAATATTTCTATTCCCCCTCTTAAGCAGATGTTAAGATGAATGGGCCGGCTCCCCCCAGTCTACTTTATGATCATGTCCTTAAGAAATGATTACTTCCATGTGCTCAATATTTGAATAACATTAAGAAGAATTTGCCACCTTCAGAAAGGCATTACCAATGGGAACTGCAGACACTCGGTAATAAGATGACAAATCATTTCGTTGAAGCAAGATTTTCCTACGTGTGTGTGTGTGTCTTATTTAAGAAGTCAGGACACAGAGCTGGTGTCGTCAGAGGGGCAGGGTTAGTAATCGTGTAATCGAAGTCACATGTTTTTTAAAGTTTGGAGTGCACTGAACAGTGTATGCGTTGATTTAAGTCAGTTAAGTTTATGTGTGAAGTTCTCTTTTCCTTTAGAAAAGAGAAAGGCATGAAGAAAACCGGTAACTTCTCTACGGTCTTTGTGGTTGGAGGATGTAAAAGAGACCATGCTTGGTATCAGCTTTCTTTATTTCTCTCAATCCAATCTTGCTTTTCTCCTTCTGCCTAATTACTCTAGGAAAAATATCCAGTTTTTTCTCCCTTTTTTTTTAATTTTTAATGTTTATTTATTTTTGAGAGAGACAGAGACAGAATGCGAGTGGGTTGGGACAGAGAGAGAGGGAGACACAGAATCCGAAACAGGCTCCAGGCTCCGAGCTGTCAGCACAGAGCCCGGCGTGGGGCTCGAACTCGCAAGCTGCGAGATCACGACCTGAGCCGAAGCCGGACACTCAACCGACTGAGCCACCCAGGCGCCCCTTTTTCTCCCTTTTAATATCTACTCTGGCTGGCAGAGAATATGAAGATATAAGGGTGAGTGAAAAGCTCGCTGGTTCTTCTGGCTCACATTAGAATATTTAGAAAGTTAGAGAAATCTTAAAAGTCTAACTCACCCAGATCTCTTCCACGTTGGGAGGCCGATTAATGTATTGGGTTCTGTTATGTCCTATTGGGCAATGTTCTGTACCCCGGAATGTCATTCTGAAGCATTATTTTTAATGACAGAATGAGGAAAATAAATAAACACAAAGTCATTTGCCCCTTGGTTGCAAACGGATATCGAGTTCGGAGAGATCTGATGTATCAATAGAAGAAGGCAGTTCTGAATGCTAAATCAAATTACACCTTTTCCTGTTGGGATTTTAACATCTGCCTCCGTGTAGATTGATTAGAATAAAGCAACCATCAGAGGCCCTTTGTCTGTGTTTGACTGGGCGAAACAACTGACGAGTGGCCATCAGATTACCCACAGAGGGGCAGCTGTGAGATGGGGTTTGACAGCTGACTTCATTATAATTCGTGGGCTGCAGACTGCAATGGATTTGTCCTTTAATTGAGCTGGGCCAGCAAACTGCCCAGAGAGGAAATAGGAGGGAAATGGTTGGATGCTGATAACACAACAGAGGACCTAGGAGGTGAATCCCACTCTAGGACAGAACAGACAGTATCAGGACAACCCTGGAAAGCAATGTTTGGTATGGAGAGAGTTCCAATGGCTTTAACTGAAATTGCCCTACCTGGGCTTTTGGAAGGTCTGCAAAAGTCCTTTTATTCATCAGGGATCTTTTTCCCCCCTTAGCAGGCAATTTCCAAAATATGTGCCTATTGCTTCCTTTGTCACGTGCTCGTGAATGCTGTCTACCAAGAAGAGTGTCTTCAAAAGTGTATGAACAACGATGTGTAAAGAAGGAAAGAAGGTTTGCTACGGGTCGCAAGATTCTGGAGGGGTTTCTCATAAAACATTTTTTTTTGCAGATTGTCAAATTATTATGATTTACCATGATTCAGCATATATAGATATATTCAGGAACATAAAATAGTATATGGTCAAATATTCCTAAGTGAAATCCTGCCGTCTGAACCATCAAAGGCAATTGGATTTAATAAAACACAGAGGTCAAAATAATGCACCATTTCAAATTAAAAGAAAGATAACTTACAACTGCATACATTGTGAAAATGTTATAGATTTTTGCTTTGGGAAAATAGCTTGGTAATAGTCTTTGGCATTTAAATATATGTGCTTCTGTGATTTGTCTTCATTTGCTTCTGGTAGGTTTTCTTCTGTTCACAATAAGGAGTCAACGTGAAATAATTACTAAAAAATTTACACTGGTCATAAATAAAATAATACACACTGTTCAATGTCACCATCACAAATGCTTTTTGTGAATGTTTCCATTTATGTTATCATCGCTTTACTTTATATAGTGGAACTATATAGTGGGACTTCTTTATTTACAATTATAGGATTAATTGAATAAATCAACGGAGGGCATTATTACCATATTTTTTATTACTGTGTTCAGCTTCCTTTCCCACAAAATTTTTTTGCGAGTTCATTGCAAGAAGAAAACTCTTTACATTATTATCATGGTTCAATCTTCCTGTCTGTGAATGCCGAACCAGAAATGTAAAGTAGTTAACCAGCAATCAAAAGAAAATCTAGATAAATGATACTTTGATAATTGCTTTTAGAATCATAGAATTTTAGGTACTCAAATATTTAATGGTCATTTACTCAAATAACTCATTTCTTTCTGGTGGTAAAAATCAATGTGGAGATGGGGTGACTCATCTTAGGACTTACGACCTAGTAACAGAGATTTTCTGAATAGAAGAAGGTGAGGTCTGGTTTATTCAGGCCAGTAGTTGAACGTTACTGTCAGACCCTTCACAGAATGTCAATACTTAACTCATGAAGGACATTTCCTCAATATGTATAATGGTTAAGTATAGAGGTTAACTCCTATATACTTTGCAACATAAACTCCTAAGAGCGAATTTCTACTATTCTTCTACTATTCTATCCTACTAGTCTATCCTACTATTATAAAGGTAGGTAATGGTAACCTTCTAATTTTACAAATGAGGAAACTGAGGCACAGAGCGATTTTTTTTAAGTGACTTGCCCAATCTCTTTGTGGCTGTTTCATTTGTAAAATTAGGAGGCTAATATTATCTACCTTTATAATATTACAAATTCTGTGTGTGTGTGTGTGTGTGTGTGTGTGCACGCGATGATTAACACATGTAAAAGCATTAGAACAAATAGAAAGTCGGGCACCTCGGTGGCTCAGTTGTTTGATTATCCAACTTCGGCTCAAGTCATAATCTCATGGTTCATGAGTTTGAGCCCCGCAACTCCGCATCTGGTTCACCGCTGTCAGCACAGAGCCTGTTTCGGATCCTCTGTCCCCCTCTCTCTGCCCCTCCTCCACTTGCTCTCTCTCAAAAATAAATGGACATTAAAAAAAATCTTAAAGAACAAATATAAAGTAAGCCTCATATTAAAGCAAGTGTTAACTATGACCCACCCTTCTTTCTCTCAATTAGCCTCATTATATTTTTTGCATGCTAATGTATTAAATATAAATAAGTGAATAATACATGAATGCTTTTTTATGAAAATAGCATCTAGTGATAAAATTTACAAAATTATCGACCTGTATTTCTTGAGCAAATAACCATTCCAGAAATAAACATTCCAGCCCTATAACCAGTTCTAAAGGCAATTTCTGATTTATTCTCCATGAGATTTTGCCTCATTGGTGTGCCCTTTCCTTGAAATGGTTTCCGCAGTTATGGAGACATTGACCTCCAGAGGGGGGAAAAATGGGGGAAAATCAGCCAGGCTGATAAAGTTGTATCTCTATGTGACCATGGGAAATTATTCCCAGTGAAGAAAACCTGGATCTATTTTACACCCTTATTTGAATCACGTCCATGGCTTTCAGACCCTATCTTGTTTTTTGCCACCTGTAATCTGGTCTTCCTAGATTTATTTCTTCAATCAACTGCTAATTACTTGTAAACAATCCTTAAAAAACATTTCTCAGGATTCCCAAACTAACTACAAATTGGCAGTATGAGAGACATGGGATTGGCATCACTTTATAAAACAGTGATGAATGGGGGCGCCTGGGTCGCTCCGTTGGTTGAGTGTCTGACTCTTGATTTTGACTCAGGTCATGATTTCACCTTTCTGAGTTCGAGCCCCACGTTGGGCTCAGTGCTGAAGCACAGAACCTGCTTGGGATTCTCTCTCTCTCTGCCCCTCTTCTCCTTTCTCTCTCTCAAAGTAAATAAGTAAACATTAAAAAAAGAGATTTAAAAAATAAAATAAAATAGTGATGAATAATATTAACCCCCCAAAATAATTCTCTAAATCGTTCTGTCCCTGTCCCTGAAACACACAGTCTAGTAATCTCCTAAAAGGCCTCCCATAATAGGTCACAGAATAATAATATGTTATGTCCGCAATATGATAATTTACATGCAACAAAATTCAGCACATGCATAATAAGTTTCTGTATGTTTTTCCACAAACTATAAAGCAGCAGTGGGCATTTTTAGAAAGTAAATGTGTCCATTACACAATGGCCACTAAATTAGGTTATATATATGCAATGCACTAGAATTCCTTACCAAATAAGATAATGGAAACTAATAGAGTTATTGACCACCAATACCACATTTGCTTCATTGTGCACACTAAATCTCTTATGGATAGAGAGTGCCACTTTAGATGTTACACGATTTGTGTTCATATGGAGGAAAAGATAGAAATTAAAATCAAGATTTTATATGTTCTGGGTCCCAACTCTCTCATCATTGTCTAAAATTTGAATTGCTAAGTAAAGTCAACTAATTATAAACTTTCTCTAAAACTTACAGTGTGAAAAACACAAGTCTTGCATTTGTTATCTCCATGGGTTTGTCTAGTGTCTGTGACTTGGAAATCATGTTTCCTTTGTTAGGTCAAGGCTTATTCCCTCAAATCAGACATAAACATTATATACAAGAACCATAGAGGTTCTCTTTCTTATTCTGAATTCAGGCATTCAAATGAGTAGTTTACAAGGTTCATTTGGGGAAATCACACTTAAAGTTTGGAGGTTCTGTTTTAGCTTTATTTGAAGGACGTCTGTGAATCAGGTACTCATATTCACGTTTGTTGCTAAGGGTGAGGTTTGGGTATGGAAAGGAGGTCTTTAGGAATAGCACACCTTGGTCCTTCAGAGTGGTTGCATTTTAATCTTCAGAAAGATCTACGGGACTGATACATCGACAGTACCCGTTGACATACAAAAATGAGATCACTGAATCTGACTGAAGATTAATTCAGCCTCCCTTACTCAGGAACCATCAGGGAAGGACCCGAGATCAGGAGATGAGGTGTAAAGAAGAAAGATATGGAAGAAGGAGGTCAATTCAATCCAAATTTATACAGTTAACTAAATAGGAAGACTTTCTTGCACTGAAAGAAAAGAGAGATTGAAAGACTAAAAAGTCCAAATTTATAAAACTATGCTTTTAACAAAAACATCAGATAAACTGTTTTAGCCTTGGGGGATTTAAATTTTATCTCATTCTGTTGGATTTCTCCTTTATCTCTGTTGTAGAATGATCATTATTTTATCTCTAATAGAAATATTTAAGGCTATAATTTCCCTCAGCACTTATTAATCTGTACCTAGCAAATTTTCATATCCTGCATCATTATTAATATTCAGCATGAAATGTTGTTTATTTCATTTGTGATTTCTTCTTTGACCCTTAGATTATTTAAAAGTTGGTTTTTTGTTTTTTACATTTATTCATTTTTGATAGAGAGAGACAGAGTGAGAGCATGGGAGGGGCAGAGGGAGAGTCAGACACAGAATCTGAAGCAGACTACAGGCTCTGGGCTGTCAGCACAGAGCCAGATGTGGGGCTCGAACTCATGGAATGTGAGATCATGACCTGAGCTGAAGTCAGACACTCAACTGACTGAGCCACCTAGGAACCCTTGGATTATTTTAAAATATATTGTTTAGTTTGAAAATATTTGTGATACTCATAGATATCTTTTTTTTTTAATTTATAATTACGCCCCCTTGTGAGCAGAGAACATACGCTGCATAATTTAAATTTTAAATGTGTTGGGGCTTGCTTTATAGCCCTACGTAATATCTGTCTCGGTGGACATAACATATGCTCATGGAAAGAATACATTTTCTCTGGGGCGCCTGGGTGGCTCAGTCGGTTAAGCATCCGACTTCAGCTCAGGTCATGATCTCACAGTCCATGGGTTCAAGCCCCATGTCGGGCTCTGTGCTGACAGCTCAGAGCCTGGAGCCTGCTTCAGATTCTGTGTCTCCCGCTCTCTCTGCCCCTCCCCTGCTCATGCTCTCTCTCTCTCTGTCTCAAAAATAAATAAAAACATTAAAAAATTTAAAAAAATTTTTCCTGTTGTTAGGTGCAGTGTTCTTTTTCTTTTTAAGTTTATTTATTTTGAGAGGAGGGGAGGGAGGGACAGAGAGAAGGGGGGAGAGAATACTAAAAAGGTTCCACACTCAGTGCAGAGCCCGATCCAGGGTTCAATCCCATGACCGCGAGACCATGACCTGCACTGAAATCAAGAGTTGGCCACTTAACTGACTGAGCCACCCAGGTGCCCCACATTTATTCTTTTTTTTTTTATTTTATTTTTTTTTTTAATTTTTTTTTTCAACGTTTATTTATTTTTGGGACAGAGAGAGACAGAGCATGAACGGGGGAGGGGCAGAGAGAGAGGGAGACACAGAATCGGAAGCAGGCTCCAGGCTCTGAGCCATCAGCCCAGAGCCCGATGCGGGGCTCGAACTCACGGACCGCGAGATCGTGACCTGGCTGAAGTCGGACGCTTAACCGACTGCGCCACCCAGGCGCCCCGACCCACATTTATTCTTAAAGGACAACTTTTCTGAATATAGTATTTAGTTTTTTTGTTAATTACTTTCAAGGTATTGTTCACCGTTTTCTCATCTATAGATTTTCTGATGAGAAATCCATGTTAATTCCAACTGTTTTTCTGTAGGTAATGTGGTGCTTTTCTTTGTCTGCTTTTGAGATTTCTCTTTCTTCAGCATTTGGTGTTTCAACTATAATGTGACCTTGGCTTGGTTTTCTTCATATTTATCCTACTTGATGTTTGCAAAATTTCATGAATCTTTAAATTTACATATTTCATTAAATCGGAAAGAGGTTGAACATTATTTCTTCAAATAAATTGTCTTCTTGATTGTCTCTTGTGCTTTTCTGAGACTCCAATTACATGTTTGTTGGATTTTTGATGTAGTTCCACAGTCTTGAGCTCTCTTCTTTTTTCTCCTTTTTTTCTGTTTTTTTTTCTCTCTGTTCAAGTTTACTGACTTTCTCTCACTCATATTATGTAGGAATTTTTTAAATTTCAGATATTGTGTATCACACTCACTTATTTCTTTTCCTAATTTCTGTTCCTTTATGCTTCCTATCTATTCTTTGTGAGCATACTTTCCCTTATGTGCTTGAATATTGTTATAATTGCTATTAAGAATAGCAATTGTCTGCTACTTGTAACATATGGATTGTCTCGGGATTGTCTTTTCCATTCAGAATGGGTCTTCATATGTATAGTGATTTTGGATTGTATTTTGAGCATTATTACTGTGGAAGCCGAGGACTCTGTTTTATTCATTTTAAAACATTTAAATTTTTGCTGTTATTTTTGTTTGTTTTAACAGGGAATTAACTTGTAGAAATTAAACTCCAAATTCTGCATCCTAAATCTCAGTGTAGGTTAGTCTATTTATCCTTTGCTGATGACTATCAGGAGCATGTATGGTTCAGGAGAAAAAACAAATTTGGGCAGAATTGATACAAAACATTTCGGCAATTTTTTTCTACTTCTTACTTTCATTGGATGCCCCTCACTTTTAAGCAGATGTTAAGTGCCTCAAATTTTGTTCCCTAATTCTTCAAGGCACAACAATCTTAGGTTTTCTATAAAAAATTAGTCGCCATGTGTGCAGATAACTTTGACTGAATGCCTTAGAAATACAAAATCATCCAAAGTATCCTTTTTCTTCTATATTTTCGCTCCTGAAAGTATCTGTTGTATATTTTTAGTGTCATTATTTATTTTTAGAAATTGGTGTGAAGAGAGTAAAAAGAAATAGTCATGAGAATGTAATACACAGCATGGAGACTGTAGTTATGAACACTCTATTGTATCGTAAAGTTAATAAGAGAATAGGTCTTAAAAGTTCTCATCACAAGGAAGAAAAAATTCTCTACACAGTATCAGATGTTAACTAGACTTACTGTGGTGATGATCTCACAGTATACACAAATATCAAATCATTATGTTTTATGCCTGAAACAAATATATGTTAATTATAACTGAATATTTTTTTAAACAAAAATGTTATTTTATTTTTTCTTTTAAGTTTTTATTTAAATTCCAGTTAGGTAACATACAGCGTAATATTAGCTTTAGGTGTACAATACAGTGATTCAGCACTTACACATAACCCCCAGTGCTCATTACAAGTGCTCTCCTTAATCCCCTTCACCTATTTCACCCATCCCCCCACCCGCCTCCCCTCTGGTAACCATTGATTTGTTCTCTACAGTTAAGAATCTCTTGGTTTGCCTCTCTCTTTTTTCCCCTTATGATTGTTTGTTTTCTTTCTTTAATTGCACATATGAACGAGATCATGTGGTCTTTGGTTTTCTGTAACTGACATGTTGCACTTAGCATTATATTTCTAGCTCCATCCACATCATTGCAAATGGCAAGATTTCATTCTTTTTGATGTCTGAGGAATATTCTATTACACACACACACACACTCACACGTATGCATACACATCACATCTTCTTTATCCATTCATGAGTTGATGGACATTTGCGCTCTTTCCATAATTTGACTATTGTTGATAACGATTCTACAAACATCAGGGTGCAAGTATCACTTCAAACTAGTATTTTGTATTCGTCTGATAAATGCCTAGTAGTACAATTGCTGGATAGTAGGGTAGTACTATTTTTAACTTTCTGAGGAACCTCCATACTATTTTTCAGAGTGGCTGCACCAGTTTGCCTTCCCATCAACAGTGTAAGAGGGGTGCCCTTTCTCTGCATCCTTGAGAATATCTGCTGTTTTGTGTTGTTGATTTTAGCCATTATGACAGGTGTGAGGTAATATCTCCTTGTAATTTTGATCTGTACTTCCCTGATGATGAGTGATGTTGCGCATCTTTTCATGTGTCTGTTGGCCATATATATATCTTCTTTGGAAAAATGTCTATTTGTGTGTTCTGCTCATTTTTAACTGAAATATTTGTTTTTTTGGGTGTTGAGTTTGAGAAGTTTTTATACATTTTGGATACTAACCCTGTATGAGATATGTCATTTGCAAATATCTTCTCCCATTCTCTAGGTTGCCTTTTGCTGTTTTGATTGTTTCCTTTACTGTGTAGAAGCTTTTTATTTTGATAAAGTCTCAATAGTTTATTTTTGCTTTTGTTTCTCTTGTCTCAGAAGCATATCTAGTAAGAAGTCACTATGGCCGATGTAAAAGAGGTTAGTGCCTGTGTTCTCCTCTGGGATTTTAATGGCTTTCTGTCTCACATTTAGGTCTTTCATCCATTTTGAATTTATTTTAAGAAACTGGTTGAATTTCATTCTTTTGTATGTTGCTGTCCAGTTTTCCCAACACTATGTGTTGAAAAGACTTTTTTTCTATTAGATATTTTTTCCTGTTTTGTCAAAGATTAAATGACCATGTAGTTGTGGGTTCATTGCTGGGTTTTCTATTCTGTTCCATCGATGTGTGTGTCTCTTTTTGTGCTAGTACCATACTGTCTTGATCACTAAAGCTTTGTAATATAACTTGAAGTCCGGAATTGTAGATGCTTCCAACTTTGCTTTTTCATCTTTAAGGTTTCTTTGGCTATTCAGGGTCTTTTGTGGTTCCATACACATTTTAGGATTGTTTGTTCTAGCGTTGTGAAAAATGCTGGTGGTGTTTTCATAGCAATTGCATTAAATGTGTAGTTTTGTTTTATTTCTTCTCTAATCTTAATTATTTCTCTCTTCCTGCTAGCTTTAGGCTTCATTTGATGTTCTTTTTCTAGCTCCTTTAGGTGTAAGGTTTGGTTGTGTATTTGAGATGTTTTTTGTTTCTTGAGTAAGGCCTACATTGCTATATATTTTTCTCTTACAATTCCTTTTCCTGCATCAGAAATGGTTTGGACCATTTTTTCTTGTTTTCTTGTCATTTGTTTCCATGTATTTTTAAATTTCTTTTTCAATTTCCTGGTTGACTCATTAATTGTTTAGTAGCATGTTGTTTAACCTTCATTTATTTGTGGTCTTTCAATTTTTTTTCTTATAGTTGACATCGAGAATCATAGAATTGTGGTCAGAAAATATGTATGCTATGATCTTGATCTTTTTTGTACTTGTTGAGGGCTGATTTGTGACCCAGTATGTTGTCTGTTCTGGAGAATGTCACATGTGCACTTGAAAAGAATGTGTATTCTGCTGCTTTAAGATGAAATGTTCTGAATATGTTAAGTCCATCTGGTCCCATGTGTCATTCAAAACCATTGTTTCCTTGTTGATTTTCTGCTTATATGATCTGTACATTGATGTAAATGGGGTGTTAAAGTCCCCATACTATTGTTGTATTATTATTATCAATGAGTTCCTTTGTTTTTGCTATTAATTGTTTTATATATTATAATAGTTAGATCTTCTTGTTGGATTGTCCCCTCTATTATGATATTGTGCCCTTCTTCATCTCTTGTTACAGCCTTTTGTTTAAAGTCTAGTTACCCCAGCTTTCTTTTGACATCCATTGGCATGATAAGTCCTTCTCCATCCCCTCACTCTCAATCTGCAGGTGCCTTTAGGTCTAAAATGAGTCTCTTATAGGTAGCATTTAAATGGGTCTTGCTTTTCTTTTTTTATCCTTTCTGACACCCTATGTCTTTTTATTGAAGTGTTTAGTTAATTTACATTAAGAGTAATTATTGATAGATATGCATTGACTGCCACTTTATTACTTGTGTAGTGATTGTTTCTGGAGAGTTTTCCACTCAAAGTATTCTCCTTAATATTTCTTGCAGGGCTGGTTTAGTAGTCATGAACTCCTTTAGTTTTTGTTTGTCTGGGAAACTCTTTATCTCTCCTTCTATTCTGAATGATAGCCTTGCTGAATAGAGTGTTCTTGGCTGCAGAATTGGCTTCCCAGTCAGCTCGTTGAATATATCATGCCACTCCCTTCTGTCCTGCCAAGTTTCTGTTGAGAAATCGGCAGCTACCCTTATAGGTCTTCCCTTGTAACTTATGGACTTTGGTCTTGCTGATTTTAAGATTTTTTTTTCTTTATCACTGTATTTTGCAAATTTAATTACAGATTGCAGGGCTTCTTGGTGTTCTCCTGCTTTTGTTGGTTTTGATGGGAGTTCTTTGTGCCTCCTGAACTTGGATGTCTATTTCCTTGCCTAGATTAGGGGAGTTTTCAGCTATTATTTCCTCAAATACATGTTCTAGCCCTTTTTATCTTTCTTCTTCTTCCATAACTCCTATAATATGAATGTTATTATGTTTGATGGAGTCACTGAGTTCCCTAAGTCTGTTCTCATGTGCCATAATTCTACTTGCTCTCTTTTGTTCAGCATCATTATTTTCCATTATTTTGTCTTCTTTATCCTTTATCTGTCCCTCCGCTTCTTCTAGCCTTGTGTTCATGGCAACCAGCCTGCTTCTAATCTGTTATTGCATTTTTCATTCCTGACTGATTCTTTTTTAACTCTTATTTCTGTTATAAGGGCCTTTTTGAAGTCCTCCATTCTTTTCTCAAGCCCAGTGAATATCCTTATGATCTTTGCTTTAAATTCTCCATCAGGCATGCTACTTATGTCTGTTTCACTTAGATCTCTGGCTGTGACCTTATCTCGTTCTTGCATTTGGGATGAATTCCTCTGTCCTTGCATTTTGTCTAAGTCTCTGCCTTCTTCTGTGTGTTGGAAAAGCCTCTTATGTTTCCCGCTCCTGAGAGTAATGGCTCTATGGAGAAGAGATCATATAGTATCCAAGGCACGGTGGTTCAGGAAGTGTATCTGGTAAGTCCTGCATGTGGTCTGCTGTTGTGTTTTGTCTGTTGTATCTTTTAGGTCAGTTATCTGCAGAGACTCTCCTTGCTTGCATTGGGCGGTGTTTGGTAGTTGGCCAGAATGTGGTGAGTTTTAACTAGGTGTGCTCTGGTCTGCTTGTTAAATGAGAGCTGATACTATTTCCAAAAGAACTGAAGCCCTGCAGAACTCTCTGGTGGCCATGGGTTTGTGCTGGTCTTCTATGGGAGGGGTCTGTTGGCCTGGGATTGAGGCAAACTTGACGGAGAAGTGCAGTCCTGCCAGAGAGCAAGTGGTGGGGCTTGGTGTGAGCAGATTAGGCAGGCAGTGTAGACACTGTGCTGCTTCCCACTCACTGAAGCTGAGGGGTGGGGGAGGGGATTGGCACCAGCCAGCTTCTTTGTCCCCAGAGAGGTGTCTCCCTGAATGCTACCTTGAAGGCATGCATTCCAAGGGGAGCAAATAATCTCCCCCACTGTGTGCCTCAGGGGCTCCTCATGTCTGTTGTTGCAAGCCATCTGCCCCCGGGCCGTTTGCCTGCCTTCTCGCCAAGAGTAGGGCAATGCTCTCCAAGCTCTATCCCAGCCAAGCCCTCAGACCTTTAAAACTCCAGTCTTTAAGCCCTGCTGGTTGCAAGAACTCACTAAAACCAGCCCCTCTCATTTTCCCAGCCCATGGCTTTGGGGAGATGTTCTTGTGCTGTTCCTCGTGTGCTCCTCTATCTGTCACCTTTCTCTGTGACCACGGCTCCCTCCCTTCCACAGCATCTGCAATTTGAGATCCTTTTCTCCTCCAAACCATGCCTCCAAACTTCCTAACTTCCTCCATGTGGCCTCTTCTCTTCCTTTAGTTGTGGAGCTTGTTCTGTTAGTCTTCAGGTTGATTTCTGGAGTATTTAGAATGATTTGAGAGTTACCTATCAAATGGGATGAGATGAGTCTAGGGTCCTCCTACTCCTCTACCCTCCTTCTTTCCTTCCTCTTAATTAAAACAAAAATTTAAAGGTATTGAGAGTTTGTAGCTCTTATCTGCAGTAGGATTATGTCCTTTAGAAATTACTTGGTTATAGCAGAAGTGGAAGAGTGATCAGTGTTTCTTGAAACACAAGAAGCTCCAACTACCCAAGATTATTTGAACTTTTTTGGGCTGGTTACCTAAATGCTTACATGATGCATAGTTATCGTTTTCCCAAATGTCTTTCAATAAATGGAGCCTGAGAAAGAAAGTCATTCTGAGGCAGTAGCCATGCTGTAGCCACATGCAAATATTTAAGGAACCCAAGAAGGTGCAGTGTATACCCTTGCTATAATTCTAATAATGAAGAACTCTTTAGGAATATGAGCAACGAAGTAGGAGAATTTAATGTTTAAGGGTATTTCTGAATTAAACTCCTTCTCCCCATTCACCTAAATTGGTCAATACTGCATAGAAGGTATGATAAATCTTCGTTACATTAAAATTAAACTGCCATTAAGAATACAATTTGAGCCACATTTTCAGATAGTAGTGATGCTTCTGAGCCCATGATTCATAGCACCTTACTTAGCAATCTCATCGATAATAGAATTTACAGAACAGATTACTAAACTAGAGGCTGAACACATCGCCACAGGAAAATAAAAAGGATTAACGGGATTGGGGGCTGGGTTGCTCAGTGGGTTAAGCGTCCAACTCTTGATTTTGGCTCAGGTCATCTCAGGGTTTATGGGATCAAGCCCAGCGTCAGACAGATCCTACTTGGGACTGCTCCTCTCTTTCTGCATCCCCCCCGCCCCGGCTCATTCTCTTTCCCCCTCTCTCTTTCCTTCAAAATAAATAAATAAACTTTTTAAAAAGGGAGAAATGGGGCAAAATGAATTAATTTCAAAACTAAGATATTATTAAATACATAGAAAAATAAATGTTTATGGACAAATATAAGTATGTAAGCCATCTTGCTCTAAAATGCTTATCGAGTATATAAGCTACCCGACACTCAGGACGGGACTAAGGAAAAGTAGAGATGTGTTTTATCCCACAAAAGGTAGCAAAATTTATGCAGTAATGGAAACAATATTTGGAGTTTAAGGGAAGTGTGTGTGTATGCTCTTGTGTACATGTGCACAAGTTTGTCGTTGAATGTTTTTAAAGCAAGAATTCTAGTAGAAAGGGTATCTAACTACCGTCATTCTTTTATGTGGCTTTTTCCCTATTCATGTAATTCTAATTTATCAATCCTGCTGAGAAGCTTAAAGAGCAAGGTTTAGTTTCTTCCTGAATATAATTTTCATTTTTATTGTTTAATCCAATATGAATTTTTATTAGACTTGCTGAATTTTAACACTAGTTTCTTTGCAATATCCTAATGAATTTTTGTCACTGTGGGGCACTTTATATTGCTATCAGATTAGTAGGGGAGCACATGTTAGTTATTAGACTTCCTATAAATAATGTATATTCACTTACGTGGTACCAGTCCATACTGAAAATTGTTTCTTAAGGAACATAGAAGTTACCAAGTTAAAGAGTAAGAGAAATCAAGTTGATAAAGAGAGAAGGTGCTGAATTTTCGAGGCTAGGTTAGGAATGTCTGCTAAATGTTAATATTCACTCCTGGTGACTATTTCTATTACACTTTGATATATAAATACTGAACTTTATATTCAAAAGCTAGTCAGTTGGAGAGGATTTTATGAAAGCTGTAGTAGAAAGACACTTGGCCAAGCTGCCCAACAACTTAATTCTCTGGGTTTTATTTTATATAAATCAACTAAATGTGGCAAAAATGACAAAGCCCAATGCTGGTCAGAGTTAGAGATTTCTCACTGAGCATCAACAAGGTATAAATTATAACTTTATGATGGGAAATTAGTCAAAATAAGGGTAATATCATAAAAAAATTATAAAGTCCTTAAATACAGCAATTCTACCTCTACTAACAAGCATTTCTTTGCTTAACCCAAGGAAATAATTAAAAACATGATGAAGCATTAGATACAAAGACGAATGTCAAATTATGGCAAAAGAATTAAATGACAAAAGAATTAAAATTCTTCCATTGTGACTTTTGTTGAGATCAAGGCACTCCACCACCAGGAGGGCCACCTGGATACACATGGTCTGAGGCAGGAGCAGGCAGGGTTGGAGTGTATGGAAGGACGTTTGGGCCCTGTCGCATAGCTCTTTGCTCAACTAGAGTTTTTTATTTTGTCTTTGTTGTTGGAAAACATAGGTCAAGTCACTTGTTATTTGGAAAACTATAGGAAAAGGTCACTGCAGTAACTGGTACAAGTGGAAATTTATTTCTATAATTTCTTTTGCAGGATTTTGAGTATTTTCAAGATTATGAATAGTAACTTATTTGTGCGTGTTCGAAACGTGTGAAGAAATCATTTTACCAAATCATTTTACTACAAATGTCAAGTATAAAGATGCATAAAATCGGAAAGCTTATGTAATGTTCTCTTGAATAACTAGCAAATAATTTTCCTCCTGGAGAAAAGTTAGGAATGAACCTAAAAGATTGCACAGAAATCTGATACGTATGCCGTTTTTCTCAAGCCATTGAACGCTGAATGGTTGTAAACTCAGGGTCATCTGTCTGATAGTAAGCTATGTACATTTTTTGCCTGGAGTTGTGCAATGAGGAAAGCCCTCCACCGACATCTGTTTTGAAGAATCTGTAGCTATTCATTTATTTCATTATCCTTTTAGCAAAACCAGAGCATTTCAGAGCTATTCAAGTCACGGCTTTCAATACATTACCAAGCCATGATTTAAGCTCTGCTACAAGCCCATATATTTGAGGGGGGAGAAAAAAACCAATGGGGAAATCATTGGCTCGGGTCCTCCAGTTGAGATCATGGTTAGAGGTGTGACAGTTGCCAGAAACCTCGGAAAAACATCACATATTCTCACATCACTCCACCCTTCACCACAAGAAAAAATAAGGCAATATGAGGCTAACATCTTTCCACCTTTCCCAAAAGTCAGGGCGTTAACGGCCACTCTGTGTGGACTAGATTGTTAAGTTTTGTGTCCGAATGCACAAAGAAATGGCAAAGGTCACAGGTGAGATACAGCATCCTGCAATCCACTGTAAAAATCGATTTTTCACGTGGCATTCTCCTTGTACTAAGGTTGACCGTTATTAAACACAAAACTATCCTGACGTGTAACTGCTAAAATACTTACAACCATATCCTTGAGGAAACTGGAGTGCATGATTTCTCTCGAGGTCAAAACTTGAAGTAGAATTAAATATAAAGTCTCTTGCTCCAAGATAATTTAGTTTGTTGCCCTAATTTACTGTGCTGGTTTAACATTTGAATAGACTTTGGAAAATATTCTTCTTCTTCTTCTTATGACTGATTTGGAAGACAGAGGTAGAGAATCAGATTAAACATTACAACCATTGCTTTAAAATACACTCCCGTTCTGCTCTGATGATATCTAATTATTTTAATCTTTCTAATAACATAAAAAGTACCCATAAACCACTTCCCAAACCAGTGGCCAAAACTGTTTGATTATTTATCTGTTTGTTTATATTTTTAGAAGCTAATACCTTAAAAGTAAAATACAGCTAACCAGTGACCTCTCACAATGCGTAACTCTCACACTCTCTCTACAGGGGTAAATAAATATCATCCCAAATATATATTTGTCTTTTTCTTGCTTTCCTTTTGGAGCAGCTTTATTGAGATATAATTGATACAAAATAAACTGCAGATGTGTTTTTCCAGCTTTACTGAGATGTAATTGGCATAAAACATTGTATAAGTTTACTGTGTACAACATAATGATTTCACATATGTATATACTGTTATACACAATGTAACACAATAAGATTATTTCACATCCATCACTTCCCGTAGTTATACTTTTTTCTTGTATTGAGAGCTTTTAGGATCTACTCTCTTAGCAACTTTCAAATAAACGGTGTACTGATGTCTGTGCGCCAATGTGTTTGGTCTGTGATCCATTTTGATATACCTTTTCTATGATGTGAAGTCCAGACCAAGATTCATTATTAAATTGGGTATCAAGTTGTTCTGGTACCACTTAGAAAAGCTTATTCTTTCTGCCCTGAATTAAATTTGAAATTTTGTCAAAAATCAACTCACCGTATGAGTTGGTGACTCTCCATCCGATTCTATTGGTTTATTTGTCTATCCCAGTGACAATACTACGCCTTCGTGATTGGTCTAGTTTTGTAGTCAGACTTGAAATCAGAAAGTCGTTTTGATTCCATTAACATCTTTGCATTTCCACCTGAAACATATAATCAGCCTGTTATTTCCAAAAACAGCCCTGCCAATGCTTTCAATTGGATTGCCCTAACCTATAGAGATCTATTCAGAAGAATTTACAACTCAACACTCTTGAATTCTCCTGCCCACGAACACAGTGCTCCATTGATTTAACTCCATTTATTTACCTCTTTTTGTAAGAGTTTTAAACTTTCTTTTTAAGAAAAATGTTATTGAAGTGTGGTCAACGTACAATATTATAGTAGTTTCAGGTGCATAACGTACTGACTCAACAATTCCTATGTGGTGCCCAGTTGTTCACCATGATAAGTGTACTTACCATCTGTTACCATACAGTGTTATTACAATATTACTAACTTTATTCCTTATGCTGTACTTTTCATCGCCATAGCGCACTGAATTTATAACTGGAAGCTCGTGCATCTTAATTCCCTTCACCTGTTGCGCCATCACCTTGCTCCACACCTCCCCTTTGGCAACCCCTAGTTTGCTCTCTGTATTTATGAGTCTGTTTCTGTGTTTATTTGTTTTGTCTTGTTTTGATTTTTAGATTTCACCTATGAGTGAAATCATATGGCATTGGTCTTTCTCTATCTGGTTTATTTTACTTAATAACCTCTAGATCCATCTATGTTGCCACAAATGGCAAGATTTCATTCTATTTTATAGGCAAGTAATATTCCATCGTGTATGTGTACAGCTACATCTACATCTATATCTATCTATCTGTATATCTCACATTTTCCTTATCCATTTGTCTACCAATGGACACTTAGATTGCTTCCACGTCATGGCTATTGTAAATAATGCTGCAATGAACATAGAGGTGCATCTATCTTTTCAAATTAGTGTTTTTGTTTCTTTTGCGTAAATACTCAGTAGTGGAATTACTGGGTCACTTTTAATTTTTTGAGGGTTAGCTTTTAAACTTTCTTAACAATGTTTCGTAACTTTCACACTTTGTTTCCAGACTTCTTCCAAAGTATTTAATATTTTTGTTGTTATTTTAAATGGTGTTTTTTATTCAACTTCCAATTTATTGTTATTACTCTTCTTGATCTTAGGGAGAAAGCATTTAGTATTTCTCTGTTATAGATGATGTTAGCTGCAGGGTTTTCATAGATACCTTTTATCAGGTTGGAAACGCTCCCTTATATTTCTAGTTTTCTGAGAGTTTTTATCCAGTGTGGATATTAAATTTTGTAACATGGGTTATTGTTTTGTTTTTGTTTTTATCTTGCATCTATTGCAAAGACCAGATGGATTTTTTTGAGTCTGTTAATACAGTGAATTATATTGACTTATTGTCCACATGTTAGATCAACCCCATATTTCTGAGATAAACCCCACTTGATGTTACTGTATTATCCTCTCTCTTTGTATCTAATTCCATTTGCAAAAATTTTGTTAACAATGGATACTATAGTTTTCTCATGACACCTCTCATTTTGCTAATATTATTTCTTCTTTAAATACTTGGTAAAACACAATGTTGGATTGATTCGGGCTTGGAATTTTCTGTGGGAAGGTTTAGCCACATATGCAATTTATCTAATAGATCCAGGGCTATTCAGATTATCTGATTCATCTTGAATGTGCTTTGGTTGTTTGTGTCTTTCAAGATATGTGTCCATTTCCTCCAAATTGTCATGTTTATTTCCATTAAATTATTCAGAATATTCCCTTATTTTAATATTGGTAGAATCTATAGCAATATCAGTTTTCTCATTCCTGATATTGGTAATTTTTATCTTTTTTCCCTGATAAATCTGGCTAGAAATTTACCATTTTTATTTATCTTCTACAATAGCTTTTGTTTTCTCTTGTTTTTCTATTTCTCTTTTATTGGCTATATTGATTTTTTGCTATCACTTCTGTTTAGGTTCAATTTGCTTCTATTTTTCTATTTATGGAAGCTGGAAACTTAGGTAATTGTCTTGACACCTTTTTTTTTCTAACATAGGCATTTTATGCTATAAAATTTCCTTTTAATATTGCCTTAGTGGTATTCAACATGTTTTGATATGTTGTGTTTTCATTTTCATTCAGTTCAAAGTACTTTTAGCTTTTCATATCTTCTTTGGCTCATGACTTATTTAGAGCCATATTCTTCAGTTTCCAGTTATTTACGGAATGTTTCAGTATCTTTTTGTTATTTATTTCTGATACAATTCCATTGTCTTTGGAGAAAATACTTTGTATGACTTGAATCATGTTAGATATTTTGAGATTTGTTTTGTGACCCAGAATATTATCTTTAAGATAAATATTCAGTGTTCATTTGAAAATAATGTGCACTTTTTGTAGTTAGGTAGAATATTCTATAATAATCTATAATCCATTGAAATTTCTGATCATATTTTCAGATGTGTCTATTTCTTCTTGCATTTCCATCAGCTTTTGCTTTATATATTTTGAAGGTTTATTATTAGTTTTATAAGCACTTAGAATTTTTATGTCTTCCTTTTTTAAAAAATTTAAAAAATTTTTTTCAATGTTTATTTATTTTTGAGACAGAGAGAGACAGAGCATGAGCAGGGGAGGGGCAGAGAGAGAAGGAGACAGAGAGTCAGAAGCAGGCTCCAGGCTCTGAGCTGTCAGTACAGAGCCCGACGTGGGTTTCAAACTCACAGACCACGAGATCATGACCTGAGCTGAAGTCAGTCACTCAACCAACTGCGCCACCCCAACGCCCCCCCGTTTTTTTTAATTTTTTTTCAACGTTTATTTATTTTTGGGACAGAGAGAGACAGAGCATGAACGGGGGAGGGGCAGAGAGAGAGGGAGACACAGACTCGGAAACAGGCTCCAGGCTCTGAGCCATCAGCCCAGACCCTGACGCGGGGCTCGAACTCCTGAACCGCGAGATCGTGACCTGGCTGAAGTCGGACGCTTAACCGACTGCGCCACCCAGGCGCCCCCGCCCCCCCTTTTTTTAATGTTTATTTATTTTTGAGAGACAGAGAGACAGAGAGAGAGAGAGCACGAGGGAGGAAAAGCAGAGATAGGGGGAGACACAGAATCCGAAGCAGGCTCCAGACTGTGAGCTGTCAGCACAAAGCCTGAAGCAGGGCTCAAACCCATAAGCCAGGAGATCATGACCTGAGTTAAAGTTGGATGCTTAACTGACTGAGCCACCCAGGTGCCCCTGGAATTTTTGTCTTCTTGATGAACTGACCCCTTGATCTTTAAGAAATAAACTTCTTTGATAATATTCTTTTTTTTTTTAATGAAATCCACTTTGTTTGATATTGATATAGCCCTTCCAGCTTTCTTTGATTAAAATTAGGATGGCGTATATTTTTTTCATTTTTAAACATTAACTCATTTGTCTTTCATTTAAACTGTGCTTCTTATACTCACCATGTGTTGAGGTCACTAAATTATCTAATCTGACAGTATCTTCCTTCTAACTGGGATAATCATACCATTTGTTTTTTATTTAATTTGAATACAATGGTTTTTAATTAAACCTTTTATTTTGAGGTATTGTAGAGTTACATTCACTTATAAGAAATAATATAGGGAAATACTCATGCCCTTTACTAAATTTCCTCCAGCAGAATCACCTTGCAAAATTATGACTTAATATCACAACCAAGATATGATACCAGTATACTTAATATACAGAACATTTCCATCAGCACAAAGAAGTTCCTTCCTACCTTTTACAGCCCCAACCACTTTCCTTCCACCTCTTCCTTAACCACTGTCAACCACTTACCTATCTGTTCTTTTCTCATCTGGTTTATTCCATCCTGCCAATGTTGGTCTATTTATTGATATATCTAAGTCATTTACATGTAATGTAATTATTGATATATCAGGGCTTAAGTCTGCCATTTTATTTTTACTTTTCTTTTCTCTTTATTTTCTCTATTTTTTTGTTTCTCCGTTTCTTTTTTCTGCCTTATTATCAGTTACTTGAACATTGTTTAGAGTTCTACTTTGATTTATTTATAGTGTTTTTAGATATATATGTCCACATACCTATTTTTAGTGGTGGGCTATGGGTGTTAAGTTACATATACGTAACCTATCCTAATCTACTTGTACAATCACTTTACCAGTTTGAGTGAAGGTAGTAACCTTGCTTTCCTTCATGTCCCTTTACGATTTTCTTAAATATTTTCACTACATATGGTTAGAATTATATCAGACAGTGCTATATGTGCTTAAGTTGTAAACCATAATTTTTGGATTACTTGAGAATGAGAACATATTGCATTTATACATAGTTTTACTCTTCTTGTTGCTGCTTCTTCTTTCCTGTTGTTACAAAATTCCTTTTTAATCATTACTTTCTGTTTAGAAAACTTCATTTAGTCATTATTTTTAGGGTTCAGATGCTGTTGACGAATTCACTTATTTTTATTCACCTGAGAATATTTTACTTTCTGCCTTATTCTTAAAGAATATTTGCATCAGATAAAGGGATGTTGGTTGACAGATTTTTCTTTCAGCATTTCAAAACCATTGTGTCACTTTCTTCTGGACTCCATTGTTTTCTGATGAATAATCTTCCTGAATTCTAATTGTTTTCCCTCATTGGTAAAGCTTTCCACTTTCAATATATTTTTTTGTCTTTAGTTTTCAGATGTTTGATTATGATGTGCTTTGATGTGCAATTCTTTAGATTTTCTTTTGGGATTCCTTAAGCTTCTTGAATTTCTAAGTTTATGTATTTTGCTACATTTGAGACATTTTCAACCATTATTACCTGTAGTATTTTTTAATCCCCACCTCCCTACCCCAGACACCACCCATCTTTCTCCTGTCCTTTTGGGACTCTGATGACACAAATGTTTCATTTTTTTGTTGTTGTAATATTCTCACAAGTCCTTGAGGCTCTGTTTTTTGTTTATTTGGTTTTTGGTCATAAAAAAATTCTCACCGTTGTTTAGATGGGTAATCTCTATTGTTGTATTTTTCAGTTTACAGATTCCTTCTTCTCTCCTCTCTATTCTGCTAGTGATCTACTGAGTTTTTCATTTTGATTTTCACATTTTTCTGTTCTAAAATTTCCATTTGGTTCTTCTTTATATCCTAATTTCTGTGCCAAGACTTTTATTTCCATTTGTTTTAAGAGTTGAAGTACATTAGAGTGGCTGCTTCAAAATATCAGATAATTCCAACAATCTCTTATTTCAATGCTGATGTCTATTGTTTCTTTTCAATCCACTCGAGATCTTGCAGGTTCTTAGTATGACAAGTGATTTTCAATCAAAACCTAGATATTTACGTGTAATTTAATGATGCTCTGAATGTGATTTAAACCTGCTATTGTAGCTGGTTTCCTCTAACACTGGTCCAGCAGGGGATCGGAGGTTATCACCTTGTTTCTGCCATTTGAGGATAGGATTCCAGGTTCTCAACTCAGCCTGTATTGACATCTGAGGAATGGAAGTTCCTCCTTATCATTGAGTGAGAATGGGAGTCACAGCTTCCCCCTAGACTCCCTTGATGCTACTTTAGCTGGGAGGAATAGCAGTGCCTGGTTATTACTCCCACTCTCACATGGTCTCTACTGATACCACATAAGAATTAGCCTTGTTACTGCTGGGTGTTGGGCAAATCCTGACACTCTCTTAGGCCTCCCCTGACAGAAAGCCAGCAGGATAGATGAAATACTTCATACTTACAGGTAGCGGAAAGAGTTCAAGCTTCCGTGTGTTCTCTACTGTCACCTGAAGGAGGGGGCAAGTCCCAGCTCCTCACTGGCACTTCTCTAACACTACTCTGGCAGAAGTGTTGGAGTGCTGCCCCATCACAGCCAACGCGGATGGAAGTCTAGATGCCCCACTCAACTTCGCTGGTGTGGGTAGGGAAGGGGCCGTATTTTTCCGTCGTGTTTGATCGGAATAGAGCAGTTATCATCTCAAAGTTTTCTGTCTTAATCAGCTGCCCATTTTCTGGTGCTTTGATGAGAGACTGTGAGCTTCTGAGGGGTTTACATTTCTGCATGCAATGACATTTCAAGATTGCCAGCTCCTTCGGTTCCAAGTCTGGCACATAGAAGGCCAAAATAAAATAAATAAATTTAAAAAATATATAAAAACAGGAAACTCAGATGATGTCAGTCTTCATATCTTGAGGACCCCATCTGGTTTTCTTACTTCCCACTTTCTAGAGTCCTCTTATATTTGTTCTAAATACAACGTCCAGAGTTTTTAGTTGTACTTAGTGAGAGGACCAAGAATAAGTACCCCAATCCATTTTCCAGGGAGCAAAAGTCCTAGGTCCACTTATTTTTAAGGTTATTATTCATATATTTGGGTTAAAATCTACCATCTACATTTTTTTTCATTTCCCATGTGTCCTTTGTTCTTTTTTCTCTTGTCTGCCTCCTTTTGAATTAACTGTGTATATTTTATGGTTCTCATTAAGTTGCTTTTTAAAAATCTTATTAATTACAATTTTTCTTATGTCATTTTAGGGCATACCTTACAGTAACCTAACCTATTGTCTAACTTCAAGTGATAATATAATATTTTAAAAATACTTTAAGAACTTTACAATAATATACTTCCATTTCTCCCTTTCTAATCTTTGGGCTATTGTTTTCACATAATTTAATACTCTGTATGTCATAAATCTGACAGTAGAGTTCATTATTTTTCCTTTAAACAGCCACTTACCTTTTAATGAATTTTATATGTCACATGCTCAAAAAGCACGTGAAATTTGGTCATAATATTTGCTTTAGTGTCCTGGTCTATTAATCAGTGTCATTTCTGGATCAATTTCAGTTGGTTGGGGATTTTTGTTTTTTGGTTTTGTGTGTGTGTGTTTTCCTACATCTTTACGTGTCTTTAATTAGATATCAGACATTTTGGATTTTACATTATTGAGTGCAGTATAGATTCACATTTTACAAATATTATTGAGTTTGTTTAGAGACATGCTTAATTTATTTGTAAATAGTTTGATCTTTTTGGGTTTTGTTTTCAAGTGTTGCTAACTGTTCACAGAGCTCCATTTCCTAACGTTTATTTTTCTCCATTAGTGAGGCAAGAGACTTCAGGGTGTTAGAACTAATGTCCCCTGAGTTATAAGACTTTCCATTCTGGCAGGTTTGGCACTTTTTCCTCTAATTCTTTCAGGTAAGTCTTTTTCTGAGCTTGGGTAGTTTTCTCACATGCATGTTATGATCAGTTCTTGACGGAATACTCAAAGGAGATCCCTGGGATTCTCTCTCTGGGCATCTCTCTTCTCTACTGTGTTCTGCTCTATGACATTGAGACTTCTTGGCTTCAGTATACTCCCACATCCACCTGTTCAACTCAGGGAAATGCCTAGGCTCTGAGTTTTTCCTTTGTATACCACGACTTAGAAACTGAGAGGGCTTTAAGGACAATTGTAGTGCTCACTTTGTTTTCTGTCTCTGATACTCAACATTTTAATGTCATTATAACACTGTGATGTCTTATTTGTATTTGTTATTGTTGCTGTTATTTTTGGACAGAAGGTGAATCTATTGTTTGTTTCTCCATCTTGACTTAAAATTTCTTGCTTTCCTTTTATATGTTTTCTCTTTTAAATAATGTCCTCACATATGCCTAAAGAGTATATATAACCATGTTAGAAGTTTTTTTTAAATTTATTTTGAGAAAGAGAGCAAGTGTGAGCAGGGGAGGGACAGAAAGAGAAGAGAAGAAGGAAGGAAGAAGAGAAGGAAGGAAGAGAGAGAATCTCAAGCAGGGGCTCGACATCATGAACTGTGAGATTATGAATTTAGCCCAAATCAAGAGTCAGTCGCTTAAAGGACTGAGCTACCCAGGCATCCCTAGAAGTTGATTTTTAACTTTATAAGAAGTATCCTATTGTAAATATTTTCACACTCTTATTTTTCACTTAATTTCATATTGCTAAAATTAATTTATGTCATTGAATTTTATGTGTTTTGACTATGGCATAATACTCCATTGTTTTAATATTTTTAGTTGATTCATATACATTTCTTTTGATTGACATTTGGTGTTTGTGGGGGATAATCTTAGGGATTACCCAGGCTTACACCAATGGGTTAACAAGGCATAAAGAATTACAAAGGCATAAAATGCTCACACCCGAGTTTGGGTAAACCAGATTGGCACCCCAAGAATAGGGTGGTGCAAAGGCACCCTGAGAATAGGTAGGCACAAAGGTGCCAGGAATAGGGAGGTGCAAAGGCACCCCAAAATAGAGAGGGGGTGCAGAGTCCCCAGAATTGAGAGGGAGGGGCAAACGCCTAAAATAGGAATGGTGCAAAGGCCCCCAATACACAGGTATATGAAATAAACAATATTAGAAATTCAGGGAGGAAGACCCCCAATTTAGTACTATGGCAGAAAAGCTGCTTTCACAGGAGGATAGGGACAAGTTAGGTAAATTGGTGAATTGGACTATGGACCGCTGCGCTGCAGGCAAAGCAGCCCAGAGTGGAGATGGCTAACAAAAGAAAAGGTGCCTTGTTAATTTCCCCATCTGTCTCATCCCCTAAACTAGCTAAGGTAAAACAGAGGTGCTGCCTCATGTCCACTGTAAACAACCTTCCTCCTGACTGCCGGCACCCGGATTTTGTTTTGTATTAACCCAAACCCCAAACACTGTATATCTTCAAGACCCCCTTTCCCTTACATCCACAAGTTAATGTTCACAGATTCATTGTCCCTTTGTGCACATCCATCGGCATGTTTGTAAGCCTTGTGATCCTAATAAAAACAGGGCAAGGACCCTTATTCAGGGGTCTTGCCTTTTCCCAGACATTAGCCATCTCTCTTTCAATCCTGCGTCCCTTTTTTTTTTTTTTGCTAGACAAGAGAGAACTTTAGACCCAGAGTCTACGACAGGTATTTATTTCTATTTTGAGAATTACTTTTCTGAAATGTTTATAAATATTTCCCGCTATGCATATGCAAGATGTTCTTTTATACGTATGGCTAAAAATTAAAGTGCCCGTAGAGTACATGCGTCTTTAGATGTGGGAGATAATGTCAGTTACATTCCAAAGTGAGTGCAAAGCTTTACACTTCCAATAGCAAGTGTAAGAGATCTCATGGACACACATCTCCAGCATTTTGTGTTGTCACACTTTTTAATTTTTAGCAAATGAAATGGCATTACATTTAGGTTTTGATTTACATTTCACCGACTTATAGAAGGATCAACCTACTAAACATATTTTCTATTCTTTATTTCTCAAATTATTTTTGTTTTTAAATGTCTAAGTATATTTTATTATTTTATTTATACAAGTGTTTCATAACTCTTGTTAGATTCTTAGATATTTGTTATCCTTGGATGCTACTGTAAGTATATCTTTTTATTTTCATCATGTTTCATTCGTGTGTTCCTAGTGTCTATACTCTGTTTTTTCTATTAAATATATTTTCTTCAATTTTTATATAAATTTTACACCCATCTGCATTGTACATGAAGTTTTCAACTTTCTTTTATGCATTTCCCTTACTTGACTCTTGGTTTTCCAATAACTGCAATTATTTGAACATAACTTTTAGTACCTCAGAAGATCTTTTGCAAACATAGTTCTTGGCCTCTAAATGCTCAGCTATTTGCTAGAAAGTGAAAAAAATAACTTCTGTGGTAATATTGCCTTTAATGGCTGTCAATTCTTCAAAATATCTGTTTCATCATACTAAATATAACTTAGTGGTATACATGCATCTTGGATACAAGGAAGAGTGCTTTCTTATGCATGTTGTAAACCTCCCATATCTGATAATTCAGTTTTTCTCTGAGCAGACATATATTGGTGTTGAATACTGTTAGTTTGGCCTAGGAAGCCCACCATAATGAAGATTTCTGTAACCAGAAAAATAATGAAGTCATTGAGTAGTGACTAAGTCACCAATAGCTATTGGGTCAAGGAAGTAGACGTGGGGCATGCACAGAGACACGTCTTTCATCATGCATTTATTTTTAATTCATATACTCATTCTATTCCACGAAGATTGATTGAGTTCCTCTTGTTTGCCCAGAAGTGTGACAGAGTGTGAAGTATATGAAAGACGCCCAAGTCTTGCTCTCCTACCAGTGCCACTAAGTTTATGTCTGGGCTTCATAGCAGATTCAACAGAGATTACCTTGTGTTTTTATAATCAGTGAGAGACATATTTAACATAGAAATTCAAAAATTTTTAAAGAATAATACATATTATGAGTGCGGCAGTAATACAGATGTTTAAAACTGAAGGTGATTTGAAACTATCTCACCCAACTCCTTTATTTTATTGGTTGTATGACTTGATAAAATTCAGATGGTCCAACAAAAATAATCTTGACAGTTAGGCTGCCTGGGTACAATCTGAGACTTTATCCTTCATTTTCAGTAGTTCCTTAGACAATGGATTTAATTGTCAGTTACATCTCTAAGCCTCAATGTCCTTTTCTACAAAATAGGGATATACTTTTAGTAGAACTGAGTAAGTGGAACGCATCACAGGACCTAAGACATAGTAAGCAAGCATCACTTACAAACAATAAACAATAACATGAAGATTTGAACCCACTGACTCATCCTCAAGGGAAGAAACTGATTCTAAATCCCTGGTATGTATGAGGCAATAATCATAATCTACATAGTGTAAGGTGTGCCACATTTTATTATTGTTCCCCATTACTTGCTCTCCCTTCTTGTGAGAGAATTATACCTTCCTGAGACCTGGAAGTCGGATGCGGCCATATTACTTGCTTTGGCTTAGGAACCGGACATATACCATTTTCTACCAGAAGCCTTAAGAGTAATTGTCTAAGTTACTCCTTTTCTTTTTCTTTCCCCATGAGGCCAGCATAACCTGGTAGAGGTAGAGCTTATGGCTCCAGAACAAAGAATCTGTGGAGCAGAATCTCAACTAACCTGTGACGGATGGATATGTATTGTGGTCGAGGAACGAACTACTGCTGTTATAAACTATTGAATTTTCAGGGTCTCCAGTACCACAGAAATAACCGTTGTTTCTACAGAATAATCTAGAAACCTGATCAATGCAGTGAACTACATATGTTCTCTGTGCATTGTCTTGTTACTTATTTCCATGGCAGCAATATGTACAAAACCTGCCAAATCTATAGTTGAATGTTGTGCGTTTATTTGGCAATTTTATTTGTAAAGTGCTAATCTTCTTTCTGGATGCAAGGGAAAATATGAATGAGTAAATTTTTTTTTCAGTTTTCATCCCAGATGTTTGGCAACAAACAGAATAGAATGTTAATGGTTTTGAAATGAAATTAGGCCAGAATGTTAGTTTCATCGGAAAAAAAAAATGCTTTTTAAAATGGGAGGAATAAGAATTGTATTTCTGATGGTAGCCTCTTATGCATTTTATTCAGAAGCTTCTTATTTGTCATCTGGTCTGAGGAAGGGTTCATTCAGCTCAGCTCAAGCAAAGTTGCCGGAAGCAGAGCTATCCCAGCCTGAGTGGCAGGGCCCGGGCTGTGGACGGATTGGTGACTGCAGGGCTGCCCGCCGACAGTGAAGCTTCTTGTCCTCCCGCTTTTAGGTAATTTGGCCTTAAAACTACCTGGCATATTGTCTGTTGGGGAATTGCCCTCGGCAGGAACCCTGGGAAAAGAACCATCAGGGAAGAAAATAAGGTTCCACAAGAAATTGCGGGGCCTTATGTTTAGCCTTCGCCATTCCCTATGGAGACTCCTCTTCTTACAGGAAGGATAGCCTCATACGTTTGCCGGCAAAGAGGGCCTGTAAAGGAGAGGCATGTGGATTTGAAAGCCCCACTCCGGCAACTAAGGAGTGTATCTCTGGGCACAGGTGACTTCAACCCCTAGGCCCACCTGGCCCCCCGGAGGCATTCCAGATGATGACTGAACCTAGTCGGTTAAGCTACAGAATGGTTCATTGGCTCCTAGGTGCATTGTCTCTCTGAGAATGTAGGAGGCATGGGTTTCTAAGGCTTTTTCAGCCCCTTTCTGGCACCTCGGATGGAGGCAGACACATTGTTCTTCTGGCCTCATGTGGTTAAGAGGTCATGTCCCTGTAACTGTTCCGCTTGAGGTGTTGAGAAATGGAGGGCCTTTCACGAGAACAGCAAAGCAAATGCTTTGTAGATTATAGATAAACGCAGATGCATAATGGAATAATGTAAGAAATTAATCTATAATCAAAGGGCATGTGGGAAAGTTAGGGGAAAATCACCATGTTATTTCTTAAAGGTCGTTTATACATAGGAACATTTTCAAAATTAGGTAATGTTAGAAAAACATAGTTGACGTATGCTCCGAGGAAATCACTAGCATATATAATGCCACATTTACTGCAATAAATCGGCCAGTTCAACACATTGCTGTTGTCTGTGTCCATTTTTATTTTAGCTTTTTGTTTTAATTTTTAATTTTTTCTTTTTTTTCGTTTTGTTTTATTTTCACTTTTTCGCCGACGCCGTTCATCCTTCGGGAACCCCTGGACCCGCTGGAGCTGGACTCCGGCACAAAGTCAAGTAGATGGATTAAAAAAAATACTAGTCACATAATAACAGCCAATCAAAATACAGGTTTTGAGGCTTTTAGATCACTGCGTATTATTAAATTCAAAAGAGCACGATGAGTGGATTATTGTGAAAATTCCTTAAAACTAAGAATATTATAAAATCACCTAATAGAAAATAGTGATCATCAGAACCAAATAAATTCCTTCTTATTGTCCAGCAGAAGTAAGCTTTTATAAAACAATATCGTTAGGCTGTCTGCTTTGTTTTATTTTATTTTATTTTTTTTTGATAATGCATCCAAGGGGGGGATGCAACGGACTAGACAGGGAGAGAACCAATGGGGACTTGAAATGCCATGGTGGAATCATGCTCCTTAAATTTCTGTGTTGTGTTAGGTAGATAGCTATTAAATGCCTCTTATACCTATTTTCATCTCTCCTATATTTAAAAACATTTTAAAGAGGAGAAATCCAGTAAGTTGAAAAATGGAGAATATCTGTTTGATTTTTGACGTGTGAATCGTGAGTGACAGTGTCGCAGGAACTGCTTCAGGGAATTGATGAGAGGCAGCCGGACTGGAGACAAGTGGCAAAAGGGCAGGAATTGAGCAAATGAAGAAACGGTGTGTTAGCGACTTTTTCAAGAAAAGAGATATGGTAGTAAATGGAAGAGGTTGTGCATTAGCAAAAAGTGGTCATTTGACTTCAGTTTGTAAAAAAGGAAGGATTGGCATGTTTACAGTGGAAAGGAGGACCAGTTGAGAGGAAAAGACACAGAGAGAGGAAGGATGCCCAGTAGAGAAAGGTCCTTGAGAAGACAGTAAGAGCGGACTCCCTACTGTACACAGAGGAAGTTGCCTTGAATTGGAGAAATAAACAGCCCCTTCATTGTAACAGGAAGTAAGAAGAAAAGAATGTGATTTTTTTTCCCCCAGAAAACCAGGAGACAGATGCTTATTTTCTGAATTAGAGAAATAGTAAAGACAGTGGAAAAAGTGTGTGCAATCAAGACAAATTTGGTAAATACTAATACGACTCTGTTGCTGCTTAAGTTTTTTTTTTTTGTCTGTTTTGATTTGTTTTGTTTTTTGTTTTTGTTTGTGTGTGTGTGTTTTTCTGGGATTTTTTTTTTTTTTTTTTTTTTGGTGAAGGGGAAGAGTGTGCATGAATACAGAAAAAATACAGGAATAGCTAGACTTCTGGCTTGAGTAGATGGATGGATTATAATGCTATGTGTTATCACTGAGATCAAGGAAGACGGTAGATTAGAAACCAGTCTCAACTAAGGATCAAACCTGCACAAAAATTCTCTCAGAAACATAGCTCGGAACAAGCACTTTGTGGGTACTACCTAGCCAGTGCAGTGGAATAGTAAAAACAAACAAACAACAGGAGTTAGGAGACCTGGATTATTTTCTTCCGGTGGCACCATTACATCACGTTGACCTGAGCCCACCTCTGGTGAACTCATTGCCTTTATTAGACCATGTCCATTGCCGGTCCTTCATGATATTTTAATGAGCCCTACTGAGACACCGTGTTTGAGAACATCTTCAAAAATCCAAGTTTCAAGGTTTTTCTTCGAGAAGGTTATCGTGATTTTTGGTTTAAACCTGGTTATATCAAGACAGTGGTAAAAAAAAAATCAACTGTTTTTGGAGCACAGCTTTGAGATTTATATAATTTTAGTATTCACTCCATCTCTTGATAAAAATGTGTTGAGCATGGACCATGTGCAAAGCACAGTTTTGAAAATTTAGCACAAGTAAGTGAAGACCCTCCTGCCATAAAAAAAAAAAAAAATCTGTGCCTTCAGGAGGCTTATTTTCTGGTGAGAGGAAGAAAGTAATGAGCAGTAAACCTAATACATCAATGATGAATAAAAATAGGATAGAATGTTTGAAGGGGACAAGTACCACAGAAAGATACAAGGAGCAATGAAAGGGAGGTCAGACGTGATGAGCAGCTATGTTGTAATTAAAACAGGATTATCAGCACGGGCAACACTGAGGCAGTAACAGTGAGCAAAGAATGAGGGGTTAGCCATTCAGATGTTCAAGAGATAAGGGAGCAGCTGGGGAAAGTCCTTGGCATAGAGAGGAACAGCAGGGTGGCCGGATAGGAGAGACCCCGGGGAGAGCGGTGGGCGATGAGATGATGGAGAGAAAGATGTGACAGTTCATTGGCTTCCTCTCCTGCGTGAGATGGGGTGTGTGTGTTGGGGGGGGGAGGGGATGGTGGGTCTGACCAGTGTAGACCCTGAAGTCAGTTCTGAATAATTGAAGTTTGAGAGGTCAAGTAGATATTCCAGAGAACCGGCAGTGTGGATGGTGCCGTCCATCTTCCACCTGAGGGAATTTCTCCTCTCGATAGAAGACCCAGGACGGTGCATCTGCGCAGAACGTGCTACATATTTAACGATGGGTCAATATTCAAATTCTTGATATTCTACCAAAGTTGTTCTTATTTGTTTGAATGCATTATTATGGAATAGCTTAGCATATCCAAAAAGCTAACTGCGATGGAATGGAAATAGGTTAGAATACCCCAAAAACAGATTTAGTTAAGCTCTTTCAAAATGCTCAAAGTGCTTGATCCTTGGTAGAAGAACCTCTCTATATTTTTAAAATGTAATCGAGATTTGAATGTTGCTCTGAAATCTAGCATCGCTCCCCATGCCAAATTCCCTTGCTTTCTATATCGCAAATTTCTAAAATAATTATTCTGTCATTTTGCGGTCAAGACGAACATTTCAGTGTGTCATAATATAATCATAAAGCAGTGAAAGACTAGGCCTGTCCCATGTTCCTCTTATTCTGTAAGTAGGTTTCGGTTATTCCTGATGAGGAGATTAATTCCACATATTCAAGTCAGTAATGATTGCCAGACAGGTTTATGGGATGGAAATGCTTACAGACCATTCAGGAACCTTGATTGTAGAGTGATATGAAATATATTTGCAATATTTTCTCTCCGTTATTTTTATATGCTAGGCTTATAGACCTGTAAATAAAAGTGGCAGATTTCCCAAAAGAATTAAATTTCAGCTTATGAGTTTATTTTATGGAGCCTCTATTCTACCTGTGTAAGTACTTCGAGTGGTTACACAGGCAAATATAAAGCAACATCCGATTCTGTTTTATTAGTGTGTTTTACAACAATTCTGCAGATACACAAGCTTCAGAGATCATAAACACCCAAGGTCTTGAAGACTTTACCTTCCTATAAAGTGCTTTTTGAAAAGTGGTACTGCCTTCCAACCTATAAATACATTGCTACCCTTGAGGGAGCAAAGATTTATCTCTTCTCAATTTACAAGTAAATCCATTGTTAACCCACCTCACCTCTTCACCAATAAAGGGCTGATTTATGATCAGCGGTCAATGAGTCCATCTGAAGTGGTTTCTACAAAGGCTAAGGGAAAAAAAAGTATAAGAAAACCTAGTAAATTGTGCACCATTTAATGTAGATAAAACGAAGTGAGCTGTATTATACTGCGTAGCATTAATCCTGTAAGCACCTGACTGTTGTTTGTTCTATTTCCGCGCTGGGAATAATGATGCCAGCCAGTCACCATTCCTCCAATGGAACATGGTTCATGGTGCTTGGGAACTGTGGGTCTGTCACAATTGTGTCTTAGATAATCCTGATGAATTCCTCTTTACAAAAAATTGTCACTTGCCTATTGTGTCTTGCGTTTCCTGCCAAATAATTTTGGCATCCATTTCATTGTTTACATGAATATATTATTCCACGATAAAGAATAACCAACAAAAAACCCCCAAACAGGCACCTGGGTGGCTCAGTCAGTTGAGCATCCGACTCCTGGTTTCAGCACAGGTCATGGTCTCAAGGGTTCTTGAGTTCAAACCCTGCATTGGGCTCTGTGCTGATAGCTCAGAGCCTCCTTGAGATTCTCTCTCTCCCTCTCTCTCTGCCCCTCCCCCACTTGCACTCTCTCTCTCTCTCTCTCTCCATCTCTCTCAAAATAAATAAATAAACTTTAAAAAATAAAACCAAAACAAAGAGCACATTATATGTTTATAAATAAGAAATGTTAGAACGATAGATTGAAATAGGGATGGTTCTTACGGCTAACAGAAGAGGGTTTTTGAGAATGGAAAGAGTGGTATTTGGAGTTAAGGGTTGCATCTCAAACACACCACAAGTCTTTTTTAAAATGCACTTTCCCTGGGGTGTATAGCATGCTTGAGTTTTCTAAAAACATATCTTCTGGGGTGCAAACCTCCTAAGAGATCCTTCATTCTTCCTCTTTCTTACAGGATGAGCAGCCAAACATCCACTAAGAGGATCTCTGTGTGACCTTACTACCTCATGGTCAGTGGATCTCAAATTTGAGCCCCGGGATAGATCCCAGTGAGCACTAACCTCTTTCCAGTGTCGTGGGGTTAAAACAAAACAAAACAAAACAAAACAAAAACCACTGAGGAATACTGCATGCTGAGTCCTCTTCTTGAAGGTTTGTAAATCACATGAACATTAAAGGGCTCTGGGGTGCCTGGGCGGTTCAGTGGGTTAAGTGGCCATCTCTTGGTTTTGGCTCAGGTCATGATCTCACAGTTGGTGAGTCTGAGTCCCGCATCAGGCTCCATGCTGACAGCACAGAGCCTGCTTGGGATTCTGTCTCTGTCTCTGCCCCTTTCTCTTGCCCTTTCTCTCTGCCCTTTCTCTCTCTTGCCCTTTCTCTCTGCCCCTCCCCTGCTTCTGCATGCACTCTCTCTCTCTCTCTCAAAATAAACAAATAAATAAACTTAGAAAAAAGCAATCATGCTCTCAGCATTCCTACTATAGGGAATTCCCACTGCATGGGGCAACCTTTCTCAAATATATTTCATCATCAATTCATCAATTTTTGTTGTTGTCAAGTTGAAATAAAATTCACTCACACACTGGTGATGTTAACCAAATCCCACTACTCTGGAAACAAGGAAACAGAGACCAGGAAAGGTAAATGATATGAAGGTGACATCTCAGACTGTGTCACAGTCTACACTAGAGCTGGGAACGGTGGGCTACCAGTTAGGGGCAACATGGGGGGTTCTGCTAAAGCTCTTGTGAAGGGGTCGAGCTGGGAATCACATAGGGAAACATACAGGGAAACAGAGGAACATGTCCGTTTTAAGAAACAGACTGCTGGGGTGCCTGGGTGGCGCAGTCGGTTAAGCGTCCGACTTCAGCCAGGTCACGATCTCGCGGTCCGTGAGTTCGAGCCCCGAGTCGGGCTCCGGGCTGATGGCTGGAGCCTGGAGCCTGTTTCCGATTCTGTGGCTCCCTCTCTCTCTGCCCCTCCCCCGTTCATGCTCTGTCTCTCTCTGTCCCAAAAATAAATAAAAAACGTTGAAAAAAAAATTAAAAAAAAAAAAGAAACAGAGTGCTGAGTATTTTAAGAAACAAATAATATATTTTTACTGTTAATGTTTTATTGTTGGGCATGTATCGCCTCATTTACCTACCTCTATCAGACAAGAAAGTGTTATACTGTGAACTATCCAGAAACATGATCCTTCTTCTTTAAACTTGGAAAAATTAAGTTGTAGTTTCCTATATTAGTCGGCTCCAGCTGCCATGACAAAATACCACAGGCTGAGTGGCTTCAACAACAGACATTTACTTTCTCGAAGCTCCAGAGGCTGTACGTTTAGGATCAAGGCACTGACAAGGTTGGTTTCTGATAAAACTCCGCTTCCTTCCTGGATTGTGGATGGCTGCCTGCCTGCTGGGACCTCAAATGGCCTTTCCTCTGTGCTCTTCCTCTGCTTGAAAGGACCCCAGCCCCGGCCCTCTTGAATTAGGATCTCATCCTTTTACATTTAATCCTAATGACCTCCTTAAAGATCTTCTCTCCAAATATAGTCAGCCTGGGGATTAAGGCCTCACCATGTGAATTTTGAGGGGACGCAATCCAGACCAACACATTCTCGTCCATATTTTTAAATTGTCTGCTATCAGTGTTGTTTCAGAAAGCATTCCTATTTCATGCTTGTTCTCTCAGTTTGCCCCAGGTTAGCCCTTTCTTTCTGGTCCCTACACTTACCACACATACCTTATAACTGAAAATCTCTAACGTTTTGGGAATTGACCCAAGAACAGTCTTGCTTTCCATCACCTTCAACCTTCATAGCCTTATTTTCCAGCACACACTGATCTCTCCCCAGGCTCTCAGCTCTGGAGTCCTGCTTCAAGGCTGGGGCTGCTGTCCTTGGCATTTTTGGCAAGCCCCCTGTAGAGCCTGCCTAGGGTCTTGCTGCAATAATCAGGTCAACAGTTGTTTTCTGGAGTGGGCCCCTGGGCCACTTCCCACCTGGGTGATCAAATTTTTTGTTTGTACCAGCACATTAGGAGTACCAATCTGTTCAGTCTTTCTTTAGAACAGTGTAATCTATTGCATCAAGGAAGAAATAAGCATGGTTGCATCGTGATTACTTCTAAGACTCTGCTAGTTCATCCAGGGCTCCATGCATGGTGTGAGTTCCAGGGAACATTGATTGTGCTTCCCATTCACTGTGGCCAAAGAAAGAAAATATGTGATAAACAGACCAACCAAGAAGTCAGTTGTATTTGATTACTTTCATAACAACCTTGACATTGCGCATCATGACTATGTAATTAAAGTAACTAACATCTCCGTATTGTTTTCAGTTGTGCCTTTTTTATTGCTTCCCGGAACAATGTTGCAAAGCAAGAAGCAGAGGTAGGTAGTTCTATAACTTGGCTGGGATCACACAGCTATTAAGTGGTTGAACCAAACGTAAACCTAATTGACTTCAGCTGAAATTCAATAATTAATGCATCCAACATTGACTGCATGCCAGACCTCGGTAGGATATGGTGAGCAAAGAGGCACCAAATCTGCCCTTGAGAAGAATCGGGTGATAGAGACACACAGACATTCATATGGCAATTAAAAACAGATTTTAAAATTGCAGCCCTGAGAAGTGATGCATGGAGGGACAGACACTGTAATAATAACAAGTAATAAGAGGGGCTCCATCCCATGAAAGGGATTACAGATAGTAACATTCCATGTTTCAAATAAACCGGGCTATCTCCTATCTGGAAATGTCACTAGCCATTCAATCCCCCTGTTTGTGGTGCCAAATAATCCATCAACCTAATTGATATACCAGGATCACCTTCCTTTTTGATTACCACAAGGTTAGATTAAGATAGATAGATATAGATAGATATAGATATAGATATAGATATAGATATAGATATAGATAGATATAGATAAAGCTTGGTAGTATTTGCTATCAAGCATCTATTTCAGACAGAGCTTAGAAAACAGATAACCGATATTCTACCCTGTCTCCCCTAGCCTCAGGTGGAAAGACAGGTACATTTGCATGTGACCAGTAGGGCTATCTACCAGGTTCTTATTGGCCACAGAAATCAGGAAAAGGCATAGAATTAAGGTTGCACAGAGGACCAAAGTAGCTAAGTAGGAGAAGAGCATTCATTCACTGAGGCGGGCGAGAATGAAGCATGAGGTTAGATAGGTAGATAGATGATAGATAGATGGATAGATAAATGATGGATGAACAGATAGATGATAGATGGAAAGATGATGGATGGATGGATGGATGGATAGATAGATGATAGATAGATAGATGATAGATAGAGAGATAGATGTTAGATAGATAGATCGATAGATAGATAGAAGATAGATGATAGAGAGATAGAAAGATAGATGGTAGATAGATAATGATGGATAGATAGATAGATAATGATGGATGGATAGATAGATAGATAATGGATAGATGATACATGGATAGATAGATGATGGATGGATGGATGGATAGATAGATAGATAGATAATGGATAGATGATACATGGATAGATAGATGATGGATAGATAGATGATGGATGGATAGATAGATAGATGATGGATAGATGATGGATGAATGGATAGATAGATGATAGATGGATAGATAGATAGATGATAGATAGATAGAAAAGGTATCAATTTGAGGCAGAGAAGAGAGACAAAACAGGATACTACTATGAAGATTCTTGGAAATATTTTTTTCCCCTATAGGAAATACCATTTCCAGGACAGTTAATCATAACATGCACCTAATTTCCAAAAACCTATTTATGTTTGAAGCATATTTTGATTTTTTATTAAGTAGTACCCCTCTGTCTCAATCTAAGAATCTAACAAGTATTTGCTAAGTCCAGACAATGACCTTCAGTAGTCAGATGTTGATGTCTGGTATTAACGTTACAGAATGTGTGTGTGAGTGTGCAGGCCATCAGCCTTAGACAGTGCAAGACATGACATAAACTTGGCCGTAGTAACTCATTATCAAAAGCTAGATGTAGGAAAGCCTGGGTGGTTCATTCAGTTAGGCAGCCGACTCTTGGTTTCAGCTCATGATCTTGAGGTTTGTGAGTTCGAGCCCCGCATCAGGGTCTGGGCTCGCAGCTCGAGCCTGCTTTGGATCCTCTGTCTCCCTCTCTCTACCCCTCCCCCACATGCTCGTGCGCTCTCTCTCTCTCTCTCTCAAAAAGTAAATAAATGTTAAAAATATTAAAAAGCTAGATCTAAAGATTATGCCCATCTTGAATATCTTTATATTCAATACACTTTAGGGAATAATATTCCTCAATTCATCATTCTAATATTGTACCACTCTTATTTCCTTTATAACTGTTTTCTTAAAATGTCAAGAGGTACCTCATTGGTATGTGGTTATAACGTTCGAAATTTAATATTTATTTATTGACTCTACATCATTCACATTTATAGAAATATCAGTAACATCGGGGTTTTATCTTTATAAGAAAAGTCTTAGTTTATTTGATTTTCTTGCAATTTACTCAGGGACATATCTACTATTTTCTTTCAGACACAGTTCTATGTTCAATAATTTTTTTATGATTGTTTGGTAGAAGAATCGTCAGCATATTTCTTTATAATTACTTTATACTTAGTTCATAATTACTTTAAACTTACCTTTTGAAGCCGTCCAGTCAATGCAATATTCAATACTTAACTGTGTGCCATCTATTAATCTAGTAATGTAATTCAGCAACATGGTGACTTTTTCTCCCTTTTAAAGGAGATTTATTTTGTCTTGCCATAGAAGAAATCAGAAAGATTAAAAGCCCATGCATGCAAGCAAGTAGTTACCAGAAAAGCTTTTTATGATACATGATTGTAACATGCCAGAAGAAAATTGCATTGAAAATGATGTAGTCTAACTAATAAGAAATACATTTGAAATTGAAAATTAAATATACTTTTGCATATCCTGATATGCTACTTGAGTTGCCTCATTTGCATGCAAATAAAGGTTCAATAACTATTTTAATTGCTATATTCTCCCAAAAGCAAGGAGAGAAGATTCAAAATATATGTATTATTTTGTATGGGAAAGAATGTTAATATTCACCAAATAATTACCTAATTTACATAGTGATTAGACTCATCTGCAATAAAGTATTTTTATAAATATACAGAGGGAACATTAGACGTTGTGAAATTTGACAAGTGAAATCACAAGCAAATCTAATAAGGAAAATTATATGCAGGTGAAAGACTCCTAGTACATTATTTTTAATATAACTTTATTACTAATGTCAGAATAATAAGTCAAATCCTTAAGCATTTGGTGCATCATATTTGGTAGGTGAGAGGAGAAAAGCAAATATAATATAGTTAAAAAAATATTGAACATGATCAAACACATCTGAAAGAGAAGAATTCCTCAGGGAAGAATTTCCACCTACATAATTTCAAGTGAAGTAATCTATTTTCTAATTAGCAAGGAAAAAATCCCCTGTATATGACCTTGAATTCTAAAATATTAGCTCAGAGGGAATATTTACAATCCAAAGGCTCAGATGCATAATGAAAATACGGACATGACTTTTACTGTTGTTAAGGTTCTTTTTAAATCATTCTTAGGCATAATCAGCCTATGTTGACTGACATTTATAGTATGGAAATTGGCTAGAATACAAATGCAATGGCGTTTGAAATTAGAAAACATTACTGAGGAGACAGGTTAAATATTTGTGGCGTTCAAAGCCATTTTTCTTGGTAGAACCTATACCTTTGCTCATTTTGATCAAGCTTATATTCTAAATGAGTTTTGCATATTGAAATTATTTTAGCTCTCCAATGTTACTTCCTTTGTCATTTTCTATGTCGCTGCTACTCATTTCAGAGAAATGCATTTTTCAGCTCTTAACATTTTCAGTGTGATAAAGGAGGGAAAACTTTAGGATTTAAACGAGGCGAATTGGTCAGATGGAGATAGGTGCTAAGTGAACCACCAGCTGCTTGAATCAATGAGTGAACAAACTGACCCTCCTGATTGTAAACAGTCTATTCACTGATTTGTTTGTGGGCTTACAGCGATCTAGAAACGTTAATTACAAGGTGAAGAGCAAGGCCAGGCAAAGAATATCAAGAATGAGGAGACCTGATGAAAACTTCTAGTTCACAGCCTTTTTTCTCCAGAATGTGGGACACGATAGAGATTTCTGGCTTTTGGGAGAATAGTGAGGTACTGTATACACGGAGTTGGAAACTAAAATTATAAGGGAGAGGATGCCACCAGAAAATGTATCTACATTCTGGAGTGAGCCAATGATGACTCCTTCATTCATTCATTATTTGATCCTAGAAATTACCACTCAGAAATTCAGGTTCATGTAAAATGAGAATGAAAATACTTTCAGGGTTATTGGGAAGATTCAATACGATTGTTAGCATAAAGTCTGTAGATCATGGCCAGTTTAAATTTTTTTAATGTTTATTTATTTTAGAGAGAGAGAGTGAGACAGAGTATGAGTGGGGGAGGGCCAGAGACAGCAAGACACAGAATCAGACGCAGGTTCCAGGCTCTGAGCTGTCAGCACAGAGCCCGATGTGGGGCTCAAACTCACGGACCATGAGATCATGACCTGAGCTGAAGTCGGACGCCCAACTGACTGAGCCACCCAGGCGCCCTGATCATGGCCAGTTTAATAAGTAATGGCAAGTTATGTGTGTTACAGACGGTTCAGGAACATAGATTTCTGCAATATTTCCCTCTTAGGCAACTGACTCTCCTTTTCCTTTGAGATACAAGATTCTGCATCTATGATGGTTTCTTTAAATTTTTTTTAACGTTTATTTATTTTTGAGAGAGAGAGAGAGACAGAATGTGAGCGGGGGAGGGGCAGAGAGAGACAGAGACACAGAATTCGAAGCAGGCTCCAGGCTCTGAACTGTCAGCACAGAGCCCGACGTGGGGCCCGAACTCATGAACCCTGAGATCGTGACCTGAGCTGCAGTCAGACGCTTAACTGACTGAGCCACCCAGCTGCCACATATGTGATGGTTTCTATGGTATGTTTAAGAGAGCTGACACTTAACATCCACAAGAGCATAGATCAATCATGCATGCATTTTGAAATAGAAAACTAATGGGATCATGGGAAATAAAACTCTGTATGATTATAATTTATTGCACATACTACAAAATGTATATTAATCTAAATGTTCATTCGTTAGGTTGTCATTGTCCGTGAACTCGATACTCCTGGTATAAAGTTTTATTGTACCCGACACATAGTGGCAGGTGAAATTTATACACAATTCTACAAGGCTTTCGTAACCTTGATATCAAAACCAAAATAGTACATTGCAGGCCAAACAAAATATTGGCAAGATGAAATCTAGCAACATATATATTGTGACCAAGTTGAGTTTGTCCAAAGAATGCAAGGGGGTGGGTGAGGGAGCCTTAGAAAATCCATAAATCCTACTCTCAGTATTAAAAGATTAAAGGAGAAAACACGCAGATGCCTGAAAAGCATCTGATATTATTTAGCACTCATTTGCAATTCAAATTCTTTGCACACCAACATTAAAAGGGGATTTTCTTAACCGAATCACTGGTGTCTATATAAAAACCTCAGTAAAGAAGGAACCACTCCAAATAGAGTGTTAAGATAATTGTTTATTTTAGAAGACTACATTTTGAAAGGCCTGTTTATTCTTTATGTTGCGTGTGTCATGAAACCCGGAGCAAATGTCATAAATTGTGTGTGCTACAGAATCATAATCTCTGTCAAGGGGATGTTGCCTGACCCCTGTCTAACTTAATGAGATGAATTCAATTAAAGGAGAAGGAAGCTAATCTATCCCTGTGCTAGCAGTCAGTGTAAAAAACAAAAAGGACCGTTGTTTCATGCACCTATGTTGATGCCCGTGCTGCGATCTTGCACCTCAATTATTCCTGCTGTCAAGGTGGATGATATTGCTTTAGCCCTTGGTATTCCGAATGCAGCGGGAGAAGAGGCCGCACCAGCGTCACACGGGAGCTTATTAAATATTGAGACTCTCAAGCCGACTCCACCCTCGACCCTCTGAATCCGAGTCTGCATTTTAACAAGGTCCCAGGGCGTTTCTCCGCACGGCGTAAAGCAGGAGAAATGCCATCTAGGCCCCCGATCGTCCCGAATTTGACTCTTGGCATAGACCATGTGATATTTGGCAGTTTTTGTTTGTTTCACCTGAAGGTGTGGGAATTTGGCGGCATAACGGTAATATTGATAATAACGGATAACAATATTGAACTGGCCACGGCCCTGTCCTAAGCAATTTCGGTGCATTTACTCCTTTTGTTTTCCCAACCTTCCCTGGGAGTTGCATGACTCCAAGGTACAGAAGAGGAAACACACAGACTTCAGTTCCCTGCCCCAGATGGAAGCGGGTAAGACCAGGTCAGTTTGGGAGCCAGACTCCCTGTCTTGCACTGTTAAACTCTCCCAGGCTATTTCTGGTAAGAAACCGCTTTCACGAAGAATGCCAAAATGCTGGCCACGGTGCAGGATAGAGGTGAAAGGTCAGCGGAAACCATCATCCTATTCTATAACGCGAGGTCCACTGGAAAGACAGTGCAAGCCACAGGAGTCGTCGTAAATTTTCCGGTAGCCGAATCGGAAGAAGTAAGGAACAGGTGGAGTTCATTTCAGTCGTGTATTTTACTTCACCTACCATGTAAAAACAAGAAACTTATCATTTTAACATAGTGAATAGTAACATTCATTTAAGGAATATTTTATCTGTTTTATACTTTGCCTTTGAAATTGGTGTATATGAATTTTATTTTATTTTAAGTTTGTTGATTTTGAGAGAGACAAAGAGAGAGGGGGGGGGGGAGGGGCAGAGAGAGAATGAGAGGGAATCCCAAGCAGGCTCCATGCTGTCAGCGCAAAGTCTGACACGAGGCTCGAACTCATGAACCGTGAGGTCATGACCTGAGCTGAAATCCAGAGTCAGTGGCTTAACCGACGTAGCCACGCAGCGCCTGAAGTTGTTGTATATTTTAAAGTGACGGCTTTAAGACATACATGTTACTCTGACCAGCCGCAGCTCCAGTGCTCAGGGTCACCTGGGGCTAACGGCTGCCATATTTGGCCCATTGGGCAGCTTGTTCTAAAGGCTCTGAGCACCTGAAATAAAAAAGCTTGCATGTTAATAAGGAACAGCAGATCAATAAGTATGTCTAATATCAGAGGAACCATCTGTAACACACACCAGCACTCTCTTTCCTTCTGGGCTTTGTGCAAACTTATCATTCCTGCTTTTACTTTTAAAACAAATTGGGGTGAAGGGGCGCCTGGGTGGCTCAGTCAGTTAAGCGTCCGACTTCAACTCAGGTCATGATCTGAGTTCATGCCCTGCGTGGGGCTCTGTGCTAATGGCTCAGAGCCTGGAGCCTCCTTCAGATTCTGTGTCTCCTCCTCTCTGCCCCTCCCACGCCCATGCTCTCTCTCTGTCTCTCAATAATAAATACACGTTAAAAACAATTTAAAACAAATTTGGGTGAGGGGCACCTGGGTGGCTCAGCTGGTTGAGCGTCCGACTTTGGCTCAGGTCATGATCTGGCAGTTGGTGAGTTCAAGCCCTACATCGGGCTCTGTGCTGACAGCTCAGAGCCTGGAGCCTGCTTCAGATTCTGTGTCTCCCTCTCTCTCTTCCCCTCCCCTGCTTGCTCTCTGTCTCTCTCTCTCTCTTTCTCGAAAATAAATAAAGATTAAAAAAATTTTTAATAATAAAATAAAATAAATTGGGGCAAAATAACATGCTGTGTGATTCTGTGTTTTTAATTTGGAATTTATAACGAGCCTCATTCCATCACACATTATTTTAAGAAATGATCTTAACAATTGCCTAACAATCTTGTGTGATTTTCAACCATTTTTATTTTTTTAACTTTATTTACTTATTTATTGAGAAAGAAACAGCATGAGCAGGTGGGGGGCAGAGACAGGGAGAGACAGAATCCCAGGCAGGCTCCAAGCTCAGCACAGAGCCTGATGTCGGGCTTGATCTCAGGAAACCGTGAGATCATGACCTGAGGCAAAACCAAGCATGGGACACTTAATGGTCAGAGCTACCCAGGCGGCCCGATTTTTGACCATTTTTAAAAGAAATGATCTGAGTTTTAGCATTTGGTTTATTTTTTTCTCGATATCAAAAATTACATGATGAAGTCCTGATACCCAAATCTTGGTACCCATGTCTGACTAAACACACACATTTGGAATGGCGTCCATAATATGACCAAATTGCTCTCCAGAAAGAGATTATTAATGGTACCCATCAAACATGTCCTTTATCCCTCTAACACTACCAAACTTTAGAAAACATCTTTGCCACTTTAAGAGATGGTATATAGTTTTTAAATTAGTGTTTCTTTTGTTACAGTTTAGGAAAGTGTGTGTGTGTGTGCACGCACGCATGCACACGTACATGCACCTGTGTGTTTTACAGACTCTCTGCTTTTTCTTATGCATTTCTTGTTTTTGACCTGGGACGAATTCTTTACATATCGAGGGAATTAACTATTTTTCGATCAAATATGTTGCATATATTTCCTAGCTTGAAGAAAGATATTGAGATGACCTTCGGTATTTACAGTTACACAGTTATAACTACCAATATTTTCCATCGGTGTGCCCCTTCACTTTTATCTTTACACAGGATCCTTTCCTTCTCAAATTAAAGATGAATCTACATTCCCTCCCTGCTGCTTCACGGTTTTTCCCCCATATTTAATGTCTTAACCCATATGGAATTTATTTTTTTCCGAAGTATGTAAATGAAGTGTAACTTTAATTTTTAAAAAAATTACCAGCTCTTTCCACCAAGTATCTTAATATTTGTTGATTGCAGAATTTTTAGGTGCGTGGAATTAGGTATCTCGTTCACCTAAAAAAACAATTATTTTATTTTCTTAGAAAGTTTTGAGCTAGGTTTTGCATAAGACCAGTGTAAGTCTTTTCCTAAATCAGTCCCAAATGATGTGAGAAGTGTGACTTTTAGAATTAACACAGTATTTCCTGTGCGTGGTCAGTGACCCAACAAGTGCAGCAGTGGGTGGGAAGGGAGGAAGCCCAGTGAAAGGTAAGTGCTGTGACAGTGTTTCCTTGTGCTGGAACGTTTCTCTATGCTGGCCCAGTGCCTTTTTTTTTTTAAACTCCCTGGCATGTCTTTCTTCATCCACAGCCAGCCCTGGTTATAATCACCATGTTTGCCCGGGATGAAGAGCCACATCAGGGGTTGCCTGGGTGGCTCAGTGGGTTGAGTGTCCCACTTGGGCTCAGGTCATGATTTCCCTGTTCGTGAGTTCAAGCCCCACATCAGTCTCCGTGCTGACAGTCCAGAGCCTGGAGCCTACTTCGGATTCTGTATTTCCCTCTCTCACTGCCCTCCCCCACTTGTGCTCTCTCTCTCTCTCTCTCTCAAGAACAAATAAATATTATAATAAAGAACCACATTAGGTGTAAACATGCAAATAATATCTGCATAATCTTCAGGCTTGACCTAGAACCAGAATCACTTTCTGGTCCCTAAAGGGACCCAGATGCACTCACTCAGATCTCTTGATTTTCCCATGTCCCCCAAGCCACATGCTTCCCCTAACATCTCTCTCATTCTCTTTCTCACTCTCACACACACACGCACACACACACAAGCATGCACACACATATCTCACGCCCTCAGAAATACCAGCAGCGTTCTGCCAGGTTTCCTCCCTTTCCTTTCTGGTATGCATGTCCTTCCCATGAGAAGAGTCACATCCCAGTCCTGAAATTTGTTCTATCTTGAATAAAGTGGATCCAGGAGAAATGCTTTAAACTTCCTGGTATTTGGATTTTTCTCTTCTCTCATTTCAAACATTTTTTTTCTTTCTATTTTTATATTCAATTGGTGCATTTCTTTGGAAATCTGAAAGTGAGCAAGTAAACCGCCTGTTACATAGTCATCATATCATTAACCGAAAGAGAGAATATCGCTGATATACGAAGCGTATTGTCAATGCATAACTATTTAGCATTGGCTTGTGCTAAATGCACGTGTGTCCGAAAACAGGCACGCGTGCCCGAAACCCCCACTTGGGTGGTTTTGCGGTGGTCTTTCAATAGCATTGAAAGAGCCGATACATTTGGGTATTATTTCGTTTGCCATCAACAAGATCTTCAGCATAGAGAACAGAGTTAATGGATGGAAAATCTTGCTTGCACGCATGGAAGACGCAGACTTTCCCTGTCAGTGGCCATGCACTTGGCACATATTTTTCAGCAAGGTGATATAAACCTCCGTTGAAAAAGTTGGTTGATGGAATACCATCTGATTTTATCGAGAGCATAATGAAGAGAAAAACCACATTCCTTCTGGTGCCATCCCTGGTACCCTGCACTCCTCTCTTCCAATAATTGTGTATGGCAATAAGAAGCCGGGGGCTCTATGCGGTCACTGGTTCCCCCTCACTGCATCTGTAGGTAAGCAATCTGAGAATTACTGAGACTGAACACAAGCCACGGTGACGGCAAGACTGAGGCCCATATCGATCCAGTAGGAACATGATGGATCTGTCAGGTTCAGGCAGAATGCATCCTGTGCCTGGTGGGAGAGTTCTTTCCACGGAAAGGGAATTAATTCTTCTCTGCAGTGAAACACTTGAGACTGAAGTATACACACTCACAAAGGAGTCTAATAGAACCTAGAACATAGAAAAGAAATAGCTTTCTTCTCTCCTTTTCTTTTTCATTCATTCATTCATTCATTCATTCGTTGTTTTGGTAGGTCCTGCCTGGCAACACATTACACTGAAGCTCTCTTGGTCTTTCTGAATTTCCTTCAGCCTATCCGGGCATTTTTATTTTTTAATCAGTGTATTCACATTTGAAACTCTGGTTTAAAAGCCTTTAGTTAAAACAGAAAGGGGCAGATTCATTTGGTGTATATGAAGTAGGCAGTAATTGCATTGGAAAACCCCAAAACACACAAACCAGAACCAGCTGTAACCAAACATGTGTGGAAAGCAGCGCACAGAATTTTCCATGGCCTGCAGCAGCAATGTTATACAAATAGTCCCCGAGGTGTCTCAGCAGCTCCACACACAGTGGAAAGAAATTAGATAATGTTAAAGACTTACCAGATGGATATTCAATCAGTTGTGTGTAAAATTCTCTCTGTAAATTGAATATTGAAGGCATAGCTACACTGAACTTATAAAATTAGCGTCTTTGTTTTCTAGCACGGTTCCCTGATGTGAATGGGCTGCACTAAGAATACCAAGGGCACAGTAAGTGTTATGTAAGTTTATAGGACACATGAAAACAAGCATCAGGGATAACCCAGAAACAATTGACTGAAAGCACATGGAGAGTAGATTACGAGAACATGCACAAACGAATAATAATTTGCAGGGCTCTTGGTTCAAGATTTGAGATAACAAATTGCCTTTTTAATAAGAAACAGACTTTTTGTTTAAATCGTTGCCTTCTTGGAGAATGCTGTAACTTTCTTAGAACACAGCCATATCTTGCTGTCCATATAGAAAACTCCTAAACTGTATGTTCCTTGTCCCACTAAGTCCTGACCTTTCTATTTTATTGTTAAGTCCCTTTCTAATCAGACTTCATCATAACCTGGGTAAACACCTGTTACCCATGCTCACTAATATAGATCAGGCCCAGTCTGTGCCCAGCCTCTTCCATAGCTACTTCAAACCTCAGCGATCTCCTGTCAAAAGTCCCCTACCACAGGAATAATACTGGCTTTTGTCAGGCAGTAGGTGAATATTTATTGACAAGCAAGTCGGAAGGACTACCATTCATGGATGTTCATGCTAGGAAAGACAAAAGGTGTTAGATGCAAACACATTGAGATAGGAGTGCTGAATCAAAACCACTACAGTGTAGAACATGAAGACTTCACTAATTATAGCAAAAAATCAGGATGGCCATGCGTCCCCATTTGCTCTGGGTGACTCGAGTTTATACCTGTTGTTCCTGTATGTTACCAATGGTACCCTTTACTCTCCAAGTTGTTTCTATTTGGATGATAAATAAGATGGCCACTTTACCAATGCTTGTTGAGCATTTATTACATGACTGGTAATATTCTGAATGCTCTGTGAATTAACTTCTTTGAACTACACAACAGCATTATAAGATGTTCAGTAAAATTATTTTGGTTTTCAAGTGAGGAAACAGAAGCCCAGGGATTATCTTTCAAAAGACGACACAACTATGGAAGTTAAGGCAGCTGTAAAGGACACCCGTTGGAGAATTAGAATGGGTTTTGCTGAATTCTAACAAAATTTTTGAGAATAAAGTTAAAATTAATGTTAAATATTTATGAAGGGGGTTAGAGAGTCCTTGGAGAATTCTCCCCTTAGACTTAAGCAGGTCTAAATATTTAAACAAATGGCACTTAGTGTTTTCTAAACAAAGGCATCTGTAATACTCCCACAGGAAGACCACAGATACTTGCTGAGGGAGATGGGGGGTTGGGAGCTGAAGCAGGAAGAGATTCAGCTACTAATAAGATGGCCTCTAGAGCCCATCAACACAAATGGCACTGCTTGTTTGCATACAGGAGAGCGTCATGCAGATCTTCAGAATTCCACAGGTATTTGGATTTTTGGAAGTGTTCAGAGTAGGGTAGAAGCGGAAGCTTAAAAATGTAATTGCTTTGCAGTAATTTATCTTATTAAAAGCAATGTTAAGATCCATTCCCTTCTGGGTGGCTGTGAACTGAAATGAATCTAGTAGCCAGCTGTAAGATATTAACAGTGATGGTATTCCTCTAGGATGTAGAATTGGCTCCACTGAATCTACTCATGGGAGGTGTGCTCCTAGGTGTTCAGTAAATTCTTTATGGATGATTTTTGAAAGTAAGAAAATTTACATATGCTCATATCTGTGAATAATCTTGCCCTATTAAATGCACCTTAGGAAATAAAAATTCAGTTCAATTTTAATGAGTAGTACATTGGGAATGAATTCATTCATTCAGTCTATATAGTCTATAGTATTTGATCCTTTGGGGACCCAAGAACATGACTATTCTGTTCAAGTTTGTTCTTGTCCTTTGGGTCTATAATTTCCAGATCATAACCCTTAATCTATTACATAAAGTTTTTAATCTCTCATATTGAGTATATTCAGAGTTTATGCATCATCATTTCTTTTCTCAGGAAGTTTTGTTTTCCTTCTAGAATGGTCTGTGAATTGTTAGATGCCTGCTTTGCATGGTGCCTTGGGAATGATTTCATGTGTCCTTCCTTGATGCTGCAAATCCACATGTTTCTTACCTCAATACTGTATGTCTATCTTTTTGTTATTTGGCCTGATAAATTTGTGTTCTATCTACTTCTGGAAGTAAAATGGAGGCAGACTTCACAATTTTGGGAATAGAGTAATTTCTTGAAGAGGGCAAAAACTAAAAATGGATTCCCCTAATGGTGAGAACATAAATGTCATTGTATTTTGTCTCTAATAGCATAGATGTTTAACACGTTCACGCAAATTCAACAACACTTACAACAATGTCATCTTAATTAGCGATTACTTTCTCTTCTGTGATGCATTGTGTTTGCAAAGGGGCATTTATATATAGCAACTAAAGCATTCTATTTATTAGCACTTGACATTTTTATTGTTAAGTATCATTATACTTATTTTTTAACACATAGAGTGACAATAATGTGCTTGCTCTCTCATCTCTAAAATCAGTAGCACACTTCTTATTTCTTCACTTCTTAATGTGAAGATAGACACAAAGTACAGTACTTTGTATTAGACATCATTGTCAAGTCAGCACCTAGTACTCCAATACTCCTGCAGGTATCATTTCTCATTCATACAGTATATATGCTTTAGGGAAAGTGGGTTCCACCCTCAGCTCCAGAGGTGTATCCTGATTATTCCGAGCAATTAGATTGTGAACAATCTAATATCCCTGGACAACAGAGTAGGTTCAGCTGATGACATTGACATAGCCATTAGGACTTCTATTTGACGCTGAGAATGGAGATACTTTTGAGATAATTTGAGATATCCTAACAGATACAGTCTTAGTGTCCTTATTACACTAACTACTTATAAATAAGTTATATAAAACTAATTAAATTTATATAAAATTTAAATAAATTTAGAATTTATGATTCATATTTATTTTAAATTAGTAGTTTGTATAAAATTAAATTTAAAAATAAATACTATATATATATATATATACACATACACACACATAAACATATATATACATATATATTCCCAAACTGGTAATAATATTACTCCTTAAAACCTACTGCTAAAGGAAGAAAAACACAAAGTACTTTCAGAGAATTTTATACTTTATGGTAGCTACTACAGCTCTGTAGCCTTTCTTCTAAAGGACTGTTGACTAATACAGGACTTTCTCCCTTAGGAACTTTCTAGACAATGGCACAGGGCCATGGAGCCCAGGCAGAAATCAGGAGTCTAACTAAGCTAACTCTACTTAAGCTAAGCTGGCAGAACTGTGGAAGTCCATTGTTCCAATGGAACTGTGGGGAGCAGGGCAATGTCTATGTGGAACTACCCTTTGGGTCTTTGACTGAGGCCTAGATTAGTTTGCAAAGTCTAACAGAAATCAGAGGCTGTGCAACTGGAATTGAAATGAAATATCTGAAGTCACACAGTGCTAGGACTTCTTAGAATGTTCCATCTCATCAGAGGAGAAATGTCACACTGAGCATGCTGGGCATTGAGTGAAGCTCCCAGGTGGGTAAACTTTATAACTATGTACTTCTTAGAGTAGGTCTATAACATAAGACTAAAGACAATAAAGACAGACGTGGCCAAAGAAGGTATAAAACCCAGCCTGACTGGGTTGAGAAAATCCATTAATAATTTAACTGTTTATTTAAAAAAAAGTCAACCCCTAGAAATGAAGACAACATATTCCAGATTCCTTATAGTTTAATGTCTACAAGATCTCATGCAAAAGAAAAAAAAATACTTGAAATGTAAAGAAGCTGGAAAATATGGCCACCAATCAAGGCAAAAAACATTTAATAAACACAGACCCTAAAATGATGCAGAATTTGAAATTAATGATAAAACGCTACAAAACAGCTATTATAAATTTTTAGAGGATTTAAATAAAAAGGTGAACAGAAGCAAACAAATGACAAAGCTCAGTATACAACTAGAAACTGTCAAAAAAGAATCAAACAGGAATTCTAGAACTGAAAAATATACATCTGGCATGAAAAATTCACTGAATAGGTTTAATATAAAATTGGAAATGTCAAAAGAAAGGGGTATTTGCATGAAAAAACAAATCATTCAACCTGAAGAAAAATATTAGGAATGTGAATGGAACCTCAGTGATGTATAGAACTACTTCAGCAGTATAATATATATGTATTTGAAATCTCCAAAAATAAGGAGAATGGTGTGTGTGTGTGTGTGTGTGTGTGTGTGTGTGTGTCTTTATATAAACATCAGCCTAGAGATCCAAGAATCTCTGCAAACCCAAGAAGAAAAGTACAGAGAAAAATCAGTCAAGTTGTTGAAAATCAAAGGTAAAGAGAAAATGTTAAAAGCAGCCATAGGTAAAAAGACACATAACATATATAGGAATAGCAATATGAATGATGGTTAATTTCTTAATAACTTGAAGCCCAGAAGATGATGAAAAAACATCTTAAAAGTACTGACAGGGAAAGAAAAGAATGATGTCAATCCAGAATTCTATATCCAATATTTTCTAATGCACAAAAGCTGAAAGAACTTATCACCTACAATATTGCACTGAAAGAAATACTAAAAGAAATATGTTACACTGAAACAAAGTGATACTACCTGGAACCTTAAATGTTTAAGGAAAAAGAATATTGGAAGTGGCAAATATAATGGTAGATATAAAACTATATCTCATTTCTTTTTAAAAAAAATTTTTAATGTCTATTTATTTTTGAGAGAGAGATAGAGTGTGAACAGGGGACAAGCAGAGAGATAGACAGAATCTGAAGCAGGCTCCGGGCTCCGAGCCAACAGCACAGAGCCCGACACGGGGCTTGAACCCACAAGCCTTGAGATCATGACCTGAGCCGAAGTCAGACGCTCAACTCACTGAGCCACCCTGGCATCCCAACTATATCTCATTTCTGTTGCTAATGTTTAGAAATGACAACTGATGGTTTATATAAAATCTATTCAAAAATAGATTGAAAATTAAAGGAAAAAAGAAAAAAATACAATACAAATAGTGAACATGAACACTCTGAAATGGTTATATTACTTTCAGATGAAGTAAACATCAGTAGAAAGAATATAATCAGAAGTAAAGTGGAATAATTCATAATGATAAAAGGACTAATTTATTAATGAGCCAAAGCAACCATAAATATGTATGCAGCTAACCATAGCATTTAAATATATAAAGAAAAAGCAGAGGTAAAGGGTGAAATAAATCTGTAATCGTAGATGGAGATTTTAAGACCCTACTTCAATAATTTACAGAAAAAGTAATTTATAGATAAAAATATATAAAGATTTAAATGATGATACTATACTATACAAATGATACTATAAACTAAGTTGACCTAATTTACATTTATAGAATATTGTACCCAGTAACACTCAAATATGCATTTGCTTCTTTGTGGAACATTTAACTTGATAAAAAATATGCTGGTTCATAAAATAGCTCTCAATAATTTTCAAAATATTTCAATCTTACAAAACATGTTCTCTTACCTTTACAGAATTAAAATAGAAATCAGGGGTGCCTGGGTGGCTCAGTCAGTTAAGCGTCCAACTCTAGGTTTCAGCCAAGGTCATGATCTCATGGTTCATGAGAACCGTGTCAGGCTGTGCTCTGTGCTGACAGTGCTAGGCCTGCTTGGGATTCTCTCTCTCCCTCTCTCCTCTCTCTCTCTGCCCCTCCCCACTTACATGCATGCCGTCTCTCTTTCTCAAAATAAATAAACTTAAAAAAATAGAAATCAATAAAAAAAATAGAAATAAGACATCTGGAAAAACCCCAATACTGGGAAATTAGACAACACAAGTCTAAATAACTCATGAGTAAATGGAGAAATCACACAGGACCTTATACAATATTTCACACTGGATGATAAAGAAAATGCTTTCACATCAAAATTAGTGGGATGACATTATAGTAATGCTTACAGAGAAATTTATAGGTTTAAATATCTGAATTCGAAAAGAAGAAAAGTTCACAAAAATGATATAATATTTTTATCTTGGAAAGCTACCTAAAGGAAAGCAAATTTAGTCCAAAATATGTAGATGAAAAGAAATAATACAGAGTAGAAGCCAATGAAATAGAAGACAGAAAAACAATAGAGAAAAAATAACGAAGCCAGAGTTTTTCAATCCTGAATTCTATATATACATTTTCTGATGCACAAAAGCTGAAGGAAATTATCACCGATAAGATGGCACTAAAAGAAATACTACAGGTAGTCTTTTAAAAGTCTTTCCAAAAAGAGTAATAAAAGGGATAACTCCAAGCAATAGTTTCTTTAAGTTTTTATTTAAATTCCAGGTAGTTAACATACACTATAATGTTAGTTTCTGGTATACAATACATACAACATCCAGTGCTCATCATGACAAGTGCATTCCTTAATCACTATCACCTGTTTCCCCTGTCCCCCCACCCACCTTCCCTCTGTAACCATAAGTGTGTTCTCTATAGTTAAAAGGCAGTTTCTTGGTTTGCCTCTCTCTTTTTTACCCCATGATCATTTGTTTTGTTTCTTCAATTCCACATACGAGTGAGATCATGTATTTTTCTCTGACTGAACATTTTGCTCAGCATTATATTCTCCAGCTCCATCCATGTCATTGCAAATGGCAAGATTTCATTCTTTTTGATGGCTGAGTAATATCCCATTATATATATATATATACACACACACACACACACACACACATATATATATATGTGTGTGTGTGTGTGTATATATATATATATATATATATGCATGCCACATCTTCTTTATCGATTCATGAGCTCGTGGACATTTGGGCTCTTTCCATAATTTGGCTATTATTGATAATGCTGCTATAAACATCAAACAATAGTTTTTATTTTAAAAAATGGCATGAAAGAACAAATTACCAGTGTCAAGATTAAAAGAGAGAATATCTGGCTTCCGATTTTATAGTTGTCACAGAATAATAAGGTACTATTAGGAACACCCATTTAAAACTAAATATGACGGGGTGCCTGGGTGGCTCAGTTGGTTAAGCATCTTACTTCCATTCAGGTGATGATCTCACTGATCATGAGTTCAAGGTTTGTGTCAGGCTCTGTGCTGACAGCTCAGAGCCTGGAGCCTTCTTAGGATTCTGTCTCCCTCTCTCTCTCTGACCCTGTCCCACTTGCACTCTCTCTCTCTCTCTCTCTCAAAAATAAATAAATATTAAAAAAATTTAAACTAAATATGACAATTTAATTAAAATTAAGAAATTCCTTGGAAAATGCAACTTGGTGAAACTGACACTGTAAGAAATAGAAAGTCCTAATAACCCTGTATCTATTAAGGAAATTGAATTGAAATTATCAAAGAGGTTCCCAGGAAGAAAATTCCGAACTCATTTTTATGGGTAAATTCCAGCAAACAGTTAAGGAAGAAATAAGATGGCACATACCCAAAGAGTTGCACAAAACAAAGGAGAAAAAATAAAAACAAAAAATATTTCCCATATCATTTCATGAGATCAGCATACCCCAATACCAAAACCTGATCAAGACAATGTAAGAAAAAGAAAAATTACAAACAAATATCTCTCTCTCTATTAACATATTTGAAGAGGTTACCTTGAAACTCCTCTTCCATGTTTGAAGGGTAAAGTCAATCAATATAGTTACTACTCTTACAAGGACCTTAGGACTCTTTCTGAATTTGAGATTGTCTTGTGAAAGTTCACGTTTAGTGCTTGGTGAAAATTAACACTCTGACAAATGAATATTATGGTAGTTATTGTTTGTTGTCAGAAGTTTAAACTAAGACTGGAACAGAGATATCTGGCTGGGAACGTTCTCTGAGCATGGCTTCATGAATGTAGGGCTCAGTTCCTCATGTAGGTGACAGTGGCATTTGTGGGTCGGGGGTACGGTGCCAGATGGAATTCACTGCACACAGGTGACACTGGCTTGCTTTCTGACACATACACTAACGTCTTTCAGAACATGCCTGACTCACTCCATCCTAACATCTCTGAACTAGCGAGCCACTCCGAAGGGATGTTGTACTCACACAGTTCCGTGTGACCTGCTCCTTATCCATCACTCAGCTGTCAGCTACCCATCATCACTGCAGACATGCTCTCCTGACACCCTGTCTGGAACCATGGCTTCTCATCCCAGCATACCCTCTTTCAAGTTGCTATTTCTATTTTTCTTTTTATAGAACTTTAGAATGTTTTATTTCTATAGAGAATGTCACCTCTACCGAGAGTCCTCCCAACATGACCCTTCCAAGGGAGGTCTTCAGTCACTCTGAGATCAGACTACTTCATATTCTGTAGAACCTACCAAGATTAAAAGGTATTTATGTATTTTTCGTTTGTTTGTTTGTTTCCCTTGTTATTGCAATGTAAGTTCTTTGAGAGAGAGACTTGGGTATTTTTTTTCTCTTTAATTAATGTATACCCAATGGATTGAAGAGTGTCTTGAACATTGTAGATCCAAAATTAATACCTCCTAAATGACTGAATGTATGGAAGTGAAACCTGCTGGAAATATAAGTTGAAACATAAAGTTTGGAAATATAAAGTTGAAAGAGAAAATTAGAAGTCTGGTTAGGTAGGGTAATACTTGAGTTTTTTAAAAAACCTTCACTCAAAAAAAATGTTTATTAGTTATCATTGTCTCCAAGGTAAAGGCCTTGAAGGGTAACAAAAGTTTTTTATTTTTTAAAAGACCTCTGTGAAAGTCAAAAGTTCTCAGGATTGGGAACACCTTTAACAGCAAATAATTTAATGTGAGTTAATCAACACAAACAGAAAATTTGGCAAGCAGCTAAAAGGGGTTATGTGTGATCCCAGCAGAGGGAAACATAGCCAAACTGGGAACACAGGAAAATACCTAATAGAGAAGCTTTAAAATTTTTTCCCAGGGCTAATCATGAAAGAATATGATTAAATCTAGCAACATTCGAATTTTATTGAAACAACTGAAGGCTTTTTCCCTCAATCCTTAAAACTACTGTATTATGCAATGACAGTTTCTTAAAATGAAAAAAGATCAATCCCACAAATTTTTTAAAAAATCAATTATCCAATGGGAAAGAGATGGATTATCATTGATTGCATCCTGCCTGTGGTAGAGATGATGGATGACCGCAGTCATGGCATTGATCTTTGGGAACAGGCTTACACCAGTCTTGCATGGCTTATTAGAGAGCCACCCACTCAGACGATGCATAGATATACAAAAAAAAGACCACATTTTGCATTCTATCAGCGTCTTTCAACTATTCTTTTGTTCATATAACTTTGATACCATGGTCCTAAATTCAAGCATTGTTACTTGCCTTAGACATTTTTTTTCAGATACAATGACTGTAAAGAACTTCTGGACGGACCCGTGCAGTAACAGCATAAGAGAGCAGCCATATAAATGATCCTCTGACAGTCACTGTGGTTTGTTCCTAAGTGAAGTGCTGAGAGCTCATCTTGTAACTCAGACAAATCCTTCACATTTTCAAATAACCAGGAAATGTGTGAAATATTACAGGTTTATTCCAACCTGCAGCATTTCGAGATGATAAACATTTCCCGTTCAGTTTCCATTTACATACTCTATGAAATATATATGTCTATGTTTTATCAATAGTGACTTGTTAGTTAAGTGGAATGTATTGTGACTCCAAGAAGGCTATTTTTATTTAAATTTATTTAAATGGTACATTCTTTGCGGAAAGGCATCTCAACTTCAGCCTCACGTGCTGTTCCAAGAATCACATGAACTCAGGCCTGGTAACAAGAGCCATTTCAGATTCTACAATGCATCCACTGTTCTTTGGTTGTGTACTGAATACGGCACTGAAGCCACATTGCCCCTTCCTTTTATCACGGCCTGACTGGGTGATGAGCAAGGCGGCCAAATGCACATTTACAGAGATGCTGGGTGCCACCATGTTAACCTTTGTGGTGCCAATTAAAAATGGACAAATAGGATCTTGGCTTCATCCTCATGATAACTGTGTTGCTGTTTACACAAAATACTCAGGGGGAGAAAATGTTGGTGAGGAAGCAGAGGAGAAGAAGTAGGAAATGGATCTTTGTCTCACATTAACCTAAGTCAATTTGACCGTTCAGCATATCAGGTTTTTATTTTTGTAGAAGTTGGTAAATCCAGGGTTAAAAGAAGGAAGAAAGTACATTATTTTTTTTTAACATTTATTTATTTTTGAGACAGGGAGAGACAGAGCATGAATGGGGGAGGGTCAGAGAGAGAGGGAGACACAGAATCTGAAACAGGCTCCAGGCTCCGAGCTGTCAGCACAGAGCCCGACGCAGGGCTCGAACTCATGGTCCGCGAGATCATGACCTGAGCTGAAGTCGGACACTTAACCGACTGAGCCACCCAGGCGCCCTGAAAGTACATTATTTTTTTAAAAAAGGAGCTCTCATAACAAATTTTACCCAATGAGGTAACATTTATTAGCAAGCAAGTACAGAATAGTCATTCAAACTGGTCTGTACTTTGGGCAAACCCTTTGCCCTCAGTGCCTGGAATGAATGGCCATTCTTCAGACACAATGCAAACAATTAACAATAACTAATAACCGACTGACATAGATTTGTGTTAACTAGCACATATATTTAACGCTTGTATTTGATATATGTTGATAGTGACATGTTTGATACTCAAGTCTCTTAACAAAAAATTACCACATAGATATAATGCTTTCAAACTGAAAAGTTTCATTTGGGGGAATAACAACTTAGCCAGAAGTCACCACCTATATTGTGAGAAGTATTCTAAAATAAAAAGAAGCAGAAGTGAACTTCTTCAAGACTGTGAATGTCTTCACATTTTTTTCTGTGTGACAGTGGGAACGCAGCTTACCATTCCATTTTGTGAGACTAAACAAAATTCACCCTAAATGACAACATGGGAAAGTGGAAGGTAGGACAAGATTCTAGTGCCAGCCATTATTTGGAATTGTATACAAATCGTATACGAAGTTCTGGAAATTTGAGAAAAAAAAAAATACTTGCATAAGTATAAACTGACCTGCCAGATTTTTGGCAGTTAGAAGGTAGGTAAATGGATCATGTATGTGAACCTATTTTTATGGAAGCATAGTTGTAATAAACTAACCACCCAAGCAAACAGATCTGGACTAAGGGAGAGGACAGGGAGCAAATAAACATTCGCTGAATGGCTGTTTCAGGCACAGATTAACTGTACTCACATTACACCCTCTCCTTCATCACTTGGTGGGGAGTAATTATTGTCATGTTGATGGATGATGAGTCATCATGACTCATGGTTGACGGAGCTACTTGTAAGTATCAACCGATTGTATGGCAAAACTAAGTTCAAAAACTTTTGACATTGGGGTGTGAAACATCTGGGTTTCTTCCCTAAAACACAACTTTTTTTTCACTTTACATCATATAAGTGCAATTGCTCCCCAACTCTGAAACGGTTGAAATGTTGCCAAATTGCCAGTTCTTTTCCTAGAAAGTTTGCTGTGCCTTTTTTTTTTCTTTCCTAGGCACCATCTGGTCATTTTGTCATGTTTACATTATTTTTGTCTCCTTGGAGACTACTGAAATGGTGTGCTTGTGAAAATGGGTATTCCCTTTTCTTTGACCCAGGACGGCTGAGTGTAAGCTTGCCATCATGGCTACACAGAAACCCCGTGCCTATCTAGGCGCCGAGGACATGATAGAACTCAGAGTGTGGAGCACCTGCCTTCAAGGAGCTTACGTTTGCCTGGAAATTAAGCCAACTTTTTTTTCTGGGTGAGCAACAGTTGAGGCTAAACAATGTAGACTTAGAATTGACCCCTTTCATTTTAGAAAGCTGCTTCTAGCTCTTTACTCATAAGACCACCTGGAAGCCTAGAGACTCTGTATTGTAGTTGATATTGGCCACCAAAGCCTTGCTACTAGAGCAGGTTGGGGAGGGCTGATGTTTACCAACATACAGCAAGCTTTGTAATGGGCTTGTGGGGAGAAATAAAGATTGGCAACCTTGCTGCTCTGACCCACTCCTCCCTTTTAAAATATTGATACTTGTTCTGAAGTCACTTATCACCCTCTGTTGTGGCTAATTGGAAGCACTTGGTCCCACTGCTAGCTTCTTGCTGTGATAAATATTTAATCACAGAGGGGAAAGTGCCTTTTTGAGAACATACATTGGTCTATGGCTCTTGAAAACAGAATAAAGGGCACCGTTACCTGGAAGGAGCCTTCACTCCCTCGTCCCGGGTTGAGAAAGGTCCACCTAATTACCTCTGCTGAGAAACAGCAGTCTCCTCACTGACTGTCTGACATTTAGACATTTCTCCCCTCAACTCTTCCCGTTGGTGTGAAAAGGAACTGAATACAAAACGAAAGTCCACTTTGCTAGCAAATTTTTACCCATCACAAAGTTAGGCCACGGATATGTGGTATGTCACTCTAACCGTGTCATTTTTCTCTCCAATTAAAAATAATGGATGCTATTGGCCTGTCAGGCTGCCCAGTATTCCTATAGGGAGAAAATTAGTTGGTATCTCCACAGTGCCATTGTCCACTAATTTGAAGTTCAAGGTCTGACTGCGCGCCACCTCATGTCTCTCCACGTATCAGAATGTCGCTGAGAATTCGTACTTCCCATGGGAAGGGGTCTGACAGGCACTGTTACAGCCGAACCCATTTTTCCTGGAACAGTTTTCATGCAAACTGGGAGTGAGAAAAGATGATCACATCGTTCAGTTACTCAACTGTATCTCCTGGAAGAAAGTCTTCTGAGTCTGTCAGTAGTTGCCTCATCCCTGGGATGTTAATATATTGTAGTGGCCAATTTTCTGTGAAAATGCGCTTTGAGAACAAAAAAAAAAAAAAAAAAACCCAAGAAACTCTTAATATGTCAGGTAGTAGAAGAGAATAAAGGATATACAGCCACCACTGGTCAAAGGGAGCAAAGCATTGTGCTTGTGGATATGTTCTCTTTGTGTTTCGATTTCTCCAATATGGAGAAGAATAAACAAGTTGTCCCTCCTCTTTAGGCGAGTTGGGCTGCTGATTGTTAATAGAATAAATGCTAACAATCTCAATGTTGGATATAAATAATTGCAGAGGTGCAAAAACATTTAAGCCAGAAGTAAATGTTAATAGTTAAAAAACATTTTATTCTTCTTCAATTACATGTACTCAGCCTCAGGGCCTTCTCTTTGAAAGACTACTGTTGCCAAGAGAAGCAACTTCCCTTGAAGGGAATCACGTTCTGTGTTGTAACTATGGCCAATATTAACTCCCGTTTGAAAACTACCCCTCTATACCCATCTATAATGACAGCAAACTATATGTAAAAGGAAGAAAGTATTACAATCAAAAACATTAAAGGGATAGAACTTGAATCATTTCAAGACACAATCATTAACCCCAAACTTAGCAGTATTCCAATGACTAAAATGGCCAGGATAGAGCATTCTGAATGGGACACAGCTATCTGTGCCCAGCTAAATACACTAAGTTCCTCAAGTTCATGTCATGTAATATTTTCCAATTGTTCTCCTTCAGAAATTTGTTGAGGTGTCTCCAGGATATGAGCTATAATGATTTCAGATACATAGCATGGATAAAGACATTTTTCTTATTCTGAAGGGCTCCTCACAATTATTGTAAGGAGTACCTAGCCTGGCATTTTACTTTGTCTGATCGTAAGTTAATTTTCATTTTTTCATAAGTATAGATGATTTTTCCTGGGTGTTACATATTTTATTAAGTGACTTATGGAATTTCCCCAAAGAAGACTATAAATATCCCCATATAAGAACTAAGATTTAAGGGGCACCATGGTGGCTCAGTCGTTAAGCATCTGACTCTTGATTTCGGCTCAGGTCATGATCTCATGGTTCATGGGTTCGAGCTCCACATTGGGCTCTGTGCTGACAGCATGGATCCTGCTTGGGATTGTCTCTCTTTCTCCTTCCCTCTCTGCCCCTCCCCCACTCACACTGTCTCTCTCTCTCTCTCTCTCTGAAAATAAATTTAAAAAATTAAAATATATATATATACACACATATATATGTATATGTGTGTGTATATATATATATATATATATATATATATAATCTAATTGTAAGTTAGGAGAGCCTTAACCTTATAAATTAGAGGCTTCCTACCTCAACTGACACCCCTAAGAAAATATTGGAAAAATTTGTCAAATCCTTAGAAGATGATAGTTTAGAAGATAATTGCATTTTGGTTTCATCTTTTATACTAGTTTTAACAGACTAGAGAAATTATCTGTGTGACAAAAAAAATCAAGTGACTCTTCACAGTAAGCAGTGGGATATTTTTGTTCACGAGTTCCATAAATGCACATCAATTAATTTGACATATCTAGGGGTAGGACCTGGAGGAAGAGAGTACAATAACTCTGTGTCATAATCACTAATTTTTGTGTCTAATTTTACAGAGTACCTTGAGACCCAGTTAAGAGAAGGGTCTTGCAGAGTGTTTGTTTCCTTATTCTCAGCCCCACAGTTTTTGTACTATACCTGTATTTCTCCTTTAATGGAAGAAGAGAAATAAACTACAGAATTTCTGGGTAGAAGTAAACCTTGATTTTAATTGTGATTAAAAACCCAGGCTATGGAAGCCATGAATTAAAGATGAGTTTTTAGTGTCTTAATACTGTAAGAAATCCGACAATGACACAGACAACATTAACCAAGATGCCGTAATATCATTCAATCCCTAACGATGACAGTTGAATTAGGATACAGTACTTTGTTTGGGTTCAATTGACCAATGGAGTGACCCCAAGAGAGAAGAATGAATGTGATTAATTGCTGAATTTTTTCTCATCTTTTAGGAAAACACTTTCGACTCTATTAAGCCTGGAGAGGACAAAAGTATTGTTGGGGGATAGTGATTACTTAAGAAAATTTCATGTGTAAAAAGCAAGATGATTCAGAAGTGAGAGTGTGACGTATCACTGTTAAGACCATAGCAAGAACTGGGTTTGAGTGGATCAGAGGCATTTAGGTTAGACGTAACAAAGTACAGTGTTAAGGATTGCTCCACAGCTTCACATTGGTATGAAAAATGTCTTCCCAGGAGAATTGGAAGACACAAAAGGGGAAAAAGGCAATATCTGTCTAGACCATTAATGTAGATGTCTACCTAAAGAGAGGTTTGTGAATTCAGAATTCCTTTCCGGTCCTAGAATTCAGATTACCAGTGACTAAAAATGCAAAATCTCCAGGCTAAACACATCTCTGTTGAGACTTTACATATTTAAGCCAGGAGCAATAAATCATATGTAGAATCCTATACAAAGTCATTTAACTCAAAAATAGAAACAGAGTGATCTCCACTGTTTCATAAATTGGTTGAAACAAAAACGGAAAGGAATTTACGTGAGAGATAGTTACAAGGAAAATGACTTATGACAAATAAATGCAGATTCGTATGAGACGCACGCATGCACACATTCAGGAGATAGATTTGTAACAAAGAAAGCGTTTGGGGTGGCATCTAATCTTATTTTAGTTAAATGGGATACTGAGGTACATTTTTCTATTTTGCAAAAGGAAAAGCTTATTAAAATAAGAACTTTGGAATGAGATTCTAATTTTTTTAGATTAAAATAAAGTTAGATCATATTTTATAGAATATCAATCTGTTGCCATAGTTAATACTGCAAAGGGGCATAGAAGTAGAAGATCTTCAAGGACACAGTTCTTTGATGATATGAAGCTTTTCTAAGCTAACTTAGTACTTTGTTTCCTCTCTCTCCTCTCCCACCATGACACCACTACCCCAATCTGTCCAACACCCCCTTCCAATAGAGTAGGACACAATTATGCAACAATATTACAGAACGGAACTACAGGAAATGTGTGTCGCTTTCCTCTTGTTGCTGTAAGAAATCACCACAACCTTACTAGCTTAGCTTAAATCGTGATGGATTTCTTGACTTACAGTTTTGGAAGTCAGAAGTCTGAAATCAGTCTCACAGGGTTAAAATCAAGGTGCACCAAGGGTACATTCTTTTCTGGAGGCTCTGGGAAGAATCCATTTTCTGGCTTTTTCCACCTTTGAGAGCCTGCCCGCATTCCTTGGCTTATGACCTCTTCCCAAGCCAGCCATGGTGGACTGGGTTCTTCTCACATCGTCTTACTCTGACCTTTCTTTCTGCCTCCCTCTTCCACTGTTTATCACCACGCTACTCTTGTGATTGCTTTCACCCCACCTGGATAAGTCCAGGATAACCTATCATCTCATGGATGGTGATTAGAAATCATAATTCTGTTTGAAATCCTAAAAGCACTCTGTAATGTGGCCTAACATATTCTTGGGTTCAGGGAAACAGTGGTTCCCTTTGGTTAGGGGGAAGAAGGGCGGTATTCCACCTACCACAGTCAAAATGGCCATTGCGCACACTCATACACACTCATGCAGGAAATTGAATCATGGTATCTACAGAGAAACTTGGAGACTCCCCTTTGCCTCAACTTTAGATAAAATAAGGGCTCTTTTCTGTAAAACTTTCTTTGTATCAAAACAAGTGCTGCTGACTTGCATTTTAGCCATGAGGTCCCTCACCTCATGGTCATTCTCTGAATGATATACCCAAAGTGAAGGAAAAGAGGAAATTTATACACATCCTGAAGAGGACCTTTTGTGAACACTGTTTTTTCCTTTTCTTGACTGACTTTAAAATTCACTAGAAAGATGATGTGGGGGATATGGAGGGTATGGAAGAAATCCCCAACATGTAATCTCATTGTAAAAGGGAAATACTTCTGTGTTATTCAACATGCTATGGATCTTTTATACGTGAGGTTAAAGAGCAAGCGTATCACTGAATTGTTTTACAGGACATGCTCAGAAATGCAAAGAAATCAAGAAGAAAGGCATCTGCGTGTAATTAAAGTACTAGGCAATGTCACTAAAGAGGTAGTCTTTGTGTGAGCAAATGACCAAGAACTTGATTCATGGGAAGAGAACTATAAAGAAATAAATATTTTTGGTGGGCATAAAAATAGCTGATCTACATTCACATTGTGGTTTTCTTGTTTGTTTCACAGACGATTCCTCGGGATTCCCACCCAGACCCCATGTAAATGAAAAGGAAATGCTCTTTAAATATCTTTGAAAAGGCTTCCACCCCTTTGTAGTTGCCTTGTAGTTGATCAGCATGTGGTGTCATATGTAGTGGTGTGAAATGTATACCTTTTGTGATTGGGAGGTCATGTGTCACATCTAATTCCAGATAATCTGGGAAAGGTAAACTCAGTGTTCCTGATTCACTAGACAGAGAGGGTGTGGCCAAATATTAAGATAGTGATGGTTTTATCCATAAGTTATTAAAATGCCTTGAATGAGTACAACAGAATGTCGTGCTGAGTAATAATTATTCTTTCTATCATGAAATCAGAACATCCCAGTTAGTACCACTCTTTAGTATCCAGTTCTAGCATTCTTTAAATATTTTTAAATGTTTATTTTTGAGAGAGAGAGAGCAGGGGAGGGGCAGAGAGAGAGGGAGACACAGAATCTAATGCAGGCTCCAGGCTCTGAGCTGTCAGCACAGAGCCCAATGCGGGGCTGGAATTCACAAAACGTGAGGTCATGACCTGAGCCGAGTCAGACGCTTAACCGACTGAGCCACCCAGGGTCCCCCCAGTATTCCTAAATCTGTATGCAGACAATTGTCAGTTTCCTTTCAAGATTCTCTATAGCAATCAAGAACATTTTGAATGCTCTATAAAATCAAATAAATTCACGATCAGAGCTTTCTTACCATGCCCAAAGAAAGATACAGATATGCTAAATGGCTTAGAATAACTCTCCTTTTAACCTCCAGAGGAGTTAATATCTCTAAAACTGTCCATAGTAGTGTCCCTTCCCACATCTGTTCACCTTCTTGTTGAAATATATTGAGGGGGCACCTGGGTGGCTCAGTTGGTTAAGCATCTGGCTTTTGATTTTGGCTCAGATCATGATCTCAAGGTTTGTGAGGTCAGGCTCTGTGCTGACAGGGTGGAGCCTGCTTGGAATTCTCTCCCTTCCTCTCTCTCTCTCTGCCTCTTCCATGTTTGTTCCCCTCCCCCTACTGTCTCTTTCTCTCTCTCTCTGTCTCTCCCTCAAAAATAAATAAATAAACCTAAAAATGTTTTAAATGAATATATTCAGTATGTATGTAAGATGCAGATTGTTTTTTAATGTATGCTCTTTATGAAAGGAATAAAAAAGCAAGGTTTAAAGTGATTTTGAGGGGCACCTGGGTGGCTCAGTCGGTTAAGCGGCCGACTTCGCCTCAGGTCATGATCTCGCGGTCCGTGAGTTCGAGCCCCGCGTCGGTCTCTGTGCTGACAGCTCAGAGCCTGGAGCCTGTTTCAGATTCTGTGTCTCCCTCTCTCTCTGACCCTCCCCTGTTCATGCTCTGTCTCTCCCTGTCTCAAAAATAAATAAAACGTCAAAAAAAAATTAAAAAAAAATAAAGTGATTTTGATGTACAATCTAAGAAACACAATTACAAAAGCCACATACCCACACGGTGAATCATAATTTTTGTGCCCAGTTTATTTTTCTATGTGTAAAGTTTCAGTCCTAGAACGAACAGTAAAATCTGGCTAACAGTATACTCGCATTAATCCCACAGACTCATCTAACGACATGGTCTCATGTGAGGAATTGATGTCAGTGCTGTTTTCATGGGGACAGTATTTGGGCAGCATGGACTATTAGGAACACAGCAAAGCATAGCACGCTTGTGTTCATATAATTTCGTTGTGCTTCCTTTAACATATAATGAAAATATCTTGGCATTTAAATCTAAGACAGATTGATAAAAGTATTAAGAGTGCCTTAAAAGAGTTATTTAAGATTTAGCGTCTGCTTATGCTTCAGAGTGAAGTCTGTACTCAGAAGTTTCCTGCATTTCCTGAAAGGGGTGGGGGGACTTGCATTTCCCGAATATATCCCGCCATCTAAACAAAACACCTACCTTGTTTTCAGAAAAGATCTATCAAACAGTAGTGAAGATTAGTAAAGGGCTAAGATGAATCCCATATGCCTTATTTTTTTTATTGCCAATTACTCATTACTTTCTTACCCTTGAAGTAAATTGAGGATACAATTAAAGAGACTACGTGGCTTTGATCTTGTCCACCTCACTCATTATTTTGTGTTGGGAGGAGCACGTACCTTGAGCACATTAGACATTTGTTACCTAGGTGAAGTCTGGTCCATTACAGGGGGCCCGTCTCAACCATAGAGGCTACAGCCTTGGAGTTATGCCATCCACCATTCCATTGGAAAGAAAAGGAGGTGGTAGGAAGCAAATATAGCCTAACTCTTGCTTAAGAAACCATTTGTGTGTGTGTGTGCGTGTGTGCATGGGCCTGTGTGTGTGTGTGCTTGTGTGTGGCAATAAGACTCATGGTCCAGCTTTCAAAAGTCACTTTGGTTGGTAAGTTCCATCTACTGAATTTGGGCCGCACTCCCACTGCTCAAGTGTGTTTATTGGGCAACTAGAGAAATAACAGGAACAGTATTGCCAGTTTCTAGTTTGCAGATCCTGGGGGGCAGGGAAGGTGAAGGAAATGAAGGGGAGATGGGCAAAAACACAGACACAGTGTCAGCTTTTAATGTATCTTGAAGTGCAAACAATGAATGTGGATAATTGGGTCACTTACACAACCTGAGTAGATGCCTCATAACTTACCGGCATAACTTAATGAGTACAATAGAATGTCGTGCTGAGTAATAATTATTCTTTCTATCATGAAAGCAGTCTCCGCTAAAATAAAGGGGAAAAAATCCTCCTGAGGAGTTAAACTAACAAATGCCTGTACCCTCCGAGCCATGTTTGCACTGGACAGCTTTACCCATCAACCTTCAGCCGTCAGAACAAAATTACCACTAGCTGAGGATTGCTTTTTCATTGAAATACAGGAAGGGCTGCTTTTAACACATCATATCTTTCCTGAAATGTGTTTCCTGGAAGGCTGCCTTACATATGCAAATTTGGGGTTAAAAACCAGGTAATTGAGATGGAAAACTATATGTGTGCATGCATTAATGATACCCACAAATTGCATGCGTACGTTACTGTTGAATTTCCAAATTGAATTAAATATTTCAAATTTCAGTAACAAAAATGTTATGCCCGTTGGATTTTATTCCTTTAGTCATCTATCATCCATAGCTCTCTATCTCAGCTCTCTGATGCTCACTTGATACTAGACTGGAGGTTTCTTTGCTTTTAACTAGATTAATTTATGAATTAATATCGTAAGTCATGGTTGAGCTTTGTGACCATCTTGCAAGATCGTTATATTCTGACTTACAAGGAAACTGAGTCCCAAGGAAGACCCCGCAGGGAGGAGTAAGCCCCATGATAGGAAAGTTCACTCCAAAACATGTTGAAAGCTGTCTGCCTTCTGCAAGGGGGAGTTTTGCTTGAGCCAAAGAAATGAAAAGGTAACTTTCTTCATCAATTTACCTAGACTTCAATCCTCTCAGGGCAAGTTGACTATCTCATTAGTCCAGATTAGGTTTCTTATAAAATCAAAATTCACAGGACAGTTGCCAACCAGTTCCTATTTATGTTGTGGTAGGACAATCTGGCCTAAGAGGCTTATTATATAAAAGTACTACATTGATGGGGCGCCTGGGTGGCTCAGTCGGTTGAGCGTCTGACCTCGGCTCAGGTCGCGATCTCACAGCTTGTGGGTTCGAGCCCCGCGTGGGGCTCTGTGCTGACAACTTAGAGCTTAGAGCCTGGTGCCTGCTTCGGATTCTGTGTCTCCACCCATCTACCCCCAACCCCGCCCCGTGTCTCTGCCCCTCCCCCGCTGGCACTCCCCCACTGGCACTCTCTCTCTCTCTCAGAAATAAATTATTTTTTAAAAAGTCCTACATTGTCGAAATACAGTTATTTATTTATTTATTTATTTATTCATTTTTGAAATTTATTTTTCGTAAGTAAACCCTATGCCCAATGTGGGACTTGAACTCATGACTCCAAGATCAAGAGTCACATGCTTTACCGACTGAGCCAGCCAGGCACCTCTGTTAAAATACATTGATTAAATAGATTTTTTTCCCTCCTTCTCCTCTGAGTGGAGAAAAATGATGTACCATCAGTATCGACGTGCTCTCACTCTACTATTATTCCTGGAGCACCTTGAAAGGAAGATGCAGTAAAGGTCCATTTGTTATGTGCCTACAACAATAGATAGATTTGAATGGCTTTTCTCTCTATCCCTGCATTTGCAGCAGATTTCTTATTGTCTGATGTAACGTGATATACACAAGCAAAGGGCAAAATTCCCAACGTGGTTTATCTTTTTACTGAAACAGGGGCGTGAAGGAGTATTATGTTTTATTACTTGTCTCGCTTTCTTGTTTTGATATGCTTCATTATAAATGGTGACCTATTGTTCATCCTCAGCTGGCTTTTAATCTTAACCCAGAGAAAAAAGCAGCAGTCATGTGTACGCCTTATCAGAATCACTGAGCCAATTCAACTGGGATTTCTAAGACATTTGCCTATTTCCATATTGTGTACTGTATTAATTGGTTTTACTGAATCTTTATTATATATAGGTCAACTATAGGAAAACAAATATTCTAGAAACAAATCATTTCCCAGAGAATCAATTAGGGAATCTTTATGACTATTTCATTAAAATTATTCCTATTCTTAAAAACAAACAACATAAATGACCAAATAGGACACCTCAGTGCAATCATTCTCTCATGCTAAACTCTGACTGCCAATTTTCCTCTAAGAACTTCTGATTGGTTTAGTATTATTAAACTCACATTTAGTTTAAATCAGAATAGGCCAAGTAGAGCTTGACAAACATTTAAATGACATTGATTAATAAAAATTTTTCCTGTGCCTTAGGCAAAAGTCTTTTGTTTTTAAGGATACGTTCTTAAACTTCAATTATTCTACTCAATTTTGATTGTGGAGGAGAAAGCAGGAGTAATGGTATTAGCAAAATAGCAGACTGTATCTACCGCTGAATCCTCTGACAGTGGGTTTGCTTATATAAATAAGTCCAGACATGCTGGGCTCAGGGGGATCACCGCCCACAAGTGATCAGTCTTCAAGTGGGAAGAGCTGACAAAAAAATGCCAACCTCTCTCCCCCTTTGTTAAATCAATATTCTTGAGTAGAAAGTTAAAACTCCACTGATCTGCCTAGGAAAAACCTCTGCAGCAAAAGCTTAGCAGTTGAAAATGATGAAGTATGGCTTTGCCACATTCACACACCCATGCATTTTTCATTTTCAAGGGATCATAAAATGCAGTTTGTGATTTTCAGCAACTGGCACTGGGAATTTATTCACGTGTACTGCATACATTGATATATAGGAAGCAAAAACTAGTTTGAAAAACACTGACCAAAACACCATGTTACAATACTTCTTATACCACAAACTAAATGTCTTCAAACATCACATTCACTATTGGCTTCAAAGAAGGATAAAACCAAAGCTATTCACATTAGCATAAAAATGAGTATACACTTGCTTGATTGGGGTCTCTCTGGTCAAACAGATTACTCAGCCTTGTGTGCCAGGCACCCAGAGGGAGGACAGATTAAATGTCTGTGTTTTGGATCAGTTAAGGGGGTGGGGGTATGGGGGCTAAAAACTACTACAGTCTCAGGAAAAGTGGTCAGAAGTGATTAAAGACCTAACAGGCAGGAAATCAAGAGCAATTATCAAGGAACCAAAACAAAAAGAGCTCCAGTCCAGAAAGCAGACAATGAAACAAGAGACCAGAGGCCAAGTCCAGGCCACAACAAACGGGGTTCCGGGCATCTACTGCACAAGAGAGCCATTCACTTTGTAGACACAGAGTGATTTTGTGTGGCAGTGGGGGCAGAACATGGAGATTCTGAGCCTTCCAACCAAGCCCTAGAATGGAAGGAGAGAAACACGTCTTCCACAAACCTGCACTGACGCTCACGGTCACACACACACACGTGCGCATATGGGAGAAGACGCTCACACATTCTCACTAGTACTTGCAGGGGCATGGCTGTGCCCTGTCTGGTCACACACCCTTCTTGTTCCCAGCTGACATCTATCCACCACCCCCCAAAGTCACTCCACTGGCAAAGGCAGAGTAGGACCAGAAGTATCCTACTATCCATGTCTTTCCCAGCCTGATATCCAAGGTTGATGAGCAGGTAAGATCACTTGTGAGATTGTGAGAAGCCTGGGTGGCTGCCTGCAGGGTTGAAAGTGACCCCAGCACAGAGCTGTTGAGGGTAATCCATAATATACTAACTTAAAAATATTCTGTTTGGGGAAGGAGTATCTTACAATTGATTACATGAGCTAGCAAATACTTGGGTCAAGTTCATGGTCTCTATATCCAAGAAGAGGCCAGAGAGCCACATGCAAATAGAACAGTGATGGTAATGGAATATTTGTCATTCATTGCCAGGAGCAGCTGAGATGTGAAAATCCTTTCCTTAAGGGCTTTGCGTCTGTATGCTTGCTACATAACTCTGGCTGTTTGTTTTAATTTTTGTTTTCTTTTCTGTTCTATAGATGTGTTCCCTCTTATCCCCAGGGCTTTGGTGCATAGCCTACCTTCTACTTGGAAACTTCTCTCATCTACCTTTCTTCACTTCTCCACAGAGATCCTTTCCTTCTTACTAAACACTTAAACATCCAATAGCTTCAGCTCAAGCACCCTGTTCCTGAAGCAAACCTCTCTGACAGGTCCAGTAGAGGTCTGGGCCCTTTCTTATGAGATCATAAAGTTCTGTTCCTTTCTTTCTCATCAGTTTGTAGCCATATGTGCATTGAGTGGGATGTTCATGATTGAAATTATAGAGGGGTTGCAATTATTGATAATAACAAAGGTAAGATCATGAGGATGAGTGGATGTGGGTGAGTGAAGGGTAAGATATTTGGAAGTCAAAGAGTAAAAGGCCAGCCTACAGCAAGAGTCATCTCTATGGGTATTCGAAACACTGAGAAGTATGACGGCAATAGGTGGACAGAGAGATAATGAGTTGGGAGCTCAACTCTTCAAGGAACGAAGTGCAGTAACTTGAGGAGGAGAAGTGTGTCTGTAAAATAAGGAAGTGGCCGCTATTGTGTGATGAAAGGAGTCCAATGTGGATGACTTCACAGAAGAGAGAGAAAAGATGGTCTAAAATTGACAACAAGCAACAATAAAGGCACTTGCCCCACCAACCTGTGGGGTGTGGAGGCCCCAGAGTGATGAGGAGTTTGGGAGACAAACCATGAGAAGGTAGTACGGACAGCAGTGTCATGAGGAGAAAGTCAGATTTCGTTTATAGCAAGAAGACCAAGTGAACATGATGATATGGGGGGTTTTACTAATAACTGACTTAGGATTATAGAAGCTAGGAGAATTGGGTTCACAGGTTGGAGCATGGTGAGAGAAGTGGTCAGGGCTTCTTTGGGTGACTACCAGGAGCAGGACAAGGTACAACGAGATTAATCCTGGATGATCCTCAGTATCCTAAAGCCATAAATTTAAGGGGAAGGAGAACTCTAGGACCTGCCCTGGAGCAGGAAGGCTTCTCACACACCCACCTGGCTTCTGCTAATGGAAGTAAGGGCTTCAGAAAGAAGTAGTCATACTTTGAACATGGGGACAGTCTCAATCCCTGCCAATGGTGGTCTGCAGAGATCCCACTGCAGTACGTGCAAATACATGAGTGACCTACAGAGTGGGTAGGAGGCCTTATTAGGGGTCATAGATTCATTCTTATTTCTTGCTGCAGGAAGCTTTCAGAAAGGTGAACATAGATAATGGAATCATTACTACTCTGTTCTACACTCTGGTGGCTCCATGGGTGACTTCACGGGTTTCTCAAGCCCTTTTTCTGTCCTTAAGGCTAAGCCCTAGATTGAATTGGCCAAACTTTATCCCAGGGTAAGAAGCTCCATTTCTCCTTTATCCACAGAAAGTCTTCCTTAGTCTGACCGTTGCACACCTGCCCTATTGTTTACCTGCTGCTCACCATCAAGCCTGCCCTATCATTGGGAGACCCACTCTTACACCATGAGTAGCTTCCACGTAGATTCTCTATCTGAACTCTCTTCTGTTTATTTTTCAAATCTGTGTCTTGCTTTGTAATGAAACGGCGCTGATTAAGAAGGTGGGCTCCCAATTGGTTCTTACTTCCTCCCAATGGATGTCAGATTGGATCCATCAAAGCTCTCAATATCCCAACGAACATAGAGAGTAACAGATCTTATATTCCCCGTCCTACCGAAGTCAACCTGGCCATGACTAGTTGTGATGCAAAATATGATATTTTACCTAAACAGTCACATGACTTTTCTCTAAACATAGCATACATCACTGCTCGGAGCAAGCAACACAATCCATTGTTTTCGTGATAAAGTTTACCAAAAGCAAACAAATGAGCAGCAGCAACACCCATGGGGTTATTTTTATAAGGATACTTATTTTCAGTATGATTTTTGTCTTCCTATTGATGGCTCATTTCCCAGTAGTGTTTTGTTGAACTTAGGGAAGAAATAAAATATTCCTTGTTTAATTTTTTTTAATGTTTATTTATTTTTGAGAGAGAGAGAGATTGGGAGAGGGACAGAGAGAGAGAAGGAGACACAGAATCCGAAGCAGGCTCCAGGCTCCGAGATGTCAGCACAGAGCCTGACGCGGGACTCGAACTCACAAGCAGCAACATCACAACCCTAGCAGAAGTCCGACCCTCCAGAGTGTCTGCACCAGTTTGCATTCCCACCAACAGTGCAAGAGGGTTCCCGTTTCTCCACATCCTGTCCAGCATCTATAGTCTCCTGATTTGTTCATTTCGGCCACTCTGACTAGGGTGAGGTGATATCTCAGTGTGGTTTTGATTTGTATTCCCCTGATGAGGAGTGACATTGAGCATCAGTGTGGAGGTTCCTCAGAAAATTAAAAATAGACCTACCCTATGACCCAGCAATAGCACTGCTAGGAATTTACCCAAGGGATACAGGAGTGCTGATGCATAGAGGCACTTGTACCCCAATGTTTATAGCAGCACTTTCAACAATAGCCAAATTATGGAAAGAGCCTAAATGTCCATCAACTGATGAACAGATAAAGAAATTGTGGTTTATATACACAATGGAATACTACTTGGCAATGAGAAAGCATGAAATACGGCCTTTTGTAGCAATGTGGATGGAACTGGAGAGTGTTATGCTAAGTGAAACAAGTCATACAGAGAAAGATAGATAGATTTCACTCATATGTGGAACTTGAGAAACTTAACAGAAGACCATGGGGGAGGGGAAGGAAAAAGAAAAAGTTAGAGAGGGAGGGAGCCAAACCATAAGAGACTCTTAAAAACTGAGAATAAACTGACGGTTGATGGGGGGGTGGGTGATGGACATTGAAGAGGAAACCTGTTGGGATGATCACTAAGTGTTGTATGGAAACCAATTTGACGATAAATTTCATATTTAAAAAATAAATAAATAATAAAAAAAAAGAAGTCCAACCCTCAACCAACTGAGCCATCCAGGCGCCCCAAAATAAAATATTTCTAATTTCTAATCTTAATTTTTGAAAACATCTTGAGCTGTTCTCGTTGCTTCCTTGCATTCATGACTTCAAGCTGTTTGCTCTGGTAGGAGATTTTACCACATGTGGCTATCAACAGCTTGCCATAACCTGTGTGTCGAAATTTTATAAATCAACCTTATATAATATATACTAAATCTGGAAGTAGAAGCAAATACTGTTTACATGGCTTTTTTTTTTTTTTTTAATTCTTGGCCATAACCTTCCAGCGTTACCAAGCCTGTGGGAGATGGGTCCTTAAGGAAGTTCAAGAGCACCACTTTTAATTTTCCCGAATTTTCCCAAATAGTTAAATTGAGCACCTAATATGAGAAACACTAAATATAAAGAAAAAGAAAAAAGAAAGAAAAGAAAAGCTTATTCTGTGGGTGTTGTAGATAAATCAAGAAGGGATCAAAACTGCCTTCACTGCTATTGTTCAACCAAGTCTGGCCCCAGGAGTTTGTTTTCCAGAGACCAGCCACGCTCCTGCTCTAGATGAAAGTGAGAGAGGGGCACCTGGGGGGCTCAGTCAGTTAAGTCTCCGACTTCAGCTCAGGTCATGAAGCTGCTGGCAGCTCGGAGCCCGGAACCTGCTTCAGATTCTGTGTCTCCCTCTGTCTCTGTCTCTCCCCCGTTCACACGTTCTCTTTCTCTCTCGCTCGCTCTCTCTCTGAGGGAAAAATAAACATTAAAATTTTTTTTTAAATTAAACAAAGGAAAGTGGTTGATAAAGAATGTGGCATTATGGGTCTATCTAAATTATGACTAAGTTCTTTTTCTCCCTCATTGTTTTCTGCTTGGGATAGGAAAGAGATGACTAGATTTCCACGGAGAACAGGGTGAACATAAAAATAAATGAACAAGTATGGCATGTGGTAAATGTTATAAAGGCAAGTTAAACAGACGCTTACCTGAAGAAGTGATGTTAGAACAGAGACCTGAAGATTAACAAAAACTAAACCAGGAGAAAAGACGTGCAAACGATCTGAACAAAAGTAGAAGGAAGTATGGCATAATGAAGGAAAGGAGAAAGTTTGACTAGAGAAAAGAAAGAATAAAGAGTGTTAATAACCACACCGTGCAGTACCTCACAGGCTATTTGTCATTCATGGAGAAGGCGGGAGAAGCCAAGTAGGCTTTTGGTCAGGAGTCGGTGGGAGACCGGTGACATGATGAGATTTGACTTTGACAAGATTCTTCTGGCAGTAGGATGGAAAGAGGGCCACTCAGTGAGGAGGCCACTGTATGATTTAGAAGAGGGATGATGCTGACTTGGAGGAGGAAATAAAAATTCGTGTAGAGATTAGAGACGTTGTATGGTGTTGGTCGGTTGGATGATGAGTGTAGTAAATGGCCCTGGCAAGATGCTTCCATCCACCTGAATGGCTGGTAGTGGCATTTAATAGGATAAGGTACCTGGGGGGAGGAACGGACTGGGTGGATGTGGGAGGACAGGCAACGAATTTAGTGTAGACGTGTTAATAATTTGAAGCACCTCTATGGAGATGCTGAGCATGTAGTGAAATCACATTCAGATTTCAGAAAGTAGGCCTGGACTTACAATAAATATTTGTGAATCGTTGTCAGATACATGATGACTGAATCTGTGGAGGTGAATAAAATTGTCCAGGGAGGCATAAAATGAGCAGCAAAGGGGCCCGGAGTGGATCTTTGCGTAACTCCTACAGGTGAAACCCTTTCCCTCCTCCACTTCCACTCTTTCTCCTCTGTGCGTGCATGTACACACACGAGCACACCCATGCACACACACATGCATGAGCACACATGCACACACACACGTGTGTGCACCCACACGCACATGCATGCCTAACTTCAAAAGAAGGGCTCAGTGCTAACATTTCCACCAGTCCCAACGTTTTTCCATCTGAAGTGGGGCTATTGACTGTCAATATATATGTTTTTAATGCTTATTTATTTTTGAGAGAGACAGAGACAGAATGTGAGCGGGGAAGGGGCAGAGAGAAAGGGAGACAGAATCTGAAGCAGGCTCCAGGCTCTGAGCAAGCTGTCAGCACAGAGCCTGATGCAGGGCTCGAACTCACAAAGTGTGAGATCATGACCCCAGCTGAGTTTGGACGCATAACCGACTGAGCCACCCAGGGGCCCCAGACTGTCAATATATTTTTAAGGCCGAATCATTCTGGCTGGAGCAAAATAATTCTAATCCATTTAATCAAATCATTGTTAAAATGCTGTTTTCCTTTCTCCAATATGATCCAATTAAAATAATGTTTAGGGGTAAATTTCCGTTAGAAAAATCATAAGATTTGCAACCTATTTTCCCATGGTGGTGAAGGAACGCCTTCAGAATATAGTAAGGGGAACTCATCCCTTCTTTAAGGTAGGGATGAGTTCATCCCTTGGAAAACTTTTAGTGCTGTTGTTTATTTTTGTCTCAATTAATTTTAGGCAACTCCCTAAACTCTATAGCATCTGATGCTGAGCAGGCTTTGAGAAAATACTAAAAATCTCCTGAGTTACTTTTTATATTTTTAAAGGAGGAAAGGGCTCCTGGGTGGCTTAGCTCGTTAAGAGTCTGACTGCTGGTTTCAACTCAGGTCACTATGCCACGGTTTGTGGGATAAAGCCCTGCATCGGGCTCTGTGCTGACAGCGGGGAGCCTGCTTGGGATTCTCCCTCTATCTCTGCCCCTCCCCCACTCTTGCTTTCCCACCCCCTCAGCATTAAGAAAATAAACTCAAAAAGAAAGACAATCATTCATTCGTCTATTCAACAAACGTTTATTGTCTGCTAGGTACCAGACATTGTTACGGGTTCTGAAAATATACAATTTTAAAAATGAAGAAAAAGAGAGAAACATGATTTTAACCTTTATGGGGCACAGTGAGGGAGACATAAGTGTATGAAAGAAGTATGCATATAAATGTTAAATTAAAACTATGGTAAGAGCTATATACAATGGGAAATTACTGGGTGCTATGGAAGGATTTACTAGTAGTTCTGGGGCTATTCAAGGATGGCGGGAAAGTGTTCATGGGGAAGTCATAATTCTGTGCGTCTTGAAGTAAGACTAAGAGGTCGCCAGGGTGAAGAGATGGGGTGAGGACTAGAGAGAGGAAGGAAGGGCCCCCAGCAGGTAGATTTTTGTGTGGTAATGAGAGTTTGGCTCTTCATCTTAAGTGCGATGACAAGCTTTTAAAGCCACATCTTCTTTAAAAAAATTTTTTTTTCAACGTTTATTTATTTTTGGGACAGAGAGAGACAGAGCATGAAGGGGGGAGGGGCAGAGAGAGAGGGAGACACAGAATCGGAAAGAGGCTCCAGGCTCTGAGCCATCAGCCCAGAGCCCGACGCGGGGCTCGAACTCACGGACCGCGAGATCATGACCTTAAAGCCACATCTTCTTAAGTGGCACTCTGAGATACTTAAAAATGTGCTCACGAGAATTAAAATTTATACACGTAAAGATCTACTTATTTATAAGTAGAGATGGTAAAATATTTCTTGCCTTTTGATTGTCCAGCAAATGGGTATAGGGTATGTCTACGATCAACCCCACCTCTCACCCCCAAAGGCCACGGTGGCCTACCTCCAGAGTAAACAGCGTGGAGTGGAGGTCTCCCGGGGAACTCATGTGATTTTAAAAGGCATACAAACCACATTTTGAAAAAAATAAAATACAAGCTTTACTTCTTAAGATGTAGAACTTTTTTAAACTCTGTTAGCCTCATACCTTCAGGCAGGAAGGAAGAAATGCGATATTGGCAAAAAAATTCACTAGAGTTGGCTGGGAATGATGTGTTTCTGGCACTCTGAGATACTTAACACCTTTCAGAATAGAGGGAAAAAGTGCTTTGAAAACGTTTCAGCAAAGCACACATGGAGAATATTCTTGATCAAGACAGGCTGTCAGCATCATGTTTTACTACTGCCATGCTCCCACCCAACTCCATCACTAAATATACTGTGTTATTCTCTCTGATGGGGTCAAAAGTCTAAGAACTGGCTATGGTTTCTGCCCTATCTCAAGGAAATTTACTTGCAAATGGTGTAGGAAAGGATTTTCTTTCAAAAGCAAACAAACGTGCAGGTATGTTTGGTATTTAATTGCACAGTAAAGAGGGTAGTGCATCAGCAATCTCCCGAAACATACACACGAGTTTAAAAGATAGGTTCAAGCGAAATAAAATGTTTCTCTTACTTCAGTCAAGCTCACGGTACTTCTGTTAGAGAACTATTCTGAAACATTTTGCTCCAGTAATAGTTTGACCTCTTGATTGTATTGTGATTTATTATCAACAGATGGACACCTTAACGTGAAGGGTCAGAAATGAAATCTAGTGTGTTGGAGTTCGTTGATCGAACTGGGCCACGTTTGCTGAAATTATTTGTCCAGAGGGTGGTAGAAGGCGCTTCAAATTTGATCTCATAGATTCAGCCCAATCTTTAATGGCAAACGTTTGGAAAATGATAAACAGATGGGAGTCATCAAATACGACTGGACACGACTTGCATCTGTTTCGATGAACAGTTGTGATTTGCAGTGAAAAGAATGTTGGCCACGGAATCAGCACATCTGGATGTGAATTTGAAGTCTGGTTCACTTCTTAGATGCTTAATGTTAACCAACTCACTTAACCTCTCTGAACTTCAGTACTCCCTATTGTAGAGTGGTATAACAACGCCTATCTCAGAGTGGTTTGGGGACGATTACATTGCTTTTGGGTATTAAAGTGCCCAGCAAGAACCTGGGGCACAGTAAGCTTTCAGTGACTGGTTGTGGAATCAAAATTGAATGACTTCAACCTTAGCATTGGGAAGTGTGAATTTTTTCTGGATGAACTAAGACATTGTTTTGCAAAAGGTGAGGGGCACAGGGCTGAGGAGGGTGGCCAAACAACGTGATAGAGTGTTTGCAGAATGCTGGCTCTCTCAGGGTAAGATGAGCCTCTCCCAGTTCATACCTCGGGTTCTCGGTGTCATAGTGGGCTACTCAGAGCCCAAGGAGTTTCTCTAAACTCATGAAACTATTTGTTCCAATAACCCTGAGATGAGTTTTCCTGGAAAAGAGAAAAAAAATTGCTGTTCCAAAGTTTAATCGAATGAATTCCAATCTCACTAACAGTGACTGAATGCTTGCTATGTATAAGGAATATGTTAAAAATGAATATATATGTCAATAAATGTTTAACATACTGCTGTATAGTGCAAAGAATAAAGCACATGCTAAAATGGAACCTTCAATAAAGTTTCATTTGCTCATTGAGATAAGGAATTTAAGAGAAAGGTAGATGGATTTTTTTTGGATAGTATTATATTTGAAGAGCAGAGGTTCACATATATGGAGATGTTTAAAAGCATCTAGAACTGAGAGTTGGAGCAAGTGAGCAGAGTCCTAACATCACAGCAAAGAGCTGTCCTAAGCAGACTTTTTAATGTGTCTTTTGGTGCCTTCTGCTTCCTCTTTTCACTGGCTTTTATCCTTTTTATCTTTTTCTCTTGTCACCTACAAATTCTCGACAGCCAACACTTGGCATTTGTATCCTGCCCTGATCCCTCTAATCAGAAAGGAAACACATTCAATAAGGCCAATTAGATTGGAGTTACTCCCCCACCCCACCCCGGAAGACTGGCAGTCCATAAGAGGAATTATTAGAATAGAAAATGAAATGAAACCATATTCCATAAATTTTTCCTAAACTCAGGGGTTTTGAGTGAAGAACATGTGGGGGGTTGGTGAAGATCCCAGGAAGGGACTGTAACACTTTCCACCGTGGCCCTGTTGGTAACTGGCTGCTTCTCTAGGAATAACCTGGCCCTGGGCTTTTTTAAAGAGATGGCTGCTAAAAGGGACTGGCTTCCTCAGAGGGGAGGCGAGAGTCAGAGGGCAAATGAAGCCATTAAATGCAAAAAAAAAAAAAAAATTAAAAACATTTAAAAAAAGTGCTTCTACTATTTTTTACTAGCAAGATTCCAGGTTGACTTGGCCGCCATCATTGTGAATAGGGTTTTCACAAGAGGGTAGGAACGTCGCTGGTGTCCTTGGCCCTATTAGAGCTAACGGAAGGCTGTGTTTGGGGAGTTGAGGGGACAGACGGGATGCAGGCAGAGAAGCCCTTCTGAATGCTAATCCAAATTTGGTCACAGAACCCCTGACAGAAAAGATTCTTACATTTCTTTGATAACAGGTTGAGATTCAAACAGGCCTTCATTTCCTGCCCTTCACTGCAGTATCCATGCAATTCGTTAAGGCACTGCCATGTTTTCTCCCCTCCAGAGATGACTGCTTTTCAGTTCTGGGTGAAGTGACAGCTAAATATAATGGGGCGTAAATCAATCTGCAAACGTCTGCTCCAGGGGCCTTTGGAAGGAAGGGGAGGAAGTGTACATACATATGCAGGCTCTCTGTAGCAAGGCTGAATTTACTGAGATGCTCCCCACATCCTTTCGGGCCCAGGATATGAAAAAACTTCTACGGTGAAACGGGGAAACCTGCGTATTCAGGCCTTCAAATCTTTGCAGCAGAAAGCATTGCATTACAGTTTTCCATGAAGTTTCCTAGTAGGAGAGGTAATGTTGTGTGTTTGAGTGAAAGAAGGTAACCTAAAGCGTATGTTAAGAGTAATATTTAACATAAGAATGCATTATTAAAAATCCATTAAAAAATAAACATGGTTCTTCGAAGGAAAAATGTTACAGGAAAGTGCATGACTACAGCCCATACTTAAAAGTCAAATGCCAACATGTATGTCTTCTTCCTCCTGTTTTTCTTCTCTCTGTCTGAAAAGAAGACAGTGAAGGAGGTTTCAAAACTGCAAGCCTCACAAAAGGTTCATGATTATTTTTCAGTGACACCACTAAAAATAATGTGCATTTAGCTTTTACCTCACTGGATCAGTATCTGCTCAAAAATATTCAATCTGCAAGCGTTAGAGACTCTCTGTCGGAGTTACTGAAAATAAACGCTAATCCGTGGGGAAATTGCAAACATGATAGGATATGAAGGGAATACATTTTAACCCATGCTCTTCTGGTGTGCTGAACTTACATGAGTGGGCTCAGATTTTTATATACTGCCGGTATAAAAGCCCTCGGTGTGTTTGCTAGGAAATATGGAGGCAATTCAAGAGCGTGCTTTGCTGCAAGCATGTATTTTATATGTTTGTCTCCCTAAATCTCGCCAATAGGTTATAAACCTTAAGACAAATTGGCAGTAGAATTTTCTGTCTTTACTAGAACGTCCAACTGGAAAAACTGTTGGCTGGTAGACAGGGTTTGGGTATTGCCCAATCTTTGGGTTGAGATAAGTTTGGAGTACCTACCTCTGATTATTTATTTTAAAACAAGAAGTATACAATATTATAAAGAAGAGACAGTAAAAGCCCTTCAGGCTACACATAATCAGCCAAGAGCAAAGAAGTGTTCGTCATCCCCGAATTGGGTGAAGCATGCCTATGTTACCATTATAACGTCCACACCATCTTGTGGACGTAGAATCCAACAGAAGCACAGATGTAGGGGAGACACCTGAGTTCTAATCCAATGCTGTCAGATCCTGAGGAAGTCACTTATTCTCTGATTCCTCAAATTTAAAACTTACCAGCATGACTTCTGTGGTTTTTTTTTTTTTTTAATTTTTTTTTTTCAACGTTTTTTTATTTATTTTTAGGACAGACAGAGACAGAGCATGAACGGGGGAGGGGCAGAGAGAGAGGGAGACACAGAATCGGAAACAGGCTCCGGGCTCCCAGCCGTCAGCCCAGAGCCCGACGCGGGGCTCGAACTCACGGACCGCGAGATCGTGACCTGGCTGAAGTCGGACGCTTAACCGACTGAGCCACCCAGGCGCCCCCGTGAGTCTTGTCTTTTTTTTTTATTTTTTTATTTTTTATTTTTTATTTTTTATTTTTTTTTCAACGTTTATTTATTTTTGGGACAGAGAGAGACACAGCATGAACGGGCGAGGGGCAGAGAGAGAGGGAGACACAGAATCGGAAACAGGCTCCGGGCTCCGAGCCGTCAGCCCAGAGCCCGACGCGGGGCTCGAACTCACGGACCGCGAGATCGCGAGATCCCGCAAGATCGCGAGATCGTGACCTGGCTGAAGTCGGACGCTTAACCGACTGCGCCACCCAGGAGCCCCGACATCTGTCGTTTTAACCGTGCTACAATATGTGATGTCCTGATCCAGTGTGGACCCTCAGTAGCTATTAGCTGTTGTCGCCTGGTTAGAAATTATAATTATGTGAAGTGACGGATGTGTTACCTAACCTTATTGTGGTAATCGTTTCACACTGCACACATGTATCAAGTCCTCATGACAACATGTACCTTAAACATACACAATGGTAGATGTCAATTATATCTCAATAAAGCCGGAGAAAAATAAAAATAATTAACTAACTAAATAAACAAACTGGTTTCACGTTTACAATAGTTGGTCATGCTTCCCCTCAAGGCAGAAAAAGGAAATAGTTCAAGAAGTAAATATCGAGTACCTGCTACGTGTTAGAGAATGTGCAAGGTACCAGGAATATAATTGTGAAGGAGAAGGGGAAGGGGGAGAGGAAAAGGGAGGAGGAAGAGGAGGAGGAGGAGGAGGAGAAGGGGGAGGGGAGGGGAGGAGAGGGGAAAGGGGAGGAAGAGGAGGAGGAGTAACATTAATTTAAGACTTGTAGGTACTGATCTCGGTATTCCACGTGTGTTAAGTCCTTGCCCTCCAGGAACTTGCATTTTGGTGGCATACAGATGAGAACATGAGCAGATGTGGTACATTATGGTGAGGACCAAGAGAGGGTTTGCTCAAGGGCCTAGGGGTCATATTTCCTTGGACAATTAATCAGAACTTGGGAGGAGCTAGAAGATTTCTGAGAGAAGATGGCATCAGTGAGAACTACTTATGGGGGTAGGAGATGCCCTCACCTTCTGAACTCCTCAATGGTAGGATAAAAGCCTTAGCATTAGAAGCAGATTGCACACCGGCCACCTTTGCGATGGCTTCTCTGCCCCACTGGCTTTGATCTTGACCATGACTTGCTTTGGCCAATAGAATGTGAGCGGTTTTGCTATGAACACAGACTTTAAATACGCTTATGTGATTTGGCTTGTCTCTAGAATTTCTGCCATCTACCATGATGTAAATGTGTCCAAAGCGGCTCAGGGTGACCGCATGTGGAAAAGTCCAGAACCTGACCTGATGTAGAGCTATCCCATTCAACTCATAGACCTGTCCACAGAACAAACAAACAAACAAACACATGCTATTCATTAGAAACCATGGAGATATGGGGGCACCTGGGGGGCTCGGTAGGTTAAGCGTCTGACTCTTGATTTCAGCTCAGGTCATGATCTCACAGTTCATGAGACAGAGCCCCGCATCAGGCTCCATGCTGACAGCATGAAGTCTGCTTGGGAATCTCTCTCTCCCTCTTTCTCTGTCCCTACCCTACCCACTCTCTATCCCTCTCTCTCTCTCCCAAAATAAATAAAAGAAACCATAAAGATTTGGAGAGTTGTTTATTATGTATTTTTTTTTTTTTTTGCAGGAAAGAAGGCTGATGAATACAATATAGTTCCAAACAGATACTCTTTATTGTTTTAATTTCTTTAGGAGCGAGGCTAAGTGTTACATCCGAGAAGAGCAAAGCCTAGTTCTAATGGTGGCTGGGTCACAGTTTAGATATTTTACTTAGAAGTTTAGAAGTCCCTGGACTAAACACTCCTTAGTAGTGGCCCAGTTATGTGACGTTATTAACACCAGCTGTAAGAAGTATACGTTTTGGAGTCCGCCTTCCTTGAATAGGACCTTAATTCTGCCACTTCTCCATCAAGCAAAGCTGAGCAAATTACCTGACTTCTCCTGATTTGAGTTTCTTCTCTTTTTCTTCATTTGCATACAGCAAGAGCAGCTTCTTTATAAGATAACAAGGATTATGATAGTGTAGATACAGTGCTTTGTGCAGTTTTGGGCAAACAGTAAATTGTCTACAAATTAAGTAGGCATTACTACATGATGATGGCTTTTCTACTCCTGCCTTAAGGGAAATTTTCAGAATGTTTTATCCAACCTTCTTCTTCAGCCCATTATATTTCTTGTGATATTTTTGCACCGTTATGGCTTTTTAGGATCCCTGAGACGGTGGTACCTAGAGGAGTGCCGGGATTCCCAGCCTTTAATTTCGTAAAGACCTAGAAATCCTTGACAACTTAAAGTAGCTTTTAATAAGCAATGCTAAAATAAAATAACAGTTGGATACGCTTGAGAAGACCATGCTCTCAGATTTTTGGCTTCTTGCTACTTTAGATACCTCTACAAAGAAGAAAAGTGGTTGTAGCTTTCTCTAAAGGAATATTTCCCCCCTGGAAAATATACTCTTTTATTGCATAGCAGCATTTAATTCCCAAAATGTCAGAGGGAAATACTGTTAGCTCACTTGGCCCACCAGAAGGAACTATTTTGTCTAATATCAGGTATCTTAGTGATCAAGGCTTTTTATTAATGTATATTCTTAGACAGCCACATGTAACCACCACGTGGCAAGGTTATGTTTCAGAAACATGGCTGTCTTATAATAAAGATGTTTCCTTCATGAGGTAATGCTCCTGAAATATATGCTGGGTAATCCGTGATCCACTAAATCCATGAGGTAATGGGTCTGAAATACGTGCCATAAACCACAGAAATTTTCTGATGGGAACACTGGACTTGGATTTTTCTATTTCCCTGAACGTCGGGGCAGTCAGGATGACTAACACTGGTTTTTCCCCATGTTTCCTCTTTTCTCTCTCAAAGACAGACAAAGTTACAACTACCCATCATTTCAGAAGGACAAGTGATTTATAAAAAAATCTTCCTGCAAAGAAAGGAAGAACAATGTGGCAGTTTGAAATGTAGCAAAGTACGTTGTGACCATTCCCCTTCCCAACATGCACACATTTAAACCATTAATATGGCTTTTTTTTTCTGTTAATTAAGTTACAGAAATGAGATAAAATCTTCACTTTGAAGGAAAATGCATTAGTATAAAGTCAAGACCAATTGATTTCAAAATGAAGATATCTTTCCTTAGAGTTACCACACCCCTTGCCAGTGGATATCTCTCTGGAGGCACAAAACTGAAGCTACTTTAAACACAAGTATGTAAACATGTATGCACACAGATGATGAGACAATTTTTTAATGCCACCTGTGGTGGTTTTAAAATATATCCTCAATTTTTTATAAGCTCCCCTCAAAAGATAGAGTCTAATTACTCTGTCCTTGAGAGAAAGACAGAATTGGAGACTTACCTCTGAAGAACAGAATGTAGGTGCACCCAGGTGGTTCATTGGTTGAGCATCCAACTCTTGATTTCAGCTCAGGTCATGATCCCGTGATTCATGAGTTTGAGCCCCGCATTGGGCTCTGCACTGATAGTGTGGAGCCTTCTTGGGATTCCCTGTCTCCCTCTCTCTTTACCCTTCCCCCACTCTTTCTCTCTCTCCCTATCTCTGTCTATCAAAAATAAATAAATAAACTTAAAAAAAAAAAGGAAAGGACAGAATGTAACCAAAATAATAGCACATGGCTTGCAAGACTAGGTCATAAATGGCATTGCAGTTTGCTCCTTGCTTGCTTTTGGATTGCTTTCTCTGGGAGAAATCAACTGCTATGTCGGTATCCATGGAAAGCCAGTAGAGTGTGGCAGGCAGCATTCTAAGATGGTCCCCAAGCTTCCCACCTGCTGGTATACACATCCTGTAATGCCCCCGGCCTTGAGTGTGGACAGGACATAAGAATATGACTTTATATTGGGGTGCCTGGGTGGCTTAGTTGGTTAAGCATCCAACTTCAGCTCAGGTCATGATCTCACGGTCTGTGGGTTCGAGCCCCACGTTGGGCTCTGTGCTGACAGCTCAGAGCCTGGAGCCTGCTTCAGATTCTGTGTCTCCCTCTTTCTCTGCCCCTCCCCTGCTCACACTCTGTCTCTCTCTCAAACTATATATCAACATTAAAAAAAATTAAATATGGCTATACAGAATAGGTAGGCAGACAGTCACTCCCATGATTAGGTTATTTAGGACCGTCATAGCAGACTGGAGAGATTCTCCCATCACCTGAGAAGAAGTTATTTGCCATGCTATGCAAAGGCCGTGGGGCTAGGACCTGAGAACAGCCTCTAGGAGCTCCGGGAGATGCTGGCCAACATCCAGCGAGAAGATGAATGAAGGAACTTCATCCCTATAGCCACAAGCAGCTGGAACTGGCAAACAACCTGTATGAGCTTGGAGAAAGACTGTGAGCTCAAGGTGAGAACACAGTCCGGCTAACATCTCAGTTTCAGGCTCAGAAAAGAACCTGAACAGAAGACCCCATTTAACCTGTACCCTGCCTCCTTACTCATGGAAACTGTGACAGAATACATTCGTGTTGATGTAAGCCGTTAAATTTGAGGCGATTTGTTACAGAGCACTAGAAAACAAAGACAGAAGGAAACTGAGGCCTCCCCCCAATAACTGACATCATGTGAACAAACCATCTTGGAAGCACATCCTCCAATACCAGTCGAGCACTCAAGACTGAAACTCTGGCTGACAGATTAAGTGGAACCTCACGAGAGGCCCAAAGCTAGAACCACCCAGCTAGGCTGTTCATGAATCATGTTTTTAAAATATTTTGTGCTGCTTTGACATCTTGAGGGGCGTAGCTTGCTGGGGAGAGACTATTTCTCTCAGAGCTAGCTAATTTCTAGAGGTAACAAACAACTCGCGTGCCATCACAAACACGTTGCATATGCAACTGACCCATCCTGAGTCTATACCACTCGCCACCTCCTTTGTGTAACTCTTATACTCCAAACCAGTATTTCTTTGCCTTAAATCAATCCAGGGCAACGAAAGACCACCCCTATAGCCCAGAGCCCACTGATATTATTCTGGTAGCCAATTCTAAGCTGTATCCTCTGCCCTCCTTGTGTTTCCTGCAGAAAGAAGGGGTTTGCTTTCTCCTTTTCTCTTTTCTGCCTTCTGCCTGAATCTGTGCTTCCCCATGCAACCCTGCATGGTGTGGCATACCTCCCTTCTCTGAAGAAATGTAAGTAATACATTATTCATTCTTTCTTTTTTTTTTTTTTTTTTAAATTTTTTTTTTCAACGTTTATTTATTTTTGGGACAGAGAGAGACAGAGCATGAACGGGGGAGGGGCAGAGAGAGAGGGAGACACAGAATCGGAAACAGGCTCCAGGCTCCGAGCCGTCAGCCCAGAGCCCGACGCGGGGCTCGAACTCACGGACCGCGAGATCGTGACCTGGCTGAAGTCGGACGCTTAACCGACTGCGCCACCCAGGCGCCCCTATTCATTCTTTCAATAGCATTAACCTCTCCATATTGTCACTCCGTCGTCTCCATAAATTAAAATCCCCTGGGTATTTTTTAACACAGCTGCTCCCTAATTTCTGATCCACAAAACCCATGTGAGGTTATCCATATTTACTTCTATTTTAAGCTGCTAAGAATTGGAGTAATTTGTTACGCAGCAGTAGATGACTAATACACCATCTTTGATTGTATTCACCGCCAGGGCCAGAGAAGTGGGTCTAGGTTCTTGACTCTCCTGGACGTAGGTTGAAGGAGCAAAAACAGCACAGACTCTGAACTCAGACTTCAATTCAAATAAAAACTGCTGCTTGGGGCAGCTGGGTGGCTCAGTCGGTTAAGCTTCTGACTTCAGCTCAGGTCATGATCCCAGGGTTCATAAGTTCGAGACCCATGTCAGGCTCTGTGCTGACAACTCAAAGCCTGGAGCCTGCTTTGGATTCTGTGTCTCCCTCTCTTTCTCTCTCTGCCCTTCTACACTCGCACTCTGTCTCTCTGTCTCTCTCTCTCTGTATCTTTCTCTCTCTCAAAAATAAAATAAACATTAAAAACAAACAAACAAACAAATAAATAAATAAATAGATAGATAGATACTGCTGCCTATGTTATTCTTGAGTTTGGTCAAGTCCCCTTAATATCACCGAGGCACAATTTCCTCAATTTTAAAATTGAAATAATACCTACCTCATCAGTATTTTGTGAGATTTTTGATAACTGACCAAGACGATGCTTATAAAAAACCAAAGGGTTTTTCATGGCATTGACATTCAATATATATTAGGGTGTTTTTTTTCTTAATGTCTCCATTGTCATTCAAACACAGTGAATAATCAATTGCTCATACAAAGAAATTGTCAGCCCTAAGATCCCTGGGAAAATCTCGGTATAAGCAACTAACGTTTGAAGATAATGGTGAAGGACCATGCTTGGAATCAGAACAGGGAAAATAACAAGACTTCAACATGCAAATGAACAATAAGAGAAATCAACATCACATCTTGAAAAGTTTCAGTGTCCCGTTGAGTACCTTCCACAATCTTGGGTTGTTGAAGCGAAAGGAGCCACTTTGTTCAGATAGAGCTGGAGCATGATGCCAGATCATCACCATTCTGGAAAAGAGGTGGAACATTGTGCTCTTGTTTGCACATCTCTTATCCATTGCTAAGACCTCCATCCCTATCTTGCTATCTTCTCAGTGACCTACTTTGTCTTGAGACATATCATGTAATTAAAAAAAAAAGGGTCAATGCCAGTTAGCTTACTTATGCATCCCCTTCTCTAATAAACCATGTCAACAAGATATATCAGAGATGACTCTCAAGGAGTTTATACCTAGTTGAGGTGAAAGCTATATAAAAGTAAAAATACAAACCATGAGATAGACAACTAGACCTCTATGGTGATGATGAAGTCCCAGATGGGTGCTCTAGACTGGGTAGTTTGAAATGAGATAGTCTCCGAACTCTTAGTGAATTTTGATACTTATCCTTTCTTCAATACTGGAAACATGGAAGGGAAACTCCCTACACTATACACAAAATACATTTTTCTCTTTTATAGTTCGTGCTATCAAAGGGATTTTTATCTAAGCAAATGCAATAAAGAAGGTTTGTTATATGTATTCTAGAAGTTTTATAGTTTGAATTTGATGTTTAGGCCTAAAATCCATTTTGACTTATTTTTTAAATTGGGTATAAAGTAAGTATAAATAGCCAATTGTTCTAACATCTTTTGTTGAAAAGGTATCCCTTCCTTATTGATTTACTTGGGTAACATTGCAAAAAATCAAAGGACCATGTGCGCATTTATGTTGGAAGTACCTATTCTGTCTGATTGACCTGTATGTCTACTTTATGTCAATGCCAGATGGAGTTGCTCACAGTAACTTTATCATTAGTTCTGAAATCAAGTAGTGTGAGACAACCAATTTTGCTCTTCTCATTAAAACTTATTTTGGCTCTTCTCTGTCCTTTGTATGATCATGTAATTTTAAGAAAAGTCATCAATCAATACAAAAATTATGCGTCCATGTTGATTGGGATATATATATATATATATATATATCCTTTGATATATATTTGGAATGTAAAATACAGGTATTGGACATGTTTGCTTGTGGTTTTGTTTGTTTGTTTGTGTATTCATTTATTTGAGAGAGAGTGCAAGCAGGGGAGAGAGAGAAAGAATCTTAAGCAGGCTTCACTCTCAGCGTAGAGCCATGGCCCTGGGATCTTAACCTAAGTGGAAATCAAGAGTTGGACGCTCAATTGACTGAGCCACCCAGGTGCCCCAAGTCATTGCGTATGTTTTTAAAGCAATCCCTACATTTTCACATTATAATGTTATTATAAATGTTCTTTTTAATTTAATCTCCAAATTTTTCATTTCTTGTCTGTAGAGTTGCAATTGAATTTTATATAGAGAGTTTGTATCCTATGACATAAACTCACTTGTTAGATCTAGTAGCTTTTGTTTGATAGATAATCATATTCTTTGCAAAAAATAGCTCAGTTTCTTCTTTAAAATCTGTATGTTTTTTTATTTTATCTTCCTCTCTTGCCACTTTCCCACTCTTTGGGGTAAGACATACAGTTTATCACCTTTGAGAATGATGTTAGCTATAGACTTTTCATAGATTCCCTTCCTAGGTAAGAAAATTCCTAGTATGGGGAACCTGGGTGGCTTAGTCTTCTGAACATCCAACTTTATTTTGGCTCAGGTCATGATCCCAGTGTTCTGAGGTGGAACCCTCCATGCTCAGCATGGAGCCTGCTTAAGATTTATGCTGAGTGAAATAAGTCAGTCAGAGAAGGACAGATATCCTATGTTTTCACTCATGTGTGGATCTTGAGAAACTTAACAGAAGGCCATGGGGGAAGGGACAAAAAATGGTTATAAACAGAAAAGGAGGGAGGCAACCCATAAGAGACTCTTAAATATAGAGAACAAACTGAAGGTAGATGGGGGAGGGGGTGGGAGTTGGGAGAGGGGGGAAATGGGTGATGGGCACTGAGGAGAGAACTTCTTGGGATGACCACTGGGTCCTGTACATAGGCGATGAACCACAGGAATCTACTCCCAAAACCAAGAGCACACTTTACACACTGTATGTTAGCCAATTTGACAATAAATTATATATATATGAAAACAAAACCGGAATCCAGAGAGGTTAAGGCACTACTCCAAGGATACACAGTCAGGAAATGCCAAGCTGAGAGGAACGACCGGGTCTGCTGATTTCCAGCCTGACTCCTTCCTGTACCACTTTACCATGATGGCTATTTTTATGTGTTGTCTGGCCATGAGGGGCTTAGATTAAATATTATTCTCGGTGTATCTGTGAGGTGTTTCCAGATAAGATTAGTGTTTAAACTGGTGAACTCAGTAAAGCAGATTACCTTTCCCTTGTGAATGGGCCTCATCTAATCCACTGAGGGCCTTGAATAGAACAAAAGCTGGACTCACCCCTTCTCGTCTGGTGGCTTCATCTGGGACAACCTTCTCTTGCCCTCACCCCTCCTGGCTCTCAGGCCTTCGGACCCTTACTGGTCCCCATCCTCAGTGCCCCCTGGCTCTCAGGACTTTGGATTTGGACTAATTACATTATTGGCTTCCCTGGGTCTCCAGCTTGCAGAGGCCGATCATGAGAATTCTCAGCCTCAGTACTGCATGAGCCATTTCCTTATGAAAAATAAATATATATTTATATTTATATTTATATTTATAAAAAAAGATTCCCTCCCTCTCTCTCTTTCCCCCACTTGTGCTTTCTCTCTCTCTCTCTCTCTAATAAAAAAATAATTAAAAAGTAAAAAGGAGAAATTTCCTAGAATGGACATTGAAGTTTATCAAAGCCTTTTTGCATATTTATTGAAATAATCATATGATTTTTACTTTTAGTCTCTTGATATGGTGAAGTACATTGGTTGATTTTTTTCTTATATTGAACAAACTCCGTGCTCCTGAGATGAACTCCATTTGATAATTTTATATTGTCATTCTATTATATTTTTCTGATTATATTTCATTAAAAATCTTCTTTATGCCTGAGAGACATCCATATATTTATTGTAATATCTTTGCCTGATTTTATCAGTGTAATGCTGGCTCATTAAATAACTTGAGAAATGTTCTCTTTCCCTATCTCCTCTTCCTCCTCCCCCTCCTCCTCCTCCTCCCCCTCCTCTTCCTCCTTCCCCTTCCTCTTCTTCTCCTTCTCCTTCTTCCATAGTTTGTTTAGAAGTAGTGTTGTTTGTTCGTAAATTTTTTTTTTTTGTAGGAATTACCAGTGAAGCCACTGTCCCTGGATTTTTTTTTTTTTTTTTTGTAGGAGTCATTTATTTGTTTGGATTATCAGTTACATTTCTTTAGTAGCTATAGGACTTTTCAGGTTGTTTCTTTTTGGATTAAATTTGGTAGTTCGTTTATTTTTAGGAATTTGCCCATTTTGTCTAAGTTATTAAATTTTTTGTCATAAATTTGTTCATAATACTCTTACTGCCCTTGTAATGTTTGTAAAATGTAGAGTGATATCTTTCATTCATTTCTGATATTGGTAATTTTTATCTTCACTCTTTATCTCTTGAGCTATCTGACCAGAAGTTGATCAGGTACATGGATGATCTTTTTTAAGAATTAATTTTACTTTCGGGGAGGCTGGGTGGCTCAGTCGGTTAAGCCTTCGACTTCGGCTCATGTCATGATCTCACGGTTTGTGAGATCGAGCCCCGCATCGGGCTCTGTGCTGACAGCTCGGAGCCCGGAGCCTGCTTCAGATTCTGTGTCTCCCTCTCTCTCTGCCCCTCCCCTGCTCGTGCTCTGTCTCTCTTTCTGTCTCTCTTTCTCTCTGTCTCTCTCTCTCAAAAATAAATAAGCATTAAAAATAATTAAAAAAAAAGAATTAATTTTACTTTCATTGACTTTTTTTGCTGTCTTGGTCTAGAAAACAGAAGTTTCTATTTGATTAATTTCTCATTTTATCCTAATTATTTGCTCTCTTCTGCTTGTTTGAGTTCAATTTGTTCATTTATTTCTAGCTTTAAGGTAGAATCTTAGATAATTAGTTTTAGGCCATTATTTTCTGTCCTATGGAATCACTTTATGAAATAAATTTCTCTCAAAATACTGCATTAACTTCATCCCATAAATGTCTATATATTTTATTTTTATCTTCATTTGGCCTAAAATCTTTCTTAATTACCCTTCTTTGACCCTTGGGTTATTTAAATATATAACCTTGGGTTATTTGAATTATAGGATTGCAAAATATTAGGTGATTTTCTAGGTATTTTTTTAATGTTTTTTTAACGTTTATTTATTTTTGAGACAGAGAGAGACACAACATGAACGGGGGGAGGGTCAAAGAGAGAGGGAGACACAGAATCAGAAGCAGGCTCCAGGCTCCAGGTTCTGAGCTGTCAGCACACAGCCTGATGCGGGGCTCGAATTCATGGACTGTGAGATCACGACCTGAGCCGAAGTCGGACGCTTAACCTACTGAGCCACCCAGGCGCCCCTCTAGGTATCTTTTCTATCGTTGATTTCTAATATAATTCCATTGTGATCAGAAAACATGTTTGTGTTTGTGTGACTACCATCTTTTTAAATACATAAAACTTATTTTGTGGCCAAATATATGGTCTTAGAGAATATTTTGTATGCACTTGAAATGTATGCTTCTTTTTAGTGAGTGTTAGTGTTTGAATTTTAGTTTTTGAGACAACCATTCATTTCCCCATCCTTGTGCTCATTCAAATGTTAAAAGGAAATGGATTGAAATGGGGAATTGGGGGGACAAAAGAATCCTATGGGTTTAAAATTGGAGCTGATATAGTGTTTTAAAATAAAAGTCACTGGATGCATTAAAAGGGCAATCCCTGGCTAAAAGTTAGGAGGGTCAATAGGATATTTTTTTTATCCCCAAATATGGTAGGGGAGAGAAATGTATGAAAGATGGCTTGGTGGAAAGGCATTGGAAATTGTCACCAATAAGATATAAGAGTAATTTTATTAGACACTATATTAGTTTTGGATTGGTGCCATAGTATGTCATGATACGTTTGGTTTAAAACAACACAAATGTGGGGTGCCTGGGTTGGTTAAGCATCTGACTCTTGATTTCAGTTCAAGTCATGATCTCACGGTTGGATCCAGCCCCACGTTGGGCAGCATGGAGCCTGCTTGGGATTCTCTCTCCCTCTCTCTCTGCCCCTCCCCTGCTTGTGCCTGCACTCTCTCCCAAAAATAAAATAAATACACATTAAAACAACACAAATGTATTCTCTTACAGTTCTGTAGGTTAAAAGTCTAACCTGGGTCTTAACTGGGTGAAAACCAAAGCGTTAGCAGGGCTCTGTTACTTTCTGGGGAATATTTTTCCTTGCCAGCCATCGAGGAGCCACCACATTCCTTGGTTTGTGGCTCCCTGCCTCCATCTTCCAGGCCGACAGCATTGCTTATCTTTGATGACTTTTCCATAGTCACATGTCCTTCCGACCACAGCCAGGAAAGATTCTCCACTTTTACAGATGCATATGATTATATTGGGACTATTCAAATAATCCAGGATAATCTCACCACCTCAAGATTCTTAACTTATTTACATCTGCAAGGTGTCCTTGCCACCGTATTCACAGCTGCCATGGATCAGGAAGTGGACATCTCTGGGCGAGCCATTATTCTATCCACCACATACTTTTCTCTATATATTTTTTCACCATATATAGTGGTTCTAAATGGTGCTTCTACACTGGTTCTTGTCAAATCCCCGCCTCCTTGCAGGAATGCAAAAACCAGTTAAGCAAATGAGTTTCTTTGGATTGTAAATACGATGCCAAAGCGTGCAATGTGACACCTTGGAATGAATCCTAGGTCCTTGTGACACAGGGCTCTTGTGCAAGCAAAGGAGGGGCCTGTGATCCAGCAGAGCAGTTCTGTTACAGACACGCTGGGGAAATGCAGCTGGGTTACTCTAAAGCCTGCCCACACTCAGTCAACAAGAGGCGCCTTCCTGATCAGTTCTGGTTGACCCCCTGTTTCTGTAGCTATCCTTATTTTCTCCCCTCCTCCCAAGAAGCATCCAGCAATAGGGGAGGGAAATGAGAAGTGAAATGTCTCGAGAGTCACAGTGAGGCGGACTAGTACACGGCACTTTTAATCGTTCACAATGTACTTATTCTGCTTTGGAATGCTTTCTAAATGTGGGAAGACTGGTGAAAATCTGCTACAACTTTTTATTCTTTACACACCTCCATAATCTGCCAAGATTCACTAATTCATGTCCATGTGGGCGAGCACATTATTTCCTAACTGAGATTTTGTATTTTTCTTCTGAGGATGGAGTGAGTACAGTGTTGTAATTCATGGAAAATACATGACTAGCCTTCTAAATGAGCATCTTTTAATGCAACTCTAATGGAGATCTTCGGAAAATAATTTACTCCCCACAGTTTCTTCATATCATTTATGCATTTGGACTCACCACCTTTCCTTACATTAAAATAATTAGAAGTGTTCATAAAAACTAGAACGCGTGTGTTACAACAGAATCTGCCGTTTGCTGTGTACTAGAGCAAAGTATGTTTGCTGGGATATGCATAGCTTGGGGAATCTGTTCTTACTCCTAAGGGCAACGCTGGCTATGTGCAACTAGAAATACAAACCAGTGGCTCGCTGCCTCCTGTGGTCCTGTGTGTCCAAGGAATGCCACTTCAACTGCCAGTCTCCATCTGGCTTCTCAGAGCCCGACAGGACAACTGGTTTTCTGCCGTTCTGTGATAAGGTAATCAGTTACCTGCTTCTATCCATCAAAACTTGATTTCATAGTGGTATGATATGATTTCTGTTAATACTTGCTTACATACATACTGGCTATTTATGTCTGTGATTTTTATTCCTCATGCCCACCCCATATCCCCTAACAAATGTTTATAACAAATCTCTGAATTACCAAAAGCTGTGCCCTTTACAAACAGAATTGTTTTCAGATTCAGATGGTGAGAGAAAACCAGATGGTTTAATAATCACAGTTCTGGGGGCGCCTGGGTGGCTCAGTCGGCTCAGTCGAGTCCAACTTCGGCTCAGGTCACGATCTCGTAACTCGTGAGTTCGAGCCCCACGTCAGGCTTTGTGCTGACAGCTCAGCCTGCTTTGGAGTCTGTGTCTCCCTCTCTCTCCACCCCTCCCCCCACTCACATTCTGTCTCTCAAAAATGAATAAACGTTAAAATTTTTTTTTTAAATCACAGTGCTGAAAAGACATTATCAGGATACAATATAAGTTGCATTCTTGTGGTTAACACCATAGATAATTAGAAGCTACATTTGTAAAAAGCTAACTAACCAGTTGACAACGAACCTTGTTCTGTAAGCTTGTTCAGACCCACGCTGTATTTAAAGAAACAGAAGTTTGAGAGCTATTTGCGAAAATTCAAACCAGTCATAATTAAAATTATTGGAGAACCAACGTTTGATCTTCTAGCTCTTTACTACAGTTCCTCGGTATAAATAATAGAATGGATATAAGATGGTATTATCTGCTTTTCCACCCCTATGCCTTTTGAGGGAAATTGTGATCTCAAGGGCATGGCTATCGGGTGGGAATAGAGAGAGGAAGAAAGGTTGTTGTCACATGCTTCGTCTATTTTAAACCAACCCAAACAAGTAAGGTGACATGTGCCTGAATATGTCTTCCCCTCTTTTTCCCAACTTATTCTCAAAGAAAAAGAAATGGTCTATCTCTAATCTATCTATCTCTGTATCACCTATCTCTAGGTCTATATCTAGATATAGATCTGATGTTATAGTATCTAAATATAAAGGGATAAATTAGGAATAGACAGATAATTAGATGCAGGTGATAGATGATAGATGGATAGATAGATAGATAGATAGAACATAGAATAAACACAGACACATACACCCTACTTTTCTTATACAATTAATTATCTTATGGGGCATGTCTAGGTTAGATGAATGTATATATACATAAGTGTATTTAGATGTGCATTTTTAGGGCAAAAAAAGAATATTGCATTTCCGTAGAGTTAAAATATATTTCTGAGTAATGAAATGAGTTAGACATCTCAGTCATGGAAAGCCAAGCATCTCACTCCTGATGGCTACTCACTGGAATGTGATGGGAGTCAATCCAGCATAGAAATGTTTGTCATGATTTCAATTAATTTCAATGTCTAGTTAGTGTCTCTGCATTGACAAAATACCACCAGAACTCAGGAGTCCAACAGCACCAGTTTTTTTACAATGGTTTTGAAAGATGGATAACATTGCTTAATACAGAAGCATACCTGGAAACAATTGCATGTAGCTTTGAATCAATAAGAAACAAGGACAAAATATAAGCAATAAATTGGGGTAGATAAACTGCTGAGAGCCATCTCCAGAGGGCAATACAAATAAAAAGACGGAAAAGCTCCCTGAAAATTATGACAGAATCAGGGCGAAATGCAGATTTTATAAAACGATTTGGTAAAAATAATCTAATGGCATGCATATACACACACAGATAGAATGTGTCTATAAAGTAATGAAACCCATTTAACTAATTTCGCATACAAATGTGGTCCCATTCAGATGCTGTAAATTGGAAACTGTCAATTTTCCTGTGGAAAGTTATGGCACCTATCTATAAACAGGCACTTTTTATATTGACTTGGCTATAAAGGATGTTGACTTGCTCTACTTCCTGGTTTCAAATGGAACAATTATGTATTTTCCAGTCAAGCTTAAAATAGGTCACACTGAAAGTTTAATGAGATTTCTTCTCATGAGGAACTTCTTCCTAAAGACTTCAAGGCCACTTTTCTAAGCAACGAACAGGAACTATTCTTTACACCCAGACATTCAGATTCATTTTCTCAATAAATCCATCATCCAGATGTTCTTCTCCACGTGAGGCCAAATATTTGGATGCTGCTTTTTTTTTTAATGCTTCACATCAAATATGTAAACCTTTTCAGACAATAGTGTGTGGATATACATTGTAAGCCTTATGTGGTTTAAGTAGACCTCTGGCTTTTCTTCCCTCAAGTGAAGTTTGAGCATTGCTGATATGCCGTTCATTTGAATATTATGGCAACCTGTGGAAGTTGACTTTTCCCTGAAGAAAATGGCATGAGCCTATATCTTGAGTGATTTCCTTCTGGGTAAATGGCAAGGACAACATCCTTGGCAAATCTAACACAAGAAAGCCATGGTCAATCAGCTATGATTCTATTTAGGAAGTGTGGAATTGAAGCATTTTGAAAACTAATGCCTGCGAAGAAAGAATCAGATGATTTGGCAAGTGAATAATATCCTCTAAATTTTCTTCTAAAGTAATCATGATGTTTACCATCAGTTAAATTTTCAGAAGAGTTTTTCCCGCATTTGCTTTTGGATATCCATCCCGAAGTCAAAGGTCACCAAATACCATTGGCCATCACTGTGGTACTTGCTTTTATTCAGTTTGTCCATTTTTTCTAACCTTTGCTTTGGAAAAATACTATATGTTTTAGAAGCAGGATACAGTTATTATCAATAAGTTGGGAATATATCAACTCAGGCAGTGTTAGTCACCAAACAAGGGTTGTACCTCTCCAGTGATACAGGAATCCTCAAGAGAGGGTACAAAGCAACCTGAGGATGCATCTGGGAAGGGAGACAGAGAACTCTTTCTTCTTTAAGTATGAACTTGACTAACTATTAAAAGTGCCAGCAATTTTGGTCAAAGCTTTCAATCACATCAGTCATACATGGTCTGGAAATTAGTTCAAGCAGTAATGCCCCAAGTCTGTGGACCGTTTCCTGATGCACTTACCATCCCATTAGTAACCCCAAGCATTAGTGTAATTAAACCAGAATCGATATTGCTATAAACCATGGGGAATACACATTATTACTCATCTCATGGTTTAAATCTTGGATCCATCATTTGCTAGCTGTGTGGTCTTGCTCAAACTGCTACCCTTCACTGTGCTTCAGTCTCCTCATCTGTAAAATGGGTGACATGCTGCCAATTTGACTAAAAGGACTAAGTAAGATAACACCTAGTCACTAGGATCCAGTACAATCTTCCCCCATACTACATGGCAAGCACATAGCAACTACAAAACCTGAAGTCCTCTCATTTAATGTTACTCAAGAGTCTTCAATGGCTCACCATTATTTTTAGAGTGAAAGAAAAAGTCTTCAAAATGGCCCCAATGATCCTGTACAGTCTGTCCTCATTGCTGGTCCGTTATCCCTTTATCTTCCTTTTCTACAACCCTTTCCTGGCTCAGTCTACTCAAGACACACAGTTCTCCTTGATTCTTCACAAACATTATTGCCATACCCATGCCTCAGGAACTCTGCACTGTCTGTTCCCCTGCACGGAGTAATTTTCCTCTACACCATCACATAATCATTTCTTCACCTTCAACTCTTGGCTCTGCCGTCACCTTCCCAGTGTGGCTCCATTTAAAATGACAAACTCATCCTGAGCCCTCTTTGTTCTCTTTATCCTTTTCTTTTTGTTTCTCTGGTACCCGATACTCAATTTGACATGCTATATGATCAATTTGTAATATTTATAATTTGCTACGTTCCCCCCAACTGGAATGTTGAATCATGAAGGTAGATTTTGTCGTTGTTGTTGGCTTTGTTCAATAATTCATCCTTCACGCCTAGAATAGTGCTTGGCATAACATAGGTACTCAAAAAAATACCTGACAAATGAATGGATAATGAATAAATGGTAGTGAGTTTTTGTGTTATTATTTGGCCGAATTTACCTTTGTCTGACTTGGTTCACCGCCACCTCCTCTACCTTTCGTTCTGTTCCAGGCTGTAGCATATGGCAGGTTAATCATTCTTCCCAAGGAGCTACAGCCTGGTCAAGAGTGCAGGCAGCCTCCAGCTACCTTGGAACATAATCATTCCCCATTTCTCCTCATTTGCAAACTAGCCTCCCAGCAGTATGCCTTCAAGTGAGCACCCAAGAGCCTCCAAAGAACACTGCTTTCTTTGTCTTGCTGTGGGGGATAAAAGTCCTCAAGCAAACTCAACCTTGCCAAGTGCCACAATTCCACTCCGTTTCATGCCCTGCAATACAAAGTCAGCTCAGGATCCATTTGTCAGCCATAGCTGATGGCGCCTTGGTCCCCGTGGTTTTCCAGACACTGTGACCATTGGTTGTGGGTAAAGCCTACGATGGACTACGTCCAGCTTAACTGCTGTTGTCAAGAAGAGGCACACACATTGACACAAAATGCTCCCAAACACGTTTGGATGTGTGAATCATGTTGAAGGATGGAATAAACAGTGAAGTGTTTAAAGATTACTTTCTCTTAAACAAAAGTCTGCAGTTCAACTCTCTCCTCTTTCCTTGTTCTATTAATACAAGGAGTATAAATTAGGTAGAGGGAGATGACAGACAGTCTCAGACAGAAAATGTGAACAACAGTTGCTTTGTTTTCATATGGGCAAACAAGATGAGAGAAGTTCATACCAGAGCCTGGGAGGGACACGTATCGCTGCTGGAGAATGACTTACAATAGTTGAATAAACTTCTTTGGGATTAAAAAAATAAATGTCTGTGCACGAAACCTACATAGTTCTACTTTTAGCTAAAATTGAAGAGTAAATAAAAACACCGCACCCAGCAACTGGGTTGGAGAGCATGCTTCCGTAAGTTAACACTTTACCAAGTTTAAAATCACAGAAGACAACACGGCTGTGTATGAATAACACTACATAAAATGATTCCAATCGGATAATCCCTGTAAGTAGGTGGGAATACGAGTAAGCATAATATAGGTGGGGCTCAGTGATTGCCATGCCGACTTGGTGACTCATTCGTGATAGAAAATTTTTCTTCAGCTTCCTCGATTCAGTACTGTGCTAAACTTTGGAGGAAAATGTGGAGAAAATAGTTCTTACCTTCAGGGAAGTCATGGTTGAATGTGGGAGAAAAAACCTGAAATATGATTTGCCTTATGTGGTTATGGTCAAAGGCAAGGTAGTTTCTGAATATTAAGGGGGCATAGAAAACACTGGGGGTGCCAATCTCAAATGGGAAGGCGTGCATGGTACTTATTTCCAAAGGGATGTGACAGGTCAGGAGAATCTTGAGGAATGCCTCAATGAGAGGAAACTAGATGGAAAAGGAATCGAGTGGGAGAAGATATGATTAGCAAAAGGGGGATCTTGAGCTCAGCATGAGGACAAGAAAGGGTATGCTGTAGATATACTTAAGGGGCAGAGGCAGTCATTAGATTGCAGAAGGCTTTCTCTGCTATCCTAAGGAGTTTGGGCTTGGTATGGAGAACTACTAAAAGAACACCTGCAAGGAAAGACACCACTTACTTTTTCCAAAACTAATACCTCTGGCAATACAGAGTATGTCTCAAAATTCAAGTAAGTGGGCAGATGATAGTTTAATTCATTGAGGCAGAGAAATAAAAGGAGAATTCTTCTGAGTGGGTGGCCGATTGGGACAAGTTGATGCTGAATTTAGTTTGAGATATGCTGAGCTTAAATACTCAAGGAAGTGTTTATGACCATGGGAAAAGATAGAGTTTGAACTTGAGAGAGATCAGAACTTGAGAAGGACAGTTGAGATCAGAAAGCTCTTCATGAGAGCACATACAACCTCTGGACACATTCCCTATTTCCTGTCTTCCCTTCATAGAAAAAAAAAAAAACACAAACCATGAGGGCAAAGGCTTTACTTGTTTATTTCTGGATGTTCTGCACCTGGAGCTCTGCCTGGATCACAGTGGGCACATAGGAAATATTTTCTGCAAAGCCTTATTACTTAGAATTGTAGGGAAAGGAGCTGTGTTTGGATAAGATCACTTCATATTTGGAGTGGAAATGAGAGAGGACAGAGAGTGAAATTCTAAGTCAAACACTGGGTGACTGATGTCATTTGATTCTGAGAAAGAAGCCTCAGGGAATTTGGAGATGATTGTATTGCCCAAGCCAATGGAAGAGACTGTGGAAAACCATGTTAAAACTCACAGAGCACTAGGAAGGAATTTATGAATGACCAGCCTTATGGAGAGATCTAGAATGGGGATGGTGCATAGGTGGAAGAGAGCCAGAGTGCTGAGGACTGAGGAATTTAAGTGAAGTGTGAGTATCATTACTCTTCTCAGATACTTGAGGTGGAAAGGAGCAAAAAATGGCCACCCAGAACAATGACGGCCCCGATATATTGGAAGGGACAATTTTACGTCCATGTATTTACTGGGGCTGGTCAATAACGGTTGAGCAGAGGATTTGTAGTGAAGAAGAGACTGATCATAGAAGACAGAGGGAACTGGAAGAAGAAAACCTACAAGGGGTGTAAGACCAGGTTATCTTGTTGCAAGCTATATCCTGAATTCCCTGCAAGCACTGACTAGACAGAACAGTGCATGAATCCTTATTAAGCAAGTCAATACATAACAATAAAATCAATGAGTATACAGGGCCCAGATCTGGAAACAGGTAGCTTTGAATGGGAGGTGGGCTGGTCTGTGTCTCTGCCTTACTTCTTCCAGGTAAACACGGCTTCCCTCCTATACACATTTGTTCTTCTTTTCTGGGTATGTAGGGGCTAATGGTTTTGGGGCCCTGATCTCCTTTCCTTCTCCTAAACTCATACCTTTGTGGTTCTTCTCTCCTTACATAAAACACACACCCGTGTCCACTCACCCCTCCTCCAACTGAGCTCATCAGTTCCCCCTGGCTCTTTCATGCCTTGCATCACTGATTTTATCCCACTTCCCTGTGTACATCCTTGGGCTCTAGGAGACAGACCACCCTCTTGCCAAACCCATCCACACCCTGCTTGGCTTCCCTATCCCATTTCTGAGCATGGTATGGATTCTTTGAGATTCTAGGCAACACTTTCTGTTGTTTTGCAATCAAACCTGTTCCCTGCCTCTTGTAAAACTTATGTGAAAACCTCACCTCCCTTATGAAGTTATCAAAGACCCCTCACAAAAAACCCACTCAGTGGTTTAACTCATCTGCTGTTTTTATGACTGAATTGACTTCCAATTGTTTTCCATGGAGACGAGCAGATCCTATGACATTTACTAGCATACATCCTCCTCGAGGGCACACCTGGGACCACTGATCATTTTCCTGAACACATGCTGGTACTTCTTTTTCTCCTACTCATATGGATGTGGCTAAGAGCTATGCTGTGGAGACAGCACTAAATCATCAAAAATAAATTTCGCAAACTCCAACATAGTGAGCAGTAAAAAAAATATTTTTTTAAAAAAATCATGCCCGTACTTCAGACCCTATGAATAGATTAGAGCACAATTAGGTCAGATTTAAGGACTCTAAAGGACAGGAAACTTTATTCTGCATGGCTGTAGCCTGAAGCCTAAATTTGGACTCGGCATCTTATTTGTATGGATTTCTAACAATATGTGTATATAGACAAGGTGTCTCCTCACTAAATTCATCACCAATACCAGAATAGCAATTCAAAGCTTATGCCTTGTTATTGATGGGAATGCAGTGTAGATAAGTTGATTTACCTTGCATAAATTATACTAATTGCTCCTTATTGCATAAAATATTACCTTAAGATACAGACATTTAACGGGCTTTTTTTTTTTTTTGAAATTGTCTTGCATCATTTCTGTGGATCAGGTACCTGGAAGCAATTTAGCTGGTGGTTCTGTCTTGGGGTCTCTTGCACGGGCCTCTGGAGCAAACACAGCTCAGTGTCTTTTCTATTTAGCCTGAGGTCACATGCCATCATTTCTGCAATATCTTAGTGTTTGCTCAAGTCAGCTCTATTCATTATGGGAGGGGACTCCACAAAGCCATCAGTGCTAGGACCCAAGGATCACTGGAAGTCCAAAGTTTTGTAGAACTAATACAAAAAGGAACTATCTATATGCATATAAAGGTACATCATATATTAAAACATGTTTAGATTATGTGTTCATATATCTGGCTTTCTACTAGTATCCCTCTTCTAACAAAGATGCCCTGTTTACTTCAAAATTATTTACGCTCTCATTAGACTAGTGCCTGCTCTATAATTAGTGCTCAACAGAGATTTACAGATAATAAAGAGAGACGTTGATATATTTATATTTTTTGGCATGCTTTTTTTTTAGATTTGCTTTTAAATGTTTCAGGGAGAGCTAAAAGTCCAGACTGGCTTTCACTTCAGCCAAGTTAGCTGGCTGTGTTTGCTCCAAATGCCCGTGCCTGATTTCAAGGGCATAATGGATAATGCACAGGTTTTCATTCTTCTTCCAAGAAAACTAGAACCCCCCACTGGGATGCGGAGAGCAGATGTGTAGTCCTGACACTGGGGACTGTGTTGTATGTCTGGATTAGATGTTCATTAAGGGAAAGTGGTGTGGATGAGCTTTATACTCAGGATTTACCACTAATGCTTTCCAGACCTACAGGAACCTCCTCTACTCTTTTTCCTCCACTAACCTAACAGACTTAAAAACAGCTTGGGAAGTCTGAGGGTATCATCTATGCAGGGATTTGTCAACTAATCCAACTGACTTGAAGCAAAAGAATGGCCTAACAACACCTTGTTCGTGTCCCATGGGTTCATCTGCCTTGACCAGATATGTAATGTGGAAAAATGGGTGCAAACACATTGGGGCAGGTCGGCATTACCCCAGCCCCGCTCCATCCAGTGACATTGTGCTGAAATGGGCTGGTTAGGACTTGGGGCCCAGAGGCGTGTCATTGAATGCATCCACATCTCTGCTGCTTCCTTGCCTTGTGAAAATAAAGAGATGACGGCTGACACATCTTTAGAACTCTTGTGACAAATGGCTAATAAAAACCCAAGCAAAAGCCGTCTATAAATATAAAACAGCACTAGATGGGACACGCTCTGACATGATGATATGGTCTAACAGACACAAATGCCTTCAGACACAAATGCTTTTCAGTTTTTGACAAGGTCCTCTCTGACACTGAGGTCTGAGTAACGGCATCTTCAAACAATCCATTCTGTGGTGGACACTCTTTCGACATATCCGTACCCACCTTTCCACTTATTGTGTGGCAAGACCAATGTTGTTTGATTGGGTCAGGGTGCATAGTGCCAATGCCAATGACCCATGGTCTGTCAGGTAACCAAAAATGACACGTGGAAAATAGGTTAATGACTGGTTGACTTTGGTCCGAATCCCCTTCTACTCTCCCCTCTTGATCTCTTTTGATTTCTGCTTTGTGAATAATGATATTCTGGATTTATCTAGTGGAGATTACTGGCTTTCAACCACAATGTTTTCCAGACTGTTTATTTTTTTAATTTTTTTAAATGTTTTATTTGTTCTTGAGAGAGAGAGAGAGAGAGAGAGAGAGAGACAGAGCATGAGCGAGGGAGGGGCAGAACGAGAGAGGGACACAGAAACTGAAGCAGGCTCCAGGCTCCAAGCTGGAGCCCGACATGGGGCTGGAACTCACAAGCCGTGAGATCGTGACCTGAGCCGAAGTCGGACGCTCGATTGACTGAGCCACCCAGGTGCCCCCAGACTGTTCTGTTTAAAAGGAACCCTTGTGCGCTGTTGGTGGGAAGGTAAATTGGTACAGCCACTGTGGAAAACCGTATGGAGGTTCTTCAAAAAATTAAAAAAAAAAATGCCATATGATCCAAAAATTCCACTATTGGGTATTAACATAAGAAAAACAAAAACACTAAGTCAAAAAGATATATGCATCCTTATATTTATTGAAGCTTTATTTACAATAGCTAAATTATGAAAGCAACGTAAGTGTCCATCAATAGATGAATAGATAAGGAAAACATGGCATATATACACAATGGAATATTACAGAGCCATAAAAAGGATGAGATCTTGCCATTTGAGGCAACATAGATGGACCCAGAGGGTATTATGCTAAGTGAAATAAGTCAGACTGAGAAAGACAACTACCATATGATTCTACTTATAAGTAGAACGTAGAAAATGAACACACAAAAATCAGAATCAGCACTATAAATACAGAGAACAAACTGATGCTTGCCAGCGGAGAGGGTGGGGGGGATGGACAAAATGGGGGAAGCAGAGAGGGAGATACAGGTCTCCAGCTCTTGAAAGAATAAGTCACAGGAATAAAAGCAGAGCATGAGGAATAGAGTCAATGATATCGTAATAGCGATGTAATGGGACAGATAGTAGCTGTACTTGCAGTGAGTTTAAGATAATGTAGAAACTTGTCAAATCACTAAGTTGTACACCTGAAACTAATGCAACATTGTGTGTCTATTATTCAAATTGAACAAACAAATATAAACAAAAAAAATGAAACGAAAATACATAAAAGGCAATTGTCCACCCCCCGTAAACGAGGGCAGGTTTGTGGGGTGAAGATGTCAAAAGATCTTCTGTTGGGGAAGCAGAATGGAGGTGGGAGGCTGTAATCATGTTTGATTGTGTAACATCCTAAATCTTGCTTATAAATATGCTTTTTGACAACATATTCTTAGTAGATTGAAATTCATTTTTTTCTGAAGGGCTGGAAGAGGGTTAGGAAAGTTGGAAAGAATTATGTTAAATCTGCTATAATAAATAGAAATTTTCTGGAAAGTAGCCCAGAAACATGGAAGGACATCAGAATTGTAATTCCAGTTTTGTCAACTCTTAACTGGGTAGAATGGACATGTGGTTTATCACTCTAACTTCATAGAGAAGAAAAATGAGACATAAATATTAATATCTACCTGTGTATGTGGATTAAGTGAGATAAATGTGGGTCTCTATTTTGAATATTTTGAGGTCAGCAATGGATTAGGGCTTTTAAAAAAATTAAAAGGGCTTATCTAAATGTGTGATTAAAATTTTTCAGGGGTATATTGTATGGTATTTACAGCAAGTTAAGAATGTATTTAAAATTGATTCTTAATCATATTTTCATTCTTTTAAACTTGTTCTGCCTCATTTTCTCTGTGATAATAACTATAATTATATCCATTCCTCATTTATAAAGCTGCTCCTTTTTCTTCCTTGACATTCTGCCTTCATTGACTAATGAGGGTGAGGCTATCCCTCAGGTTATTTATAAAATTCAGGAGATTGCAGAGGAAGGTTATGTGCAGGCTGCATTATATGCAGTACTCCAGTTTTCTTACCACAAAATAAATTTACCAAAATTGCATCTGTAACATAAGGTAAGCACCGATTCTACATCTGTGAGCTTCTAAATAATCAAGTCAAAGCTGTCCCGTCAAACTTTGGCCAACGATTCACCATTGTCTTACCTTGAAACACCAAGATAAATTGTACCGTTCTTCTCTCTTCCAGTCCCTAAGGCTTTCAGTTATTACTGGCCTATTTTTTTTTTCCTGCCCCTCTTCCTTCCTTTTATCTCATGTCTGGAGTCCTCACTAGAGATTTCAGATGGACAATCTTCCACTTATGGTCTAGCTGTTCATAGTTTAAAATTCATTTTTTCATAAAAGGAGAAGTCTAGACGATTATTTGGACTTTTAGGGCTCTGGGGAAGGGGACTTATGGAGAAAATGACTTTTCATATTTGCTTATAGATAATAATCATGTGTCTATAGTCAATAGAGATCATCCATATGCAATTCATCTTGTCTTCACTTGATCTTAGCCAAAAGGCTGAGAAGCGATAATTCATCTTTTTCTTATGTATTGCCTGTTAAGAATGACCTTGTGTTTCTTGACACATTTTAAAGTGAATGATTTTATAAGGCTGCTTCCGTAGTCCTCCATTGCTTTACCAAGTTTGGCATTTTCTCTCTCTCTTATAATCTAACCCTTTCCTTTATTTGAAGTAATTGTCCAGTTGATACACCACTATTTATGTTGGCTACTTAATTATTTCAAAGGGAAGGAAATTTCATGTGCAATGATCTTTTTATATATCTCCTATGGATTCAAAATACATTCCACTCTTACTCCGTTCCTTAGCTCATATCACCTCCCTACTCTCACCCCCTGCCCCCCCCCCCAGCTTAGTGAGTACACTGACATAGTATTCCTTTTCAGTCTGTATCTTGTATTGTAATTGTGTGTTTTTCTAGTCTATTGTCTATAGTCACAGTGAATTCACTGGGGGCATGGACCCCACCTTATTCAACCTTGTTTCCAGTACGCAGCAATGTGAGTGACCCCAACTAGTTCAATAAATATTTGTTGATTATAAAGAGATGCCAGCTACCAACCATGTAATGCTCATTCACATTCAAAGGTAGTTTTGTTTATTGTCATTACTGCTTTTGCCTAATCTCACATTTTGTCAGTTCATTTCTGACTAACAACATCAACAAAAAAAGTGAAAATCAACACATCCATCTTTAGGCCAACACCCACAATTTAGAACGAATCTCACCTGATAGTTTCTTTTTTTTATTCAAAATGTTTATTTCTGTATGATTTACTGCTTTTCCCAAAGAAATCTGTGAACATCGACTCATCATGTTTCTATGCTGTTATCTTTAAGATACTCTTTAAATTCCAGCAACTAATCTTGGTGGAAACCAATTAAGTTACATCCAAAACATTCTAAAACCCTATCATTTGAAACTATCTTGGAGTTCATCTAATCTGTTTTATTTTTAATGGATAATGAAGCTCATGTAGATTGATTGACATTTATGCACCTGGGAAAGACAGGTGGAATGTTCACTCATTCCATACATTCCAAGTTGAAGGTATGGAAAGAAACAAGAACACACTTGAGTTTTCAGAACTGAGTTCATGTTTACAAGACTAAGAAGTCTGGCCCACAGTATGATTTAAAGGGGACATATTAGTTTGTTTCTGGTTCACACAAGTTGGATGTGTTTGCCAGAGGCTTTTCTCCATTCTGGGCTTCAATCCCACGTGCATCCTCCAGCATGGACATGGCCATGTAAGCAGCTGTGTGGGTGGTATACCAGCTCTTAATCACCTTGGACCAAAACAACACACATCATTTTTGTTTTCCTTATTTGGCTAAAACTAGGCCTATGGGCCTGCCATACTTGACTCTAGACAGTCTCTACCAAGTTATTCCTCCTGACCACCACACATTCAGAGAGTCTTCTTATACATGTAGTAGATTGACCTCTCTCTAAAGAAGCCAACACAAATACCACCCAGTCTCTTCATCCAGTGCAAAGGGCAGAGCCACTAATTGGGCCCATCAAGGAGAAAGGGGCCAGAAATGGAAATACGTTGACAATCTCTCCAGATTGTCTTAAGTATGCTACAATAGTGCCTTTCATGATCAAAACACTGTAGTAGGTGGTAAACCAAAATTTTAGACATCATGATTCACTTATATGTAGTGACTAAAAGTGAAACACACCACACACACCACACACACACACCATGGCACCACTTTTTCAATAATTTCTCATAGAAAATATCAGTATTCTTGGTTCATACCCTTAGAAGGACCCACTACAGTCAGTCAAGATTTGACATCCACTGAGTGAGAATCTTTGGTTTGCTTAACTTTTACTTTTTTATTGTTTCAGTAAAAACTAAGTGTGCATTTTTTAGGAACTAGAACAAAGTAAGGTCCTGCATCTCCCCCTTTTAAGTGCTGCTGTGTAAAATACAAGGGTGACAGAGCAGAGGTAGACTTAAAATTGAGACCATTCCTGGGGAAGCTGGGTGGCACAGTCAATTAAGCATTCGACTTTGGCTCAGGTCATGATCTCTTGTTTTTGGGTTTCAAGCTCTGCATCGGGATCTGTGCTGTCAGAGAGGAGTCTGCTTCAGATCCTCTGTCTCCCTCTCCTCTGCCCCTTCCCCACACACTCTCTCTGTCTCTCTCTCAAACTAAATAATAAATAACATTAAAAAATTAAGATCTTTCCTGTGAAGGCTGAACTAATACAATTGTGCAAAGTAGCCTGAAAATAATTTGTTGCATGGTTTTTGCTTTCCTTCACCTTCAATGAGATCTCTTGATACATAAAACCCCAGGCTGCAAACTGCAGTGAAAGTGGCCTTATAGCAGTACATGTTTTAAGGTTTATCTTCTCTGAGCTCTTTGAGACTGAGTAAAACATGGTTATCCATGGACTATTTCTACTCTGACATTTGACTAAACATAGGCTCAAGCCAATTAACAAAGTTCAGCTATACAATAACAGGATTAGAGAAATGATTACGGGGCCATCTGACACCTCTTAAGGAAACAGCATCTTTTAACCCAAATCCATCACTTAAAACTTTTCTAGGAATAACATGTATCAGCAAATAGCTCATTCTGAACTTTCAGTCTGACACTTTCTTGTTGAAGGCATAAACTATATCTTTAAATGTAAATAGGACCCCAACATTGATTTGAGATGCTGCTTAGTTAACTAAGGTGGCCATGAATGGCTTTGTATGCAACCCAGGAAAATTTCTTTCTGTGCCTTTTTTTTTTAGTGGACCAAATCCAGCCTCAAATATGGATCTATACTTTGCAGCAGCCAGTGTAAACAAAGAAATGGTTTAGTTAGTGCATATAAATTAAGGAGGAAGGGAGGGAAGGGAGGAAGGAAGGAACAAATGAAAATAGGTGAGAGGGAAAGAAAAGAAAAGAAAAGAAAAAGAAAAGAAAGAAAAGAAAAGAAAAGAAAAGGGAAGGGAAGGGAAGGGAAGGGAAGGGAAGGGAATACCAGTTTTCTCAGTCCTAAAGTATTTCCTAGAACTGACAACTGAAAGAAATTTCTCCCATGGGGCACCTAATACAAGGAAATGGATTAAATCTTCTAAAACTTATTGACAATAAATGTGACATTAAACATCCAATGGCTTTTTCTTTTAATGTGTCATGATTATCGTTATTAAATCTCATAATGTCCCATAATCCATTTATTCAACAACCACTGGTTGCATATATAATCAGCAGTCAGTATGAAGGGACAAACGGTGAATGGAACACACTGTCCCTAACTTCAGGGTGTTCACAGCTTGGTGAAGATATGGAAATATAGGCAACTAAGCCCTATGATTAGAGAAGCCAATCCAAGAGGTCAAAGGGAGAGAGCAGTGGTGGGAAGCATCTTCTAAGCCTCCAGTTAGACCTACAGAGTCCCCATGGGAGAACACCATGGCCATTCTGCACAGGGGCCAGGAGAAAAGCTAAGAGATGAGATTGAGATGTAAGCAGATAGTTAGATTAGGAAAAACTGTGTTAAGGAATTGGGCCTTCCTCATGGGGACAGTGAACCCAAATGAAATTTAATAAAAGTAATTCTGTGACTTAAGGAAAAAGAAAAAAAAAGAAAGGAAAGAAGGAAGAGAAGCCCCCCACCACAACACTGAACTCCAACCATGCTATTGTGATGATCTTTAATGAAACAAAATCTTTATGAAGTGCCACTGGGCAGAAAGAATTTAATGCTTGTTGCATGTGACCCATTACCAGTCCTTAATAGAGCAGTTGGTTCCTACTCCAGGGGAGACTGGATGGCAAAGGACACAGCCAGAATCCCTTGCAGGCTTGTGTCTCTTACAATAGGCGCACACCCTCCCATTATGCCACACACCATATTTCCAGCATGGTTGCAGAAGCAACTGTGGTAAAAATGCACCACGGACCAAGAGCATCTGTCGGTCTTGTGACTTGTGCTTATTGCAGATGCCTGTTTTCTGCCCTCCAGGGAGGGAAGACAGTTCTCTGTATCAGAATTAAAACAACAGCTCTATACACTGTCAGCAAGTTTTTTGTTTTTTGTTTTTGTTGTAGCTATGTCTTCAGTGAACTGAGGACAGAGCGTTTTGCTTTCCTTGGGAAAAATAGCCCTGGAAATTTCCCTTTCTGTGCCTCAGGAGAAAGGAAAAATGCACATGTTCTGTATGCAAGCCTCACTCTTTCCAAAGATGCACCACGTTTCCCCCACATAGCGGCCTCACCCCCTGCCCAGACATATCCATTCGCTAGAGACGGCTCTCTCTTAGAGCTGGAATTCAATTTCTTTACCCAATGAAAAATTAAAATACTTAAGTAATAACATTCAGTAACATTGTCTGCTATCTGATAATGCACAGAAGTGGGGCAATTATGCTTCGCCTCGGGTGGCTGATGAGGCCACTTCAAATTTCAGGCATTATCTAATAATACCCTTGCCTGTATCCAAGTGCATCGTTATAATTATTAGCCATAAAGAAAGTACGGTGCACGTATGGGGGAAATAGCTTTAATTATTTAATTTGATGATACGACAACACAGCCTTGCCATTGCCATCCTTGCAAATTCACATCCTGCCCCAAACACGCGGCACCTCCCCAGCTTGGTACCTCTCTGCATGGGTTCTAGTTTAAAGTCTGGGAAACCATATAATTATCACTTCAAATGAAGAGGGCTTCAGAGCACGACTGCTATCAAGGGCATATTAAAATAAAAGTGAAAACATACTGAGGGACCAGGGACAGGATTGTGATGTGTTGGGCAGTAGAACGGCCTCAGGGGATTTCCACGCTCCCATGAATCACAGAATCTCTAATTCAGCAGTTTTCTTTTCTTTTAGAGACCCAGCTGTTCACAGATAAGTTAATTTCTCTTTTGGTGGATACATCCTTGGGGGGAAGTCATCCTTACTAAGGTGGACATGTGTGCTAAAGAGAACATGTAGTAATGTGAAAGCACTTGACTTTGAAACCAGTGAGCATGGTTCCAACCCAACCACAATCCCAATGACCTCATAAGTCACAAGGTTTTAGAGTATTTCATTAGAATGCTGAATTTCCAAATATGGTCTGTCCCACAGATGTGTGAGGACAAGCTATTTGACTCAAGCACAGGGACTGGAAAGAACAAAGCTGTGCATGTGAATCAGAGAAAAGGTGAACTTACAGGGTGTAATTGTTGTCTTCCAATATCTGCCAGGTTGTCAAAAGGGAACCGGGGTTTGATTTATTGGTCTTCCTTGCTCCAGTTGGCAAACTATCTCTAAGAGGTAAAAAGATACTGAGAAGCAAATTTTCCCTCAATATAAGATTTATTTTTTATTTTTTAGTTGGAATCCTGTGACGACCATTTGTCATAAATATTTTGTAGGGAAGTTTTCTGCCCTGGGAGGGGAAGTTGCTTAGAACATCTATGGGGTCCCTTCCAATTCTACACAGTCCAAATTTCATAGAACAGGTAAGGGACAAAGAGAAGCCTATTAGTAAATTTAAATCTATTTCATTGAAACGGGTCTCTGAAAGATAGCAACCCAACTTTCCCCATCTTTACCTCCACTTGCCACACCGTCCACTACACGCCCCACTAATGGTTTCCCGTGGCACAAGTCCAAGATAGAGTAATCGTGTTTGTTTGATGACTAGACATCCTTTATGCCTGGAGGATCAGCTCTAACAGTCAAACAAACTGAATTAGTGCCTAATGCCGAAACCAGAGCACTCTCTGGACTTGAGAGAGTGGTCCAAATCACCAATATTGCCAGCCTGATTGGTGTCTCCCTAGAGGAAAAAAATCACTTTGTGTTATTTCAGTTGATTATGAAAAGCTTGAGGGGATATAATTGACTGGAAGGGCAGTGGATTTAGAATGCATGTTGAGGTTCTTGGGTAGCATGAATCTGCAAATAGTATACACAGAGGCCATAAACTGACACATGTTTCTCCCTCCTAAAAGCAAATGTTTTGATTTGACTTGATTTGCATTTGGGGTAAGCAGAGTTGAAACAGAGATGAAAGTCTGAGCTGTTTGGAAAGAAGGAACTAAGTCTGATCTGAATTTTGTAAATTAATGTAAATCAGCCCTGTAGAGAGAATAATTTAGTGTTATTTATTGCCAACATAACGTTGCCAACACCACGTTACTTTATGAAATCTCCCTACATTACTCTCCCTCCTAGACCTAGATGAGATGAACTTCTCTCTGGGAATGTGACATTGTGGGGAAAACCTGACCTTAAGGGGTCCTCTTGCTGTTAACTATTTATTAGAAGGAGGAAATACAAGACCCGTTGGTTGTCTGTGAGTCCAATATATGAAGACCAAATGCACACTAGAAGTAAAGGAGAAAGGATGAGAGGAAGCCATACACGAACCATTTCTACTTAATAATAGAGTTTCAGGCAGACTTTACGATGCAATCCTAATATAGGGATTAATGATTTATGAGGGTGAACAGTATTGAATGATATCCCTTTCTCTACTCTTTTTGAGTACTTCCAAATTCCAGTAACCCTAGCATCAACTGACTTCTTAAATAATGAAGATCACATAGGCAGGAATTATATTATCATGGCTTATTCTTGCAGTAAGATGAATATTTAAGAGAAATTTCGGATATAAGACTTTAATTATTGTTCTCCTTAGTATGGAATCACCAATTTTCAGAAAAGCATCACACATCATTTCTTGGTACAGCCTCAGTATGTCACTGCTATTAAAATGGTGGGATTCCATTTGAATCGGTTCTAAATTAGTCTGAAATTCTTATCAAAATGAAATATAGTGCTTGATAATCAACTCCTGGTTCCCATTTTCATCACAGGTAGCTCTGAATGTCACATCCTACCAACATTCTGCCATATATTTTGTTTGGAACATATCTTCTTTCAATAACTTTTCCAACTACTGACACTGCTGTGAACCATCTTTACCACTCCATAAATTTACCAACTATTCAAAACTTAAGAAGATCTGCTTTGTTTTGTCTATCTCTATGCTAATCTGAATAATTTATTTTTTTAAAGGGGGTAAAAAATTAAGTCAGAATAATTTATCTATGCATTGCATTCACCCATAATATGCTGCTTCTTAATTCTAACCCAACATTTGTCTTTAATGAAGAAGACACATATATTCCATCACCAGATTCAGTTAGCTTTGTGTTTTTTCTTTATCCCCGTCTATTTATGAATAAACGTTATTCTCCATTCATCCTCATATTCAATTAATTGGACAAATCTGAAGACCTACTAAAAATTCTTATTTGACTTGAAAGAGTGAGAGATCAGAAGAAATAGGAGAGATGTAGTGAAAAGGGAATGAGTAAAGTTTTTAGCAACGCTCTTGTCTCTTTAAGCCCCGTGAAATATTTATTCTAAGTACCTAGGATTGCTAAACAATTACGAATATCATTTGATTATCTCCACTGGTGGTAGAAGCCAAACTCCAAATTGCCTCAATCCCTTTCTCATTTTATGAAATCGGGGATCATTCATCAATTCACATTCAGGGGTTAATGGAATCATAGGATACTATTTTCATTGCCTTTATTTTAAAAATTCAGATTTTTCATAGCATAGCCTTCTTGATTCATCTTCTTAAGAAAGAGTATTAAAATTTGAACCTGTTAAAGACATCTTAGTTAATTTTAGCCATCAGTTGGAATCAGGTATCAAGTACCAACAAGTGATCTCTTATGTTCATATGCAACCTGCAATGTAGTTTCAATTTGGTCGTCATACAATCCTCCCGTCTCTGTGTATTTGGACAGCTGAAATGTCAGAAAATCTTTTAGATGATCAACCAACAAGGGAGAGAGTTTTGAAACTATGACCTGACATTTCAAAGTATACTGCAACAGCGTAATAATCCTAATCATTCAATAATCATCAATAACACATATTGAATATAGACAAAGAATTTAACAAATTCAAATACACCTAGAACAAAGACATCATGCCTAAGCCATAATCCATATTTTCAGAGACATAAGGATAAAATCATAGCTCTTTCTCATCTAAAATGGTTAATGCTCTTGAAGTAAAGAGATATTCAGGGCTGTTTATCAGATTTAAAAAACAAACTAACTAAACTTGCTCTGAAATGTGACCAGTGTCCCATGCTTTGTTTTGAGAAGTTCTCTGATAAAAAGAAATCAATTAGATCAGTAAATGAAACTGTTGTCTGGACTCTGAAGAAATATATCTTGGTAAAGAAATTGCAGACTTTTTTTTCTTCTTCTTAATTAGTTGGTTATCTGAAGACAGGTGTTATTGCCAATAAGGAATTTCTTGAAACAGGTTCTCGAAAGAGAAGCAGTCTGAATTTTTCATTGTTTCATTTTTATTTGTTTGTTTGTTTTGTTTTTGTTTTGTTTTTTTTATTTATTTTTTTATTTATTTATTTTTTTTTTATTTATTTTTTTTTATGAAATTTATTGACAAATTGGTTTCCATACAACACCCAGTGCTCATCCCAAAAGGTGCCCTCCTCAATACCCATCACCCACCCTCCCCTCCCTCCCCCCCCCCATCCACCCTCAGTTTGTTCTCAGTTTTTAACAGTCTCTTATGCTTTGGCTCTCTCCCACTCTAACCTCTTTTTTTTTTTTTTTCCTTCCCCTCCCCCATGGGTTCCTGTTAAGTTTCTCAGGATCCACATAAGAGTGAAACCATATGGTATCTGTCTTTCTCTGTATGGCTTATTTCACTTAGCATTACACTCTCCAGTTCCATCCACGTTGCTACAAAGGGCCATATTTCATTTTTTCTCATTGCCACATAGTACTCCATTGTGTATATATACCACAATTTCTTTATCCATTCATCAGTTGATGGACATTTAGGCTCTTTCCATAATTTGGCTATTGTTGAGAGTGCTGCTATGAACATTGGGGTACAAGTGCCCCTATGCATCAGTACTCCTGTATCCCTTGGATAAATTCCTAGCAGGCTATTGCTGGGTCATAGGGTAGGTCTATTTTTAATTTTCTGAGGAACCTCCACACTGCTTTCCAGAGCGGCTGCACCAATTTGCATTCCCACCAACAGTGCAAGAGGGTTCCCGTTTCTCCACATCCTCTCCAGCATCTATAGTCTCCTGATTGGTTCATTTTGGCCACTCTGACTGGCGTGAGGTGATACCTGAGTGTGGTTTTGATTTGTATTTCCCTGATAAGGAGCGACGCTGAACATCTTTTCATGTGCCTGTTGGCCATCTGGATGTCTTCTTTAGAGAAGTGTCTATTCATGTTTTCTGCCCATTTCTTCACTGGGTTATTTGTTTTCGGGTGTGGAGTTTGGTGAGGCTCTTTATAGATTTTAGATACTAGCCCTTTGTCCGATATGTCATTTTGCAATATCTTTTCCCATTCCGTTGGTTGCCTTTTAGTTTTGTGGTTGTTTCCTTTGCTGTGCAGAAGGCTTTTTATCTTCATAAGGTCCCAGTAATTCACTTTTGCTTTTAATTCCCTTGCCTTTGGGGATGTGTCGAGGAAGAGATTGCTATGGCTGAGGTCAGAGAGATCTTTTCCTGCTTTCTTCCTCTCTAAGGTTTTGATGGTTTCCTGTCTCACATTTAGGTCCTTTATCCATTTTGAGTTTATTTTTGTAAATGGGTGTGAGAAAGTGGTCTAGTTTCAACCTTCTGCATGTTGCTGTCCAGTTCTCCCAGCACCATTTGTTAAAGAGGCTGTCTTTTTTCCATTGGATGTTCTTTCTGCTTTGTCAAAGATGAGTTGGCCATACGTTTGTGGGTCTAGTTCTGGGGTTTCTATTCTATTCCATTGGTCTGTGTGTCTGTTTTTGTGCCAATACCATGCTGTCTTGATGATTACAGCTTTGTAGTAGAGGCTAAGGTCTGGGATTGTGATGCCTCCTGCTTTGGTCTTCTTCTTCAAAATTCCTTTGGCTGTCAGGGCCTTTTGTGGTTCCATATGAATTTTAGGATTGCTTGTTCTAATTCGAGAAGAATGCTGGTGCAATTTTGATTGGGATTGCATTGAATGTGTAGATAGCTTTGGGTAGTATTGACATTTTGACAATATTTATTTTTCCAATCCATGAGCAGGGAATGTCTTTCCATTTCTTTAAGTCTTCTTCAATTACCTTCATAAGCTTTCTATAGTTTTCAGCATACAGATCCTTTACATCTTTGGTTAGATTTATTCCTAGGTATTTTATGCTTCTTGGTGCAATTGTGATGGGATCATTTTCTTTATTTGTCTTCTGTTGCTTCATTGTTAGTGTATAAGAATGCAACTGATTTCTGGACATTGATTTTGTATCCTGCAACTTTGCTGAATTCATGTATCAGTTCTAGCAGACTTTTGGTGGAGTCTATCGGATTTTCCATGTATAATATCATGTCATCCTGCAAAAAGCGAAAGCTTGACTTCATCTTTGCCAATTTTGATGCCTTTGATTTCCTTTTGTTGTCTGATTGCTGATGCTAGAACTTCCAGCACTATGTTAAACAACAGCGGTGAGAGTGGGCATCCCTGTCGTGTTCCTGATCTCAGGGAAAAAGCTCTCAGTTTTTCCCCGTTGAGGATGATGTTAGCTGTGGGCTTTTCATAAATGGCTTTTAGGATCTTTAAGTATGTTCCTTCTATCCCGACTTTCTCAAGGGTTTTTATTAAGAAAGGGTGCTGGATTTTGTCAAAGGCCTTTCTGCATCGATTGACAGGATCATATGGTTCTTCTCTTTTTTTTTGTTAATGTGATGTATCACGTTGATTGATTTGTGAATGTTGAACCAGCCTGCATCCCAGGAATGAATCCCACTTGATCATGGTGAATAATTCTTTTTATATGCTGTTGAATTCGATTTGCTAGTATCTTATTGAGAATTTTTGCATCCATATTCATCAGGGATATTGGCCTGTAGTTCTCTTTTTTTACTGGGTCTCTGTCTGGTTTAGGAATCAAAGTAATACTGGCTTCATAGAATGAGTCTGGAAGTTTTCCTTCCCTTTCTATTTCTTGGAATAGCTTGAGAAGGATAGGTATTATCTCTGCTTTACATGTCTGGTAGAACTCCCCTGGGAAGCCATCTGGTCCTGGACTCTTATTTGTTGGGAGATTTTGATAACCGATTCAATTTCTTCGCGGGTTATGGGTCTGTTCAAGCTTTCTATTTCCTCCTGATTGAGTTTTGGAAGAGTGTGGGTGTTCAGGAATGTGTCCATTTCTTCCAGGTTGTCCAATTTGTTGGCATATAATTTTTCATAGTATTCCTGATAATTGTTTGTATCTCTGAGGGATTGGTTGTAATCATTCCATTTTCATTCATGATTTTATCTATTTGGGTCATCTCCCTTTTCTTTTTGAGAAGCCTGGCTAGAGGTTTGTCAATTTTGTTTATTTTTTCAAAAACAACTCTGGTTTCGTTGATCTGCTCTACAGTTTTTTTAGATTCTATATTGTTTATTTCTGCTCTGATCTTTATTATTTCTCTTCTTCTGCTGGGTTTAGGCTGCCTTTGCTGTTCTGCTTCTATTTCCTTTAGGTGTGCTGTTAGATTTTGTATTTGGGAGTTTTCTTGTTCTTGAGATAGGCCTGGATTGCAATGGTATTTTCCTCTCAGGACTGCCTTCGCTGTGTCCCAAGCATTTGGATTGTTGTATTTTCATTTTCGTTTGTTTCCATATATTTTTTGATTTCTTCTCTAATTGCCTGGTTGACCCACTCATTCGTTAGTAGGGTGTCTTTAACCTCCACGCTTTTGGAGGTTTTCCAGACTTTTTCCTGTGGTGATTTCAAGCTTCATAGCATTGTGGTCTGAAAGTATGCAATGTATAATTTCAATTCTTGTAAACTTATGAAGGGCTGTTTTGTGACCCAGTATATGATCTATCTTGGGAAGAATGTTCCATGTGCACTCGAGAAGAAAGTATATTCTGTTGCTTTGGATGAAGAGTTCTAAATATATCTGTCAAGTCCATCTGATCCAATGTCTCATTCAGGGCCCTTGTTTCTTTATTGACTGTGTGTCTAGATGATCTATCCATTTCTGTAAGTGGGGTGTTAAAGTCCCCTGCAATTACCACATTCTTATCAATAAGGTTGCTTCTGTTTATGAGTAATTGTTTTATATACTTGGGGGCTCCGGTATTCGGCGCATAGACATTTATAATTGTTAGCTCTTCCTGATGGATAGACCCTGTAACTATTATATAATGTCCTTCTTCATCTCTTGTTACAGCCTTTAATTGAAAGTCTAGTTTGTCTGATATAAGTATGGCTACTCCAGCTTTCTTTTGGCTTCCAGTAGCATGATAAATAGTTCTCCATCCCCTCACTCTGAATCTAAAGGTGTCCTCAGGTCTAAAATGAGTCTCTTGTAGACAGCAAATAGATGGGTCTTGTTTTTTTTATCCATTCTGATACCCTATGTCTTTTGGTTGGCGCATTTAATCCGTTTACATTCAGTGTTATTATAGAAAGATACGGGTTTAGAGTCATTGTGATGTGTGTATGTTTTATGCTTGTAGTGATGTCTCTGGTACTTTGTCTCACAGGGTCCCCCTTAGGATCTCTTGTAGGGCTGGTTTAGTGGTGACAAATTCCTTCAGTTTTTGTTTGTTTGGGAAGACCTTTATCTCTCCTTCTATTCTAAATGACAGACTTGCTGGATAAAGGATTCTCGGCTGCATATTTTTGCTGTCTAGCACCCTGAAAATCTCGTGCCAATTCTTTCTGGCCTGCCAAGTTTCAAAAGAGAGATCAGTCACGAGTTATAGGTCTCCCTTTATATGTGAGGGCATGTTTACCCCTTGCTGCTTTCAGAATTTTCTCTTTATCCTTGTATTTTGCCAGTTTCACTATGATATGTCGTGCAGAAGATCGATTCAAGTTACGTCTGAAGGGAGTTCTCTGTGCCTCTTGGATTTCAATGCCTTTTTCCTTCCCCAGTTCAGGGAAGTTCTCAGCTATTATTTCTTCAAGTACCCCTTCAGCACCTTTCCCTCTCTCTTCCTCCTCTGGAATACCAATTATGCGTATATTATTTCTTTTTAGTGTATCACTTAGTTCTCTAATTTTCCCCTCATACTCCTGGATTTTTTTATCTCTCTTTTTCTCAGCTTCCTCTTTTTCCATAACTTTATCTTCTAGTTCACCTATTCTCTCCTCTGCCTCTTCCATCCGAGCTGTGGTGGTTTGCATTTTGTTTTGCATTTCCTTTAAAGCGTTTTTCAGCTCCTCGTGACTGTTCCTTAGTCCCTTGATCTCTGTAGCAAGAGATTCTCTGCTGTCCTGTATACTGTTTTCCAGCCCAGCGATTAATTTTATGACTATTATTCTAAATTCACTTTCTGTTATATTATTTAAATCCTTTTTGATCAGCTCATTAGCTGTTGTTATTTCCTGGAGATTCTTCTGAGGGGAATTCTTCCGCTTGGTCATTTTGGATAGTCCCTGGTGTGGTGAGGACCTGCAGGGCACTTCCCCTGTGCTGTGGTGTATAACTGGAGTTGGTGGGCGGGGCCGCAGTCAGTCCTGATGTCTGCCCCCAGCCCACCGCTGGGGCCACAGTCAGACTGGTGTGTGCCTTCTCTTCCCCTCTCCTAGGGGCGGGATTCCCTGTGGGGTGGCGTGGCCCGTCTGGGCTACTTGCACACTGCCAGGCTTGTGATGCTGGGGATCTGGCGTATTAGCTGGGGTGGGAAGGCAAGGTGCACGGCGGGAGGGGGGGCAGGCTTAGCTCGCTTCTCCTTAGGTGATCCACTTCAGGAGGGGCCCTGTGGCAGCCGGAGGGAGTCAGATCCGCTGCCGGAGGTTTGGCTCCGCAGAAGCACAGAGTTGGGTGTTTGCGCGGAGCGAGCAATTTCCCTGGCCGGAACCGGTTCCCTTTGGGATTTTGGCTGGGGGATGGGCGGGGGAGATGGCGCTGGCGAGCGCCTTTGTTCCCCGCCAAACTGAGCTCTGTCATCCGGGGGCTCCGCAGCTCACCCTCCCTTTGTCCTCCGGCCTTCCCGCTTTCCGAGCAGAGCTGTTAACTTATGACCTCCCAGACGCTAAGTCGCGCTTGCTGTCGGAACACAGTCCGTCAGGCCCCTCCGCTTTTGCAAGCCGGACTCGGGGGCTCTGCTTGGCCGGCGAGCCGCCCCTCCGCCCCGGCTCCCTCCCGCCAGTCCGTGGAGCGCGCACCGCCTCGCCGCCCTTCCTACCCTCTTCCGTGGGCCTCTCGTCGGCACTTGGGTCCGGTGACTCCGTTCTGCTAATCCTCTGGCGGTTTTCTGGGTTATTTAGGCAGGTGTAGGTGGAATCTAAGTGATCAGCAGGACGCGCGGTGAGCCCAGCGTCCTACTACGCCGCCATCTTCCTGTTTTGTTTTTTTTAAAGAAGGACCTCCAGCAAAGGCAAATATTTTCATTGGATCCCTTTTCATGTCACACATTCTTGGGCCCCATGTTCCTCCCGGTCTGCAGCCCATAACCCTCATTCCCATTTCTTGACCATGTCTTGAGTAGAGAAGAAGAGAGGTAGGAAGAAAACAAGTCATTTATGTAGATGGGCAGATGCTTTGAAAAGGCCGAAGAGAGGAGTATGAAGTTCATTTTCCAGGGCAGTTCTTGAAAGATGGGGTGCCGTTCTAGCCAACGAGTAGTTGACTAATAGTGACATTGGACAGGCAGTTGTGACTTGCGAGGGAAGAAGATGGGAAAAGACACTTTGGATACTGCAATGCTCTGTAACATCCCTTGGATATTGTTCAAGAGAGTCAAGGATTTTTTTTTTTTGACATTACTTTTTTAACTGTTGGACTGTGTTATCTGAATGTGATACAGAGAGAAAAATGGTAGAGTATCATTTACTAGCATGATTAGCATTACAAATAAAAGAAGATCCCCATAATGTCTATCTTCTAGCAAATCCATAGCTCATTTGTCATATGTCATAGCTCTTAGTGGCTAATAGAATGCTTTGTATTGTATGTTATAGAATTGCTTGGTTTTCTCTCAAAATTTTGTTTAGTTTTTTAAAATACCTTGAAAAATGTCTTGTACATTATGTTCAATAATTAACTACTACTCCATATTTTAAGTCTGCTTTTTTTATGAGAAAGCTGAAAAAGGGACACATATAGACCTCAGTGAGTCCTTACTTCTAACAACTACCAAAATGACTTACATACACTCCATCCATTTATAGAAAAGAAAAGATAAAAGCCATCTCATTTGTTTATGGGCTTTTGTTTGTTGTTTTGTTTTGTTTTGGTCCTTATCCATGGTGTTTTTCTTTTTAAAGTCAAATTTAGGGGAAAAAAAACAATGACATATCCTCTGTCATTTTACAAAATACATATGTTTGTCTGTTCAAATTAAATTAAATAAACAGGCATCTATTGGATGTATCTAATGCATATGCAATAATATTCTGGATGATGCTTGGTTGTAGGAAATATACATTCTCAGCAAATACTGTATTTTTTGGAAAATAGCCCACTTAAAATGAGAGGTTTTATGATCCTTTGCATTTTACATCGGACCCGTTATTTGTGGTTTGTTATATGTGCAAGACTATAAATTTCTGAGGAATATGAATATATGTATATACACATATATGTATAATTTATATATTACATATGTACAGATACATACTCGTGTATAATCGAATAATTACATACATGCATATCTATATATATTATCTTTTAAAGATATATATCTGTATATAAGATTTGAACATAGTATTGAAAACTAACACTTTTAAAAAACCTTTAAATGAAATAGCTGTGAGAATCTGTGCTGTTAAACTGTTTTTAGTTTACCAGGTGCTCATCTGCATAAATTGGGATAAAACAAATGTCTTGATCTGACATGTTTATTTCATTCAAGCAGGTCTAATAATTGAGTGGTGAAAGCTTAGAACCATTTGGTTTACTCTATTTACTTTCTGTTCTTTAAAGTTTGACACTGTCCTTCAACTAAATGAGAGTTCTATTGAAATTATCTTTCTTCTAAGATATACTGGCATCTTAAAAGCTCACTTCACAAGAAAATTTTTGATTGCTGTGTTTTTGTTTTTGTTTTAGTTTCAGCAACTATATAAAGAATACTCTCCATGATTGAGATGAATTAAGCCATAATTGTCCTTGGCTTTCATGTCTTGGTAAAGCCACAGAATCAAATGCTTGGAGATTTTCCTAGACCTTAGTTTGTGTTTCTCTCCATTTCACAAAGGACATCAAGGGCAACGGCACAAATTAGTTGAAAACCAAGAAATAGTAAGTTTAGAGGGTACCTGGAATTGCTGACAGAAAGTGAAAATATCAGGAGCAACTGGGTGACTCAGTCGATTGAACATCTGACTCTTGATTTCAGCTCAGGTCATGATCCCAGGTTCATGGGATTGGGCCCCATGTTGTGCTCCTTGCTGAGTGTGGAGCCTGCTTAAGATTCTCTCTCTCTCTCTCTCTCTCTCCCTCCTTTTCCTCTGCCCCTCTTCCCCACTCATGCTCTCCCTCTCTAAAATAATAAAAAGAAAAAATAAATTAAAAAATTTAAATGAAAATATCTGCCATCTGTATTTTTGTATAATGCTAAATGTCGACAAGTCTATCACGAACGGGAGTGATAACCAATGAAATTATCGAACATCGGTTAAGTGCTCACTGGATTTTCTTAAACATATGGATATTTGATATATATAAGCATGTAATATACTTTATACCTGAATAGATTGGAGTTCAGCAATTAAACCTTATATTGTTACACTTTCCACTGATTTCACTGCACTGAATGTACTTCAGGGCTAATGTTCTAAGAGGATCTCAGTTAAAAACTACAATTATAAATTCATTTGAGAGGACTTTTAAAGTGGCTTTCAAACTACTGAAATACATGTCCAAACATTTTAGCTCTTGGTTACCCTCATCATACTCCTTGCCACCTGGATTAAACATAAAATTTCAGGTGTGCCTGGGTGGCTCAGTCAGTTAAGCATCTGACCTTGGCTCAGGTCATGGTCTCACAGTCCGTGGGTTCAAGCCCCATGTCAGGCTCTGTGCTGACAGCTCAGAGCCTGGAGCGTGTTTCAGATTCTGTGTCTCTGTCACTCTCTGCCCCTCCCTGCTTGCTCTCTCTTTCTCTCTCTCCTTCTCAAAAATAAATAAACTTAAAAAAACACATAAAATTTCATTAGTACACAGACATAAGACTCTGGCATGAAGCTGTTACCCTAGTTTTTTCTAGTACTACATGAACATATAAAATGATAGAAATAAATTCTTATTTTTTTAAGTTTTATTTATTTATTTTAAAAGAGAGAGCACAAGTGAAGGAGGGGCAGAGAGAAAGTAAGAGAGGGAGAGAGAGAGAGAGAGAGAATATCAAGCAAGGATTTTTTTGCTGGGAGCTTGGAGCCTGACCCCTGGCTTGATTTCAGGAAGCACAAGAAGCCTGAGATCATGACCCAAGCAGACCCAAGAGTTGGACGCTTAACCCACTGAGCCACCAGATGCCTGCGTGGCTCAGTCAGTTAAGTGGTTAAGCCTCTGACTCTTGCTTTCTGCTCAGGTCATGATATCAGGCTTCATGAGACTGAGCCCCAAGTCAGGATTTTTTTTCTCCCTCTCTCTCTACCCCCCCTGCCTCTCTCTCTCAAAAACAAATAAATAAACTTAAAAAAAATACACTTAGTCGTGAGATCTATTGTTTGATGCTAAATAATAATTTTAAACAAATTTTTGACTTTTTAACCCACTCTTTTTGTATCAGGTAAATAATTTTTAGAAGGATGAAATTTTTAATGCATCATGAGGATTAAATTATAAATTAAATAATGATAATAGTTGGAATTGATATGACATTAACTTCATTGGTCAAAATATATCACTCTTTTTTTAATAATCGCACAAACTTCAAGGGTCTGTGTTCAAAACGCCCATGGAAATAGTTGTAGATATTAATATATTAATAGGTGAGTTTGAGTGTTTTGAGAGAGAAGGGGGGCAGAGGGAGAAGTAACCCACTTGGTATATCATGTAAGTTTGAAAGTTTAAAACCAGTGTTTTCATTTATCCACCAGGATTTGATGCATATAGTCACGAGTGCGCATTCCTGGTTTCTATATGTTGACCTATCATCAGGGCAGGTGCAAAAGATTAATCTGAATTTCATCTTGGTGTTTGGTTTCCTGGCAGAATGTCTCTGTGATGTGTGCCAGGCTACACAGAGTGTTCCTTAGGGAGCGTTGTACCTGTTATGAGCAGAATTGTTGTCCTCACCCCCCTCCAAATTCATATGTTGAAGTCCAAACCCCTCATGTCTCAGAATGTGACTGTATTTGGAGATGGAATGTTTACAGTGGTAATTAAGTTGAAATGAGGTCCCCAGGTTGGGCCTGAATCCAGTCTGACTGATGTCCTGATAAGAAGAGATTCAGAAACAGATATATAGAGAGAAGAGGATGTAGGGAGGAGAGAAAGTCCATCTACAAGCCAAGGAAGAAATCAATCCTACCTACACTTTGATCTTGGACTTCTGGCCTCCAGAATTGGGAGAAACAGATTTGGGTTGTTTAAACCATCCCATCTGGTACTTTATGACAGCAGCTTAGCAAACTAATAGAGTATCAATTCCAAATTTAACCAAGGCAGGCAGACGTGGCGGTAAAAGGGCAGAATCTTAATAAATCATCACTACGACTTATGTTTTCTGAGAATCAACACGAATAGTTACTTTTCTTCTTTGGTTTTATGCTATACTTGCTCTATAATAGTGCGCGGAATAGGTTAAGATAAGCCTGATCAAGGATTTCTAGTTATTGCTCCTGAAGTATTCATATCCTTGAATACTAAGCTTTGGTATTTCCATAGAGTTAGAAATGTCCTGATATTGATTACTTTGTACCACTATAGCTTCAAAGCTTGGAAGGATGTTTAATATAATGATTTTTTTTTTCATGCTCTAAAAAGGAATACCTGCCATGAAATCAAAGGAAGACATTGATTTATGCTCTGAGAACAATGAATTGAAAATTGAATAAAGACAAGGGAAAATAAAATTTCCTAGACCAAGAACAAATGGAAATTGATTTAATTTCCTGAAAAGAAATCACCTCTTTGAGTAGTCAAACAAAGCATTACAATCTCGCTGACTACCAGGAAAGGACAAATTAGAATCAGAAGAATCTGTGAGTATGCAGGCTCCAAATTACTCTAGTATCTTTCTGGTAAATTTCCCCATTTTACACAAAACATGACGTAACATTTCGGGGAATCGTGATTTTTCCACCAGTAAAGTATAATGATATTAAAATATTTTCCTTGCCCTGCCTTTTAAAGAAAGATAAATTATATTCTATCTTGCAGGCATAGGCAAACACATGCATTTCTGATAGTGGTGCTTGAAACATATGGCATTCAGCTGTCTGCAGTTTTCCTGATGACTTCTGACTCCCCTTACATACACTTCATTCCCAGAGCCACGGACTGGAATCTTTGGGCAGTGAGAGAGGGGGATGGTCACAAGGAAGGGATAGATTTCTTGCCAGCATAGGACTGACCCTAAGCAACACTTAGGGTGACAACAACCTGGAAGCCTGCCAACTATAAGAAAGAGACAAGGGAAGCTCAAGAAGAAACTAATATTTAAATACTCTGTTCTGAAGAATTGTGTGGCAGACTTGGAACCAAAGTGTAGCATATGAAAATCCTGATGGCTTGAACTCTTAAGTCTCACCTTGGGAGGGAAATTGCACAAAAAAGCCGCACAGGACTTAGCATAGAGCAAAATAAATTTAAGTGTCGGCATCAGGTGTGTGGGTGTAATTTAAGACAGAATAAGGCAGATGTGGGAAATAGACACCTGTTTCTATTTGAAGGCCACCTCTAAAACTCTTTGTTTTAGGGCTGAGAAATTCCCCCTAAGGGGAATGGTTAGTCTCAAAATCACTCATTTTAGGCAGGAAGAAGGGAAGTCAGCTTGAAGCGGTGACTAGAGGGTTGGTCTCTTTGGCTAGCTGCGCTGGTCTCCACTTTCTATATTTTCTTTTTATTATTTTGAGAGAGAGCAAGTGCGGGAGGGGCAGAGAAAGAGAAGGAGAAAGAAAATCCCAAGCAGGCTCCACTCTCAGCACCAAGCCCGATGTGGGCTTGAACTCACGAAGGGTGAGCTCATGACTTGAGCCAAGATCAAGAGTCAGACGCTTAACCAACTGAGCCACCCAGGTGCCCCTATAGCTATGTCTTAGTTTCTTCAAGTCAAAGGTCTTTCCTGCTTTCTCTGTTCTATTGCTTTGTTCTTCTTAGTTTCAATTAATTTAGATTGAAGGCATCATTAATCCAGATTCTATTTGGAAGGATATCTCCGGTCAATCAAAATTTCATTTTCCCCCATAATTTTGAGGGGATAATGTTTCTGTTATTTCTCAAGTATTTCTTACGCCATTTTGTCTTCTGATTGCCTGAGAGTTTTGTTTGCTTAGTCTCACAGGATATTCTCAGAATGTCAATTTGGATCTATAATGCTCACTTAGTATTTACAAAATAGAAAGCCTGAATTTTTTTTTAATTAAAAAGGTAAAAAATGAGAAATCTATATGGAAATGGATAGAAATATAAACATAACTGCTAAGTCCTTCCCTCAGTCGCATAAACTGGCTATGTCCCCAAGGAGTTCAGATATTAAATGTAGCCCCTTCTTCCTCACTTCCGAACAGGTGCTCAAAGTCCGTGCCATCACACCCTTGAAAATTGAACATTGGCTTGAGCATTTCCTCTGACAGGAGCACATTTCTCCTAGGTTGTCCATTTCAATGTCAGGAAGTTCAGGAGGACAGCAAGTTCTCAGTATTGAAATAAGCCATGTCTCCTGGTCCTCATTCTGTAAGCCATGCTAGCCTGGCTCCTGTCCTCACATCCCCCCAAATTGGCCACTTGTGAAGTTTATGACCATACATCCAGTGCTCTGACGCCAGGATTATCAGCAGCATTTGACCCAGTTGGCATTCTTGACTTCTGGAAGTTTCTGTGTTTTTCCCTCTTGCTATGCCACTTTCTCCTGACATTTGCCCACATCTCTGGGCATTGCTTCTGTCTCCTTTGCCAACGTAGCTACCTCACTTCCAAAAGAAAAAAAAGTATAATTTCCAGAAATTCTTTGTACCAGACAAAATAGGTCCCTAAATGCTAATGTTTTCACTTAGAAAAGCATCTAGTATTGGGCCTGTGACATTCAAGGCACTTGATAAATTGGAACGATTCACTCTTCCACTTTGAAGGGTGACAGTAATTAGGATAAATTTTCTTTTGTTTTTAAATAAAAAATGAAATGTCAGCAAAAAATATTAACCAATGATCTCATTCTCCGTGTTGTTATTGAACTCCATTGCGTGGTATTTACTATTTGCAAACTTGGAAGCATTTATTTTAGCTAACTGATGAGATAAGAAGTGCCTTAGTGATGGCTAATGATTTAAAACGATTCAGAATACATGAACTTAACCATTTTTTTCTCAATTTTCAATTATGTTCCCACCTTAACCTGTAGTAATTCACAAGGAAACAATCCTTCCATAATGAAGGAAACTGTACGTGTTTTATAATCCGCAAATGTGGCCAGGTTTCCTTAATGGGTTATATGTCTTGAGGAGATAGCTTGAGGCAAAGTGTGTGAAAGGATTTAAAGGTAAAGCAAATTCCCTTGTCCTTTTCTTTAATAAACACCATCACGATTGACCTTTAAAGCTGATAAAGCTATAAGGAGAGACAGGAGCATATGCGGTATTCTGCCAGACCTATTCGAATGAATTTAACAGATGGCCAAGGCAGGGATTCTTTCTTTATCCAAAGAAATTTCAAGTTGATTTCAACTTCTGTGCCAATACTTTGTAATATCAAGGTTTTTCTTACAAAATACATCGAAACAGGAAGTTCAGCGGAAAAAATAAGACCCTTTTCGTCCGCTGGTGTGAGAGAGGGTTTGAGATCATGAGGACAATGGTTTCCAGGGGACGAGGAGGCCAGTTCTGTGCCGTGCCTGAGGACTCAGCCCCACGTTATCCACAAAGGGGTGGGAATGAGGTCGCCTTTCACTTGACCTCAACAATTTTGATTGGTTACATTCTTATTTAGTCTGTGAAATTGTTCAACCTAATCTTTCCTGACTCTTATAATCATCTCGAGTGCTAATGATCTTCCGATCATTCTCCTGCCTTTGGAAATCGTATATGGATCACAAGGTGCACACTCTCAAAGATGATCTAACGCTATTCGGTCTGCTCTTAATTATAAATACTTCTTTCTAAATTTACTACAGCTATAAACATCATATACTGATATATACATATACAGCCTCTCTCTTATATGCCATGCACATTTATATTCGTAGTTTTAGAGTCACATATGCCACTAATTTCACTCCCAGATGTCTCTCTCTGCCGTATCTCTTCTGTACTTACCATCTAAACTATCTGAAGCCTTTCATATACACCTGGGTGTGAATGAATTGCACACAAGGCTCCCTGAGAAACCCTGGAAGGCAGAAAGTTTCTCTGCGCTTCCTTCAGTATCGTTGTTTTGGAATCTTTCAGCTCTGGGTAAAGTGTCCCTCAGCATCGCCCAACGAAAAGCTGAAATACAGCACAAAGAACGTTCATCGCCCTTAACTATTTTTATTAATATGTTTCCTTTATTGCCTTCCTATTGTCTGTATGTTTTAATACTTGCTGGTGGTAACCATTTGGAAGTGATTTGCAGAGGTGACATTTCACCTCTAAATAGTTTCTCGTGCATTTCCGGAGAGTGAATATTTCCGTATGTGACCACAATGAAGTACAACACATGTGATCATTAAAATTAATTTAATTATACCTACTTTAGTCTATAATGTTGAGCCATGACATGAAATTTTTGAAGAGTTCAGGCCAGTTTTCAGTTCAGGCCAATCAGTTGATTGTCCCATAGTCTGGCTCGCTTCGACTCTTTCCTCATGTAATATATTATATATATAACATATGTTAACATTATATTATAATATACTTAACACTTTTTTTCAGCAGAAAACACCACGTAAAGGATATTGTATGTATACTTTTTATTGCATCCCTTCAAGTGGAACTTGAGTTTTATTTCGCGACTGCTGATACTAAATTTGGTCACTTGAGTAGAGTGGCACCGCAAGTCTGTCCCTTCAATTCATAGTAAATAATCCATGAGTGAGTGATAGTTTCAGCCCAGGAAATAGAAGTCACCCAGTGCTTTCGGCATCAACATGTTGCCATCTGAATTTTCAGCTTGTGAGTCTTTTTTTTTAATTTTATAAAATTAAATTTATAAATTTAAAAAGTTTGCCAGAAGGTAATGGGTGAAATATTCAAATCTAGGGTAAGTGTAAGCTAAGAATACTTGAGAAGTGTTGTATGAAGAGCAACTACCATGTTCTTCATTAAAATAGAAAATGTTCATGTATTTTCAGAGAGAAGCTCCTTGAAAAGTTGCACCGGATCCCTATAGTTCTGTATTTTAGACCACATAATTTCTTATTTTTGAAATATATGTTACTTCTGCTTTCAAAAAAATGTGGGAAAAATGATATCTTCTTGTGTGTTGGTTTCCAAATTATTAGTATTTTCCTTAATTACAAAAATATTTTACATTCATTTCTGAGAATAATAATGAGGATTGATGTATAATATCACATCTGATAAGCAGTTGCTACTAACATTTAGTATATTTTCCAGTATTTTTTCTAGTTATGTACTTTTATATTCGGTTCACACTGTATCCTATTTCATATATAGGTTTTTTTTTTTTTTTAATTTGTGAATTTGGAATCTATAAGAAGAAAGGCATCTATCCAAATCACATATTAGGGCTTTTGACAAATAAAATAATAATACAAAAACCCCAGTAGCCAGTGTTACAATTCCTACCTTTTTTTTTTTTTTAATGTTATTTAGTTTTTTAGAGACAGAGCGTGAGCAGAGGAGGGGCAGAGGGAGAGGGAGACACAGAATCCAAAGCAGGCTTCAGGCTCTGAGCATTCAACCCCGAGTCCCACACGGGGCTCAAACTCACAAACCTCGAGATCATGACCTGAGCTGAAGTTGGACACTTAACCGACTGAGCAACCCAGGTGCCCCTACCTACAATTCCTATCTTTAGTTGGCATAATTCTTGGCAGGCATAAGGTAATTTTTCCTTGGATTCAGGGGACCTTCTGGGTGGAAACTTCAAAACTGACTCTGAGATCTGGTGAATGGGTTGGAGAGGCCATGACTGACACCAGGGGCAAGAAAGAACAATGACGGCCCCAGAGAAGAGCTCACTGGATTTTCTACCAGGCTCTGGCACCTCCTGGAGAAGGGCTTAATGACCACACAGTGTGTGGCTGAAGCTGGTACCATTCAGGGCTCAGGTACCCTGATAGTACCGTGTCTACAAAATAATAGCCAACCTATGAGTGTGAATGCCCCAGTCTGGGACACCACCAGGTTCTGTGCAAAGAGCTCAGTGGCCAAGGGCATTGTGGTACACACAGCCCCACACAACACCGGGATGGGAGCTATGTAAGCAAGAACGCCAATCGTGGATTCCAATTTCACTGTTTCCTTTTCTGGCCTTTGAAGACAAGCCTAACTCCTTTAAACTGAGTATGGTTCCATGGGTCTTTGGACTTAGAGTGAGAGGGAGATCTTCGGACTGCGCATTGATGACAATCAATTATTAGAAGTGGAAAAACAAAGCAACAATTCAAGCAAATACACTGATGTCTTTGAACTGTGAGGCAATATATCCAGCAATGTGAATTACATGATTCTTCCCAGGCATGAAGGAAAACCAGGGAGGCTAGTGGCCCGCCAAAGTTGCTTTTGCCCAAGTTAGTATTGCTCTCAGTACAGAGAAACTAACCAGGTACAGCCATCTGACATCAACAAAGGTACACCCATTCTCCATCTGACATCTACAATTCTTTTAAACTTGACTTAAAAGAAAAACAAAAGCTCAGCTATTAAATGCACAGAGAGTAAGGCTGTCATTTAATTTTGCTTTCTTCACATTGATAACTAATTAATATAATTCTATATGTGGAGGAAGGCTTAGTATTGCTAGTATTTTGAAGGGCATAAGGAATGATCATTCCTACTATACTCTTCAGGTCTACTTGAATGAGAATGTATATTTGCCAAAATCTGCGCCCTGTTTAATTCTGAATCTCCACTTGACTGATTCACAGATCATTGGTCTTAGCATGGCCACTAATCTCTTTATGTTTTATTTAAGGGTGAAATTATAACCCTCCTAACAGCCCATTGTTATCTTTGTTTACTGACTGATTACCTTAGCAAATGCAATTCTCAGTTTCCAGACAGTTAAACACATATTTTCAGAAATGTAGAGTTTCTCCAATTAATAAGGTCTTGAAAGTTAACTAAAGTTTAACTCTTACCAATAAAAGACTAATATGTTTCCGTGCCCCCCTCCCCCCTAGTCTTTGTGAATAATTATTTTTTAAGGAAAAAGAAAAGAAATTCCTTGCACACTTAATCAGGCTAGACTAGCCTATTTGGTAACTGTCACTTGAAATAGATGTGGTGTCACCTTTTCATGAATGGATGAAAATGTACCCCCTAAATAAATGATAAACAGGACCCAGCAGCGACGGGGTATAACGAAGAGTGTGAGAAGGTGGGGTGGGTATATAAAAATAATAAATAAATGAACCAAAAGGGTATTACAAAGTGCAAAGATAAATCTCCCTGGTCTCTTGGTGTGCATTTATTTGAAAAGATAGGATGGAATCATTTGGGTGCTCCTTGAACCATTTTATCTTTACCTGTACACAGTGTGACAACTGCCTTTTTTACCTCAGGGACAGAGAAAAAGAAGGAAAAGAAAAACCAAATCAAAAGAGGGCAATAAAGAAGGGACAGAGCTCACAACCTTAAGTTATCACTAACATCATAGTAATGCTCCTTTTAGACAGCTTGTTCCCCAGGATAGGATCCTGGAACTGGGAATCTCTCAGGAATTTTGTGTCCATTGCTTCTTCAACTTCCAAAGACTGGGACAGGCAAGCTGAGTTACTACCACATAGAAAGAACAGTGAAATATTTAAAACTTCCTAAAAATGGTGAAGCTGATAAGTTATATTGTATCCCTGGCAGCTATCTTCTTCCTAAAAACTCTGGGATGCAAGTAGGTTGTTTAAAGGATAAGAGAAGAAAAATTCCTTTAAGGAGATGAAAATATTTGTTCAGAATGTGGTATAAGCACATAGAGGGATAGATCTATTATCATTTGAGAAAACATCCAAAATATAATGCTTATTTTTTTTTTCTAAAATGAGGACTGGTTAGAGCATTAGTGTCATTTTCCCCTGTCTTCATTAATCCCATACCTATCAGGGACTAGCAGAATGGAGAATGTATCAAAGGGGGAATCTAACCCTAATGCTATTGAGAACCCTATTTTCCCAGTAACCAGTATGTCACGCTCAAACTTCCAATTTCCATCCACTCAGGATGTACTTCCACAACCACAGACTCTTGTGAGTTCTTGCTTAGTTAGCCTGGGCTGTGAGTAGGAAAACACAGGACAGAGTCTCCAAGGCCCTTCCAACTTGAAGCTGTCAGTCCTAAAACCACTGTTAGCATCTTTAGGTTTTGTAATGGCAGATACCTTCGTACTTCCGTGTACCAAAATCTCTCCCAGTTACTGAGGGCACATAACAAATCATCCCCAAACACAGTGGCGTCCAGTAACTATTTCTTGCACTCGTGGGTTGTGTGGCTCAGGATTTCAGCCAAGTTAGGGCAGAGAAAACTGTCTCTGTTCCATGATGTGTCCTGGGGCCTCAGTGGAAGACTCCAAGGCTAGAACTAGAATCATCTGAAGAGTTAGTCATTCAGTGTCTGGCTGTTAATGCTGACTATGGGCCAGGGACTGTATTCCTGTCCCTGTAGGCCTCTCTATTTGACTTCTCCAAGTGAACTAGTCTGGGCTTCCTATCAGCATAGTGGCTGGATTCCAAGGGCAAACATCCCAAAAGAAAGAGAGCAAGCCAAGTGGAGGCTGTATTGCCTTTCCTAACCTTGCTGTGGAAGCCACATAGTGCTATTTGTGCCATGCTCTGATGAGCATAACTGTCAAAAACCTGCCCAGATTCAAGCAGGAGAAGGGAGAGGGGGTGAGAGAAGGCCTCACCCTCATCACAGGGATGGGCAAGCTTCTGGAAAAGCATGAAGGGACAGAATATTGTTATGACATCTTTGGGACAAGGTGCTAAAAGGACAGAATAGTTAAGAGATTTACTCAACAGATCTCTGTGTAGCTGGTAGCGGGGCAAAGAACCAATCCTCTTTCTCACATTCCAAAATCTTGTTTCTTTCACATACACAGCAATGAGAGAGTATTACTCTCAGCTGAATGACAGTTGCCTTCAATGGAGAGGTGACATCTTCAGGGAAATAAAGGTTCATAAAGAGACAAAAATGAAAATTCTCAGAGCTATTTCACAAAATTGGCATCATACCAGCCTGACCTATAGGAATTTAATATTATTTGAATGTTTTTATAGACAATGTGCTCTGAAGGGGCTCCGGGGTGGCTCGTCAGTTAAGCATCCAGTGGCCAACTCTTGATCTCAGCTCAGGTCTTGATCTCAGGGTTGTGAGTTCAAGCCCTGCATTGGGCTGTGAGTTGGGTGTGGAGCCTACTTTACAAAACTGTGCTATGGTCTCGATAGTTCATTTTTGTTTTTGCTTCCCGTGCCTCCAGAGACATGTTGACTAATAAGTTGCTGTGGCCAAGGTCAAAGAAGTTCCTGCCTGCTTTCTCCTCTAGGATTTTGATGGCTTGCTGTCTTAACGTTTAGGTCTTTCATCCATTTTGAGTTTATTTTTGTGTATGGTGTAACAAAGTGGTCCAGGTTCATTCTCAAGATAAAATGCTTCTGCACGGTGGAGGAAACAATCAGCAAAACTAAAAGGCAACTGACACAATGAGAGAAGATATTTGTAAATTACATATCAGATAAAGGGTTAGTATCCAAAATCTATAAAGAACGTATCAAACTCAATACCCCAAAAAATAATCTAGTGGAGAAATGGTCAGACGACATAAATAGACACTTTTCCAAAGAAGACATCCAGATGGCTAACAGACGCATGAAAAAAATTCTCAACATTATTCATCATCAGGGAAATACAAATCAAAACCATGATGAGATACCACCTCAAACCTGTCAGAATGGCTAAAACTAAGATCACAAGAGACAACAGGTGTTGGTGAGGATGAGGAGAAAGAGGAATCCTTTGCACTGATGGTGGGAATGCAAACTGGTGTAGCCACTCTGGAAAACAGCATGGAGGTTCCTCAAAAAGTTAAAAATAGAACCATCCTACAACCCAGCAATTGCACTACTAGGTATTTGTCCAACAGATAGAAGTGTGCTGTTTCGAAGGGGCACATGCACCCCAATGTTTATAGCAGTGTTATTGACAATAGCTAAAGTATGGAAAGAGCCCAAATGTCCATCAACAGATGAATGGATAAAGAAGATGTGGTATATATATACACATTACTGGGTATTACTGAGTATTACTGGGAAATCAAAAAGAATGAAATCTTGCCATTTGCAACAATGTGGATGGAACTAGAATGTATCATGCTGAGTGAAATTAGCCAGAGAAAGACAGATATCATATGACTTCACTCATATGTGGAATTTAAGATACAAAACAGATGGACGGAGGGAAGGGAAGCAAAAATTATATAAAAACAGGGAGGGGGGCAAAACATAAGATACTCTTAAATAGAGAGAACAAACTGAGAGTTGCTGGAGTGGTTGTGGTGGGGACATGAGCTAAATGGGCAAGGGGCATTAAGGAGGACATTTAGTGGGATGAGCACTGGGTGTTACACGTAGGGGATGCATCACTAGAATCTACTCCTGAAATCATTATTGTACTATATGCTAACTAACTTGGATGTAAATTAAAGAATAATAAAAAAATGTGTTCTGTTAAGTTGTATGCTATGTTTCGCAAAGTTTTGTAAATTCATTACTTTGAATGTGTTTAGCCACGAAAAAGTTTTCAACTTACTAGGACTTTAACCAAAGGATACAGGAGTGCTGACTCATAGGGACACATGTACCCCAATGTTTATAGCAGCACTATCAACAATAGTCAAATTATGGAAAGAGCCTAAATGTCCATCAACTGATGAATGGATAAAGAAGATGTGGTTTATATATACAATGGAATACTACTTGGCAATGAGAAGTAATGAAATCCTGCCATTTGCAGCAACCTGGATGGAACTGGAGGGTATTATGCTAAGTCAAATAAATCAGTCAGAGAAAGAGAGATACCATATGCTTTCACTCATATGTGGAACTCAGGAAACTTAACAGAAGACCATGGGGGAAGGGAAGGGGAAAAACAGTTACAAACAGAGAAGGAGGGACGCAAACCATAAGAGTCTCTAAATACAGAGAGCAAACTGAGGGTTGATGGGCAGGGTTGGGGAGAGGGGAAAATGGGTGATAGGCATTGAGGTGGGCACCTGTTGGGATGAAACTGGGTGTTATATGTAATCTATGAAGCATGGAAATCTACCTGCGAAACCAACAGCAATATATATATATATATATATATATATATATACACACACCAATACACACACACACACACATGCAAAAGACATACATACATTTTAATAAAGTTATTGTACATAAATATTATACTATAAGAAGAGAAACCACTTTATTAAAAATATCATAGCTACAAAAAAGTCAGCAGTAAGAAAAAATAAATGTATTACCAGAGAGAAGGAGGGCTTAACATGGCGGTCCCCACGCAGAGTAGGAGACAGATCCTTGTGTTCCTCTAGTTAATGTGGGAAAGTGTCCTAAGGACTCAGGGGTACAGAGAGTGGGATAAAGGAACCGGTGGAGAAACCACCACCACATGGGCGAGTCTTTGCATCTCTCAACCACAGCAGAAGCTTCTGAGGACACTGACAGAATGGATCTCAGCTCTCTCTGCCTAGAGAATGAAACCCTTTCCTCATGGGACAATGATGCTCAAATGGGCATTGACACCCTCCAGTCCTGGGGTGTACATGCTGAGAGCAGAGCAAGTTTCCCAGTGTTGCACCTGGGAGGATGCCATTTCAGAGGCGCCACAGGGTAGGGAGTGAAAGGAATGCAGTCTAGGAGGAAGGCAATGTGGTGTCCAGGTATACCTCTGCAAGCCTGGAGCCTTGAAGTGTGATTTATGTAAAATTAAATATGCAGTTCTTAAGTGTCCAGATTCAGGAGTGTTGATCATTTCCTATACAAGTGAAACTATCACTCTAAAGAAGATATGCCTGTTACCATAGCCCTACAAAGTTCCTAAGGTCTCTCTCTCTCTTTTTTTTCTTGTTTTAGAGAGAGAAGAGAGCATGAGACAAAGAGGAGGGGGGGTGGAGGAGGAGGAAAGAGAGAGAAAGAGAGAGAGAGAGAGAGAGAGAGAGAGAGAGAGAGAATCTCAAGGAGGCTCCAGTCTCAGCACAGAGCCTGATGTAGGGCTTGATCCCACAACCCTGGGATCATGAACTGAGACTTAATTTCCTGTCAAGTGCTTAACCAACAGAGCCACCCAGGTAGCCCCCTAAAATCTCTTTCTTATCAATTCTCCCCAATTTCAAGGCTTCTGATTTCTATCACACTAAATTGGGAGTTTAACTTAAATTGAAATTAGTCTGATTCATATAACAATGTTAATGTAATGTCATCATATGACTTCTTTTACTCAACATAATACTTATGAATTCATTCATGCTTTTATGTATATCATGCCGTTATGTATATCATACATTTCTTCATATTATTTTATTTATTACCCAGTTTTATTGTCAGGCAATATTTTCTTGTTGGAATATATTGCTGTTTATCCATTTTGCCATTGATGGCATGGTGTTTTCCAGTTTTATGAGTAAGGTTGCTTTGAAGTTCCTTGTGGAAGTCTTTTTGTGGACACATGTTTACGTTTATTTGAGTAAATACCTGAGAATGGAATTGCTGGGTCATAGAGTAAATATCTATCACAACATTGATGAGCGGGTCTACACACGGAGGTGCTAATTTATACTACCACCATTTGCCCCACCATTTGCCTGCCAGTTACCTTAGTGAGCATGGACTGAGGGCAGAACACCACAGAATGGGTGGCTTACACAACAAATATTTATTTCTCACAGTTCTTGAGGCTGGAAGACCAAGATCAAAATGCTGGCTCACTTACTGTCTGGTGAGAGCGCTCTTCCTGGTTAGCAGGCAGACACCTGCTTGCTGAATCCTCAATGGGCAGAGACAGAGAGAGAGAGAGAGATGATCTCTCTCTTATTTACTCATCAAAAAGCATGAATCCCATTCCTGAGACATCCTCCCTCATGACCTAATTACTTTCCAAAGGCTCCACCTCCAAATACCATCTCATTAAGGGTTAGGGATTTAACACTTGCATTTTGGCCAATCACATTGAATCCGCAGCATCAAAGTTGCATATTATCTGTTTTGTTTTGTTTCATAACAATATGCATTCTAGTGGGTGCCTCATTTTGGAGCCAGTTTGCATTTTCCTAAAGTATAATGAAGTCAAGCACCTTTGGAGGTTCTTATCGGTCATTCTTCTATCTTTTGTGAAGTATCTGTTCAACTCTTTCCATTGTTAATTGGACTGTATACTGGTTTTCTCTCACTGTTGTAGCAAAGTATCACAAAATTAGTGGCTTAAAACAATACAATTTTAAATGTCTGACAGCATTTGACACCTCTCTTATTGGGCTAAAATGGAAGTTTCCACAGGTTGCCCAGAGAGGATCTAGGGGAAAAATCCCCATCTTTGCATCTTTGCTGTTTCCATTTTCTAGAGGCTGCTCACATTCCTGGACCCACGGCCCCCTCCACCATCTTCAAAGAGAGGAAGGTGGCACCCCTCTAATCATTCCTTGTGGTCACATCTTTCTTTCTTTCTGAACTCTGCACTGAAAGTACCTCTGATTTTGAGAACCTTTGTGATAAGACTGGACACACTCAGCTAGTCCAGAATAATTCCCTTCCCTCAAGATCCTTAATTGAATCATACCTGTAGATGCTTTTGTCATGAAAAGGGACATATTCACAGGTTCTGTAAATTAGGATGTGGGTATACTTTGGAGGCTCATTATTCTGTCTACAACAGGTCCCTTGTTTTCTTATTGTTGTAAGAAACAGAAAGTTCTGGATACACATGTGCATACTTACACACACACACACACACACACACACACACAATTCTTCCTAGTCTGTAGTCTTTTTGGTGACTAGAAAATTTTAATTTTGATAAAGCCCAACTTGTTATTTTTTTCTTTTACATCCTTTGAATTTTTGTACTTTTTGCATCCTATGAAAACTATTTACTTAACTCCAATACCATGAAGATACGTTCCTAGGTTTCTCCTAGAGGCTTGATCGTTCCAGCTTTTATGGTTAGATTTATGATCCTTTTGAATTAAATTTGGGCACGAAGTGATACGGTAGTCATAGTTCTTATCTTCAATAACAAAATCTAGTTATTCCAGCACCATTGGCTAAAAGATATTCCCACTCAACTGAATTGGTGCTACGGCCGTAACTTAGTTCTGTGTGTCTGCCACCCTTATCTATTTGTCTCTCTTTACCCCATTATCCCATGATCATGATTATTGTAGCCTTACAATCAGTTGTGGCGTCAGGTAGGTCGAGCCTTCAATTTTGTTCTTCCTTTAAAATGGTTTTAGTTATTATATTCAATAATTCCTTAGTTTGTTAGTATTGATTGCTTAGTTATTTACATGTTAATGTAAATGTTAGAATCAGCTTTATCAATTTCTACCAAAATCATGCTAAGATTAAGATTAGGGTTTTACTGGGGGGGGGGGGCGGTATAGGGGGATACAAAGGATATACTGAAAACACCAAGTGTCCAGATCCACGGATATAGTATTTCTCTCCATTCTTTAGGTTTGAGAGTAGATATCCCTTCTTATTACCAAAGCTGGGAAAACATTAGCAATATTTCATTATGATACAGTTAGCTGTTGGTTTTTCAAAGATGCCCTTCCTATATTAGGGAATTTTCCCCAATTTTCTAGTTTGCTGAGAAGTTTTATTATTAACGGATGTTGGATTTTGTCAAGGGCTTTATTCAGCCCTGATTGAGATAATCATAGGATTTTCTCTTTTATTCTGTTCATCTGATGAGTTACATCAATTTATTTTTCTAATGTTAAACTAACCATACATTTGGGATTAACCCCCACTGGTCATGATGTATTATTCTGTTTGTATGTATTGGTGGCGTTGATTGGTACTGTTATTCCTGATAGAATTTTGCATCTGTGTCATGAGAGTTTCTGATCTGAAACTGAAATTTGTTTGTTTGCCTGAATGGTCATCGCCAGGCTTTGTTTCACACTCATCAAACTTCACAGAAATGAGTTGGGAAGTTTTCCCATCTCCTTCTAAAACTGGTATCATTTCTCACTTCTTAAGGTAGAAAGTGAGATAATCATTTTTACATCTTTCTTCTTTCCTAGTAAACATACTTATAGCTGTAAGTTTCCTTTGAAGCATTGTTTTATTATCATTCTATAATTTTTGATATGCTGTAGTTTCATCTTCATTCGGTTTGAAATAGTTTTGAATATCTCTTCTGATTTCTTTCTTGACCATAAACTGTTCAGAAGTAATTCTGCTTGATTTCCAACTGTCTGGAAATCACCTGCATCAGTATTACATGATGGAAATATATTGTGAGCCACAGATATAATTTAAAATTTTCAGACATCCATATAAAACCCTCCGAATGAAATAAATGGAATTAAATGTAGTTACATATTTTATTTAACTCAGTATGTCCAACATAAATCATTCCAACATGTAATCAATATAAAGTGAATAACGAGATATTTTACATTATATTTGTGTTAAGTCTTTGAAATGTGATATGCATTTTACCCCCACAACATATCTCAATTTGGGTTAGACACATTTCAAGTGCTGGATAGGCATACGTGGCTATGGGTTACCTCATTAGACAGCATAGCCCTGACAGGGTGATACTCTGCTTTTTTTTTTCCTGAGTCTCCGCATTTTAGGTCTCTGTCTATGCTGACATACTTGATTTGGAAATGTTAGAAGAATAGGAAACTAACAGCTTATCTCTGCTGGTGGCTAGGGCTAGGGTTTTCTTACTAATCGATGTCTCTATTTTTCCAAATAGAAGTAAAAAATGGTTGCCTGTGTAGGTAATAGACCGAGGAAAGTAGCAACTCCAACTTACATGGGAAATAGATGAAACCAGTGCATCACGATGTTGAGCTTGGGCTCATCCATGGCACATTAAGAATCCTCAGGAAAAATAATAGAGACAGTTCTCTACCAACTCTATTATGCAGAGTAATTTAGCTTTTCTAAGTCTCTGCCCCAAGCTGCACACTCAAATTATCCTTCACTGGGGCACGGAGGAAACTGTGTCTGTGACATTACCCAGCCTCTAATCAGAGCAACTGGAATTGTATGTGGCAATTACTTTTTGTTTGTTTTGAATCACATCTGTGGTTATTCGCTTTGCACTTCCCTTGTTTCCTTACCAGTGACTTCCTAACATTTCTGTGTAAGTTGTGTTGCTTTGGCTCTGTTTTACAACGATTTATGCAATCATTTTTGTTGTTGGAGTCTATCATCTCTCTCTTTGTTGATCTATACATACATGCATTCATACATGCATGCAGGTATGTATCTATACGTGTGTGTGTGTGTGTGTGTGTGTGTGTGTGTGAAAGATTCTCAGACTCATTCACCTAAACGTGGCCATTCCAGGTTTCAGGGTAACATGGTTTTACCCTGATTTTTAACATGGTTTCTCTCTATGGAGACTACACTTTCAGTTAGTTTGCAAAATATCTCACTCTTGTAATTAAAGTACAGACCTTCTTTTCAGCACTAAAGCCCCTTCTCTGTTTAAGAGGAAGGTTTCCATAAATGCTCCTGTAGAAGTACTCTGCTCTTGAAAGATGTTAATATTTAACTGACCTTGGCTTATCATTTTCTTTTTTCAGAGCTTCCAAAACAAAAACAAGAGCCACCTAATTTCAGAGTCCTATTTACAAATGTCCCCGTACCGTTGAGGTGCCACAGCGATCATATAAATAGCTCAATGCTTTGAAAACTTTACTGTGCTTCTGAATTACCTAAAGGACTTATTAAAACAGAAATGACCAGGCTGCACCAGCTTACAGTTTCTGATTCTATAGGTCTTGTGTGGGGCACAATAATTTGCATTTGTAACAAGATCCCAGGCGATACTGATACTGCTTGTTCAAGCATAATACTTTGGGAACCATTGTTACAGGAATGCTTCATTTCCTGTCCTGCCCTTCTCCCAGACCTGCATAGATGAGAAAAATGTATAACTGTGGTACTGCCCAGGGATTTCTGGGGAACATTATTAATATACCTCAGAACAGTCTATCCCAGAGGATAAAGGCAGGAAACATTGATCCACCGGCTCCTTTATCCCACTGGCCACGGTTGGCTCCATGGACATTAACATACCTGACCTTGCAGACTGCCCATCACTGAATGCAGAACGGTTGCTGATTATTTCCTACCAGATCTTGGCCTGAGATGAGGTTTTGTGTAATTGCACCGTGTGAAGCTGGCTAGAGTCTGCATGAGACCAGTTGCGGCCACAAAGGCTGAAGTTAAGAAGGATTTTGAAGGAAAAGCAAGTGTCCAATATAACGAACGACATTTGTGCAGACAAGATTCTGTTTTATGGTTCAATCTGAATTTCATTGCACGAGAACATTCTAAATATTTTTATGACATGGTCTATTGAGGCTTTTGACCGAAGAGAAATTTATCACAAAGGAAGGAAATAACACAAAGTCTTGCCTGAAAGAAATTGATAAGCTTAATTTGGAGGATTTTTAAAGGGCAAGATAAAGAACACATAGAATTACTTGGAAATTCATTCAAAATTTCAGATATATTTTTTAACCTTGTAGTGTCCTGGTACAGAAATCAATAAATTTGGTTAGAGTGTATATGATAGGAAAATACTGAGTGAAGAAGATACAATTTTCAATATTATCTAAATTAGACAAACAATCTTTGGAAATCATGGTATATTTCTTGCTGATAAAAGTAAAATTTTGATAATTTTAGCTAGAAATACTTTTTTGGGGAGGGTGACGCCTAGGTGGCTCAGTCGGTTAAGCGTCTGACTTCGGCTCAAGTCATGATCTCATGGTTCGTGAGTTCGAGCCCCACGTCGGATTCTGTGCTGACAGCTCAGAGCCTGGAGCCTGCTTCAAATTCCGCATCTCGCTCTCTCTCTGCTCCTCCCCTGCTCACACACTGTCCCTCTCTGTCTCTCAAAAATAAATAAATGTTAAAAAAATTACTTTTATGTCTGAGTATATTGGATAAAGTTTATGTTTGTAATTGGAGAAAATGCCAAAATAACTTTCCAAGAACTTTTTTTTTTATAGATTACTCAAACTTGAATGCTAGGGTTAATAAGAATTCACTATGTAGCGTAAGAGTTACTGCAACTCCTATTACAGAGTTCTAGTAAAAAATTAGACCCTGATATTTTGGGGGGATATTATGTATTTTTTCTAATGCCAAATATTATCACTTGCTTTTTTTTTTTTAATTCTAGTTAGTTAACATACAATGCAATATTGGTTTCAGGAGTAGAATTTAGTGGTTCATCACTTACATATAACACCCAGTACTCATCACAAGTGCGCTCCTGATACCCATCACCCATCTAGCGCACCCCCCACCCACCTCCCTCTGTCAACCCTCAGTTTATTCTCTATCTTCAAGAGTCTATAAGAGACCATAAGCGGCTTTTTCCTCTCTCTCTTTTTCGTTTCTCCCCACCCCCATATGTTCATATGTTCTGTTTCTTAAATTTCATATATGAGTAACATCATATGGTATTTGTCTTTCTCTGACTTATTTCACTTCATATTATACTTTCTAGATCAATCCATGTTGTTGCAAATGGCAAGATTTCATTTTTTTGATGGCTGAGTCATATTCCAATGTGTGTGTGTGTGTGTGTGTGTGTGTGTGTATACCACAACTTCTTTATCCACTCATCAGCTGGTGGACATTTGGGTTCTCTCCATAGTTTGGCTATTGTTGATAATGCTGCTGAATACATCGGGTGCATGCACACCTTCAAATCAGCATTTTTGTATCATTGGGTAAAGAGCTAGTAGTGAAATTGCTGGGTCGTAAGGTAATTCTATTTTTAACTTTTTAAGAAACCTCCATACTGTTTTCCAGGGTGGCTGCACCAGTTTGCATTCCCACCAACAGTGCATGAGGGTTTCCCTTTCTCTGCATCCTCGCCAACACCTGTTGTCCCTTGTGATCTTAGTTTTAGACTTTCTGACAGGTGTGAGGTGGTATCTCATCATGGTTTTGTTTTGATTTGTATTTCCCTGATGATGAGTGATGTTGAGCATCTTTTCATTTGTCTATTAGCCATCTGGATGCCATCTTTGCAAAAGTGTCTATTTATGTCTTCTGACCATTTCTTCCATTTGTTCTTCTGGATGTTGAGTTTGATAAGTTCTTTATTGGTTTTTCATACTAACTCTTTATCAGATATGTCTTTTGCAAATACCTTCTCCTTATCTGTATGTTGCCTTCTGGTTTTGCTGATCATTTCCTTAGCTATGCAGAAGCTTTTTATCCTGATGAAGTCCCAATAGTTCATGTTTGCTTTTGTTTCCCTTGCCTCCAGCAAAACATCTAGTAAGAAGTTGTTATGGGCGAGGCCAAAGAGATTTCTGCCTCTGTTGTCCTCTAGAATTTTGATGGCTTCCTGTCTCACATTTAGACCTTTCATCCATTTTGAGTTTGTTTTTGCGTAGGGTGTAAAAAAGTGGTTCGGGTTCATTCTTCTGCATGTTGCTGTCCAGTTTTCCCAACACCATTTGTTGAAGAGACTGTCTTTTTTTCCATTGGATATTCCATCTGTTGAAGAGTAGTTGACCATACCGCTGTGGGTCCATTTCTTGGTTTTCTTTTCTATTTCATTGATGTCTGTGTCTGTTTTTGTGCCAGTACCATACTGTCTTGATGACTACAGCTTTGTAATATCACTCAAAACTTGGAATCATGATGCCTCCAGTTTTGTTTTACTTTTTCAGAATTGCTTTGGCTATTCAAGGTCTTTTGTGGTTCCGTGCAAGTTTTAGGATTGTTTGTTCTAGCTCTGTGAAAAATGCTGGTGGTACTTTGATAACGATTGCATTAAATGTGTAGACCGCTTTGGGTAGTATAGACATTTTATCAATATTTGTTCTTCTGATCCATAAGCATGGGATGCTTTCTTGTTTCTTTGTGTCCTCTTCAATTTCTTTCATAAATGTTCTATAGCTTTCAGAGTACAGATCCTTTAACTCTTTAGTTAGGTTTATTCCTAGGTATCTTGTTGCTTTTGGTGCAATTACAAATGGGATAGATTCCTGGATTTATTTTTCTGCTGCTCATTATTGGTGTATAGAAATGCCACAGGTTTCTGCACATTGATTTTATATCCTGCAACTTCATTAAATTCCTGTATAGGTTCTAGCAATTTTTCTGGTGGAGCCTTTTGGATTTTTCTATATAGAGTATCATGTCATCTGCAAATAGTGAAAGTTTGACTTCTTCTTTGTCAATCTGTATACCTTTTATTTCTTTTTGTTGTCTGAGTGCCGAGGCTAGGACTTCCAGTACTATGTTAAACAACAGTGGTGAGACTGGATATCTCTGTCATGTTCCTGACATTAGGGGGAAAGATCTCAGGTTTTCCCCATTGAGGGTGATATTAGCTGTGGGTTTTTCATATATGGCCTACATGATGTTGAGGTATGTTCCATCTTTCCCTACTTTGTTGAGGGTTTTTATCAGGGAAAGATTCCATATTTTGTCAAACATATTTTCTGAATCTATTCACCAGATTATATGGTTCTTATCATTTCTTTTATTAATGTTGTATAGCACGTTGATTGATTCTATTGCTTGGTTTACTAAGCTAATGTTACTGGTCAATTCTCAGTAGGATGTGAGTTATGAAGAATTTTTCCTGTTTTAACATTTTCTTTCCATTTATTTCATACTGTGAACTGACTCTCCAGAACCCAGAGTCATGCCTACTTCTCAGATGGGGCTCCATACCACTCAATAGATAAGATACATAACTAGAGTTATCTTACTGTCTTTTTCTTTCCTAAAGATTATATTTTTTAAGTAATTTCTACACCCAACATGGGACCCAAACTAACAACCCCGAGGTTCAAGAGTCACATGCTCTACTGACTGAGCCAGCCAAAGGCCCAAGCTTACTGTCTTGGATGATGTAACCTAACTGGCCCCTAAGGATGCTGAACCTACAACCATATCAGTGTATACCTTCTAGCCAGCTAAGTAATTACATCAACCATATGCTGTTTATTAATGTACAGATACATCCGACAACTATGTTTTATTCGAGCGTAATTAACCTACAGCATTATGTGAGTTTCAGGCGTGCAGTGCAAGATCCAACAATTCTGTACATTACTCAGGGCTCATCGCGGTAAGCGCCCTTCACCTATTTCATCCTTCTCCCCACATACTTCCCTTCGGACAACCACCAGCTTGTTCTCTCTATTTAAGAGTCTCTATTTCCCCCATCACCTATTTTTAATATATGCCAGGGCACTTGGCTCTGTGCTCAAACTATAAGAAAAGAATCAGTGTCCCTGCCCTCTGAGAGGTCACCATCCAGTGCAGGTGACACACCCATTCACAACTAATCTTAGAACAACAGTGTGGATTCTGGGAAGATGGCGGCGTAGGAGGACGCTGGGCTCACCGCGCGTCCTGCTGATCACTTAGATTCCACCTACACCTGCCTAAATAACCCAGAAAACCGCCAGAGGATTAGCAGAACGGAGTCACCGGACCCAAGTGCAGACGAGAGGCCCACGGAAGAGGGTAGGAAGGGCGGCGAGGCGGTGCGCGCTCCACGGACTGGCGGGAGGGAGCCGGGGCGGAGGGGCGGCTCGCCGGCCAAGCAGAGCCCCCGAGTCCGGCTTGCAAAAGCGGAGGGGCCTGACGGACTGTGTTCAGACAGCAAGCGCGACTTAGCAAGCGCGACTTAGCGTCTGGGAGGTCATAAGTTAACAGCTCTGCTCGGAAAGCGGGAAGGCTGGAGGACAAAGGGAGGGTGAGCTGCGGAGCCCCCGGACGACAGAGCTCAGTTTGGCGGGGAACAAAGGCGCTAGCCAGCGCCATCTCCCCCGCCCATCCCCCAGCCAAAATCCCAAAGGGAACCGGCTCCGGCCAGGGAAATTGCTCGCTCCGCGCGAACACCCAACTCTGTGCTTCTGCGGAGCCAAACCTCCGGCAGCGATTTGACTCCCTCCGGCTGCCACAGGGCCCCTCCTGAAGTGGATCACCTAAGGAGAAGCGAGCTAAGCCTGCCCCCCCTCCCGCCGTGCACCTTGCCTTCCCACCCCAGCTAATACGCCAGATCCCCAGCATCACAAGCCTGGCAGTGTGCAAGTAGCCCAGACGGGCCACGCCACCCCACAGTGAATCCCGCCCCTAGGAGAGGGGAAGAGAAGGCACACACCAGTCTGACTGTGGCCCCAGCGGTGGGCTGGGGGCAGACATCAGGTCGGACTGCGGCCCCGCCCACCAACTCCAGTTATACACCACAGCACAGGGGAAGTGCCCTGCAGGTCCTCACCACACCAGGGACTATCCAAAATGACCAAGCGGAAGAATTCCCCTCAGAAGAATCTCCAGGAAATAACAACAGCTAATGAGCTGATCAAAAAGGATTTAAATAATATAACAGAAAGTGAATTTAGAATAATAGTCATAAAATTAATCGCTGGGCTGGAAAACAGCATACAGGACAGCAGAGAATCTCTTGCTACAGACATCAGGGGACTAAGGAACAGTCATGAGGAGCTGAAAAACGCTTTAAAGGAAATGGAAAACAAAATGCAAACCACCACGGCTCGGATGGAAGAGGCAGAGGAGAGAATAGGTGAACTAGAAGATAAAGTTATGGAAAAAGAGGAAGCTGAGAAAAAGAGAGATAAAAAAATCCAGGAGTATGAGGGGAAAATTAGAGAACTAAGTGATACACTAAAAAGAAATAATATACGCATAATTGGTATCCCAGAGGAGGAAGAGAGAGGGAAAGGTGCTGAAGGGGTACTTGAAGAAATAATAGCTGAGAACTTCCCTGAACTGGGGAAGGAAAAAGGCATTGAAATCCAAGAGGCACAGAGAACTCCCTTCAGACGTAACTTGAATCGATCTTCTGCACGACATATCATAGTGAAACTGGCAAAATACAAGGATAAAGAGAAAATTCTGAAAGCAGCAAGGGGTAAACGTGCCCTCACATATAAAGGGAGACCTATAAGACTCGTGACTGATCTCTCTTTTGAAACTTGGCAGGCCAGAAAGAATTGGCACGAGATTTTCAGGGTGCTAGATAGCAAAAATATGCAGCCGAGAATCCTTTATCCAGCAAGTCTGTCATTTAGAATAGAAGGAGAGATAAAGGTCTTCCCAAACAAACAAAAACTGAAGGAATTTGTCACCACTAAACCAGCCCTACAAGAGATCCTAAGGGGGACCCTGTGAGACAAAGTACCAGAGACATCACTACAAGCATAAAACATACAGACATCACAATGACTCTAAACCCGTATCTTTCTATAATAACACTGAATGTAAACGGATTAAATGCGCCAACCAAAAGACATAGGGTATCAGAATGGATAAAAAAACAAGACCCATCTATTTGCTGTCTACAAGAGACTCATTTTAGACCTGAGGACACCTTTAGATTCAGAGTGAGGGGATGGAGAACTATTTATCATGCTACTGGAAGCCAGAAGAAAGCTGGAGTAGCCATACTTATATCAGACAAACTAGACTTTAAATTAAAGGCTGTAACAAGAGATGAAGAAGGACATTATATAATAGTTACAGGGTCTATCCATCAGGAAGAGCTAACAATTATAAATGTCTATGCGCCGAATACCGGAGCCCCCAAATATATAAAACAATTACTCATAAACAGAAGCAACCTTATTGATAAGAATGTGGTAATTGCAGGGGACTTTAACACCCCACTTACAGAAATGGATAGATCATCTAGACACACAGTCAATAAAGAAACAAGGGCCCTGAATGAGACACTGGATCAGATGGACTTGACAGATATATTTAGAACTCTGCATCCCAAAGCAACAGAATATACTTTCTTCTCGAGTGCACATGGAACATTCTCCAAGATAGATCATATACTGGGTCACAAAACAGCCCTTCATAAGTTTACAAGAATTGAAATTATACCATGCATACTTTCAGACCACAATGCTATGAAGCTTGAAATCAACCACAGGAAAAAGTCTGGAAAACCTCCAAAAGCATGGAGGTTAAAGAACACCCTACTAACGAATGAGTGGGTCAACCAGGCAATTAGAGAAGAAATCAAAAAATATATGGAAACAAATGAAAATGAAAATACAACAATCCAAACGCTTTGGGACGCAGCGAAGGCAGTCCTGAGAGGAAAATACATTGCAATCCAGGCCTATCTCAGAAACAAGAAAAATCCCAAATACAAAATCTAACAGCACACCTAAAGGAAATAGAAGCAGAACAGCAAAGGCAGCCTAAACCCAGCAGAAGAAGAGAAATAATAAAGATCAGAGCAGAAATAAACAATATAGAATCTAAAAAACTGTAGAGCAGATCAACGAAACCAAGAGTTGGTTTTTTGAAAAAATAAACAAAATTGACAAACCTCTAGCCAGGCTTCTCAAAAAGAAAAGGGAGATGACCCAAATAGATAAAATCATGAATGAAAATGGAATTATTACAACCAATCCCTCAGAGATACAAACAATTATCAGGGAATACTATGAAAAATTATATGCCAACAAATTGGACAACCTGGAAGAAATGGACAAATTCCTAAACACCCACACTCTTCCAAAACTCAATCAGGAGGAAAGAGAAAGCTTGAACAGACCCATAACCAGCGAAGAAATTGAATCGGTTATCAAAAATCTCCCAACAAATAAGAGTCCAGGACCAGATGGCTTCCCAGGGGAGTTCTACCAGACGTTTAAAGCAGAGATAATACCTATCCTTCTCAAGCTATTCCAAGAAATAGAAAGGGAAGGAAAACTTCCAGACTCATTCTATGAAGCCAGTATTACTTTGATTCCTAAACCAGACAGAGACCCAGTAAAAAAAGAGAACTACAGGCCAATATCCCTGATGAATATGGATGCAAAAATTCTCAATAAGATACTAGCAAATCGAATTCAACAGCATATAAAAAGAATTATTCACCATGATCAAGTGGGATTCATTCCTGGGATGCAGGGCTGGTTCAACATTCGCAAATCAATCAACGTGATACATCACATTAACAAAAAAAAGAGAAGAACCATATGATCCTGTCAATCGATGCAGAAAAGGCCTTTGACAAAATCCAGCACCCTTTCTTAATAAAAACCCTTGAGAAAGTCGGGATAGAAGGAACATACTTAAAGATCATAAAAGCCATTTATGAAAAGCCCACAGCTAACATCATCCTCAACGGGGAAAAACTGAGAGCTTTTTCCCTGAGATCAGGAACACGACAGGGATGCCCACTCTCACCGTTGTTGTTTAACATAGTGCTGGAAGTTCTAGCATCAGCAATCAGACAACAAAAGGAAATCAAAGGCATCAAAATTGGCAAAGATGAAGTCAAGCTTTCGCTTTTTGCAGATGACATGATATTATACATGGAAAATCCGATAGACTCCACCAAAAGTCTGCTAGAACTGATACATGAATTCAGCAAAGTTGCAGGATACAAAATCAATGTCCAGAAATCAGTTGCATTCTTATACACTAACAATGAAGCAACAGAAAGACAAATAAAGAAACTGATCCCATTTACAATTGCACCAAGAAGCATAAATACCTAGGAATAAATCTAACCAAAGATGTAAAGGATCTGTATGCTGAAAACTATAGAAAGCTTATGAAGGCAATTGAAGAAGATTTAAAGAAATGGAAAGACATTCCCTGCTCATGGATTGGAAAAATAAATATTGTCAAAATGTCAATACTACCCAAAGCTATCTACACATTCAATGCAATCCCAATCAAAATTGCACCAGCATTCTTCTCGAAACTAGAACAAGCAATCCTAAAATTCATATGGAACCACAAAAGGCCCCGAATAGCCAAAGGAATTTTGAAGAAGAAGACCAAAGCAGGAGGCATCACAATCCCAGACTTTAGCCTCTACTACAAAGCTGTCATCATCAAGACAGCATGGTATTGGCACAAAAACAGACACACAGACCAATGGAATAGAATAGAAACCCCAGAACTAGACCCACAAACATATGGCCAACTCATCTTTGACAAAGCAGGAAAGAACATCCAATGGAAAAAAGACAGCCTCTTTAACAAATGGTGCTGGGAGAACTGGACAGCAACATGCAGAAGGTTGAAACTAGACCACTTTCTCACACCATTTACAAAAATAAACTCAAAATGGATAAAGGACCTAAATGTGAGACAGGAAACCATCAGAACCTTAGAGGAGAAAGCAGGAAAAGACCTCTCTGACCTCAGCCGTAGCAATCTCTTACTCGACACATCCCCAAAGGCAAGGGAATTAAAAGCAAAAGTGAATTACTGGGACCTTATGAAGATAAAAAGCTTCTGCACAGCAAAGGAAACAACCAACAAAACTAAAAGGCAACCAACGGAATGGGAAAAGATATTTGCAAATGACATATCGGACAAAGGGCTAGTATCTAAAATCTATAAGAGCTCACCAAACTCCACACCCGAAAAACAAATAACCCAGTGAAGAAATGGGCAGAAAACATGAATAGACACTTCTCTAAAGAAGACATCCAGATGGCCAACAGGCACATGAAAAGATGTTCAGCGTCGCTCCTTATCAGGGAAATACAAATCAAAACCACACTCAGGTATCACCTCACGCCAGTCAGAGTGGCCAAAATGAACAAATCAGGAGACTATAGATGCTGGAGAGGATGTGGAGAAACGGGAACCCTCTTGCACTGTTGGTGGGAATGCAAATTGGTGCAGCCGCTCTGGAAAGCAGTGTGGAGGTTCCTCAGAAAATTAAAAATAGACCTACCCTATGACCCAGCAATAGCACTGCTAGGAATCTACCCAAGGGATACAGGAGTACTGATGCATAGGGGCACTTGTACCCCAATGTTCATAGCAGCACTCTCAACAATAGCCAAATTATGGAAAGAGCCTAAATGTCCATCAACTGATGAATGGATAAAGAAATTGTGGTTTATATACACAATGGAATACTACGTGGCAATGAGAAAAAATGAAATATGGCCTTTTGTAGCAACGTGGATGGAACTGGAGAGTGTGATGCTAAGTGAAATAAGCCATACAGAGAAAGACAGATACCATATGGTTTCACTCTTATGTGGATCCTGAGAAACTTAACAGGAACCCATGGGGGAGGGGAAGGAAAAAAAAAAAAAAAAAAAAGGACGTTAGAGTGGGAGAGAGCCAAAGCATAAGAGACTGTTAAAAACTGAGAACAAACTGAGGGTTGATGGGGGGTGGGAGGGAGGGGCGGGTGGGTGATGGGTATTGAGGAGGGCACCTTTTGGGATGAGCACTGGGTGTTGTATGGAAACCAATTTGTCAATAAACTTCATATAAAAAAAAAAACATAAAAAAAAAAAAAAAAAAAAAAAAAAAAAAAAAAAACAACAGTGTGAAATGGAAGGGTGTGTGCCAGCACAGGAGTCCCGGGAGATTGGAGGAGGTGAGCGTCCGGTGGAGGGCGTCAGGGACAACCACCATGGGGGGAAAGGGGGCTTGTCGCAAGGTGTGTATTATCACAAGGTGTGTATTTGCATTAATATACGATCTGCATAGATCCAAATGTCCTGTTCCAGTATCTGCACAATGCACGATTTAGTGACCTCGGTCCTGGGATCTAGTAGTGACTCTGGCTAACTTATTGACTTACAGTGGTCATTTTACCTCTTTGCGCTCAGTTAACCTTCACCGCTAAGAGGCGGGCCACCTCATGTTTCAAAGCACTGTTGGAGATACTAAGTAGAATAGCAGATGAAAGCAACTTCTAAGTGTACAAATGCATCTTACATTCACAGGACAATGTATTATTCATATTATTTCCAGTTCGTAGAAGATGGATGTTTGATGCACACAAGTATCACCCTCGTGTGCAAAAGGATGCAGATACTCATTCATTTGGATGCAGTCTGTCCCGGTGTACCGGGAGTAAAGCAGGAGAGAACTGATAGAAGACAGACCAGACTTTGGGGGATAAAGGACGTCTTTGTATACTGCTTTCTTTGTGCAGCTGAGTAAATACTCAGTATGCATTTCTCTGTGATGCTGCCTTTCCTTCGACATATATGTGACACGTTTGCAGGAAATAGCCACAACGTATGACAAGCGATTCCTGGCTTACAATTTCTTTGAGGAAGCTAAACCCTAAATGAGCACTTGAAATGAACTGCTTGCCGACTACATGGGAGGAAGAGAAATGGGAAATCTACATATAATGTTTGCACAAAATTCAAACACATTTTCACTTCCCTAGGCTTGTCGACTCCCCACCCATCACTCCTCACCACCCCCAATTCCGTCTTTCTGTGCATTTATACTAGAGAAAGAAAGAGTCAGCGATCCTGGGAGCTCACCCTCATCTTCCACCTTCTTCGGTCATCTGTGAGCCACCACACATTCAGGCCTTGCTTTTCCTGTGACCGTGCATAAGACATGAGGGGCCGGAGCAAGTGACATTTGCAAGTAACGTGCGTATGGCGCGGGGGCCACCTTCCTGCCTTTCAACTTCCTCACCTTCCACTCTCTGTCCTCACCACACGTACACAGCCCTTGGCTTCTGTTGAGTTTAATAAATGTTCTTAAATGTTCTAAGGAAGAGAGCAGAGTCAGGGGAAAATAGGTGCCATAAAAAATGTGCAAGCCCACAAGTGCCTCGGCTGCCCCAGCTCCTGTGGAAATCAGCGCCGGGCCTCCGTGTAAGCTCTTCCCGCGCCGGGTAAAAATGAAAACAACATGGTCATAAATTAGCTGGAACTGCACTTCCCCAGGGTTCGGTGACAGCCTGATAAATAACCCTGCGCACGTACGATCTGGCTTTCCCTGTGCCAAGGTTTCCTACTGTAATATTTTCAGGCCTTAAGTCATGGTTATCAATACTTGATTAATACAGGGAGGGAAAGTTAAGACAACACAGGGGACATATTTCCTTGGACAAATACAACGTATTAACGGTGCGATAGTGTATCTGGGTTAAGTATTTATTGATCATTATACGGATGGTCATTTATAGACATAATTAGTAGCTGAAATGCTCAAACCCTTCTTGTGAAGTAAATACTTTGAAAAATTCTAGAGGCTCACCTCAGGTTTGTTAATCTCTGATTTCTGAGGTATGTGCCTGGACTTTTAATTTTTTTTTTTTTCGTTTCCCGATCTTCGTATTTACTAATTTTGGCAAAGTAGGTGCTTAAACCTTGCAGCATTATTTGTGTGCAGAATTTATTCCTCAGTACATTTTCCATTTTATATATGGAGAGAATATATATGTATATAGAATATATATGTGTGTATATATGTGTATATATATAAATTATGTATATAGTACGATTGTGTTTTATAAATATTTATATCACATTCACTTAACCTCAATCCATCAAATAAATTCAGTTATATTTGGATAACGTTCACAGGGAAGGAATAACTTCGCCTGTAACTTTTCCAGCTAAACTTCTACTGTCAGAAATAAATCTGTATTTACTCGGTATCACAGTCAGCTTCTTTGGGCGGGGAGATGGGAAGGATGAAAAGAGGTAAGTTGTAAACATCCCTTTGTCATTAATTATTGCCCTGGAGAAAGTGAATGTTCAAGTAAATAACGATAAAACCGATTTTTACTGAATAGCAAAGCTGGATAAAGAAAAAACGAAAGTTGTGTTTTTATTTTGTATAATTAACTTAACTCCAGATACTGAACATAATGTAGTCATTATACACACATTTATTCCTTGTAGCACTACCCATGTACTAGGCCCTAAAAAATATAATGAGTTCAGACTCTCATGATTCTATTTGGGCTAAGTGTGTTTGCATTATGTGTGCGCACGGCTGTGCTGTGTTTTCTGTGCATGTGTTTAAAGAGCGTAATGAAAACAGCTATTATGTATTCAATACCTAATCCATACCAGGTACTCTTCTAAAGGCTTTATATTTTTTATCTTATTTAATTTTCAGAAATGACCATGTGGGTAGATACTCTTGTATCCTCTTTTTAAAAAAAATGAGGAAACAGGAACAATACGCTAGCTGAAACCATTACGTAAGAAAGTGGCAGGACCAGAATTCAAAACCCGTAAGGGTGTCTCAGGGGCTCCAGCCCCTGACCAGTGTATCCCCGTTTCACAAAGAAGGGCTTTGGCATCAGAGGCAGAGCAAACAGCATAATTATCTCAAATGGCTTTTCCCTTCAAATATATTTTCCTTATTTCTCAAAGCTGAGTATAACTGGATCTCATGGTGTCTTTGTAAATCTTCCTCAAGGAGAAATTCTTCTGATTATAAATTCATCACCTTCCCATCACTTCTTCACTCTTCTCATTCCACTTTATGTAAACAAAAAGTCAAATGACAACTGGACGGGTCCAAATGATCATAAACATTGCTGCAGCGAATCAAGCTTTATTAACATGGAAACACACTGCTGTTGAATCCAGAAAGTTTATTTGGTACAAGAAATGACCAGGCAAGAGGTGTTTCTTCTGTCCAGCCCAAAGCAAGATGTATGTTTATTTATCTTGAAAAAAAAAAAAAAAAAGAGCTTCACCAGACGGGAACCATGCTTTCTTCGTCTTTGTAACTGTAGGACCCAGTTCTGAGTATGAAAGATGACAGGCACTCATGAAATATTTGTTACATTACATGTGCCTAATTGACTCTGACATATTCATCAAAATATTTTATTTCCATAATTTGGATAACAGGAGATTGCACATAAAATAATCAAAGTCTTAGATGTTGGGTTGTAAATGACAACAACAAAAAATCCTTGTTACATCAGAAATAGGAATTTTGGGGGGCACCTGGGTGGCTCACTCGGTTGAGCATCCGACTTGGGCTAAGGTCATGATCTTGCAGTTCATGAGTTCAAATCCCGCATCGGACTCACTGCTGTCAGTTCAGAGACCGCTTCAGATCTTCTGTGCCCCTTTCTCTCTGCCCCTCCTCTGCTCCTGCTCTCTCTCTCAAAAATAAACATTAAAAAATAAATGAAATGGGAAATTTATTGAAAAGGATGCATGGAAATCAAGGTAAAAAATACGAAACTGGGTTTTACTGGACACCGGAAACAAACCAGAAGGGCCCGGGAAGCCAGCTGATTCTCTCTCTTTGGTCCCATGCTCTGACACTGCACCTCTTTGCTCCTCTGTTTGTTGGCAATTTACATGTTCTTGCTACTTTATACATGTGATAGAAAACATTGACTCCAGCCTGATCTCTCTGTGAGCTCCCGGTATTGGTCCCAGCAGCTAAGTGAGTCAGCGTTCCATGTTCCAAGTCTGACTTCCCAAGAGCAAGAATTCAGTCGATCTAGCTCAGCTCAGGCATCAACCTGGGGGCTCCCTGGTTCGCTCCGCTCAGCAGACATCTCCGCTCAGATGAAAGACAAGTTGCGAAAAGTGAGGGCAGGTAGGAGTGTACGTGTGTGCACATCGTAACTGGTCGAGGAAAAGTGATCATGTTTTAGCACCTTGCAGGCACCTGGAGACAACAGAACTCTCCGGGGTCTTTACTAAACCATAAACATGATGTCATTTTGCAAGGAAAGAAAAATCCTCTCTTCCCATGTAATTTCCATGTTTGGACATTTGTAAAGCGGTATCTACACAATATCCAACTCTCCAAGAAATTTAGGGGGAAAAATCAATGAAATATTCATTTGGGTAAAAAATATTCCAGATTCAGTGCTGGAAGAGGGTGTTCTTTGCATTTGCATCAGTGAATCTATATGAAGCAGAATAAATATAAAACATCAAAACACTCTGGTCATTCAAGCTCCACTTCGGTTGTCTTTAATACAGATCAACCACATGAAGGAAAAGTTACACAAATGTTAGCTCAAAATGCAACCTTATTTATCTGCACTTTAATTTTAATACAACCAGAGGTATGAGGACATAAGTAGCTAAATATTGTGTTCATCATTCTATTTTCTTTGAAACAAATACCTTTTTGTGATCATGTCCATCCTCATTGTTTTTGTGTTAAATTAGATGTTAGTTAAATTGTGTTAGTTCTGTCTTTTCACATCACTACTTGGCAAATTAAAAGGCTGAAGTATGCAAGTAGGTACTGACAATATTATTTTTGATTAATTTACTTGTTAATGAAAAAAAATACGACTTTGTATTTAAAACACAGGTACAATGAGGACCTTAACACAATAAAATCAGAACATAGAAAAGGGGTCGTTGCAGAGAAAAGTCAGAGGGAAAGAAGAATTTGCAATTGTGACAACGGAGTATATTTTGCAGCTCTGAGTTTTGTAAAAGTCGAGTCAGGAGAAATGAATTGCTCCCTGGTTCTCATCGCCACATGGCGTGGGAGGCAGGATAACAAGATGCCAGTGCCCCAGCTCTTGCAGCTTGTGTCCCTGTTACCTTACATGACAACAGGGACTTTGCAGTTATGATTGTCAGGGTGGGGCCAATTAATCACAAGTCCTCAGAAGTTGGGGAAACTTCCTCAGCTACAGAAAACCAGAACAGGGGCAGGGTAAGAATTCAGCCCCAGTTGCTGCTTGTGTCCTGCAGGGAGCTACAGGCAAAGAGTGGAAAAGGCAATCAAGTGGATTCTTGCCTAGATGTTTCAGAGAGAATAGAGGCTGACCTTGGCTTTAAGACTTCTGACTCCAGAACGATAAGGTAATAGATTTCTGTTGTTTTAAGCCACTGAGTTGGTGGTAATTAACTAAGGCAACAATAGGAAACTAATGCAGATACAAAGATGTAGCCTGTTGATGGAAAATTTTTAAAAAAAGGTTTTTTTGGTTTCGCTGGTCTTGACCTCCAAAAAAAAGAAAAAAAAAAGAAGGAAAAAATATATACCTAGAAGCTTTACAACAGAACAACGACTCTAACTGAAATATTGGAGGGAAATTTCAGAGGTATTCTTAACATGGCTTCCTTATTAATTTTAATTACTAATTTTAATGTTTTTATTTTTATTTTTTTAACTTTTTTTTTTTCAACGTTTATTTATTTTTGGGACAGAGAGAGACAGAGCATGAACGGGGGAGGGGCAGAGAGAGAGGGAGACACAGAATCAGAAACAGGCTCCAGGCTCTGAGCCATCAGCCCAGAGCCTGACGCGGGGCTCGAACTCACGCACCGCGAGATCGTGACCTGGCTGAAGTCGGACGCCTAACCGACTGCGCCACCCAGGCGCCCCTATTTTTTTAACTTTTAACAATAGTTTTTTTTAAGAGGGAAAACACAGTAGGAAGAGGGAGCGCTGCAGTTCATATGAAATGTGGTGAATCTTTACGAATAGTTAACATACACCTAATACTTGAAAAAAAAAACTGTATAGTAAAATGCCATTATTTTGTTACAACTCAAAATAACTGAAAAATAATAGAAGCACTGTACTGTCCATTAGGATCATGACTTTGGCCTGGACAGTGACTTTCTTTCTACTCTTCTCTTTCCTTTTCTTTCTTTCTTTCTTTCTTTCTTTCTTTCTTTCTTCTTTTTCTCTTTCTCTTTCTCTTTGTCTTTTTTTCTTTTTCTTTTTCTTTTTGGCAAAGAGAGAGTGGGCAAGGAGCAGAGAGAGAGAGAGAGAGAGAGAGAGAGAACCCCAAGCAGGCTCCACGCTGTCAGCACAGAGCCCGACTCAGGATGCCAACCCACGAACCTTGAGATCATGACCTGAGCCGAAACCAAGAGTCTGACGCTTAACCAACTAAGCCACCCAGGCGCCCCCGGACTGTGACTTTCTTGATTTGAATTCCCTGGAACATCAATTATGAAGAACACATTTACAAAACGCCTTCAAAAAAGTCATACCCTGATCCATACCAGTCAGTGTGCCGTTAAGCATATGTGACATTAAGATATGTGACTTTAAATATCTTCATCCAAGGAACTGAAATGACAGAACCACGACTTTCCTATATTTCCTATATTTTAAACTTTCCAGCTTACACAGCAGTGAGGGGCTGTAAAAGTGACGGCACAGGCTGAGACCAGGCAGTGGAAGCCATGGAAAAAATACAGCTGTTCTGCGACCTTTAAACATTGTGTCAAGGAGCGCCTGGGTGGCTCAGTCGGTTGAGCCTCCAACTCATGATGTCTGCTCAGGTCGTGGTCTCGAGGTTCATGAGTTCGAGCCCCACATCGGGCTCTCACTGACAGCAGGGAGCCTGCTTGGGATTCTGTGTCTCCCTCTCCCTCTGCCCTACTCTGCTTACTTTCTCTCTCTCTCTTTCTCTAAAATAAGTAAACATTTAAAGAAACTGTTTCAATACATTAAAAACTCTGAGAATGTCGGTTATAAACGTATAAAGGAATCAAAATTAGTACAACGAATTTATTTAGTACATCATAATCTCAAACGTGAGCAGCAACATTGCAGGCATGTGGTATGTCCTTTGCATACAACGCTTCTCAAATGGTCCCTGGAGCAGTGCTTGTTTCCCTATTCCTAGCACACAGGACAGTAAGGAGTATCTTTTGCGAACCTAGGAGAGTTAGCTTACTGTAAGTTGCCCACAGCTTTCAACATTTTATCTTCTGCTTTACAATGACTTGAAACAGCTCTGAGAGTTCCTTTGATGTGAAGTCTTATGTTAATGTCATTTGCTCCGGGACATCTTTATCCTCCTTGTCACAACCACTTGTTCCTGTCTGCAGGCAGGTTCCCTGTTTCCTTACCTAGGGTGGAGGGCAGCTGGATCAACATTCCTACAAGGAGCTGTTTCTCCTACAACTCCATCAACGAGCCACCCCACCTGCACCCCGGTGTTACCACCTGCACCCTCAGTGTTACTATGTTTTGTTTCTTTGCTGGGTGTCCCTATTTGGTGGCATATCTCCAGCTTCAAGTATCTGTTTTTGTGCAATGTCACCCGGGTTTAGCACTGAGCGTTAACAAGGGCACGCAGCTACACGCTTTGCTCTTTGTGTGTGTGGACGGAACCACCGCTGCGTAGGGACCAATCACCGGCAGAGTTTGAAACAAGGGACATGATTGGTCAAAAGCAAGGATGCTCAAGTGTCGGGATGTGATTGCTGGGCTGAAGAGTGGGCAGCTGAGCGTGTACTTTATGCGATTACCCACAGCTAATACAGGTGGGACTTGAAACTTGCATGGACCGTTTGGGCACCGATGTGGTTTAACTACACCGGGATAACTGAAGTCTGTGCCCATCACCAGCAGGCAAAGCAAGGATTGTCTGTCCTGGGATCTGAGGACCCAAGGAGGTTGAATAATGAAAACTACCAGTTTTGAAAAGATGCGAGGGAGAAGAGGGGTGATGATTTAAAGTTATAATAACGTTTTTTTTAAAGAACACACGCACATTAAACAAAGTAAAAATGTTACTGAACACATACAGATAATCCCATGCAATATGGGATTACGAGGTACTAGCAAGTGGGGGATGATATAAAAGAAATGTCTTTCTCCTCCTGAATATAAGTGACAAAAGAATCCCTAAAGAAATCAATATGGATGGCTACAGAGAAAGGGTTGGGGGAAACCCAGCCGGAAGTTGCACGTGGAACATAAAGATAGTTTCATAAAGGCAAAATGTGCTAGAATTTTCCCCCATGAAGCCCTTGAATGATGATGACTATGAGTGCTATGGGTGTATATTTGGAAAACCAACTATGCTTTCTGCTTTCGTTGCCTTTTTTGCACCAATAATTTCTTAAACAATATTCTATTTCTATAGCAGGGCTCTGTCACCGTGATGCAGCCAAGCTTTACTTTGACAAATCAAGTATTAAATAATTCATTGGTGCTCCGAGGGGAAAGATATCCAGAGCATATATCCCTGCAGAAAGTTCCCTTTCCTCGTAAACAGAACAGCATAGCACAGATATGCAGAAGCACGTCCCCTCCGTGCGTAGGCGCCTTCGAAACGAGTCAGGATGGAGTGTCTGCATTAGGAAGGAGCTGGGCCCGCTGGTCAGCAGTCCGTTCGTCTTATTAAATCATCTTTCCTTCTGCTGTTTTTTAACAGAGGTTAATGGCATTATTATTGGCTTAATTAGCTGGGCATAAATATATCTTTCACTAAAGAAAAATAGTTTTTAAGTAAGAACTGATAGTAATTTATAGGGTTTGTTTTATGTATTAACAGTCCCTTTATTTCAGATAGTTTTCTTACATTTTCTTACAAGAGGCAGGAAACTATAGGAGTAGGGAGAGAACGCATGTGCTTGAACAAAAAAATTTTGTTGACACAGAACGGTGCAGTGGCTATTGGCAAGGATGAAAATACATTAGATGTCGGGAGACATAGTAAGGATATGGATATCATGCCAAATCTAACGAGGACACGAACAAGGTAAAGTCATTTTTAAAAATGTTACCTTTTCTCAAAATCCAAAGAACGGAGCCAATGAAATCTGATTTTGTTTACAAAGAAACATCAATGTTTCTGCTAGACAAATGCATAGATCTTTCTCTCCCATTTACCAGGTACACAACAAGAGGAAGGAATAATGTATACCATCATAAGATATTTATGTTGCCTATCTCTAGGGGTCTTGAAGTGCCTGACAAAATTCGTACCATTAATTCTCCCTCTGTCCCTGGGAGATAGGAAGCAAGCAGACATTATTAGACAATAATATAACTAATGTGCATATGTGGAAGCAGGAAGGCTGGTGAGGCTTCAGCTGGATCACCTGCTCTTCTGCCTTTGGGGACGGAGAGCGGCTGCGGGGAAACTGCACTCTTTCCCGATTCTGCCAGTCCCTTCCCCAGCGCTGGGACTTCTTTGCCTCCAGTTCTTCGAGAACTGAATTTATCTGAGGAACTCCCTAAACTGAATACACAGATGAATCTTCAAGTAAGTGAACGCTCTGTCTCTCTTCGACTCACTTTCTCCCACCTCCTAATAGCAGATTGTCCTGTGGTTCCGAGCCGCTTTGTCCATAGCCAGTTACTGAGCCATAACTGCCCCTACGCTGCACATCTCAGGCTCTACCTCCACGGGCTCAGAAGGAACTCAGAGCCCTCTTAATTTTCTATCTGCTATTTCTGCAAATCCACACAAGCTGCCCCTCTCATGTAGATCCCTTGCGAATTCAAGTCCTCTCAAAATCCTACTGGAGACCTTCTTCTAAGATTCTATACCTTGACATTGCTCCTTCTCTAATGGGCCATGGAGGGCTGGCTGGAACAAAGGTATTATATTCAGAATCATGTCTGCTCTGCCCCGACTTCAGCCTTCGAAGGATGGTGGCATTATCTTCACAACCAAATCTCTGCGATGATAATGATCGAAAGATCGTGTTACCTTTACCATGGCTTTCGCAACGTACTAAACACTTTACATTCATGGCCACATAAGGTCCTTATGAGGCTGGTGTTTTGATTCGACGCATTTTCAGCTGAAAGCAGCTTTAAACTCCCAATTTTACGCTGTCCGAAATCACAGGTATGGACTAGAACTCAAACCCATGTTTCTTCCACTATGAGTTATACGTTCCACACCGCTAAATTTTAATGCTGCTGAAAACTGCGTTTGCCAGCCAATGCTAAGAGCTATACGTTTTTCTTATTATTAATAAATAATTTCAAGAGGGCAAGAGGGAGATTCAAAATTGAGGTGTTAGGATTAGTTAGGTAATATGCCAAACTCCTTATAGTTTTTCTTTTTTCATCTTCACACACACAATATATTTTACCCTGTTGCAGAATGGACTTAGGTTTCACAGCTTATGTAGCTGCGGGCATACGTTGTGGATAGTGCTATCGTATTTCCAACAAATATATTTGCTCCCGGCCCCACCTGCAACTTGAAACCTTGCATTATTAGAAACAGGTTTCACTCCATCGTGATGTGTATGAGGTGACAGAAGGGAACATAATGAATAAGTGGAAGTAGGAACATGGCCTCAGCTTCCCGACATTTTCAAGAGGACGTAATATGTCTCTACTGCTTCCCTATCAAGAAAAGAACACCAGATCTGTGTGTTAGCACTGTTTCAGCAATATGTAACACAGTGGCTACTGTTTCGCTCTTTTCTTTCAGTCCTGAAGTTGAGGTTTTAGGTAAAATATGAGAATAATAGTATCATTATGTCAGAAGAAATCATGTATTTGGGATCAAGGTTTCTCTCACTACTTAAGTAGTGTATACAACAGAAGCTTGGCGAATGTTGACTGTGCCCTGTAATTTATTTAAATGCGCTCACTCTTGTAGGGGATTATTTACAGAATTATTGTTTCGCAACATGCAGGTAATGTTGGGGTATTAAATAATTCTCCTTTTAGAACTTCACACCAGTTTAATTTCATATAACAATAATTGAAATGATCACAGACCTTCTGGGTCTCAGCTTTCAGAGGTACGTTACAGAAAAAAAAAAAAATCAAACAAAAAGGACCAAATCAAAAGGATGAGTAAAATGGGTTGCAGAGTGTTTGTTAAAATATCCACAGCCACGTTTCAAGTACTATGAGTCTAGCCTAAAGCAGATGATGTGTACTAATATCCCTTTTTCTCGTACATTTATGTTTTTTTCTGAATGTTATTGCAAAGATGAATCTGTGCATTACTGGTTCTTTATGGCTGTATTCACCTCAACTATTTGGTTCATTCATAATTTCTAAGTGCTCATTTTGTGTAGGGGAAAAGCATGTTATCTCATGCCTGAGGATATCATTTTATATATTAAAATCCATAAATTTCATGGTATTTCATTCTACAAGATTTTTATACTGCAGGATTTTCTTCGTTGTTTAAAGCTGAATAATATTCCATTGTATGTATATGCCACAGTGTTTTTTTAATCCATTCATCCATTGATAGACATTGTTTCCACATGTTGGCTGTTGTGAATAGTGCTGGAATGAACATGCAAATGCTAATATTTCTTTAAAATCCCTAACTCAAAAAAGAGGGAAATCCTGCAATATGCAACAACGTGGGTGAACCTAGAGGACATTATGCTAAATGAAATAAGCCAGTAACTGAAGGAAAAATACTGCATGATTCCATTTGTATGAGGTATCTAAAATAAACTCATTGGAACAAAGAATAGAACTGTGGTTGCCAGGAATTAGGAGGAGGGAGAAGCAGGGCATTACTAACCAATGGGTATGAATTTCAGTTATGCATATAAATAACCTGTAGAGATCTTCTATACAACACTGTGCTTATATATAATAATACTTTGTAAGTATCGGATACTTACAAGTCTGTTAACAGGATATGTCTCAACTGCTCTCAACACAGTGAAATAAAATAAGAAAAATATTTTTCTAACATAATAAAGAAGAGCAGATCAAGGACTAAACTCATCTAATTATCAATCAATGCTAATTACTAATGAGTGAATGAAAACAAATAAAGCATGATTGATAACCATTTTAAATTTATTCAAGTAATACTCACTGGTCACTTATTATGTGTTAAGATCTTTGTGGGACATTGGAAATATAAAGATGAAAAATTACAGTCATTGGTCCAAGAAGTTTAAGTTGATGCTCAAATCGCAGTAGATACTCAAAGGACTAAGTCATCAATTATGCTTGGGACGAAGGCAGGGAAACATAACAGTTGTTGACGACTGAATCTTAAAACGTGAATAATAGCATATGAGATGAAAGAGGGACTAGCAAGTGAAGAGATTTCTAAACTAACTGAAAATACTTTAGAGAAAAAAGATTCGTTTTTATATTTTGAGAGAGAGACAGAGTGCAAGAGGGGGAGGGGCAGAGAGAGACACACACACAGAATCCAAAGCAGGTTCCCGGCTCGGAGCCATCGGCACAAGGCCCGATGTGGGGCTCAAACTCACAAACCGTGAGCTCCTGACTCGAGCTGAAGTCGGCCGACGCTCAACCGACCGAGCCACCCAGGCGCCTCTAACTAAAAATACTTTTAAAGTCATGAAGTCATGACATGATTCAAGGTCTTCAAAGGTTTTAATGTGATCGGGAGAAATGTAACCAGGACAGCAGGGAGTGAGGTAGGGCGAGGGAAGCCTAGACTCCTAGGCGATGAGGCTGACGGGAACATACTAGGTCTTAGCTCTGGAAGGCAGGCTAAAGAGTTTAGTATTTATTCCAGGGTGATACAAAGGCACTAAAGGATTAAAACGGGCATATATGATCTTACGGTTTTCGCCTCAGTAATTCAATGATAGCAGCAACACGGCAGGAGGTTGGATAGGGAGGAAAACAAGACCAGATTTAGGGGGACCCTCTCATGGTACCTTTTCAGCAGTCTAGACCAGAAGTGATAAAGACTTGCATGCACGCGGCAGGACTACAAATGGATAGAAAGAGAGAAAACTAAGAGTCATGTAGTAGGATAGTGTGAGAGGAATTAATAACCAAATCTTTGTAGATTACGAAGAAGGGAGAAAAATTAATAATGGCTGAATTACCTGGTTTAGGTTGCTGTGTTGATGTAGCACTCATTTAAAAAGGACATGAAATTTTAGAGTATAAACTGATTCCAGGGAAAATAATGAATTCCATTTTGGAAAAATTCATAACGGGGGACTCATAATTTAGAAGTCAAGCAACTCATCAGAGTCATTAGCATTCATGTGGTAACCAAATCACTGGAATAGATAAGATTGTCAAGGGATTATATGAGAAAGGCAGTAGAGGGGCACCTGGGTGGCTCAGTCGGTTCAGCCTCTGACTTTGGCTGAGGTCATGATTTTGCAGTTTGTGAGTTTGAGCCCCGCATGGAACTCTGTGCTGACAGCTTGGAGCCTGAAACCTGCTTCGGATTCTGTGTCTCCCTCTCTATCTGCCCCTCCCGCACTCATGCGTGTGCGCTCTCTGTCTCTCTCTGTCTCTCTCAAAAACAAAAACAAACATTAAAAAAATAATTTAAAAAAAGGCAGTAGAAAACCAAGGATAAACACCAGGAAGCACCATCATTTTAAGAGAAGTAAAGGATAAGAAAAATGGTCAGAAAGAACTAGAAAGAGGACAGTCACTGAAGAAAAAGATGTTCTGAAATATAGGAAAAGGTCGAGAGAATCGAACACTTAGGACAAAATACCGTTAAGAACTGAAATGTGTCCACTGGTTTTAGCCATGATTGATTTGGCAGCACCAGTGAGGATAGAAACCGGATGAAATTATGGGAGAAGTATATGTGATCTAAACACATGGAGAGAGCAGAAATAAAAGCAGTAGACTCTTATCAGTGAGGGAGGAGAGGGGTCAGATACCAAGGGGAGAAACAGAATTCAGACAGTAAGAGTGACTTCATCAAGCTCAGCATTTGAGAAGAAAAAAAAAAAAAAAAAAAAACAAAGAAAACAAAACACTGGAAGAAAGGTAATGGATGAAATTGCGTGGGCGATGGAATACTTACTGGAAAAGATCCAAGAGAAGCTGAAGACAGTGGAATAAAGACTGTGGTTAGAAGCATCAACCTTCAAGGGGGTCGGGAGGTGATGAAGTTCCAGAGGTCTTGATGTGTGGAGGCAGGTTGGTGAGAACGCTCCCGCCTGAGTTCCTCCCTGTTGTCTGTGCAGGTGCTTTCCAGGGTATTGGCTGGAGGGAGGTGAGGGAAGGGGGAGGCTTGGTCAGAAAGCTTGATGTTTAGAATAGCCCCTGAGAGAAAAGGTAGGGAAAATTCACCAAGGAAGCACTGGCTGAGATCTGATTTGGAAAAAGCATAGTGATATTTGCTCATTCATTTACATGTTGATGTACTCGACTAATATTTATCAAGCATCTCCTGCGTCCAAGGACTAACAATGAATAAAAACAGAAATCTCCACTCACTTGGAGTTGGGGGAGTAAGTAAGAAACTTATTTGTGTGCAACTAGACCATCTACTATGGCACTCTGTCCCTGTTCTCTGACTTTTTCCTGGCGGGGATTACCATTCTTATCTTCATAAGTTAATGTTAGCTTTAAATGAGCTGATTTATTTTTTATTATTTAAAAAAAAATTTTTTTTTAATGTTTAGTATTGAGAGAGAGAGACAGAGCATGAGCATGGGAGGGGCAGAGAGAGGAGGAGACACAGAATCCGAAGCAGCCCCCAGGCTCTGAGCTGTCAGCACAGAGCCCAATGCGGGGCTCAAACTCACAAACTTCGACCTGAGTCGAAGTAAGACGCTTAACTGACTGAGCCACCCAGGCGCCCCAAATGAGCTCATTTATTTACTTTTAAAGTTTGTTTATTTAATTTGAGAGGGAGAGAAAAAGTATGAGTGAGGGAGGGGCAGAAAGAGAGAGAGAGAATCCCAAGCAAGGTCCACACGGTCAGCTCAGAGCCCGGTGTGGGGCTCGAATTCAGGAACCGTGAGGTCATGACCTAAGCCGAAGTCAAATGCTTAACTGAGTCACCCAAGTACCCCAACCTAATTTATTCTGGAAGCACTTTTTAAACCATAAAAGTATCCCCGGGTGATAACCCATGACCGAGATCTTGAACACAAGTGGCATAGTTGATGAGTAGGATATATGGACTTAAGACAAATAATAGAAAAGAAAAAAATGCACATTCACTGCGGGATAAAAAATTGTTAAACATAAATTATGAATGAGGATTAATATCAAGCGAGTGCTTCTTTGTGCCTGCTAAGTTTTATATGTGCCTAAAAACGATAGCACCACAGCTCAGCTATCGAGGAACGGGAAGAGCAGAGTCCAGTCAGGGATGCAGACGCCTGGCCAGGGAACGCTCTGCCAGTGCATAAATGTGAGGGTAGGGACCCAGAGACAGTGCTATGAGGCCACTGAAAAGTGACTGGATCCCCCTGGTGTCGCCAGTGAAGTCCTCACAGCTAACCGTGCTGAGGCTTACTCTTGAATAATGTGAAAAGAAGCGAGCGAATCAGCAGCAGGACTTAGAATCACACGCTCTATTTCCACGATTGTATCATGCAAAGACAGGACATTAAAAGTCCTGTGTAATAAATTCGACATTCCTTGCCATAGGTTTCGACTCTTCCACCCCCCAAAAATCCAGTTCCGTGGCCAATATCCATTTCATCCTCACGGCTGAGGCCCCACTGGTCTCCCACCACCATTCATGGAAAGGGAGGAGACCAGATAAAATAGTGTGAACAACCACCCTTCAAACACAGAGACAGTTTTGTATTGAATCGCCTCGGCAGACTATCCGGGTCTCCGTGTTCTTCAAAGTATTTCATTTAAATTACCATTAAAGTAAAATTAAGTTGGTATTAACCTTGTCTGTTCAAATGATGCCCCTGAAAGGTAAGCACAGCCTTCTGACATGCATGGAAATGAAATGATGAATTGATACATGTACCACTTGGGATGGATGGAGTCCTTCTAATGAGTGATCACCTGTGGTGTAACTGTATTGATTGTGTTTGTACATGTCAAATGAGGCTGGCAAGGATGAACTTGAAGAAATCAATCTTGGAACTTGCTAGGATAGCAGCCTCCTACTTTCGCAGGTACTAAATCATGAACTTGCAAAAAAAAAAAAAAAAAAACCCATACACAAAAAACCTGCAAAGTTTGTAAAGTACCAATCTCTTCTTGACACTATTTGGTTTGGCAAAGGATTTCTTGTCAACTTAAAAGACAAACGTGCTCAGAGAATGATTTGTGGAGGACGAATCATGGCAAGAGTTCATTTGGAGACGCACGTGCTTTCAGCGTTGTCCTCTCGATACCACGAGGAAGAGTTGTTTCCATTTCTACGTATTTTTCTTATAATTACAAAAACACGTGGAGAGATCCACATTCTCCTGCCCCCTCTTCTCACACTATAATGATGAGTTTCTGGGCCTCTTTCTTTATGTTGGATGTAACACTGATAAGAAGAAATGTGTGAAAATGAAGGTGATGAAGTTTATTTTTTTATATTTTTACTGGGAAACGTTCCAGGTCTGTGGGCGTGTTCACAGGCGGTTGTACACACGCAGCCCCATCCTCGCACACACACGCACTCGTGCAACAATGTGGCGGCGTGTGTCATTTAGCAGCGGTTGGCTGGAACAGCCACACCTGCCCTCTCGTGGCGTTGGAACTTCCATGTGCGTGAAATACCGTTTGCATTTCAGCAGGAAAACTTCCTAAGGCAGATTTGGGGAGAGGAATGCTCTCAGAGCAGATAAAATGATGCAAGGCCCACCTCCCGAATTTGCTTCCCCGCCATGACGGAAGGGTGCCAACGCCCTTGATTTCTGAAGAAAGGCTTCTGTAACCTGGGGCTCCGGTGTGCAGGTGGGGTCTTATTGACCCAGCTCTCTCCTTATGCTAGGGAAGGATCTTTTCAGGATGTTGGTTTTTGTTTTTGTTTTTTTAATTTTTAAACTTTTTTAATGTTTATTTATTTGTTTTTTTTTAATTAAAAAAAAATTTTAACATTTATTCATTTTTGAAAGGCAGAGAGAGACAGAACGCGAATGGGGGAGGGACAGAGAGAGAGGGAGACACAGAATCCGAAGCAGGCTCCAGGCTCTGAGCTGTCAGCACAGAGCCCAACTCAGGACTCAAACCCATGAACCTCGAGATCATGACCTGAGCCGAAGTCTGACACTTGACCAACTGAACCACCCAGGCAGCCCTGTTTTGTCTTTTAAATAGGAAAAAAAATAAAAAGACATGCATAATGTCTTCATCATCCTGACACAAGAGGCTGGCTGAACAATTAATCTCTTCCTCCACACAGTAGTGAAACAGGTGGTTCAGGGACACTTAGACTTTACGGTAGCAACAGAACAGCACCTACTCACCTACTCGCCTGTCACTTCCATTACTTTCGTTGCTTTCAGTTTTATGTTTATTTTTGAGAGAGTGAGCGTGTGTGCATGAATGGGGGTGGGGCAGAGTGAGGGGGACACAGGATCCCAAGCAGGCTCTGCGCTGACAGCAGACAGCCTGACTCGGGGCTGGAACTCAGGAGATGTGAGATCCTGACCTGAGCCAAAGTCAGATGCTTAAGCGACTGAGCCACCCAGGGGCCCCTCATTGCTTTTAGACCCTTTCAAAAACACCCTCGAAGGACAGAATATCTCATATATTGAATTTGCCAGGGATTCCTGTTTGTGAACATCATATCATCGTATGCCATGTTGGGCTAAAAAGCAAACTCACAGAATTACCACTCTTCTGTGATGATCTGGGCTGGAACATTCCGGTGAAGAAACTGAGACACAGACTCTGTTGGCGTTTACATGGACCGTCTGCCTGCAGTGGGCAAGGGGTGTTACAGACTGTAACAGGAATACAGGAGACTAGCGTGCTCGCCTCCTCAGCGGTGTATCTCAGTTCCTATCAGTCTTGCAATCACCCTTTCTCAACCTTTTGCTCTTATGAGGAGGAAGGTATGGCTCACCATGGGAGGGGCCAAACATGAGACCATTGCCTTACATGCAGGGATTGTATTCTGAATCTATAACTTAACACATGGCTTTTAGGCAAGACATTCTAAAGGAATCACACTAGATGCATCCCGTCCTTACTATCTCAAATATTACATATAGCAAATCTCGGGAAGACGAAACTTTCACCATGATGAAAGACTTCTTGCAACATTCTCCCTTAACTCGTTGAGAAAAAAGAAAGAAAGCGATGCATTTTACTTGGTTTCCCAACTTACAGGCCTATTCATTACTCCTAGTCTCGTTGATGAACAATACTGCAATGTTAAAAAAAAATGTTTGAGGGGCGCCTGGGTGGCTCAGTCGGTTAAGCGTCCGACTTCAGCTCAGGTCACGATCTCCCGGTCTGTGAGTTCGAGCCCCGCGTCAGGCTCTGGGCTGATGGCTCAGAGCCTGGAGCCTGTTTCCGATTCTGTGTCTCCCTCTCTCTCTGCCCCTCCCCCGTTCATGCTCTGTCTCTCTCTGTCTCAAAAATAAATAAACGTTAAAAAAAAATGTTTGAACTCTTAGACGCTCAAAGATTTTCCATCTCTCCTTTTGTCTTTCACCTTAATGAATATTATAAATACTTGAAGAGATGATAGACAGTCAGCTTCTTGAATGAAGTAACATTTATGTGGGTTAGATATCAGGCATATTTTTATCGTTTTACAAACCAGCTGAAGGGCTGGGCCCAAGTTTTTCACTTGCAATGTTTGGATCAGTAAAGGCGTGAAACTCGTTTTTGTTTTTAAAAAGCAGTCTGTGTAGTTATTGCGGCCACGGATTTTCCATTTGGTCCAATATGTCGGTACACTTAACTTTTTTTTTAAGTATATCAGAGTGTTAGTTGTGAGAGGATGGTGTGTGTGTGAGAGTATATGCACACTTTCTAAGTGAAATCAGTACTGAACTCGACCTCCTCGAAGGCGGCTACAAACTAGTACTGATCAGCCTTGGAGACACTGTGGAGTCATCCCTCAGACATAATCCTAGGCTGGGCAGAAAAGTAAATAAAATAAAACTTGAGAACCCCCACTAAGGTCTAAGATTTCAAAGAGGAGGAGTGTTCACTGGAGCATGAAACACAGGGTTCACTTTCCGTTTCACTCAGATAAGAATAATGACACCAGCGACGCATTCTCATTAAATCGTGATAGATTATAATGGCAATTTCCAAAACGCAGAAAATTTGGAAAATGCACAGAAGCATCAAGAAAAACAATAAGATCACCTCGAATCTGCCTACCAGACAACCCATGTTAACATCACACCTTCTAGACCCGTGTCCAGTGTCTCCCTGGGCGTGATTTCCTTAGAATTCTGAGAGCTGAATGGAACTATATCCTGCTCTTCACCAGAATCATTAGGAGAGTATTTTCATGCCACTGAAAGATAACTGAATGGTGAATCTCAAAAATAAAGATAGAGATTGAAAGAGGGGATCAAAAGCACCGCTTCATTAAAAAAAAATTGGTAATGTTTATTTATCTTTGAGAGAGAGAAAGGCAGAGAGCGAGCGGGAGAGGGGCAGAGAGAGAAGGAGACACAGAATCTGAAGCGGGCTCCAGGCTCTGAGCTGTCAGCACAGAGCCCGACGCGGGGCCTGAACTTGTGAACCACAGAATCGTGATCTGAGCCGAAGCCGGACACTCAACCAGCTGAGCCACCCAGGTGACCCTAAAGGCACTGCTTCATTAGGTCATGGATTTTGCTTTTGCGTGAGTGTGTGCGTGCGTGTGTGTCCGTGAGTGTACGTGTGCGTGTGCATGTGTGCATGATAGTTAGGGAAAGTGTCACATTCAAGGCGCTCATCATGTGGATCTTATGTTTCAGTTTTGATGGAATGTGAAAATTAACTGGTAAATAGATTTAGGACCATAGACGTCAGTCATCTGGAGTATAGGTTACTACTTGTGCAAGCAGATATCTCATAATAATTCATTTCACTATTTTAAACTTTTCTCATCGAAATGCAAAGCAGTACACCAAAGACTTTTTGGAACCGTTACATCGCCAGAGTCCCTTTTGCGCATGCGCCATGCTTGTCCCCACCCCCTGCGTCCCCCACCCGGCCATCCCTACTTCCTTGTCCTGCATCATCTCGTATCAAACTTTTAAGTATAGAAGAAAAGCTATGGATTTCCTTACAAGCTAAAACTCAAGTTGCTTGTCCTAAAAACCTAAATGGACTCTTACTATTAATTTCACAACCACAGCTTTTTCAGTAATGACCTTTAGTTCGACGCCTATAGAGATAACTTTACTGTTGAAAAATTGAATTCTACAGCTCAGTGTCTTCATAGTTGAATCCCACCGAATTCCGACTTCCACCCTGTTTCTCTGCTGTGTCCTTTCTCCCTCTCTCTGCCGTCCTCATTCATTTTACCTTTTTGTTTTCCTTCCTGACGGCCTTTCTGTTTTCCTTCATTCTTCCTCTGCTCCTGCTCTCTTTCCATTTGTTATACTTTTATGCAGTAAACTGGCTTGAATGTGTTCAACGTGTTGAATTGCCTGAAATGTGTGCATGCACAGTTTGTGTCTTCCCCTGCAGCCCCGAGGCTTGTGCATTAACAGCCATGATTCTGCTATCAGGAACCAACATATCAGTGCCCCAGAATCTCTGTTACAAACCCAACTTCTCCTCTACAGACAGAACAACGAATGAACTGAAAGCTTCACCAACCTTGGAGAGCCTTCAAGGTGCTAATGTCTGACAGCTGAGAGTCTTTGCAGGCTGCCTGGCAAAGCAATAAAAGCCTTAAATGGTTTGGGGACCACCCAGTCCCTGCTTTCTAAAGTATTCATGAAATGGAATTACGATACCCGCTACCTTGATATAATTTCTAGTTGCCTCAAGCTCTCTCTGCATTCAGTTTGACCTCCTTTGCTACCTTTGACATTGATCTATTCTTGAGATTGTAGCTATAGGCTTTATGTTTGAACTTGAGATTAAAGTCGGAAATAAAAGTCACCGTAATGTCTCTGCCTGTACGTTGACGGGCTGCTGTGGTTGTGGTCGTTTGTGCTAATCCGGGTGGCCGCTGAAGGGTCCGCTTGGAAAACGAGATCTTGCAGGACTTGAGTTGGCATGAAACTACAGTAGGAGGTTGTAGGAAAAGGAGGACGAAAGGAATAGTGTGGTGTTGACACTGCTCCTGGATCAGACAAGGAAAGCCGAGAGTGTTGCCGTCAACGGCCACCTGCTCTTTGTATTTGAAATGGGCCCGTCCAATAAGTTCAGCGAGAAATGACCAAATCCATTTTTTTCCCCTTTCCATTGGGGACTTGCTAAGATGCGTGGCTGGGTTTCATTTCCATTACTGTTTCCAGTCTGTTTGCTTTACTACGAAGTAGCATTGTTTATTTCTCCTATGCCCCATTCAGGAGAGTCCGGACTATTTTTATTTCTCTGTGCTTAATATTCTATATCCCCCTGTGCCCTTCGTGGCTCTTATCATGATCAGCACTTTCCAAATGGGAATAGATTTCTCTTGCTTCTTCTCTCCTGTGTTTCTTTTTTCACCGTTTCTTCCCCCTCCGCTTTCTCCGGGACTGTCCTGCAGGTATTCAAAATAAAGTGAAAGCTGCCCAATAGGAATGTCATGCCAATAGGAAAATATACCTGTACCACCCGGACGTTAAAAGCAGGAGCAGGAGGGAGAGGGAAGCAGGAAAGAGCCTGAGAACCTGTTGCCTTGCCTTTCAAGCAAAGGGACTCTTTTCTCGAGCTAATTTCTACTTAGAAACAAAAGGTTTTTCAGAGAACACAGAAAGAGACGGGGCTGATTGATGCTCCAATTTGCATTTCTGGTCACATAATAGTCTTGTTCAATTGACTAGAGACAGGTTCTTTTTTTTCCTTGTTACAAACAGAAGCACCTGTTCAAAAATAGTTGAATCAAATTCTATTCACAATTACTGTTTTTCTCAAATTTATCTCTGATAACCAAAGAAATAATTTCTGAAACCTATTCGTTTTCTTTTCTTTTTTCAGATCTGCACTGAATAACTTGAGGTAATATGGTAATGGTAAGGGAACATTGTCAGAAGATGTAGTTTATAATCTAAACTCTATCTCATTAGCTGTGTGATATTAAGTAAATCATCTAGACGTCTTGGTCTCCATTTCTTTTCTTACAAAATTAGGAGTTTGTCAGTTAAAAAAAAATCAAGTATGGTCGTCTTTCACCTTTATCATTCAAAAGCTGTTTTTCCTGAAGCAGAATGAGTCTGTAGCCTGGCCTGTTGTAGGAAAGCCACTCTCATGGAAATTTCCAGCACCACAATTGAAGAGCCACATTTGTGAACTCCTGTTTCTCAGACTCTGGGCTGCCATCTGATGTGGCTGACAGAAGTCTAGAATACTCATTGGTGCTTTGGAAATGTGGTTCTTTACTGCTGAATTCTGTGGCATCATTCCTTTTTTTTTTTTTTTTCAACGTTTATTTATTTTTGGGACAGAGAGAGACAGAGCATGAACGGGGGAGGGACAGAGAGAGAGGGAGACACAGAATCGGAAACAGGCTCCAGGCTCTGAGCCATCAGCCCAGAGCCCGACGCGGGGCTCGAACTCACGGACCGCGAGATCGTGACCTGGCTGAAGTCGGACGCTTAACCGACTGCGCCACCCAGGCGCCCCTGTGGCATCATTCCTTAATGGGTTGTTAGTGAGGTCAGGGACTGGAAATGAGAATTACATTGGTAGTGATTTTAAAAAGAGGAAGTGCATTATTTTATTTTATTTTATTTTATTTTAAAGTTTATTTATTTTGATGGGGGGAGGGGCAGAGAAAGAGAGAGAGAATCCCAAGCAGACTCTGCACTGTCAGCACAGAGCCCAATGCGGGGCTCAATCCCATAAACCAGGAGATCATGACCTGAGCCAAAATCAACAGACTGAGGTTTAACCGACAGAGCCCCCAGGCATCCCAGGAAGTGCATTTTATTTAAAAAAATGGCCACTTAAAGTAGTGATTCCTCATGACACTAGACTATAGGCTTTTTGAAGGCATGGAAATAATTTTGTTATTATTATGGTACATTCTGTGTCAGGCACTCAGAAATCATCCATAGGCAGCCAGTATATGCGAGATTGAGAAATGCTGAGAATTCTGATATTTTAAAACCAATCTCAAAGTAATGGTGTTCTGAAGGCGAGGATAATTTTTTTGAGCTGTGAAATACGCACTATACCATTCATTCTGTGGAAAAGAACAAATATAGTCTGCTGCGGATTTGCTTATCTCTGTGATTTACCTTTCTGCTTCCCTTCTCCCCTCCCCCACCTTACTGTTCCTTCCACCTTTGCTCATCTGTTAGGAAGGGATGCAGGACACCCAGGTGAAGTGGGCTTGCCACCCCCACTGCCCCCCGGCCCTTCCCCTAGCCCCCAGCTCACTCCTGTGTTCTCTCCAGGACTCAGCTCTGGCTCGCTTCTTTCTGGAACCCTTCTTTAATGGCCAGCTTGCTAAGATGCCTTGCAGTGTGTTCTGCACAGTATCCCGACCTTACCTTTTCCAGTAGCACTAGTCAGACTCATTGCTAACGTGATGGCTTCATTTGTACAAATTAGGGAAGTATATTCCCAGAGATGAGCAGTGCTCTCTGGAATATGCCGAATATGACAGCTGGCAACACTTATCAGTGTTATCACATTTCAGTAGAGAGCCTCCAGCCTGTTCCACTTGTTTTTCCCAATTTTCTCCTCTCAGGAACGCCACTTTCCTCCACAATGATTTGGGAAATACTTATTCTTGCTACTGCCCAACATGCTTTATAGCCAAACAGAATCTCTCTCCAACTTCCCTTACTCCAGTCTCCCTTCCCCACCTGACTCATAGGCGCGGGTGACATGCTACCCAGCTGGCTGCCCTTTCTTCCTTTGTGCAAGGAGCTCCTGTGGCAGCCAGATGGCCTTAAGGTCAGACCCAAATCTCCATGCACGGGGTCCCTGGCCAGTGTGACTTCGGGCTGTGCTCCCAACATCCCTTGCTACAGATAACTGCATTTTTTTTTCTAGACACACAACATTCAATTTATATCTCTCCCATTTTGAAACGGTCACCTCCTCTTGTTTCTTCTCATCCTTTAGAACTCAGTCCTGAGAAACTTTAGCAGCCTCACTGTATCCAAAAAGGTAATTAGAGAAAGACACACACACACACACACACACACACACACACACCTCCGATGGCCAGGTTTCGGATACGCTGGAAAACCGCACTACAGACTTACTGAGGCCTGTGCACATAAACATAAGATAACAATACAGGAAAGAAAGTGATCTCGTTGGCTAGCTTAGGCATATACTGCTTGCCTGGAGAATGGGATAAAACAAGTTACTTTTTCATTTCTTTCGTATTTATTTTTGCACTCAAAGGTAACTCATAGTTCCCTTTTGAATTCACTGATAATCGTGAGATAGATTCTCCCATCTAATCCTGCGACAGTAAAACACACAGCCGGGAGACAACATTGATATGGTCTGCTGGAAGGATCCTACTAATTCAAGTCATGTGGGATCCCATAATGAATGTGTTTCCAAATATTCTAATATTGCACAGTAAAACACATCTGTAATATAAATCTCAAACGTTTATAATAAGCTATACATTGCAAGACCTCTTGATATTTCAAATAAACAAGGGATACGTATTTGTCATGATGTTAACAAGTAGATGTTCAAACCATACATTTTCACACATATGCTAATTACTATACTATGAATAGCCAATAATTGATTAAAAGGTATTTTGCAGATGATACGTCTGTACAAATACATGATCATCAAAAGAATTTTAAAAACCCAATAGCTAAAGGCAGAGATGGAAAAAAATAACCACACTCCAATTACTTTAATATAGGAACAAAAGAAACATATTTCCTACAAAACACGAAAACAAGATGGGTTTATTGCATTTAATGACACCATTGCGGGTACTACTGGAGTCATATGTGGGAAAACTGCCTTTTACTCACAAATGCGGGAGCCCTTCTGTTACTCAAATGGTGTCAAGAAAGGTGAGTTGGTAAGTGCAGGTAGCTCCAAAAATAAGATAGTTTTGAAATTTATGAAGTAACTATGAAAATATAGAGTGCTGATCCAACAAGTATAATACCAATGGGAAAATACTGCTGACTGCTTTTAATCTCTCCTTTGATATGTTGACGTATGTTAGGTCCATCCAGCTATAGGATCGGGTGAAGAAAAGAAGAAACTCCTCTTTTGTGCACTCTTTATGCTAAATGTTATCACATAGAAGACTGATCTGTCTACTTTCTAGTAACTCTTTATTCATACATCTAGACACCTATTAAGTACCTATCATTTACCTATCTATCCTTTCAAACCTGTAAGATAGTGATTATTCTCCCAATATTACAGATGAAGACAGGGCAGAGAAAGCCCATCATACCTTGCCCACGGCCATCACAGCAAAGTGGGAGCTTGAATCCACATCAGTGTATTCCCAGGCTAGTACCACCTGAGGAGTCTTCTGTTTTTGTGTCTGTGTTTGCAGTGGTGACCACGTTGTATCATAATGGGCTTCCTGAGTGCTGTCTTCTCCAATAGCCTATAGGTGGTAACCTAATTATTAATATACCCGTATCCACTAGCAACATGCCTGGAACTTACAGGCCCTCCCCAGATTCATATTGAGTCCAACCGAAAACATACTACCTGTGCTGGTTTAACTACAGTCTAATCCTGGATGTTCCAACAGTCTCAGTCTTGGAAATGAGGACTTGTATGAACTGACCTAACTCCGCTGCCAGCTCTTTTCCAGTGTCCTCGTTGTTAAGTTAAACATCACCTGATATTAATTCACTTCACAGGAGAACAAAGGAAACTTTCCCCTCATGACTTTTATTTTGGCCAATTCAGTTTCCATTTCCTTTTTTTCCACTCAAATATTTATTTCCCCAACACTCAGGAAAATTTTATTTCTCCTGTTTTCCAAACAATGGCAACCATTGGTTCAGCTTGTAACAATCTCATATCTTCACTGTGGGCGAGTGCGCTTGAAATTCAAGACAAAGTAAATAAATTCTATTAGCACAAGGTTGTTATTTTTATCATTCTAGTCATACATGTAAGGAAATGTTACAATTCACAGTGAATGTTGCTGGCATGAATACAGAGACCACAGTAGAGAGAGATATATTTAAACTGACAGGTGTGTTATGCCCTAAGCTTTATCAGAACATATGGGGGGAAGGTCCTCTTTTCACCAGGGTTCATTGTCCTGACTTGCACAGTAATTATTTTCCCTGTAGCTACCCCTCCCCCCGCAGACTACTAAAGTAAGACTGAAGCTCAGGTAAAAATGATCACCACAGCCTGCCTAGGAACTTGGAGTGCCATAATTCTGGTTCTTATTGGCCACCAGTCCGTGGCTGGAAAGCATAGCACTTGGAGCCACAGAGAGACACAGAAGAGCAAATAAACACTTTCTCCTCTGCCCCGTAACTAGCAAACCACACTCTTAGCACAAGGTGAGGGTATTAAGCTGACAGGTTATTCCATTGTGTCCATTGGGATTGAAGCCTAGAAAAAATGAGTTTATCTCCAAAGTGAATAAATGGTTAGAGCAGAGGTCACCAAACGATGGCTTCTGCTTCCTTTTGTATGGCTCACAAACAAGAATGTTCTTTTTTCCTTTTCATGTTTAAAGGGTTTGGTAACAATAAACAAACAAGCAAACATACAGGCGTCTTTAAGATTTTTAGATGACTACATTTAATTTGGCTCCAATCTACAGCCTAGACTTTTGACCAAAGATTAGCAAATGTTTTAAGGTTTTGTGGGCCACATACATTTTTTTGAGTTTTCCCCCCAACCCCTTACAAATGTAAAAATATAGTATTGTGGGGCAAAAATAGAAACACACGTGTGGGCCAGATTTGGCCAGCAGGGAGGCCCCTGCCCTCGTGGATGGTTGACTCATACAAGAGAATGGAATCACCACATGGAGAAAAGTACTCTATCAACCACGAATTCTTCCCAACAGGATCACCTGCTTTGGACTATTATGAGACTGAGAAATAAACATCCATGGTATTCGAGCCAGGGTGCAGACAGTTCCAAGAAGAACATTCCAAGCAGAGGCCCCGGCTCAGGAGCACGTCTCTAGCATTTGTAGAATACACAGGAGGTAAACGTGTCTGCATTAGAATGACCAAGATGGAGAATATGAAGATTTGAGGCCAAAGAAGAAAGAGGCAACTAGATTTTCATAGGTTCTCATGGATGATTGTTTGGTTTGTCCTGAGAGCAACCCAAAATGGCAACCCACTGGAGAGTCCTGAGTTGGGTAAGGCACAAAGTTACTCTGGCTGCTTCACTGAAAATGCATACAGGGAATCAGTGGTGGGCCTTTGGGGGGGCAGGGGGGAGGTAGAAGACTGTTGCATCACTCATTGGAGCTGGAACCAAATCGCAGCGAAGGATAAGGTGGGGCCCACAGCACTTGCTAATGGATTGACATGGTGCACGAGAATGAGGGAGAAGCTTAAGATGACTTCACATATTTTGTACTGGGTGAGGTTGATACTGAATTGAAGAAAACTGGAGGAGGAATAAGGTTGGAAAACATTACGGGCCCGGTTCTCTGCATCCTAAGTGTGAGATGTATACAGGACCTCAAATGGAGATGTCATACTAGCAGTTGGATAGAAAAGTCTGGGGCTGAGGGGAGGAGTTAAAAGCCTCCCTCTCTAATCTAGACTTTTTTCCGCAGAACCCCTATTTCACTGCATAGGAATATCATGTTTTGTTTGCATTATTTTTCTCTCTTTCTAGGTTGTTTACTCGTTGAAGGGAGGACTGGTTTATTTTTAAATAATTGTGTGTCCTCTACAGTACATGGCACAAAGAATGTGTTTCGCATGAACAAATGAGTGTAGATATGTGAGTCTACCAACGCCAGAGACAGTGTGTCCCTAAGTAAAGTTCCCAAGCTTGTGAAATACAGGCATTGGCCACAGAATGCTTCTACTCTGAAACACAAAACATTTTTTTTAATGGGGAATAGCTAAGGCCTTCAGAAAATAGTGAAGAGTGTATGTCTGAAACATTCACACGAGTTCTCAGGGCAATTTTAGTGCTAACTAAAGTTTAGGATGATTTCTATGGAATTGTGACTATAAGCATACATTTCTATTATGTGAAAGTATTAATAACGATTACATTCCATACCCGAGTTTCATGGAAAACTACCACCAATAGAGCTTTTATTTTTTTTAATTTTTATTTATTTATTTTTTAATTTGAGTGAGCGAGCGAGCAAGAGAGAGACAGCATGCCCAAGAGCCAGGGGGAGGGGCGGGGGAGGGAGAGAGAGAGAGAGAGAGAGAGAGAATGAATCTTAAGTGAGCTCCACACTCAGCATGAAGCCTGCCACAGGGCTCCATCCACGACCCTCGGGTCATGACCTGAGCCGAAACCAAGAGTCGGACACCTAACCAACTGAGCCACCCAGGCGTCCCCAACTAAGCATTCTATTCCCGTTGTCACCCTTGAGATTTATTTGCGAACGTTATGTCCACCTAACTGTAGGAAAGTAGCCTGAATTTGTTATTTTCCAAGAAAAATCACAATAGAAAATTGGAAAGGGGACAATCACCATCATGACGTATGATAAACGTCTGAGTGTCTGCTGAAATAAGTTTACAAAGTGTGCAGATCACCTGCGGAATCTATTTCTTCTATCAGAGACCAAATCAATGCTGTATTTCACAAATGAATTATAGGCTACAGCTTTCCTTAAAAAAATAAATTGCACCAGATATTAGATGGTATCTTTGGATTCACAATTGCACCTCAGCATCTTTTTTCTAGCCTCCCAGGGAGCGCTGCCAGGGGCCTTAAAAGCAGCGTGGTATTTGCCCTCATCGCACCTGTGAGTAGGCTGCGGTGGATGGAAATGGACTTCATGATTTAAACAGATTACCCAGGAAAGGGATCTTCAGCAGGTTAAAGCAATTACTTAGTTTTCCTGGTTGTGACAGATTTTCATTGTTCCCGAACGCAGCCCTCCCCACACAAGGGAGGTGCGTGTTTACCTATTTCTCCCCTTTGGCAGCTGACTTCTCTTTCTTCTTCCCACCCCCGTCAGACATCAGACTTCTGCGCCCATCAGATTCCTGCGCCCACTGCACCCAGCCCCCCTCACATCCCCACACCCACCGCAACGCCAGCCAGCAGGCTTACAAATTAGCAGTGTTTCAAATTCATTTGTAGTTTGTAATTTTAAAATGCTTCTGAAGTTAAAAAAAAAAAAAAAAGGTTCAATCATTGACTATCTGTGAACATTCTTCATTTCTAGTTCTAGTCCATTGCGGAGACAGGGGTCTCTCTCAAAGGACGATCTCCCATTACATAGAAATTTTACCCAATCGTTCAGATTCCTGGAGTTTTAAGAGTAAATGACGCCTGTAAGTTTGGCACATGGATTTGCTGTATTTCAGTTCTGACATGCGGAAGCGTCAGAGGTCCCCATATGGATGCCTGATTTTTTTGCAATTAATAAATAAAAGGGAGGGAGGGAAATGCAAACTGAATATCAAAATCCAATGAATATGACAGTGGTAACTCAAAACGTTAACCGCAATTTTCTCTAAATTGAGTTTCAAAACTTCTTTTTTCTTTATCGCCAGTGGTCTGGGCAGAGCTCAGTGAAAGAATGACATTCCGTGCCTCCCCCCCCCACCCCCCCGCATTTCCTTGGCCACATTGGTTTGGGACAAGATAGATGGTGGGGGTTCAACGTACAAGAAGCATCCTGCAGCTCCCTGTCAAACTAAAAGGTTTAAAAAAATGGTAAGGGTAAAAGCTTTTAAGGACTGTGACATAAATGACATTTGATGGGGTAGAAAGCCTCACTGTACGTACAGCTTCTATTTAAGACTGGAAGATATTCAGACCAGGTTTTTCTAAAATATGTTTTAGCATCTAAAAAATGACTGATGGGATTAGAAGTTGGGTTAGTTTTGTCTCTTAAGTTCACAATCAGCTTTTTTTTCCCCCAGATACTCAAATGTCATCCATAGTAACTAACTCTGCTCCTTCTTTATTTACATTTGAAATGTGAGTGGCATTAAGGACTTAGAATGGCCTCTGACCTGTGGCACAATCTGTAGGATTTGTCCCCTTGAAGCAATATTCATAAGCTCTAATAGGATAGAACTCTATTTTCTATCAACATCACCTTGACAGATATGGACTCCAACTTCATTTATAATAGAGCATAGAGTACATTTAAGTGCATGAATAAACACTTATAGCTAAAAATCATTTTCTTCACCTATGCTGCAAATGGATCCAGGGATTTAGAAAACAGTCTCTTTACTCCCTCTCTTCTAGAACTCAGGGGCCAGGAAAAAGAAAACACAAACTGATATGATTGAGTTTGAGCCACAGATATTTTGGTCCCTGATTCTTAGCCTACTGTTGAATGCTGCCCTCAATCTGATAGCAATTTAAAAAGCCCAGTCCGGGGGCACCAGGGTGGCTCAGTCGGTTAAGTGTGTGACTTCAAATCAGGTCATGATCTCACGGTTCAGGAGTTCGAGCCCTGCATCGGGCTCTGTGTTGACAGCACGGAGCCTAGAGCCTGCTTCGAGTTCAGTGTCTCCATCTCTCTCTGCCCCTCCCACGCCCATGCTCTGTCTCTCTCTTTCTCAAAAACGAATAAACACTTAAGAAAATTTTTTTGAAAAAAGCCAGAAAGCGCCAATGCCAATCAGGAGTAGGAAAACTAGAAGCTGTTTTCAGCTCAGCTCATCAAAGAATATGTAAGTATTTTTCAAACATTAATCAGCAAAAAGGGAATTTGATTCACAACAGACATGATCTGTTTAAAATGCAATCAACAAAGACCATGAATAACAGGGGGTCCCCCTCTTTTTCTAATTCAGCGTACAGTGATTGGATTTTAGGGGGATTCACGCTCATCGCACTTAGCTCGGTATGCCTGCATCGCCACATAGAAAACTCCCATGTCCCCGTGGTGCTCTTCCTGACCCACTCATGCACCTGCTCAAGGCAGTAACAACGATTAATTTCAGTATCCTAACCTCTGTCTCTGTTTTGCTATGTCTCTCCGTGTCTCTTACTTCCTACCCTCACCTCCACCCATTAGCAGTAAAAGTTCTGTCTCCTACTTGACTGAGAAAATTTCACTCACCAGACGAAACTTTAAGTTCTCATTTTAAAACTTGTGTGTCTAAGGGTGTTCTATCCTCATTCATCCCAGACTCCTATAATCAACCATCTGACATTTTTGAATGAGAAAAGCCATCTCACCTCAAAGGTAGTCCTCTTACAATTCTGGACCTTTTCTAGGGGTCTCCTCCTGAGTGAGAATGAAAGAATCACTCACACGGTTATGAAAGCCATATACATGGCTGCCATTATGAAAACCTTCAGTCATGCCCCAGACACCAACACAGAACAAAATCCTTTTGCTTCTATGTCCTCAGTAGAAGCCCATCTACTTTCCACCATCCCTGCTACCATCAACATTGTTCATCTGTCACCCAGTATATGATGACAACTTCTCACGTGGTTTGGTTTCTCAGTATCCTGTCTTCTGCCTTCAATGCTTTCTTCACAGTACACTGGGATGATCCTTTCAAAATGTGATGCAGTTAAAATAATTGACTCTTGGGGCGCCTGGGTGGCGCAGTCGGTTGAGCGTCCGACTTCAGCCAGGTCACGATCTCGTGGTCCGTGAGTTCGAGCCCCGTGTCGGGCTCTGGGCTGATGGCTCGGAGCCTGGAGCCTGTTTCCGATTCTGTGTCTCCCTCTCTCTCTGCCCCTCCCCCGTTCATGCTCTGTCTCTGTCTGTCCCAAAAATATATAAACGTTGAAAAAATAAATAAATAAATAAACAAAATAAAATAAAATAATTGACTCTTCATTTTGCTCTTGTAGAATATCATTTATCTCAATTTCCTTGCGTGATATTGGTATAGACCTGTTGTCCCAGCTGTCCCTTGATTTCTGAATGTTTAATAAAGTAGCATTATTAAGAGTTGCATTTTTAAAAATCCAGGGGGAGGAGTGCCTGGGTAGCTCAGCTGGTTAAGCATCAGACTTTTGATTTTGGCTCAGGTCACGATCTCAAGGTTCGTGGGATTAAGCCCCACATCGGGCTCTATGCTGACAGCACAGAGCCTGTTTCAGACTCTCTTTCTCCCTCTCTCCCTGCCTTTCTCCCTGCCTCTCTCTCTCTCTCTCTCTGTGTCTCTCTCTCAAAAAGCCAGGGGAAAAATGAGGATGTGTTTGATTGTATTTGCAGTTTCTGCCAAATGTCCATCTGGTCACGTGTGGCATTCCTGAGCAGTAGATAGAGTTCGCGCTCTAAAGTCTATTACATTTGTAATGCAACCAGCAAAAACTCATCTCCCTTTCTCTGACTCAACACAACACCTCTCTTTCAATTACAACATGGGGTTTTTGCTGTTTAAAAACATGCATTCAGACACAAGCAGCTAGAGACAGATCACCGAGGTCTACGATAAGCGTGAAGCCTCCAGGCTGCCAGTTGGCATCGTCAACAACAAAAAAATAGGAAACTACAGGTGTTTGTAAAATAAGTATGGGAGCTTAGCATTTATTCTGTAGAGGTTATGAGAGCAGTCTTAACTCCTTTGCTACATATTATTTGTCAGTTTTTTGGTGTGTATCTATAATGATGTTATTGATTATAAACTTTTGTGTGATGAATCTTCCATCAACAATTAGATTACAAAATAAAGTTGCATCTTTAATGAAAACTTAAAATACTAACATGATGTTTCCTTTTCAAGCTGATAATGAATGTGGAACTTACATAAAATGATTTTGTCAACATCTACCATCCAGAATAGGGACAGCAGTGATGTCACAGATAAAATGAAATGAGAAGTCAAAAATCTGCTGAGATAAAAATAATTTATTTTTATAAATTATAATTTATTTTTTAAAATATATTTTATATTTTTATAATTTTTTATATTTATTTGTTTATTATATATATATTTTATATATTTCTATTTTATTTTTGTATATTTTTATAAATATTTTTATAAATTTTTATAAAAATATATTTGTATAGATTTAAAAAAATATTTTTATAAATTATAACTTATTTATAATTTATAAATAAAAAATTATAAATAGTTTATCTGCTAAGATAAAAATAATTTTATTTTTAAGATAAAAATTTTCCATACCTGTAGCTGCAAAAGTTATATTTACCTATAACTGTGTGAACCGTGACTTTTCAATTAGATGGAATGATTATTTTAATACTTAATTTCACTCATCTTCAGTTCCAAATGTTCTTATGAACTAATAAAATCAAAATGATAGAGTCAATTACCTTGGCCCCATTAGCAGACCTTCAAATTATTGAAACAAGGAAATGCTTCAAAGAGAAAATGATTTAGGTGGGTGATAATAAGAATACATATTTTGAGAATCATTCCATTACTGTAAAAAATGCCCTTACTGAGTAAAATCGCAATGGAGAAGAAATTTACTTGGAAAAGAGAAGCTAAAAATGGCTGCAAATTCCTGGCTCCTCCTCTTTTTGAAGGGTAAAGGCTACTTGCCTTCCCCTAGAGTCTGTGCTGGCACGACCAACTTGCTTGGCAATGAAATGCAGCAGAGCTGACATTCTGTCCTTGTGAGGTTAGTTCATAGAAAGCTATCCAGCTTCCACCCTGGCCCCTTCAAAGACACATCCTTGGGGAAGGCAGAAGCTATGTAACAAACTTGGAAATCAACTTTAGCTTCTCCAGCCATCCTCACACAGGCATTACCCATGGAAGCCCCAGTATACAAAATGTGGACAAAAACAAAAGGGCCCCAGTCAAGCTGTCTGGGAGATCTGTAGCCATGTGAGCCACGGCTCTCAAGTTGAGAGCCCAATAATTATAGAGCCAGAAAGGAGTTATGCCCTGCTAAATCTTTATCCGGTCCATTCACCTTCCAACTTCTACCCACCAGCCAGTCCACTGTGACTTCTGACTGAATCAACCAACACTCAAGACGGCCACCAAATGGGAATCCTTGTGCCCATCTTTCTGCCTACATTTATTGTCTGAGATTCTACTGCAAGGAAGGACTTTTCTTTCTCCTCCCAATGTCATATAATTATTCATTTTTTATTATCAGTAGGATTCCAGTTCCAGTCAATAACTTTGGATACACTCATTATTTCTTTTGATTCTCAAATTTCTTAGATTTGGTCCTTCAAGCTGACTCCTGGGTCTTTCTGATGTACTTCCATTGTTATTTCAGAAATTTCTTGGGCACCTGGGTGGCTCAGTCAGTTAAGCATCTGACTTCGGCTCAGGTCATGATCTCACGGTTTTTGAGTTCGAGTCCCGTTTCCTGGGTCTGTGCTGACAGCTCAGAGCCTGGAGCCTGCTTCAGATTCTGTGTCTCCCTCTCTCTGTACCCCTCCCTAGCTTTCTCTCTCTCTCTCTCTCTCTCTCTCTCAAAAATAAATAAAACATTAAAAAAAAAAGAAATTTCATTCTTTTGAGAAAAGAGACTCCCAGTTCATCTCCTTTCCCTTTCTCAGATATGTCTCAGAGCATTCCTGGTTTTCTTTTTTAGTGAAGAATGGTATTTGGAATACAAATTCCAAATGCTTGGTATGTTCACTGCTACTTGGATATAAGTGCAATTCCAGTCCATCTCACATGGAATTTTTGTAGCCTTCCCAATTACTGTTTGTAAATATTTCTCAGACAGAATAATGACTCCCATTATTAGTCACTTACTTCCTTGCTCAGTCAGTTAACATAGTTGTTCAATATAACCAGTCACTTATCTACCTCTCCCACCTATCACTTCTAAGCCCTGCTCCTATCATCCAACTTTTGAACACCAATGTCTCTGTTAGGAGAGAGTGAAGGAAGCAATAGAATTCTAAGTCACCATGAGTCAGGGGCACCTGCGTGGCTCAGTTGGTTAAATACCTACTCTTGATTTCAGCTCAGGGCATGATCCTGGGGTCATGGGATCGAGGCCCACATCGGGCTCTGCACTGTCTGTGTGGAGCCTACCTGGATTCTCTCTCTCTCCCTTTCTCTCTCTGCCCTACCCTGCTTGTGCACTCTTTGTCTCTCTAAAAATAAATTAATAAACAAACAAATAAATAATATGTTTAAATAACCATGAGCCAAACAAAAAAGAAATCACAAGGGAAATTTAAAATATGTTGAACTGCATGATAATGAAGATATGAAACAACAAGTTTGTGGACACAAGTAAAATATCATGGTCTACAGAAAAAATGGACAAATGTATCAACTATTTCAATATTATTTGACTACAAAACACAACTTTCCAACAAACTGCAGATGATTTTATGGCAAATATTAAAATAACACTATATTTAAAAAATTCTTCTTTTGACAAAATACTAGAGACAGACATGGCTGAGAAATGGGTTAAAGAATTTGAAGATGTACCATAAATAATTATCGTACACAGGTCATTTTAAGGTTCATGTCGTAATACAAAATGTTTCTGCTTTTAAATTATGCTTTCAATATACACTAATGCTAAAGTTCGTTAGGCGTACTAAATAAGATAATAAAATAAAAAATAAGTAAAAGCTGAGAGACTGGTATTTGGCGGCCAATTCGTTAGATATTCCTTCCAAAGAGCACAGTGCTGTATTTATGGGTGGAAATTATGGTCAAGGTGTATCTCAGCCTTTCCCACCACTTTGATGTGCCTGTGCTCAGTCTCTGGATTTCTTTCAGAGAGAATTGGCCCAGCTCAGGGGTGCCTTCACTGTGTCCATAGGAAGAGGTGAAATCAGAAATGATCTATGCAACCACTCTGATTAGAACTATTTTAGGGGCGCCTGGGTGGCTCAGTCGGTTAAGCGTCCGACTTCGGCTAAGGTCATGATCTCGCGGTCTGTGAGTTCAAGCCCCGCGTCGGGCTCTGTGCTGACAGCTCAGAGCCTGGAGCCTGCTTCAGATTCTGTGTCTCCCTCTCTCTGACCCTCCCCCGTTCATGCTCTGTCTCTCTCTGTCTTTTTTTTTTTAATTTTTTTTTTTTCAAATTTTATTTATTTTTGGGACACAGAGAGACAGAGCATGAACGGGGGAGGAGCAGAGAGAGAGGGAGACACAGAACCGGAAACAGGCTCCGGGCTCTGAGCCATCAGCCCAGAGCCCGACGCGGGGCTCGAACTCACAGACCGCGAGATCGTGACCTGGCTGAAGTCGGACGCTTAACCGACTGCGCCACCCAGGCGCCCCTCTCTCTCTGTCTTAAAAATAAATATACGTTACAAAAAATTTAAAAAAAAGAACTATTTTAGGGGTGCTTGGGTGGTTTAGTCAGTCAAGTGTTTGACTTTTGATTTCAGTTCAGGTCATGATCTCACCATTTGTGGGATTGAGCCCCATTGTCAGGGTTTGGGACACTCTCTGTCTCTCTCAAAATAAAGACACTTTAAAAAAAAAGTTATCTTTAAAAAAAAGAACGATTTTATACACCCACCAATATATTGGTGGAAATTAGTAAGACTAATTTCTCGTTAGCCAATAATATTTCAAAAGTATATTAAAATATCCATTTATTTTATACAATTATATATATTTATTATATACGCATACACATATATATTTCCTCTGATCACCTTCCTTACAATAGTCATTGTGTCACTTTGAACAACTCAGGATAATGTGTTTTTTTTAAACATCTTTCCTCAGCTTCAACCCTTCGCCTTTATTTTTGGAGGTTTGCAAACTGGCCTTTTTTCATTCCTTCATTTATCAAACTTCATTTGCCAAATTGTCTTCTCCTCAGGGCCTTTGGAAATGCCCCTGCATTTACATGAAATGTTCTTTACTTTGTCTCCATATTGCTAGCTTCTACTTATCTTTCAGGCTTTTGCTAAATAGTTGCTTCTGGGACCCATCCTGAAGAGGGAAATCTCCATTATAAAATCTCTCAGAGATACAAATCCCCCTCTTCTCCCTAGTATTTACCACAGTTGGAATTTTGTAGGTATTTATGTGAGGATATGTCTCACATACCATAAAGTAGCTGAAAAAGACAAGGAACACATCTGTGTTTTCTCACCGCCGATATTAGCCCAGTACCTGTTATTTAATACATGCTCAATAAATATTTACTTGCTGAATAAATAAAGAAATGAGCGACACTGTAAATTAGCCTGCTCTTCCATTCGGGTCCTTACGTATTCAAAAGATCTTGCCCTGCTCTCTCCCAGGATTCCTTCCGTTCTTGGAGGCATCACAGACTGCCAGGCACCTTCCTGGATAATCTTTTCTATAAATTGAATTAAATAAATATGTTTTGCTACCAAACAAGGCGTTAAAGAAAATTTCGATAATATCATACTACCTTGAACGATTATATCAGTTATAATTAATCTGTTTTTAATAATGATTTCCACAGAATTTTGGATATCAGGTCTTTTGATCAAGAATGAAACTTCATCACTTAAAACTATTTTAGAAACTCATCTCTTTACATTTACATGACTTTCCAAGGAACCTAACCTGCTGAAGACAGGTATGCTCGCCTTGAAATAATACCTTTAGTTATGAAGGGCTTTTTTCCCCTTTTAAAAAATTTATTTATTTATTTGGGGGGGGAGGGGCAGAGAGGGAGGGACAGAGAGAGAGAGAGAGAGAGAGAGAATCCCAATCAGGCTCCGTGCTGTCAGCACAGAGCCTGAGACAGGGCTTGAACTCAGGAACCATGAGACGGTGACCTGAGCTGAAATCAAGAGTTGGACGCTTCACCAACTGGGCCACCCAGACGCCCCATTTTTTTATATTTTTAAAAATATTTTGGAATTAAATATTTGTTAGAAAAGCTAGTATTTTCAAAACACCTTTTGTAAAGCAAGGCTGCAGTTTGGGATATCTGGAGAGCAGACTCTGAGCCAGAGTTCAGAGTTGGAGCTGTTTATAAGATCAGCTCACCCTCTCTGGAAGGGAGGGAGAGGAAGCAGGTGCCGGTAAAGTGTGACACAGGCAGCCTGACTCAACTCCACTGAGAGCGGCAGAGATGAAATGACCTGTCACAGTCTGTCCTGCTTTGAACCTAAACGGCAAGACTGTTACACCTACACTCTGATCATCAAGGCACACGTCTTCCCCAAGGGATGCGGTATCTCTCCGCAGCAGGGCAATCCCAGAAGGCACCGCCAGCCAAATACAGTCTTCTGACCACATTTACAGCAGCGGGGCCTCAGGTCCTTCCTCGAAGGGGATCTGCACCCACATCTCCGTGTCCATTACTAGCAATTTGTTATTTCATTATCCTTTCCTGATTTTTCAAAAAAAAAAGAGGAACAGATATTTATTAAATGCCAACTCTGAGCTAGAGACTCTAATAAGCATTCTAAATGCACCATCTCATTTAATGCTTACAAAAACTCCATCATCTCCCAAAATTTTAGCTCCATTTTACAGGTAAGGACACTTGGACACAGCACGTGGATTCCCAAAGGACACACAGATAGAATTTAGACCCAGACACTCTAGCTGCACATGCAGAACATTTTGACCCAACTAATAGGAGTATAGAAAGTATGGCTGCTTTCTCAAAGGAATGTAAAAAAAACATACAGGCAATAAATCATCTTGAATGTCCCAAATTCATTTTTGGTTCAGTGTACCTGTTTCCATTTAGATTTTATTAAGGTGAGTTACATTTGTATGAAAAAGAAAATTTTCTCTAATTATGCTATTGGACTTAAGAGGGTGACCCTTGTAATGATTAATGTTTGATGTCAGAGAAAGGACAAATACAAATACATACAACCTCGTGTGGAAAAAAATAAACCAATATCTCCATCTAAAAGTGTTTCATGTGTATCAGAGACATAAGAATGCAGAATGAAGGAGGGTTACAGAAGTAATTTTATTTTTTACATTTATATCTCACTAGGTAACTGGCAGGAGACATGATGCTAAGGTGTATATATATATCGTATATGGATGTGTGTATATATATATATATATATATATATATCGTATATGGATGTATATATATATATATATCGTATATGGATATATATATATATACACACACATACACACATACATATATGGATATATATATATCCATAAGATTGAATTTAAGGGCCTAATTCTCAATGCAATATCATGTTAATGAAATGATTTAAAGCATACTGCCTTGGATTTTGTAGGCATTTACAAATAGCTTATAAATCTGAAAATGCACGATACACTTATTCCCTTAGAGAGTATTCTGTACAAACCTCAACCAACATATTTTGCTATATACATTAAGGACTAATTTTTAATGTTATTAGAAAAGAAAATATCTAAACATTGAGAGCTATCATTGTGTGGATTTCCCACAGGATATGACAGATGAACCAACATTAGAGTTATTGAAACCAAGAATGGACAAAGCATATTTATGGGGTATAGAAAAGGCAGAAAGGTACAAATTGACCTAGTGGTTCATTTCTATTTCTGAATTCCTAGACTGAAAGGTTATAAATTATATTAAATAGATACAGAAAATATTAGACACAGCTTATTAAATCATTACAACCCAACAACCACCAAAACACATTTATTTTATTTTAAGGGTTACCCATTTCATTATGAATGGTTTAAAAAAACTTACCTAAGGTATTTAATATAATATAATGGGCGGTTTTTAAAAATAGAATAAAGCAAATGCATTTGAAATGGCTTGATATGTTGTAATTGCCATACGCCCAAAGAAATTATTTCCAAGACTTTTATATAAACTGGAGTCTACCCACACCATCCTTATAAATATATTAGTACATCTTCTTAATTCACTTATAACAATAAAATAACTACCACGGCTATTTCAAAGAAAATGGAAAATCGAGGTTAAAGGTGGTAGAGACTTAAAGGGGACTCAGACTACAGATACTACCTGTGTGTGTGTTTGTGCGCACATGTGAACACATAAGCATGTGTGTTTGTGCACACGTGCGTGTGTATGTATCTCACGTATACTTTTTAGGATGCCTACCAACACTGCTCTTCTGAAAAGACGTGTGATATTACAATGCCAATGGCCAAGCATACTGAGAAAACAAAAGCAGCCAGGAGATAATGATGACTAAAAGCTACTTTTCCACCCAAGTGACTAAATGAGAGTGTGAAACTTTTACCTTTCAGCTGCCCATCGGGACTTACCCCAAACTTTTTAACAGATCCCCACGACCACCTTGTACTTCTCCTTAGAACATTTATTACACACACAATAAAAAGCATCATTTTAAGAGAGACAGTGGAGACTGGATGCCATTGTCTTCTCTGGGAGCATTCGTTTTCCTCTCCTTCACTCATTTTCCAGCCATTGCAATACATGTTCTGAGCTTCTCCTACATTTTCACCATAATCCTGAAATGCCCCACTCTCCCCTGTGCGTTAAATTCCCAAATTGTACATGTGGGGATCACCTGAATTACTTCCAAGTCAAACCTTTTCAAGAGGATATTTGGCAATTTCTTGGGAATTCCTTAGTCTACACCCCTAACTACAATTTGCTGTCTCCCTTGGGTATCTACATGACAGGTGACATTCTATCTTTTGTGTTACTTTTCGTATCAAAGTCCTTCATTCTTCCTGTAAATAATGCAAAGTATACTGAAATTCTATTTCCTAAAGGAACTTAATTTGTGTCTGTTTTGTCAGTGATATATATTTTTAAGAGCAATTAAATAGTGAGCCAAAGAATTCCTTGGTGATAGGGAACATCCTATTTGTCAATTTAGAGTAAAATACCTAAGCTCGTTTTCCCTTATGAGCTCGTATTTTCTGCCACATGGTGTGCCTCCAATTTGCAGCCTGGTCTATGAAAATAATGCATTCGTATTTCTAAACACACCCAAAGATTAGAACAGAATAGATTTGTGGATGACAAAACACTGCTGTCTGGATTAAGCTCTGTGGGCATGACTCTGCGTGGAAGCCCGCACAGCCGATAAGGGTGGAAATTTAATTTCTGCCTAAATGGAGCCTTAGTGGGAGAGCATATCTCTGAAGACTTCAGAGGTAAAAATCTAGTGATCATAATTTTACCCAGATGGGCTTTTTTTTTCTTGTATTCTAACTAATCTAGAGCAAAATGTCTTTAAGTGGGTTATTCCCATTGCAGGGGTTCAATTCAGGGAGTATCACACTTCTCCAGCATTGATCTGTGTTGTTGAACATGATTTCCAATTTTCTTGGATTTTTTTTTTGCAATTTGGCAACAGGGTGTTATTTAAAAAAGGGAGGTTGTATACAGAAGTATAGAAGTCAGTGAAACTTTGCTCTTCCAAATATCTTCTATCCTATCATCACCGTGACTGGCTCATTCCCCTAGTCCTGGGTGGCTTTTTTCTTACTCTCTTTAAAGATCCTTTTCCTGCTGACATGGAAGCAATTCACGTAATAAAAACAATTTTATCTCTAACATGCAATGATTCATGCACCAAACAGGCGGTCAAATAGCTGGTTTCCACATCACAGTAAATGAAGCTAAAAGAACAGGTACATGGATGGGGCTGGAAGCTTTAGAAAGCCTGTGCTGAGCTTAGCTGTTTATTCACATACTCAGTGTGAAATTAATGAAGATACGTTTGGTGGCCAAGATTTCTATTACTTTGAAATACTATAATGTAGGTAAGTACACAAGAGTGTGTTTTAAAACACTATTACTGGAATCCATATCTTGTCTTTTCGGGAAATAAATGCAGATTTATTTCCTTCATTAATGAGAAACCTAATTCCATCTAAGATCGTGCAGAGCACAGTACAACGTTAAGGTGTATAGGCAGTTCTGCTCCGCCCCGTAAATGGAACACTACTTAAAATGCAATTTTAATTCCGGTTTAATTCCACCCCGTAAATGGAACAATACTTAAAATGCAATTGTTCTAAAATTTCTTGGCAAACAGTTTCCCTAAGCGTTGGCCCAGTTTCTTCATCACTGCATTTAAGTAAGTTCCCAACTTTATTAAGACTTCAGGCTCTTTGTTGCCAAGAAGAAAACCCACTGAAAAAGTAAACAACGGGAGTTGGGTTTTCAAATAAATTTGGGTTTGCTTAGGCTGTTTAAAATTTGGTTTGGAAGAAATCAAACATTATTCAAGCTTTCAGAGAGATGAATTGTGTCAGATCCCCCATTTTTATGAGCTTTTCAACTGAACTGTTGCCTTTGGACTGGAAAAATTTATTTTCATAATCATTGCATTTACCATTCCTTTTATTTTAAGTAGGCTTTAATAAGTAAAAAAACAAAAACAAACAAACAAACAAACAAAAATGTGGAACTTGCCTTGATTGCTTCAGGTTTTTTTTTTTTCCTTTACCAAAACTATTTGGCGATACTAAATGTAGGCTAAATTGTAATCCCCCAGGAAGTAATTTTTATTGCCAATCTGGCTTCATCTGCCAGGAGACTATACATCATCTACCAATGAAATATGAAATACTTCCTAAAGAAAACAAACAATGCATTCCTTTGTGTTATTTTGGTGTGCCTGATTATAAGAGGATACAAAATACCGAGCATTTAAAATTTCAATCCATAGAGATAATTGGTGTTATATCAGAAAGGAAGATGATAGGAAAGGCTGCATGCTTTTCTAGTCAAAATTGGCATGAAGCCTAGGGTCGAACCTGGCAAATGCTCAATAAAGTCCAAGGGTCACACACACGGAAGATACTTTGCAAAGTCATCTACTGCTATAGCCTTTAAAAGTGGCTTGCTCTCACTCTCTGCCTTTCAACGTCAGTTATCTGAATCTCCTCTCTATTTTTAAAGATTAAATAAAGCGAAAAGAAACAGTATTGTGCTTTGACCATCCATTCCTATCTTTAATCTCTGACAACTCTCCCTTCGTGGCATACTTAATCAAATCTCTCAGGTAGCATTTTGTTGTCCGCTTCTTCTCATCCTGGGGAAAAGCTAGCCACCATTATCAATTAGCTAACTCTGGGTACTTCTAAAGCTATTTGGAAACCACTTCTTAATCACCTCGCTTCCAAACTAAATAATCCCAATTCCTTTATCCTACCCTCAGAGGCCCCATTTTACACCCTTTAATCATCTCTGTGGCTCTTCTCTGGAATCCCTGCAAGTTCCCAGTGTCCCTAAAAGGCTTTGAAACCCAAAACTCAGTAATAATTTGTCTCTCTTTCATCTGTTGTCATGCGGTGAGAGCTGAGGGTTTGGCTTCTCCTATGACCTAGATTGTAGACAACTTCAGGGTAAACAGTATGTTTCTTTGCATAAGAAGCATTTTTGTTGATAGTAATTTCCTATAGAATCATGTACATCATGGATGCTTTCCATCAGGTTCCTTTGTTTTGTCTTGTTTTGTTTATTGCCCTAGCCTCATTATCATTGAGAAGAACACAATGACTCTCGTGTTATATAAACTTATGTAGGTGCTCTGGTCCCTTTTCCTATTTTGATCTGCCACCTAAAAGTGAAAGGTTGTATGTACTCTGTTGAGAAGGCTCTTAACACAAGTCCTATGCAACGTAACAATTATTAAGTATGACTTTGAGTTTTATATGTGTCTTTAAACGTATTAAAAAGGAAACAGGTATTTGTTAGGAAATATTCACCAACTTCGTTTCAAAATGCAAATGAATAATCTTGTCAACCCAAGATATAATAAAGACACTTGAATGGGGGCAGGGGGAAGACCCCAAACATTGATGTCTCTTTGAATTGAGTGCACTTGTACTAAAACTGGCTAGTTGGAATACATGGAAAAACTAACACACGCCAGAAGTAGCATTCATTAATTCTTGGCAAAAAAACTAAAAATGAGGGGCGCCTGGGTGGCTCAGTCAGTTGAGGGTCCGACTTCGGCTCAGGTCATGATCTCATAGTTCGTGAGTTCGAGCCCTGCGTCGGACTCTGTGCTAACAGCTCAGAGCCAGGAGCCTGCTGCACGTTCTATGTCTCCCTTTCTCTCTGCCCTTCCCCGTTCATGCTGCCTGTCTCTATCTCTCAAAAATAGCTAAACATTAAACAAATAAAAAACTAAAGATGAAATAGCCTATTGAACATGGAATCTAGATTTGCAATGTAACGATAAATCATAGAAGATAAAATGATGAACAAGGCATTATGGAGTGTCTTGAAGAATTTACCCTAGAACTGGAAGAATGGACTGAGGGTTGGCTCATGTTAAAGACATGAAAGGAATACTAGTAATACTTATACAACCTAAATTATTTACTAAAAGTACTTTCCAAAGGTATATTCATAAAAATCAGAGTTTTGTTGATTTATTAAGTCTATTCATAGATTCTGAGTTGCACATCAAGGCCATGACTTTATTAAATCCATTCGTCAAGGGGCGCCTGGGTGGCACAGTCGGTTAAGCGTCCGACTTCAGCCAGGTCACGATCTCGCGGTCCGTGAGTTCGAGCCCCGCGTCAGGCTCTGGGCTGATGGCTCAGAGCCTGGAGCCTGTTTCCGATTCTGTGTCTCCCTCTCTCTCTGCCCCTCCCCCGTTCATGCTCTGTCTCTCTCTGTCCCAAAAATAAAATAAACGTTGAAAAAAAAAATTAAAAAAAAAATCCATTCGTCAAACATTTATGTATTAAGTACCTATGATATGGCAGGGGCTGTTCTAGATTGAGCAATAAACAGAAAAATGGGCAAACTCTCTGTCCTTATTAAAGTTACATTATATTTATGGAATAGCTTAATAAAAGATGTATATAATTCATCAGTAGGTTGTATATACCAAAAAGAAAGAAAAAGATATAGCAGGTAGGAGGAGTTGGGAACACCAGGAATGGGTAGGTTGCTTTCATTTAGGGTGGTCAGGAAAGGTCTCTGATATGAGGCCACATTAGCAGAGACATGGAGGAAGTGAAGGAGAGAACTTTTCAGAGTTCTGAGAAAAGGAAATTTGGGCACAAGAATCATCAAGTGCAAAGACTACAAGGGTTGTGTATACTTAGCCTGTTCAAGATACATCAAGGAAGTCAGTGTGACAGCAGAAGAGTCAAAGAGAGGCAAAGACAGAGACAGAGAGAGGATTTGAAAGCAGAGGGATGCTAAAGAGGCCAGATCAGGTCATGCACAACCTTTTAATCCCATGGTCATGACTTTGGTTTATACTCTCAGTAAGATGAGGAGCCATTTGAAGCTTCTGAGTCAAGGATTGGTATCACCAACCTTAACTTTTACAATAAGTCCTTTGGCAACTCTATGGATGATAGACTATAGAACAGGAAAGTGTAGATGTATCAAGACCAATTAAAAGTCTGTTAATAGTTTGGATAATAAGTGGATGGTGGTGATAAAAGTAGAGGAGGTGAGAAATAGTCAGATTCTGGATACGCTTTGAAGGAAGAGTGGACATGATTTTCCAACAGATTAAGCATAGGTGTGAGAGAAAGAGCAGAGTCAAGGGTGACTCTAGTTTTGGGCTTCCCAATGTTGTGTCAGCCCCAGTGTATTGAAGGTAACACTCTCAGCTAGGAATACCTGAAGCCCTCATCCAACTTGAATTACTGATGAAGAGCCCCCATAGACATTAATCCTACCAGGGCCAAGCCCTTGTAGTTCTTATTACAGTCACAGGATGAAGTTCACCAAGAAACCATCAGGGAGCTTTGAGGAACTCGATGTATTACTTACAAGTCCTGTGGGGTACATTTCATGCCTGAGGGCCACATAGTGACTTCACGGGGAGAGACAAATTGAGAGACTGGACTTGGTACCCTGCCTTGATTAGGGTGCAAGGGTGAGAAGTTTGGGGTTTCTGGGGTCACTCATCGCTCGTTCATTTGAAGCATAAGAGCAAGAATTAGGGCATGGGAGAGTGGAGGCAGGGTCGCTCAAGCAGTCAATTATTTAGGTCACCCAGGGTTTTCTGAAAGAGGCACGTCTTGGGTGGCACAGCTGGTGGTATATTAATTCAAGAAGAATGTCTCTCGAAACAGATGCCTCAGCACTGAGAAGTTTAATGTCAGGCACTTAGACCACAACCAAATAAAAGGATGAAGATTCAATGAACTGTCATAGGGAAGCCTGGGTGAAGATCAGGCCTTCCTTTGTTGAAAAACAGTTGTGCTAATCTGTATTAATTTGTCCTGTTCTATAGAGTGATGTGTCTATCCCTTTGCCAGGACCACACTGTTTTGATAACTGTAACTGTAAAATAAGCCTGTATATTGAGTATTATAATTTCTCCAACCTTATTTTCTTTTTACAAAATTGTTTTACCGATTCTATTTCTTTTGCCTCTCCATATTAATTTTAAACAAATTTCTTAGTGTTTATTTACTTTTGAGAGAGATAGAAAGAGCGAGTGAGGGAGGGTTAGAGAGAGAGGGAGACACAGAATCTGAAGCAGACTCCAGGCTCTGAACTGTCAGCCCAGAGCCTGACAGTGGGCTTGAACCCATGAACTGCAAGATCATGACCTGAGATAAAGTTGGATGCTCAACCGACTGAGCCACCCAGTCACCCCTCTCCATATTCATTTTAGAATCAGCATGTCTGTATCTTCAAAAAATACTGTTAGGATTCTGATAGCAATTACATTAAACCTACAGATCTATTTGGAAAGTATTACCATCTTTGTTATGTTGATTATTGCAGTCCCTGACCATAATCTGTTCCTCCATTTATTCAGGTCTTTGACTTTTTTCATTATCATCGTGTAGTTTCCTATTCAGATTTTCTACATGTTTTGTTAGGTTTGTACCTAAGGTTTTAACTTTTGGGGGAACTATCCTAAATGATATTTATTTCTAGTACGAGTTTATATTTATTCATTGCTCAAATGCGCACGTATGATTATCATCTTCAGATAGTGACAGAAAAGTTTCCTTTCTTTCTTATCTGTATGCATTTAATTTTCTTTTCTTGCTGTATTGTACAGGGTAGCATTCTAGTACATTCTAGTACTATGATGAATACGAATGGTAAGAATGGACATTCTTGACTTGTTTCCCATCTGAGAAAGAAAGCATTCGGTCTTCTATCAATGTTAATGGTAAGTTTTCTAGTATATGCTTTGTATCAGGGTGAGGATGTTCCATTCCACTCTGAATTTACTGAGATCCTATACCATGAGTGGTTGTTAAATTCTGTCAAATGCTTGTTCTGCATCAATGGGCATGATCACGTGCTTTCACTTCTTTGGGATCTTAATTTGCAGTTTACTTTGAATAATCTTTAGAATATTACTCCATTCTTGCAGTCCTGGAATAAATTCTGCTTGACATTAGTGTATTGTTCTTTTTATGTGTTATCATATTCCATGTGCTAATATTTTGTTGATAATTTTGGGGTCTATGCTCATGTGCTGACGAGGGCTGTTGTTCTGTAGTTTTCTGATGTTTATTCTCCTGGTTTTTCTATCAAAGGAATCCTGACTTTATAACATGAATTGGGAGCTCCCATATTCTGAAAGAGGTCAGACAGAATTAGTGTTATTCTTTCTTTAAATATTTGGCATTGTTATATTTTAAAAGATTGCTCTGGCAGAATGCATTGAGGAGATGTGCAAACAAAACAGGATCAGGAAGGAGTCTACTGAAGTTATTTTCCTGAGAGATAAAGCTGTCCTGGATGTATGACAAAGAAGAGGGATGGAAATAAGTATATATCACACCTAGAACTCATGTTGGCCCATAGTAGGTAGTCAGCCACTTTTTAAGTTTCTTCTCTGTTTCCCCTTAGCTTCATTTTTGTGGAAGAAGTATAAATAAATCAGATGAATCTCTAGAATAAAGGTCAGCAAACTATAGCCTGTGGCCTGCTTGCATGTTTTTGTAAATGAAGTTTTAGTGGGTCATAGCCATGCCCATTTTATACAAATGGCCTATGGCTGCTTTTGCACTACAGTATTGGAGTTGCCTTTGTTGCAACAGATGCCATGCTGCTCATGAGCCTAAAATATTTATTATCCAGCTCTTTATGAAAAAGAGGACTAATCCTACTGTAGACAAGTCTAAAGATATGAATAAAATTGGTAACTTATACGCAGAGGTTTCCAGTAAACATTTTCACTCAGAATAAAAGCCAACATCCTTACAATTTCTCACAACGACCTACACCAACCTGCTACCTGCCTTGCACACTTGCCCTTATCCCTCTCTGACCCCAGTACTTATTACCTTTGCGTTATTCACTTCATACCAGCCTGCTTACTCTTCTCCAAACATTCAGACAATTTTCCTTCTTGGGCTCTTTCTCTGGAGATTTCCTCTGGCTGGAATTTTCTTCCCTCAAAATCCCCCATGACTCGTCCCTCATTTCCTTCCATTCTCTGCTCCAGTCACCCTCTTCATTTCTTCATGAGGCCCACTCTGACCATCCTATTGTCATTAGACTTAACGAACTCTAAACTAATGTCTAAAACTTTGACAGTCTCCAAATCTATAGAACATTTAAGTTCTCATAAGCCCTTTAACATGGATGCCTAGATTTTATCATCCCCCAGTACAAATCTAGCCATTTCAAGTTGTTTAAAAATCCCCTTTGGTGCACAAAACCTAAATTCTGCCAACAGTATGGAACCACTCAAATATGATTTGAGATTGGTGAGCAAATACTTTGGTAGTGGTCTTGAACACTTCCTAGTTGCCTCTTCTGAAATTCTTCTACTGGGAGCTTGAAAATATGAATTGAACTAGTAGAGAAGGAAAACATGGGATAAGAAGGCCAACGGGGTCAGTGATATATTTTTTTGTACCAAGGGACTATTCTTTTATGAGATGCTTGACATATAATTGGCTCAGCCTAGCAATTAGCTTCCCTTCACAGAAGTCATCCCGTTAGGAAAAGCATCATCCCTGAATTCTACACATGCACCACCTCTTAGATAAACGTCATTCTTATCCTGGGAAGTGTAGAAATGACCATGGTGTTTCTATCTGAGAATGCCAGCTGCGGAATGCAAGAAAGGAGGATGGGAGTTTTGAGAAAAATAAATCATAATTTCATTATCTCAGTTTGGACTTAAAGTTCAGGAGAGCAAACCGTGTATTACAACGTCAGTTTCCAAAAAAGATAGTAGACTGAAATGCTTTGACTTCACGAGGGCATCACTTTTTCTGCCACCTATTCTGTCTTCTTTAAATTGTGTCTTCAAATATTCAGAAAATCATAAAAGAGTCTGACCCATTTAAGAAAGAGGAGCACTGGGATATTGTTCGAGGAGCCAAACTGTCAAATGCAGAATATAGTGAATAGATTTGTTTCAGTTCGTCTTTTAAACTAACTTGCACTTCATGGGAGAGAAAATGAAGGAAAAAAGAAAAGAGAGAAAGGGAGAGAGAGAAGCTGGTTGCTAGGGTAACTGTGTCCTGATTGGAACAGAGAGGGTCGCGGGATTTGATGTCACTGAAACAAGCCTGTCCATGGCTGTGTTTTCTCTCATCTGCTTGGGAACAAGAAGACAAAAATCAGAGAAGGCCTGGAAGAATATTATTTAAAGCAGACCACAGAGCAGAGGATAAGATGTGGCAGGAACTCAAGTATTCTCTCAGAGAATTGCGTAGATAGGTAAGATAACAATGTGCGCTCTTTTCTTTTTTTAATTTAAAAAATTTTTTAATGTTTTTATTTTTATTTTTTTGAGACAGAGAGAGACAGAGCATGAGCAGGGGAGGGGCAGAGAGACAGGGAGACACAGAATCCAAAGTAGGCTCCAGGCTCTGAGCTGTCAGCACAGAGCCCCACGCGGGGCTCAGGCTCACGGACTGTGAGATCATGACCTGAGCTGAAGTCGGACGCTTAACCGACTGAGCCACCCAGGCGCTCCACAATGTTGTGCACTCTTAAGTACACTGCAGTTCGCAAACATTTTGGTGCCTCCCATATTCCTGCAGTCCACCAATGTTACTCCATTCACAAACATCTTCCAGTGTTCCCTAAGAGCTCTCCTGCTGGTGTCTTTCAAAGCGAGATCATTCCTCCCTTCCTAACATTTTTCACATCTTCCTCCTTCCTCTCCATCCCCATCTCTATTTACCATACACCAGAGCTTTGTCAATTGGCAATTTGGGATTTTGGCAGCAGACTGCTAACTGGGTTCCCTGATGGCGGTCTGCTTTCCACCCCTCGCTGTAATCTCTCTCTCCCATTTCCATTAGATTTAAATTATATTGGAGAGCATACACGAGGTGCCCAGCGCCGTGCCTGGGTTTGAATAAATGTTCGTTGTTATTTTTATTGTTCAGCTTAGCAAACATCTCAGACAACATTTCCTACAATAGGACCAATCACCATTTTGGCTATAGGTATATGTGTACACATACTAGTCCTATATATATGTTTACATATATACACACATATATACAGAGAGAGAAGGGGGGGGGCTCTTAAAGAGTAATCCATTGATTAGCTGGAGGGAGTCTGGATCCTCTGAAATGTACTCACCTGTACACACAATACATTTCCACTTTTATCCACGACTGGCCCCCAAACCTACCACAACCACAGCTGCAGTTTCAAAGCCTAACTAGAACTTCAAACTTAGTGCCAGAGTCCACCCTACATCTAGCACCAACCCTGACTCTCAGACCCCAGGTGGCTTCCTGCTGTAGTTCAACAGGATTCCATCCAGCATTGAAGGGTCAGCACGATCAGCCTTGCCTACACATCCAACCCGATCCACTCAAGGCACATCTTCCTACACCAGCGATGCTGGCTGCCTCCTTGTTCTGTGCACATTTTCTTCCTCTGCCCCCATTACTTTGCTCATGCTCTCCCACCCACCCTGCATGGAACCGCTTCCTGCTCCCCTTTGTTCAAACCCAAACTATCCTGTGAGACTGACCCCAACTGCTCCCCTCCCATGGGCACTTGTCTTACTTCAGTGGATACTTTCTTGCTTTTTCTTCTTTCTTTGATGGAAATGTACCACCTCTGTTAGGAATATGATATTGTTGTCATTTACACACTGGTGAGAGGACTTGGGATATATTCTAAACAACCAGAATCGGACTAAATAACTAGAAGTGATGTGTGAATATAGAAAGAGAAGACGAGGACCCAGCGTGACCATTTGCTTAAAGCCTTATGAACCCACTCCCAACTTAATGGGTAGCTAGTCTGGCCAAAGAGAATTATTATTCTATCGCCTACCATACACAAGGGATTCCATATGGAATCAAATAGCTAAGAAACATAGAAAGTTCTCTATGTGCCCGGAACTAAGATAAGCATTTTACCTACATCATACCATTTAAATCTAATGGTAACCCCACATTTTTTATTATATTATATTATTATATTATTTCTATACCAATTTAGCAGATGAGAAAATTAGGTCCTAAAGATGAATGTATGCCATGTCATACACTTAGTGTAGACTAACTAACTAGTCTACTAGTCGGTTTCCTGACTTCAAAATCTACGCTTCTAATCACAGATCCTATTTCCATATATCCCGGATGTACAAATGATAGCAACCCCGATTTCCATTCATACATTGGTTTTACTGTGAATTCAATCATTGATTTTTTAAACTGGCCTGGAAACACCTTGATGCAGAGGTGTTTAATCAAAACAGAGATGTCCTGAGATGCTCACTTAGGGGCTGTCCTGATTCACACTGACTTTGGTGACAAGTTCTTCCCAGTTATTCTCCTGCAGAAGGTTCTTTTTCCACCTTTTATTATCCCGAATTCCATTACCTAGTAAATATGGATGTTTCTTTCTGAATGCTTTGATTTTACAGTATTTTGTTAATATAAAGGATAGATGTTATATTGCCGGATTTTAGGTCTACTGATCCTGGATGTAGGGAGAGATAGAAAGGAATGTATGTGGTTCCAAGATTTTGAGGAAAGCCCAGATTGATCGATAAATGTTCCAGTACTCATGAAAAATGCTAATTGCCACAAAATTCTCCATGCTCACAAAAATAATATGTGAAACCCTCAAATAAAAATTGAAGGAAGTAGAGGAGATTAGAACTGGGGGAAATTATTAACAAGTGGAATGAGAGAACTCCTATATTTTATTTTATTTAATTTTTTACACTTACGCCTACATAGAAAATATAGCCCCTTGGAGCTAGTATGATGGCCTCAAGACCCTTCCCTTTTATAGCAGCCCTCAGAGGAAGACAGAGAGTAAGAAGGATGTGCTCGGTGTGGAGGCCTATTTTATTACTGACATTGTTTAGAATTGCTGGTGCACAATGATAATAAAAACCGGAGTAATTTTCGTAAAGTTTACTATTGTTTTTAAATTCTCAGCAGACGATGCACTCCCTTATTGCCTGTTCAGGGGCAACCCACTCTCCCTAATCTCCCCACCATATGTCAGTGCCTGTTTAATGCTAGGAGGGGTCAGGACCCCAATTTCATGTCCCGAGGTTCTTTGAACAAGCAGGTTTACATCTTCCGTATTATACAAGAGAACCCAAGGGAACCACAAACAACAAAAGGGCCCAGTATGGGTAACAACTTAAAGGCATGGAATTCTATAATATTTAATATATATATCAATTTTGAAAAGTATTCAGAAATAATTTGCCATTGAAAATTCTAGGGTAAATGTCCTAGAGTTCTAGTATCTTCTTTGTATTTTAAGTATATGTGCTGTTGAAGTGAGCACTCCAGTCTTTTCTCATAAGTCACATTATTATTGAGTCTGCTTTTGGACACTGGAATAGATGGAAACATCATTGGCAAAGGATAGAAGGCAAGAAGGAACTGATAGAAGAAAAGGTTAATTGCATATTTCTCTTAATGGAATGATTCATAAAATTTAGGGAGAGAAAGTGAACATAGCAACACCTCATAACCCAGTGGATTGCTTCTGATCAAAATTAATGAGTTGTGATCAAGTTGGATAAATGAGTAGCTAGCTAATTAAGGAAAAAAAAGTTTTGACTGTTCCTTCCAAGTTGGAAAATACATCTACTTAATGCACACCAAGTCTATCCAAGAAACTGTCAGCTGGGATTATCAGGATGGCCTCTCAAGACTTGACCCATCGCCCAGGAGGCCAATGCATGACCTTGATCTCTGTGGTAAAACAATATCTATAAATAATGCATTAAGCATTTTCACATGCAGGCTGAGTAACATTCTTCATATTTGCTCACGAATTCACGCCGCATATGATGCTGCTTCAGTTTTCTGCATAGTAACCTTTAAAACGTGATTACATGCTTTCCTTTAAAATGAGAGGCTAGTGCCTGTGAATTCCAACATAAAGCCTAAAGCTGTGAACTGTGTAAGGGGGAAAAAAATTCCTGTAACATCAAATTAAATGTTTGACAAATTTTTTTTTGATAAAAACATTTTACCTTTTTACTGCTTTATATGCAAAATGAATTAGTGCCAGTCCAAGTAAACCTTTGTTTTTGTTTTTGTTTTTGTTTTTGTTTTCTTGCATATTTCTCTCAGATAGTTCCCACCTAGTAGGGCGTTCTGGGGCTCTGGATTAGCTGACCAAGAATATTTTACAGAAACTGATTTTGTCTCCCTCTAAATCCTCAGCAGATTCTGCAGATTTACACAAACACAATGAAAAGGGGTCCTCATTATATCAGGAGCTTTTGATTTGGTTTGGTTTTCCTTCCAATCATCCTACTCACTGTTAATGGGCAATACACATAAGGCTCTGAGTTTGCATCTGACCATCTCTGTCTAGAAAATCCAGGTTAATGTTGCATAAAGGCATCGCCAATCTGCTGGAAGAAGCATAGAATTTGAAAAACACAGAAGCGACTTCCTTTCTTTCTCAGAAATCCACGTTTACCTTCTCACTTAAGCTAAGATTTCTGGCCCAACAAATTTCCTTTTGTAATTAAACTATATCTGAAAAACAGTAACAAACAAAGAAACAAACCAGAAGACCATCCCCCTCCCCCCAAAATCCCCACAATGCCTGAATTTTCAATATTGTTTAACATATATTTTTTTTCCTTACCAGCTTTAATTGTATATCAGCTTTTCTGAATGAATCTTGTACAAAATGAACGGATTTTATTTGCATGTTTTATTCCATATTATCTTGGACAAGAAAAGGTTGTGTGTGGGGGTAGGGGAGACAGTAAATGGACGCCCAAACTGGGGTATTACTGCCATCTAGTGTGATGTGCCGTAACCCAGAGGGGGAAAAAGAAAGAGTATCTAGGAGACAATTCTATTTGAGATTGTAGAGGTTTTGAGGGAGGAAAGAGCACAACTCTGAAGAAAGAGCCACCAGACCAGTGCCTTCACCATGTGACGATTCCTTCGCTACAAAAGCTTTCGTATATGTGGTCAAACAATACAAAGGAGTCTATTTCTTTCAGCAAGATGGAAAAACTCTGGTCAACTCTAAAAGCAAGTTCTTTATGAGAAGGCACGTCCCAACTGTAAAGGTTGTTAAACAGCAGGCGTGATTTATTCAAGGGAGGAATGTCCATATCCTCTGAAAACAGTACAGATCCTCATATGTCCACAGCTTTCTGGAAGGATGGTCACGTTTGCACACAGCCAGGCAGACAGTTTTAATGGCCATCTTAGTTTCTTTTCAAGCCTTCAGATTCCATGAAATGAAAATGATATTTGTCATTCAAGCAAGCCCATAAGCGGTTCACAATATTTTTGTTGCTGGTAGATATAGGAGGTTGACAAAGACTCACTTACAGGATTTTCACAGTTCAACGTAAGCAGAAAACATGGCACACGATACACGGCACTCTGGCCAAATATTTTATTTTTGCTTCACATGGTACACACATATACATAAAAAGTCAGGAGGGAAGAAACACTGTCCTTCTATAATCTTCCGTAATTCTCCCTTTTCATAGTTTTTTGTTTCGTTTTGTTTTTCCAGATCTGGTACAGATTCAAGCGGGTATTAGCTGGTACCTTTGAGGCTGACATCCAGCACCATGTCTTCTATTCATCATGGGACAATTCTTCACGTCTTTATTTCACCAACTACAACTTCCCCCACCCCTGCTAACATACACACGCATCCCTCCCACCCCATCCTGCAGCGATTTGTGACGATATACGAGGACTTTGGGGCCCTGGTTATAGTAGACACTTTCGACTCTAAAAGCCCAAAAGGCAGAAACCCACAGGGAAAACAAGAGCTAATTTGGAGAATTGTAAGTGTAAAATCTAAGCTCAGAGGAATTGTACGTCATTACCAATGTCAAAGTAACCTAGAACTGCAAGGTGTTTTTGCTGGTTTAAACGGTGACCTGTAACCCCAGGTATCTCATTTGAAAAGAGCACTGCTGACCCATGTGAGCCCCGGACATGCTGAATGAGGAAACATCAGCAGCCATGCTCTTGTTAGAGAAAATGTATGTAGGAGGATGAGTTGACCTCATAGCCCGAACTGGCACAATCCCCAGCTTCTCGGGCACCTTTTGGGTTGAAAAATATAGATGGGATTGTGTGTAGAATGCTTCTCAGGTTTTAGGAGGGGGATTCAGGTAAGTGTTCTTCTGGTGCCCTCCTTACCTGTGAGTTAGGAAAGCAAGAGAAGGAGGAAGAGTCCCCTAGAGAAAGGAGACACATGAAGAGGGGGGTCTCAGGTTGATGGGAGTTTCATAACATGCATAGCATGGGGGAATATTATTTACAGAAATAGTATAGAGTTTAAGCAATCTTTCATCAGCCAAGGAGAAGCACAGATAGAACTATAAGTCTTGGTTCACATACCCCAACAATCTGCCCTTTATAGAAAACTATATTATATAGTTGAATATAAAAGTAAATCTGTTCATTTATCATGAAACGTAGATCAGAAATAAATAATATCTTAATCTTGGTTACCATAGAATTCAAGTTGACCTGCTTCATCAGAGACCCTTGAGTTGAAAATTGAGCTCCTCTGGAAAAAAAAAAAATGTTCCCCTTAGCCTCTGGTGCCAAAGCCCAGATCTCCCTATTTCCTCACTACATTTTTCCTGCCGCTCTGTATTTGTAGGTTTGCATCTGACATGAATAATGTTGCAACCTGGAGAAAACACAGCCCTCTGGTAAGGCACTCACCCAGCTTTTCTAGGATTAATCACAGACTAAAACCCTAAATAATATACTGATATATTAACTCCATTAAAATCTAATTCAGTGGCAATAACTTTTAGAAAGCCAACAAAAGGCTTATGAAGAACAAAGTGAGAAAACACTAAAAAAAAAAAAAAAAAAAAGATAAATCAGTGCTTTGACTGAAAGTAAATCAGAATTAAAGACAAGAGTATGAATTAAAAGAAACCAGTCTCAAGTCCCAATCCTTACCACAAACTCATATATTCTTGTGAGGTTTATCCTTGAATCTACATATAAATTTAAGCAAGTAATATTGATGAGCTTTTAGCTGATGAAAGGCTTGCACATGTTAGGACGCCCCACTCAAAATTTAGGAAATATATCGGGGCGCCTGGGTGGCGCAGTCGGTTAAGCGTCCGACTTCAGCCAGGTCACGATCTCGCGGTCCGTGAGTTCGAGCCCCGCGTCGGGCTCTGGGCTGATGGCTTGGAGCCTGTTTCCGATTCTGTGTCTCCCTCTCTCTCTGCCCCTCCCCCGTTTATGCTCTGTCTCTCTCTGTCCCAAAAATAAATAAACGTTGAAAAAAAAAATTAAAAAAAAAAAATTTAGGAAATATAATATCGCCAAATGGATTCCAGTCCCACTTTCAAAGACCCCTACCTAGGAGTTCCCTTGAATTAATTTTTTGAAGGCTTCTACATGGAGGACGCTCTTCTCAATTGGGGCACAAAGGAGTGAAGGAAATCGAGTATGCCTCAGCTCTCATAGAAGTTGCTAGAATGAAGAAGACATGGAATAGCATTGGAAAAATCATGAGAGGACAGAGAACAAGATGTCCATTTGAGAAGGTACAGAGGGAAGATATGAGGACATGGGGAGAGTTCAGCCATCTACTAGACAGAGAAATCTAGAACATTTTCTCCCTCACAGCCCTCAGAAGGGACTAACCCTGCTGATATCTTGGAATTTGGACTTCTAGCCTCCAGAGCTGAAACAAGAAATTTGTGCTGTCTGAGCCATGCATCTTGTAGAATTTTGTGATGGTAGCCCTAGAAGAAGAATACAAGTTCTGGATCTGTATTATTGACTGTATTCAATATCTGATGCAGACAAGGATTACACCAGAGACCAGGAGAAAGACATTCCAGGAGGCTGGGCCAGGTTGAGCCAGGGCACCAGGTGGGAAGTCACAATGCACTTCTGAGTCCTGACTCAACGTGACCAGAGGTGCCACTCACATCATCCCTATGTCTCAGAAGTTGCCATTCTTGTGATTTCAATCCTGATTTTATAGGAGAGGAAAATCCTGATATTCCACCAGAAATGCTGTTCGTCCAAATCTGATATTTAAAAGAGTTTTGGACACAGACAAAAAAATATATGAAAAAAAAGAAATGGGTGAGAGAAGATATTTCTGAACACCTTTTCCCCATTGTATATAGTACTCGGCTAGATCTAGTTAACATTGTCAAGCTTCTAGACAAAAAAATGGGAAATTCTGTAAGATAGACAGTATTTGGTTTCATTTAACTGCTGTCTCCGTTTTAGCATTTCACCAAGAAACAAAAATTAACATAAATATTAAAAATAGCAAAACTGAAAGACTAGAAGAAAATGACAATTTTTGGTCCCACAAATTGCCTGTGTGTGTGTGTGTGTGTGTGTGTGTGTGTGTGTGTGTGTGCAAACCTGCACTAATTTTCCCTGGTCTGATTAATGTGGTCTGTGAGGCTACCAAATGCTAGTTTGTAAATCTGCTGCACAGAGCAATGAAAGAGTATTTGTGTAAGACTCACACATGGTGATTCAAGTTCTCACTGCAACCATTCACATTGTGGCTCTGGGTCAGCTCTTCCTTCTGAGCCTCAGTCACTTCATCTGTACAAGTGTGAATTTAAAAGACCCATCTGGCTTATCTTAAAAGGTTACTGTGAGATCCAGGTGGCATTCTGCAATTGAAAGTGTTTGGCAATAGCAATAGTATGATATTGATAGCAGGTCCCTGGGTCACTATCTTTTAGAAGCATATTAAAAATACTACCAGTTGTAGCATTCAAGGAGCAGTACATTTCAATATCCTTCTTGCTGATGGCATCGGAACCATTGCTTGTACTGAGCGCTGTGTTTTTCAAGGAATGTCATGATGTAAAATCAAAGGCGTGATCTTGATACCTGAGGTTCTCAGTGCTATTCAGGAGTGGATCGGTAGCTTCAGGTAAATACCAGAAAGCTTCATGCTTATTAAAAACAAAACCGAAGCCAAAGCCAAAGCCAACGCCAAATAACAACTCATCAATGTTTTATACACGCAATAATACCAGTTACCTAATATCACTCAGCTAAGGTCCAGGTAATTAGCAGATTGAAGGGGAAAATCTAGAATCTAAGACTTTAATCCACAAAAATAACTTAAATGTACTTTTGGGGGGGTCCATGGAGACCTTGCTGAAGTTCTAAAGAAGTAAAGAAACAGACTACCTGTTTACCTTGGCCTCTGTGTTACTCTCCACTCACACTCTCCTTTAGATGGCTGGTGCCTTGGCGATGTGCATCAGGTTTCATCCCATCACAAACTCCCTTAGACTACTCTTAGTTTTTTAATCTGACAACTGCTATTTGAGAATGACTCTTACAAAGCACCATGGTAATAACAATTACAAATGCAGAGTTGGAGGTCAGTGGAAGCTGTGGATAGGCATACAATTTTCTATGAAATTCTCAGTGTGTTTATGGAGATGTAGATCATATTTTAATACTACACTTGAGGAGTGAAATGATCTCCATCTAGGGATATCAACAGGAAAAGATTTCATTTCACTGGTGTCACTGAGGCTGGATTTCACAGAATGGAAAGAATTGGGCCTTGCAGAAATGTCAGAAGCTTTCAGGCTCAGGGAACAGCATGAATCATCCACGGAGACCAGATAATACAAAATGGTTATTGAGGAGTGGAGACACTTCTCCTACTACTATGAATTGGGCAAGGATTACCTGGGACCAAACTGTAAGTGATCTAAGGGAGTCTGACATCCTTTTCTTACCCAAATTATTAAAAGTTATTGATACAAAATGTTCGTTTAACAAGGCGAACATAGGGAGAGGCTGTAGGTTGGTAGTCAAGGTTTCAGTGAGGATTTGTACCTGGAGAATAACAGGAAAAAGGGGATACAAAAGAGCTGTAACAGATGTAACTGGTGTGGCTCATTCATGGAATGCACGTGGACATCATGGCCACTGAATGAATGTGACAATGCACTTGAGTGGCCCCAGAAATTCCAGGCTGTTAGCCCGAGCGAAGGCCAATCTCAGGGAGAAAAGATGGTGGAAAAGGCAGAACTCAAAACTCCCCCTTCTTGCTCATAAACGTACGAAGGAAAGAATTCACTACTCCTCCCAGGGTAGGGCTGAGTCCTAGAGGGGCAGAGAGAAGTCAGTAGGATGTGTCTGACTGGGAGCACCACCACTTGATAACAGGAAAGAGAGGGTGTTTCCTGCTGCCCCCATCTGAAATGAATACACGGCCAATCTCAGGGAGAAAAGATGGTGGAAAAGGTAGAACTCAAAACTCCCCCTTCTTGCTCATAAACGTACGAAGGAAAGAATTCACTACTCCTCCCAGGGTAGGGCTGAGTCCTAGAGGGGCAGAGAGAAGTCAGTAGGATGTGTCTGACTGGGAGCACCACCACTGGATAACAGGAAAGAGAAGGTGTTTCCTGCTGCCCCCATCTGAAATGAATACACGGCCAATCTCAGGGAGAAAAGATGGTGGAAAAGGCAGAACTCAAAACTCCCCCTTCTTGCTCATAAACGTACGAAGGAAAGAATTCACTACTCCTCCCAGGGTAGGGCTGAGTCCTAGAGGGGCAGAGAGAAGTCAGTAGGATGTGTCTGACTGGGAGCACCACCACTTGATAACAGGAAAGAGAAGGTGTTTCCTGCTGCCCCCATCTGAAATGAATACACGGCCAATCTCAGGGAGAAAAGATGGTGGAAAAGGCAGAACTCAAAACTCCCCCTTCTTGCTCATAAACGTACGAAGGAAAGAATTCACTACTCCTCCCAGGGTAGGGCTGAGTCCTAGAGGGGCAGAGAGAAGTCAGTAGGATGTGTCTGACTGGGAGCACCACCACTTGATAACAGGAAAGAGAAGGTGTTTCCTGCTGCCCCCATCTGAAATGAATACACGGAAAAGAAGACGGCCAAAGACCAATCCTTCATTAACACTCAGACCTGCTCCTCTCCCAGCAGTCCCCATGTCAGTCATTGTCACATCTTCAGGCTCAACTACTCATGTCAGATATTTAGAAGCCATTATTAGCACTCTCAACTCCTTTGCTTGACAAGTTCGGTCTATCTCCAAATCTACTGGTTTAATCTCAGAATTGTGTCTCCTTCTGTCCGTCTCCATGCCACCATATGGACCAGGTCTGGGCCACCATCATGAAGCTGACGTGGTGTCCTTCCTGGCCTTCTGGCTTCTACTCCTGTCTCTCTACCCTCAGTTCACCACACAACAGCAAGGATGAGTTCTTTTATAACATAGGTTGGATTCTGTCACCTTATGCTTCCGATCCTCAAAAGCAGCCTCCAAATTCTAACCACAGCTTGCCAGACCCTCAGTTGCTCACAGTATGGCCCTGCCCACATCTTTTTGAGTCTCCCACCACACTCCTTATCACTCTCGACCACATAACCTCACTGGCCTCCTTTCTCTTCTCAGGGTCGAGCTCCTGCTGGCCTTACGGGTCTGGCCCTTTCCACTGCTTTTGTCTTGAATGCTTTGTTACCGATCCTTGTGACACTGGATCTTTCCCGCAATTTCCAGATTCAGCTCAGATACCATTTCCTCAGAGAGACCTCCTTCCTCCTGAAGGAAGACCTACTTCATCATTTCAAGTAGCCCCATGTCCTACCCCTCAGTCACTGCCTACAAGGTCACCTAATTTTATTGTCTTTACAGTACTTATCGGTATGTTTGTTAGGAACATCATCAAAAAGACTTGTCTGCCAACTGACCCTTAGCTGAGCCTGGGCCCTGGGAGACGCCTTACCCCTTCCCTGTCCTGGGAATGTAGGCTCCCGCTCCCAGAAACCGCACAAGTAGAGGTGACTGAGCCCAGTTAGGGCTCCTTTATAAACCCTCAAGATTTGGCAAGTAGGTGCAGGGATCCATTCATCTTGCAAGTTCCCCTTGCTTCTTAAAACTGCAACCTAGAGTGGCCTGTCTCTTTCTTGGGTCTCTATCTGCCCTCCCCATAAGGGGGCAAGTTTCAGATCCCTCCAGGGAAGCTTCCAAGAGGGCTGTGAGCCAAAACTGTTCAAGTATCTTGTTTATGTGCGTGTTAATCATGTATTATTCTCCCACTGTACCCCCACCCCACAGCATACTGGAGATTAAATTGCATGAGAGCAAGGGCCTTTGCTGTCCTGGCTGGAGTCTTGCTCCTAAAATATTGATGCTTAAGTGAAAAGAACAACATAAGACAGGGAGATCTGAGTAGAGCTATCTGGACAAAGGTGTCGCCAAGGGAGACTTGGCCGGGCACACAGACTGGTGGGGAGGAACCCTGTGGAGAAGAAGGCAATGGAGATACGTTGCTGGAATGAGGCTTCGTACGCATGAGGAGGTAAAACACTTAATATGAGGACTGATTTATCTGGAGGATAAGACCCAGTTCTTTCTCACAGGTACGAGACTTCCGTGTCTCCCCTCAGGAATCTGCTCCCCATTAGCAAAAGGGATGGGCTAATCGTGCCAGACTTGCAAACAACACCTTGGCCAAAAGGAAGTTTCCTGTTTTCTGTTGACTGGCTGTATATGTCAGATGCCCTGAGCACTGGCCCCTGAACTCCCAACATCTGGTTAAGAATTAACCAGAGCACTGGAGGGCGCCTGGGTGTCTCAGTTGGCTAAGCGTCCGGCTTTGGCTCAGGTCGTGATCTCACAGTTTGTGAGTTCAAGCCCCGTGTCGGGCTTGTTTCGGATTCTGTGTCTCCCTCTCTCTCTGCCCTTCCCCCCACACACACTCTGTTTCTGTCTCTCTCAAAAAAAGTAAACGTTAAAAATTTTTTTTTAATTAAAAAAAAATTTTTAAAAATTTAAAAAAAAATTTTTAAAAATTAAAAAATTAAAAAAAATTTTTTTAATGTTTATTTATTTTTGAGACAGAGCATGAACAGGGGAGGGTCAGAGAGAGAGAGGGAGACACAGAATCTGAAGCAGGCTCCAGGCTCTGAGCTGTCAGCACAGCTGACAGCTTCCTTAATAGCGCCTTTTAGATGGGACACATGCATAGTTCACCCCGTAATCCAGCTGTTACAGCCAGTCGTGTGAGTTTAACAAGTGAATGTCAGGATTGCATTTTAGAAGGAACCTTAAAAATCATGTGGGCCAGCCGCTACCCATATCACAAACGACCCACCCAGCCTGTATTACAAATGAAGAAAAAAACCCCAAGAGTTTGACTAAAACTCTCCTCTCTGATTCCTAATGGAAGACTGTTCCCATGCTTCATGCCATGAAGATAAAGCCAAAAATCTTTGCTGTTATCCGTTCCTCTTCCTTCTCTGCCCCAGGAAGGTCCCAAAGTGCCATATAAGCTGGCACAAACAAAGCGTGGTGGGAATCCCTCCTGTGGACGTCGGCCAAACGACTTGAGTGTTTCACTTCAAATTCAGCCAACCCCAAGGAAATTCTTTTCCAAGTTTCTCAGGCCTCGGTCCTTTTTCTTGGTGCACTGAGCCCCACTCTTTCAAAGGCTGCTCAGAATACATCCCCCAGGGAAGGCACAACACATCGGCAGGCTGGTGTAGACAATCCACCCGTGCATATAGTGCATTCTTCATATAGTGTTCATTCTTCCTGCTAAATCCAGCTTTTAGGTTTTCAGACGTGACAACCCCCTCTGTTCTCAGCACTTGTGGTTGTGTGACTATGATAGGCACAGCATTAAGAAACGTCACCCGCACACTTCCTTGGTCACCTGCGCAGAATCTTCGGGAGATCGAGGCTTCTCTCTAAGCTCCGGGAAGTGTCTCCTTTCTCCAAGGAAACCCATCAAAGACGAAAGTCCCTCCTCCGAAGGTCACCCAAGAAATACGAAGAGAGGCAGAAAAGGAGACGGGAAAGGGCGTCACTGCTGAGTGCATTAGCCACGTGTGTGTTTTCCGAGTGCCCCACTCCCCGGTGGCCGCGTGCCATGACGCTAACACTGAAGGGTGACACCGGAGTGTGTGATGTGCTGGGCTGTCCGATTTGTCAACTCGAGATTATCTGGTGGAAAGGCAGTTGTCTGTCCCTGCCGCCGTCCTCCCCTCCCCCTGTACTCAGAACACAGGGATTTCTTCTTATCTTCGAGGTCCTTGCTGACTCTTTCTCGTGGTGTTTTGTCTGCTAGAATCTGATTGAAGAGTGTTTCTGTTCCTCCCCCCACAGCACACCGGCAGTCCTGACGCTTTCCTGACATTTCTAAACGACTCAGCCTCTTCTTGCCAACTCCCAGTTGCTCCCTAAACCTTTTTAATCCCGGAGAATGCAAACTAATCTACAGAGAGGAAGGCGCCAGGCCTGGTCTGGCAGCCAAGCTAGGAATGTCAGAGTGGGGAAAATGATAAATACACCTGCCACAGAGAAAGAGAGAGACACGGCCAGACTCCACACCGCAATAAGGTTATTTAATGTACGGAGATAGGCAGGACACTCTCCAGTACCCTCGAGTGCAAACTGCATGGAGGGGATTTGTTCAGGAAGAAAAATGACAGCTATTAATAATGTGCACAGTCTGGAGGCGGCCATGTTTAGGAAGACAGGCAGATAGGGAGCAGGAATGTTCCTGTGTCCCCTCAGACCACTCTCAGGTTTTCTCTCTTTGATTCGGGGTCGCAGAAATCACTCGTGCCTTGTGAATCACCTCTGTGCTGTGGAAGGAGAGGAGTGGCTGCCTCCTTCATAGAAGCAGCTGGGTTACGTTCGTATCGGGATGGCCCAGAAGCAAAAGCCTGTCTGTACTCTGTATTTTTATCCCTCCCAGAAGCGGTGTGGGGGGCAAAGCACTGAGTTCTGAGTTACATTTGAATTGGAAAATTGTGAGACTGCTTCCACCATCTTTTTTTTTTTGTAATGTTTATTTATTTTTGAGAGAGTGCAAGCAGGGTAGGGGCAGAGAGAGGGGGACAGAGGATCCAAAGCAGGTGTTCTGCACTGTCAGCAGTGAGCCAGGGGCTTGAACTCATGAACCTCGAGATCATGACCTGAGCTGAAGTTGGACGCTCAAACAACCGAGCCATTCCGACGCCCCAACTGTCTTTCTTTCTTAACTCAATCCATCGTGCCATGACTATGGCCTGATTCCATGTTTCCACGTAATTAAGATACAGGCACATGACTTTATGTGTACTTGTGCAAACACACACACACACACACACACACACACACACCAATGCAACCTTCTGCTCTTTCAATCAAAGGCAGCATATCTGGGACTAGAGACTTGGAAGGGGGCTCAGGAAACAATCACAGCCTAAATCGCAGAAAAAAAAAAAAAAAAGAAAGATGGAGGTCTGCAAGACTGCCTTAACCAAATCTTTCTAAGATTATAAACTCCTAGAGGGCAGAGACCACATCACTTCCCTTAATTTTAAACCTGAAGATAAGGAGCCATATGTAGTTAGAGAGTTGGGGGAAATTATTTGGATGACAATAACATTGACAAGACAGTTGCAACTGTTAAATGAAATTATGACATAGGCAATTTAGTCAGTTTCTTAGAGCAAAATGAGATTGGTGGATACATAAATGAATAATGACAGACTGAATACTGAGAACTAAACACTTAGGCACCACAGGAATATTGAACTTAAATCAAAAGCCATTCTTTCCTTTTCTATGAATACAGAAAAATCAACTAGAAACTAGACCTTCATATGGAATCAGAGATTCCAGAGAGTCGTCTTCTTCTTCTTCTTCTTCTTCTTCTTCTTCTTCTTTTATTTTTATAAAGGAAATATGGCCACAATTCTATCAAATTTACCTGAATTGAAAACAATGTAGCCTAATGAATAATATGTATCTATTCTTTCAAAATGCTGGTCTTACAGCAATATCATAAAAAACAAAATAACCTGATTTCCTATAATACTTTCTTTAAACTTTTTTTAATGTTTATTTATTTTTTAGAGAGAGAGAGAAAGAGAGAGAGAGAGAGAGAGAGCACAAGCAGGGGAGGGGCAGAGAGAGAGGGAGACACAGAATCCGAAGCAGGCTCCAGGCTCTGAGCTGTCAGCACAGAGTCTGACGTGGGGCTCCAACCCACGAACTGTGAGATCATGTCCTGAGCTGAAGTCAGACGCTTAACCAACTGAGCCACCCAGGCACCCCTCCTATAATAATTTTTATATGGAAAAATCAAAGTATGTCTTAGGTCCCCAAAATTAATTATGAGTTATTCTGAAGCATACACTATAGCTTTAAGAAGTAGATTTTAGGGGTGTCTGGGTGGCTAGGTTGGTTAAGCATCCTACTCTTGATTTCGGCTCAGGTCATGGTCTCACAATTCATGAGTTCAAACCCCATATCGGGCTCCCAGCTGACAGTGTGGAGCCTGCTTGGGATTCTCTCTGTCCCTCTCTCCCTGCCCCTTCCCTGCTTGCACGAGCTCTAGCTGTCTCAAAGTAGATAAATAAACTTAAGAAAAAGAGATAGATTTTATAAAACATTTTGTAATAATATAAATACTAGCCACAGATAAATTTTTCATTTAAAAATTATTTTTCTTTGACATTGAGGCCATTACATTTCAATGTTATAGCCACAAAACTCAAAGAAAATGTGTGTTACTTTATATTTCTGTTCTAAAGCTAGTGGAAGCAGCCAATTGGCCACTGAAATCAACAAACACCAATATCTGATGCAGTATTTTTACAGTTCTTACAAATTCTAGAACCAGACGTTGGGGAGTTTTGATCAATGCTAGACAACAGGAAATTGAACTCTTTCCAGAACTTTCCATCTTTGAACTCTTTCTGAGTAGCTTTTACTGAGAAAAAAACAAATCATACTGACTTCATGTAAGAGGAAGGGAAAATCTTGGAAAAATGTATTTAAAATTGTAACATTTTCTAAATACATAAAAATTATATTATTCATTATTGTATATAATTACATATTTGTGTATTCAATATGCATTATAGATAAATATATGATAAATAAACATTATGTATATCATATATAATTACTTTGGATAAGATTCATTGTGCTCCCAAGTCAGGCTCAGGGTCTTGTGAGTTTCTGAAAAAGGGAAATAGATCTTGAAAATTATCCAAGAAATGCTATCTTATCATAATAACATTTTATTCCCCATGATCCAGAAAAGATGAAATTCATCACACAGTATGCAGGGCTCTACCTTCGAAAAGTCAGTGAAGATGCTCATGATAACTCTATCTCCTAAGGTGAACCCATGAGATTTCCAAGGCATTGTGTCAGACTTCTGCATTTGTTAAAGAAATATCATGAAGTTCATCAAACTCAACACAGAGTTATTGAGCACTTATTAAACACCCAACCTGAGTACTCAGAACACTCAAAAAAGCCTTAAAAACAAAATTCCTCCCCAAATGCTTCAGAATCATCATGATACCTCAGGTATATGTCTAGTGAGACAATATTTAAATGCCCAAACAATATATACTCACCTTACATAAATCTATCTCAGCAATATCATTTAAAAATTAATCAGAAAAAATGTATTTCATTTTTGGTCAACTGAACAGTTCAGTGGCCTTCTGTCTACTGAGACAAAATTTTTTTATAGTCTTTTAATAAAAATATCTTATCCAAGTAAGAGGGACATGGGTTCACTGCAGGAACGACAGTGTTTCAGGAACTCAGAGCAGATATTAGGAGATCAAATAACTTCTTTCTGATTGATGAAGAATAATGTATTTCAAAAGAATGTGTTAGAATCCTCCTTCCTGTTTTTTCTGTTTCACATCTGCATACTCCTTAAATCTCCACTGTACTTCTACTAGAGGAATTCTGATCAATGAAATCTTGTGAAAAATAGCACAGCAAATAATATTAAGACAAAATATTTTAACTGAGTCAATGATTTCTTCTAATAACAAATTTGAATATAAACTTACTTATTCATGTTAAAAATAAAACAAATAATTCCTCATGTATGAAAACATAAGGTTTAAGTAGAAGCCACAACAATCCATACAAACTGTCTGAAACTGACAAAATTTGATCTCACATTGCCCACTACAATAAGCAAGCATTATATGGTTTGGGTTGAAGTTGGTTCCAATTCAATAAAACATCGTTCTATGAAACTTGAGATTATACTGAAATAGTTTATCCAATCCTATATCAAGGTAGAATTATCCTTACTACCATGTTACAGAAGGCAAGAATAAGCATCTGTATGAAATTCATAATTTTATGTGACCAGGAACATAATTATAATTATTTTCTATTAAAGGCACAGGTCAACAATTTGAAGACCATTTTTCATATCCAGGTAATACTACAATAACAGCAATTATTTGCCTTGGCCATTACTTGACTCCGACCTGGGGTTATTAATCGCATATTTACTCTCCACTCTCCCTTATGTAAATGTGTTATTTTAAAAGTACAAAAGACCACGTTCAAGCATTTAATTAGAACACAGGCAAATGTTACTTCTCAAGAGTTGCTCCACATTCATAGCTACGTAATCACTTCTTCTGCTACCTTGTTATTGAAGCAGAATGAGTTTGGAATGACAACTGAGAGATTAGGAAAATCTAAGAGAAAACAATAACATAGGAAGGGTCTCTGATGTAATACCCAGAGAAAGAGGTGGGCTATACCACATAAAAATTATTACTTTAACTAAGTCAACATCCTAGGCAAGGAAAATACCCAAGAATCACCTCAATTGGTGTGTTGAGTTGGTAAAAGTCTATAATTCCCATTTTATTCATGCTGCTTTTCAATATTGCCAATTTTTCGTAGTATCTATTACTTTAAAAAAGCGAAAGTATATCTTATATTAAGGATTTTAATCTTTTGTATTAGTATAGTACAGACAGCAGCATATATTTGTATATGTGTGTGCACGTATATATATATATATATATATATGTATGTATTTATAAGCATGTGTGTTTATAAGCATAAATCGGTGCTAATGTGTTTCAGTTTTACTAAGTTTCTGAATGGTTTTATTTTCATTCTTATAAAAAGCTCCCTTGGGTGCCTGGGTGGCTCAGTCTGCTAAGCATCCAACTTTGGCTCAGGTCATGATCTCACAGTTCGTGAGCTCAAGCCCCGCATCGGGCTCTGACCTGTAAGGGCAGAGCCTGCTTCAGATCCTCTGGTCCCTCTCTCTCTCTGCCCCTCCCCACTCACGTTTGCTTTCTCTCTCAAAAAGAAATAAACATTAATAAATAAATAAATAAATAAATAAATAAATAAATAAATAAATAAATAAAAGCAAAAAAGCCCCCTTAAAGTAACTGTCTAAGTAGTTGGTTTTAAACATCTACTTAAACTGGAAGAACAACAAAACATTTCACAGGATTTCACAAATGAGAAGGACTTAAATGTCCCAAACATCGGAACCAAATGGCAAGAATAAAAATGTCTAAATGTGTTCTTGAAACCAAAGGGCAAAGTGATAAAGAAAGAACATTAGCCTGTTTATAAGATACCTAGAATCGTTGGATCTTGAGACAGACAGTCCATTTTGCCATAGGAACACTTAAAGAATAAACAAGCAATCACAGAAGCATTATGGAGAGTCAGTTATGTGTTTTAAAATCTATGGTGTAATAACGCTAATTCAATATGAAAATCATCCCAATTAGCCATTTCAGGAAAATGGCAAATTAACCAATCTCTTATTATAGAAAGTGCCATTTTCACAATTTAATAAAACACAAATCCATTATGGCAAATAAGGTTAATGTGGAAAAATGCCATAGAAAGTTTAAAAATGAGACTTTGTAATGTGCTAATGAGTTCTCCTAAAAAACAAAAACAAAAACAAAAACAGTAAGCCATTCTGGCTCTCCTGTGCCATTGTTCTGAAACTAGTCTAGGAAGAAATATAGAGTAATAACATCAAAACAGAAACAAACACTAATTATGAATTCATTTAGGCTCATAAACCTCTTTGTGTATTCCTATAAAATATTTCTTTCAACAACAACAAAAATGTGTTGCTCACAGCCCAGGACTTAGAAAGAGGAAGAATAGAAAGATTGTCATGTCTCCTCTGCAGGTGATTACACAGGAAGTATCCTCATACTTGCTATCTTGTTATCTGTTAACTATATTCTCCTAATACACTTTTATGACATGCCCATAGAGCAAAACATATTTCCAGGGCACCAGCAACGCCGGGATTAACAAAAATAAAAAATAAAAATAAAAACACAGAGGTTAAATTTTAGCTTTGATTAACTTACCAAGATTTTTGCAATCTGAAATAAAGCTATTTTTATGTTGCACCATAAACGTTGTGCTTTATAGTTTAGTGTTGTTTCAAGTTAGAAGAAAGAGGGAAGAATGTCATTTCTCATTGTACTTGGTCTATAAGGTGGAAGTAACTGAATGGAGGAACAGGAGAGATTCAGAGATGTTTGGACAGAAGTTATAACATGGCTTTGTGATAGAATAATACAAAGGGTAGAGAATGCAAACTCAAAGACAGTTCTAAGGATTTTAGCTGGGAAAACAGGGGAATTGTCTCCAGAACTGAGATGGAAGAAGCAGATGAGAATAAAGATATGTTACCTTTGATCTTCCTGTTTAGTTTGAAGAAACGACTAAGTAGCATCAAACAATTGGGTCCCAAAGACTACACATAAGACTCTCCAAATCATATTTGGGTCTGATGATGAGGGAGAGGTGGTCATTATTAGGTGGAGGTGGCCAACTGAAAAATACATTTATGACTTGTCCATGAGTAACTCAAACCTTTCTTAGCCCCCACGCCTAAGGATTTGATCAGATAATATTAAATAAAATGATCATGTATAACAGTAGGCATTATTTTGTTTATGATGGTGCTGCCTGGTTTTGTTTTCATCGTCCTAGGGGTATTAATCTCCAATCTTAGAAACATATGACAATGGAAGATAATCTAAAGTAATCATACCAAGTTACTGGACCCTTCTGCCATGCAAATAAACAAAGTAAAACTTATTTGGCTTTTTAGGGGATTTTTTTTTCATTCACTTAGATCATTTTTATCATGATGGTAGAACAATCTTCTAACTAGTTGAATGTACCATACTGGTTGGGAGTGAGGAGGTAATAAAGAAAGAGGGAATTCATGGGTTAGTGGTATATTTTAATTGTTGGAGTCAGCTCTCACCTTCTGTTTTGAATTCTATTTTATCAGGAGACTGCAGGCCTCTAGTAGGTAAAGTACGAGGAAAAGAATATTCGGGAGTGAGTGACATTTTGATATGGATGGTGGATTACCAATGTTAAGTTAGATCTCTGTGTCCCCTCTGGGGCTTTAAAATACCTGTGTTGCTAAGGCCATTCGCCACGTTCCATGTCCATGAATCCTTCAGAGAGCCCCACTATGTTTGCTTGAAAGGGGATTTAGAATCCATAATCTGCTCTTTTTAAGAGATGATGAAACTGATGCTCAAAGGCCATATAATAAGTCCAGGATGATTTGGCAAAGTAAAAGCATGGGTCAGGGTCTTCGGTTAAACTCCAGAATATACAGAACTTGTACACTGCCACTTCCAAACTTACCACAAGAAAATAAGCTGAACTAACTGAATATCAGTGACTTTTCTTGAATAATCTGAGACCCGTGGTCTTAGGACAAAATACCAGCCTAGAATCTAAAGAGACATGCATCTAGAGAGATACAGCTTCTGAGGTGTGTTTACTTGGAACAGAAGCCACTAGAATCTATAGCCATTGGGAACAGTTGAATGACTGTTTCAATAAAAAGGGATTGAGTTCAAAATAGTGTGAAAGTGAGTGACTGTTGGGGGTAGCGGTCTAAGGGAGGTCCCACACTCCCCTAAGCTTCCCACTGCAAAACCCCCACCAAGTTCTCATGGTGAGGATTGGAGAATGATCCCGTCACGGCCCAGGCTGGGGGAAGGAAAGAGCAGTAATCTTACAGCCCACACAGATTCGGTGCCCTAACAAAAGGCTAGACCCCAGAAGGAAGGGATTCACCAAGAGCAAACTTGAAACCTTATCCCAGTTCAGGAAGGAATCCTGCCCCCAACTCCTGCCTCCATGTCTGACTTAGGAAACAAAATATATCAGGTAAATAGATTAGGAATGTTGCAATCAGAGAAGGGAGCAGGAGAATGGGGATAAAAATCTACACTCCCCGAGGAGGAACAGAAGCACTGTCGGGCTTCACGTCTGAGACTCAGAGGTGATGAGGAAATTACAGCATGTCCCTCACTCCTCCAATCCTGCAATGCCAACAAGTATCCAATAAAATAGCGGTGGATGATAACTGAAAGACACTAGTTGAAGGCTTCAACATCCCTGTCAGTAATTGAAAGATCAAGCAGGCAGAAAATCAGTAAGATTATAGATAACCTGAATGACACTATCAATCAACTTGATCTAATTGACATTTATAAAATATTCTATTCAATAGTAGAATACACATTATTCTCAAGCTCCCATGGGATGTTTACCAGGATAGACCATATTCTGTTCCATAAAATGTACCTTAATGAGTTTAAAATGATAGAAATCATACAGAATACGTTCTTAGGGCACAACAGAATTAAACTAGAAGTTAAGAAGAGAAAAAGAGCTGGAAACTCCCCATATATCTGGAAATTAAACAACACATGCTGGGGGGAGCCTCAAAGGGATGTAAACAGTATTTAGAACTAAATGAATGTGGAGATGTACCTTCAAAATTTTTGGAATGCAGCTAATCATATTTAATAATAATATATTTTAGAAAAGAAGATCTATCTACAATCAGTAATTTCAGCTTCCACCTTAGTAAACTAGAGAAAGGAGAGCAAATCAAACCTAAGGAAAGCAGGAGAAAGAAAACGAAATTTGGAGCAGAAATCAATAAAATTAAAAGTGGAAAAGAAATTTAAAAATCAATGAACCCAAATGCTGGCTCTTTGAAAATGATAAATCTCTGGTTAGGCTAACCAGAAAAAGAGAGAGGGAAAGAGAGAGACAGAGAGAAAAGAGCACTTTCCCATGTCAAGAATTAAGGAAGGGTGGGGGGCGCCTGGGTGGCCCAGTCGGTTGAGCATCCGACTTTGACTCAGGTCATGATCTCGCGGCCCGTGGGTTCAAGCCCTGTGTCGGGCTCTGTGCTGACAGCTCGGAGCCTGGAGCCTGCTTCAGATTCTGTGTCTCCCTCTCTGTCTGGCCCTCCCCCATTAATGTTTAATGGATAAACATTAAATTTTTTTTAAATAAAAATGAATTAATAAAAAAGAATTAAGAAAGGGATAGTCACAACTGAGCCAGGATCATAAGGCGTACCACAAACAATTTTATAAATACAAATTTGAGAACTTAGATAAAACGGACTTATTATCTGATGAACCAAAATACATAAGCAAGGCAGAGACAGGTAACCCGAATAGTTTTATAATATTTATTGAGGATGTTGAAGTAGCAGTTAAAAATCTTCCGAAAAAAAGACAACAGCTGGCCCAGATGGTTTCATCAGTTAATTTTTCCAAACACATACGTACGAAATAAACTAATTCTACACAACCTCCCCCCCCAGAATAAATGAGGGAGCACCTTACGACTTGTTTTATGAAGACTACATTACCCTAATAACAAAATCAAATAAAGCTATGGCAAGAAAAGAAAGCACAGACCGATTTCTGATGAAGATAGAGACAAAAATCATGGACAAAATATGAGCTAATCTAATCTCACATAACAAAATAAGTCATCACAACCAAGTTGATTTCATTCCTGGAACACAGAGATGGCTCATTATTCAAAATTAAACCAACATAATTCATCAGACTAACAGACAAAACAGGAAAAACAATACGATCGTATCAACATATTCAGAAAGATCATTTGACAAAATTACTTATCGGTAATAAAACTGTTAAAAAAACAGGATGAGACGGGACTATCTATAACCTCATAAAAATACAAAAAACGCAAAAATCTACAGCTAACAGAATCCTTAAATACAAAAGACTGAACACTTTCATGCTAACGGCAGGCCAAAGCAGGGGAGTTGTCTCTTACCACAGCTATTCCACTTCTCACTAGAAGTCACAGGTCGTACAATAAGACAAAAAGACGTGATAAAACTGTCTTCTATTGCAGGCAGCATGGTTGTCTATGTAACAAACCCAAGGAACCTGATTTTTTTAAAAAAATTCCTGATAACCTGAGTTCAAACATGTACTAAAGCTCTGTATCTTTACTCTCCCTCCCCACAACATCTTATGTTTGATTTCACAATTTACATTTTACCTTGCGTTAACAAATTTCGTAGTTAAAGTTACTTCAACTTTTGTCTTTTAAATTTCAATAAAAGTTTTCAAGGGCATACAATAGTTCCTCTCCCTGCCCCCCTCCCCACCCCCACCCCCCAGGTCTTTTGTCTTCTGAAAAAGCATGAATTTGGAGGATTTTGCATCACCCAATTTCATGACTTATTATAAAGCCACCAGAATCAAGATAGGGTGGTATTGGAAAAAGAAAAGACATTGACAAAGGGAACAGAAGAGAGAGCCCAGAAATGGACCTACACCAAAGGAGGCAACTGATTTTCGACAGAGGCACCAGGAGGATGCAATGAAGAGAGGCATCTTTTCAACACATGGGACTAGAACATTCAGATGTCCATATGCAAAAAAAAAAAAAAAAAGAGCATAAACACAACTCACTCACAACTTACACAAAAATTAACTAAAAACATGTCTATGATTTAAAGCGTACAATATCAAAAGTCCAGAAGAAAACCTAGGAGAAAAATCTATGTCACCTTTAGCTTAGTGATGAGTTTTCAGATACAACATCAAAGCATGATCCATGAACCACATTGTGAAGATGGACTTCATTAAAATTAAAAACGTGTGCTCTGTGGAAATCACTGCCAAAGGACAAGTCACAGACCAAGAGGATATATTTGCAAATCACATATGGGATAAAGAACTCGTATCTGGAATATACACAGCACTTAAAATTCGGCAATAAGTAAAATCCATTTGAAAAATGGGCAAATAATCTGAACAGAAAACTCACCATAGAAGATATACAGGTGGTAAGTGAGCCTATGGAAAGATGCTCAACACCATTTGTCATCAGGGAAATACAGATTAAAACACCGAGATACCATTCCACGCCTAGTAAAATGGCTAAAAGAGGGAGGGAGGGAAAATGACAATACCAATTGCTGATGAAAATGAAGAGCAGGAAATCTCATTCATTGCTGGTGGAAATTCAAAATGGTACAGTTCCTTTGGAAAACAGTTTTAGCTTCTTACCAATCTAAATAGAGCCTTACCATACAACCCAGCCATCACTCTTGTAAATATTTATTCAAATTCTTTGAAAACTTATGTCCACAGAGAAAACCTGGACGTAAATGTTTCTTGCAGCTTTATTCATAATTGTCAAACACTGGAACGTAACCAAGATGCCTTTCAATAGGTGAACGCAGAGACAAAGTGTGGTGCATTCATTCAATCGGATAACACTCAGCAATAAAGAGGATTCAGCTACCAAGCCATGTAAAGACAGGGATGGCTGTAACCTGAGTGTTATTAAATGAATAAAGCCAGTTTGAAGAGGCCATCTCATGTAGGATTCCAAGTCGGAACTCTAGAGATGGAAAACAGATCAGTGGTTGCCAAGGTTTGAGGAGGGTTATGGCTAAAGAGGTAAAACACAAAGCATTTTTAGGGCAGCGAAACTATTCTATATGATGCTACCATGGTGGACACACAGTAGCATTCATTTGTTAAAACCCATAGAACTTTTCAGTACAAAGAGTGTATCAGTCAAACGAATGAGGGCCTCTTGCAGCAAGGAATGGTTCTAGGGTTGGAGCAGAGAATACGGTAGCTGAGGCTGAAGCTTCATGCAGTGCTAGAAATTAAGAGGTGCGGAACACACACGCACGCGCACGCACGCGCACGCACACGCACACACACACGCACACACACACACACACACACACTGATGACAGTATGTCCAAAGGACACAGGAGCCCACTGAAAAATCTCTTAATGACTAAATCTGGAACAATTTGAGCAACAAAGTAAATACTACAGTATTCACTTATCACCCCAAATACATAGTTAATACCCAGGAGCCCATACTGATACAAGTCCAGGGTAGAATAAATAAATGTTACATAAACACATCTCCCATACAGAAAACTTTGAAATAGCTTTGGTAAATGCTCACCCCATAATTCTCCACCCTTCAGTGTGACCTGCACAGAGCCAACTTTCTCCCAAAGAGGGCATTATGAACAGCAAGCAAGGAGGGGTTTTACAGGGAGGAACCCGGCCAACACTCATTCAGACAAGTGATCAAGATTAATAGCCACAGCGTTAAGTCATGCTTTTAACAGGTACCATGTATCTATCCTCAACGAAAGTTGGTTTAGACCCTCTGTGGTCTTTCTTCCCCAAACCCGCAAACCTTATTTAGCCATGAGAAAAACCAACAGAAAAAAGATAAATTGGGGGACATTCCACAAAGCACCTGCCCAGTAATTCTCAAAACCGTTTAAAGTCTTCAAAACCAAGGTAAATTTCATAAATTTTCATTCCCAAAGAGCCTATGGAGCATGCTAAATAAATGTAATGTGGGATCCCATATAGGATCCTGGGACAGTCAAAGAACATTCAGGAACAAATAGTGATATTGGAATAAAGTATGAGGTTGGGTTGTAATAATGTATCAACACTGGTTCGTTAGTTGCACCAAATGTACCACAGGAAGATTAACAACAGAGGAAACTTGCAGCTGTGTGTAACGGGACTCTGAAATAGTTTTGCAACTTCACTAAAGTTAAAAAAAAAAAGAGTATAGCATACCACATACCCTGCTAGCTGCCTCAAATTATCTAGGTACTTTTTAAAATATAGCAATGTGGGGCGCCTGGGTGGCGCAGTCGGTTAAGCGTCCGACTTCAGCCAGGTCACGATCTCGCGGTCCGGGAGTTCGAGCCCCGTGTCGGGCTCTGGGCTGATGGCTCAGAGCCTGGAGCCTGTTTCCGATTCTGTGTCTCCCTCTCTCTCTGCCCCTCCCCCGTTCATGCTCTGTCTCTCTCTGTCTCAAAAATAAATAAACGTTGAAAAAAAAATTAAAAAAAAAATATAGCAATGTAACAATCTATAGTTGTTTAGTGTTACGTTGTATTCTTTCCCCCAGTGCTTGGTACATAGCAGTCACTCAATAAATATTTCCTGAATGCGAGCAGAGTGTCCTTTCTTAAGTTCCCGGGCATAAATATTATTGTAAGGGGGGAAAATGGTACAGACACCAACAATATGGAAACTCTTCATCACTGCATTGCTTGAAAAGCATTCTTTCCAATTCTAACTACTTGAAAACAGAGGAAGAACCAAATTGATCTCTAATAGACAACAGCATGGAAGCCAGAAACCAAGTTCTTTCGCAAAACTTTTCTTTTTGGTCCTACGAGAACCACAATAAAAGGCCTGGGACATTCTTAAATGGGAGAAGGCAAAAGAAAAATACACGTGAGCTTACACAATTACACCGTGGAGGGGCTCATGAAGGCTCTTCAATTACAGAATTTATCCTGATCGCTGCTCGGTTTTTTTGGCTAAGATCAAGTGTAGAATTCATCCTGGAGTAGAAGAGAATTCCAGATCCTAGAGCTCATGTCTGAGAAACTCTTTCCCCCTCCACTGGAGCTTTTAACACTGCTTTTAACAGGCAGCTGTTTTAACCAAGTGGCTTCAAGTGGCTGAGGTAAATACAGGGGTTATAGGTCTCACCTGCCTCAACAAAGTCCCAATTCACAAGGGTCTAAAAGAATTATCACAGAATCGCTGAAAAATTCACGTCAATAATTCTCACTATGGAGATACATTTCAGGAACATTTGTCCCCAGATTTCTAGTAGACAACGGAATAGTAGCATACTGTTAAGTCTTGCTTAACAATGGCAAATTCATTAAGGGTCTCTATTTTGCCCATCTAGAAAAGATAAGAAAAGGAAAAAGAAAATGACCTACCCTATCTTTTCTCCACAATAACATGTGGGAATATTGCCCTTTGGAAGGGGCAGAAGTGGTGAATCTCTTTGTGTTACTAATATATTAGAACAGCTTGCTTCTATTTTAAAACTGGAGATCTCGCTGGGATCCTTTCTCCCATAGTCACCTCCTTTTATCACCCTTCCCTTTATGAGACAGACAGAATGGAAACAAGCATGAAAGAGAAGAAGAAGAAGAAGAAAAAAAGAAGAGTTTCCACAATGAGTTAGAAAATCCCCAGTTAATACGGTGTGCTGTATTTTTATTTCCTAGTTACACACTTAAGATGCTCCTGTTTAAACATTTTATGTCTTCCTTTTATAAAGCCCTCTCTCTTTTAGTGGTTAAGTACCTTGAAGCCAAGATCTTACATTAAAGTAGAATCTAATTAGACCTTTCAATTCAGACAAGCTCCTGGATTCTTTTAGCTCCATTATAGAAATGTACAGTAAAACCCTTTTTCCTCTCTGTGGTGAAAATAGCAGTTATCTTCAAGGAAAAAAAAAAAAAAAGAAGGAAAAGACATGAATTAGCCCACCTCAATTTAAGCACAAGGCACAGGAAGGTGACCCTGCCTCTTTGTCCTTCTACATAAGGAGGTTTTCAAATTTTGCTGGAGCCACCAGAAGCAGAGGTGTGGAAAGTGGGTGGTTGCTGCTTTTAAACCCTTAAATGCACCACATTGAAAATGCCTTCACATTGAAAGCATGAAAATTGCAGTAACTACTTCAATAAGCAAGGAGTTTAAATATGATTTCTGGCAGCACATATATATTCACAGGGCAAATGAGTTAAGAAAGACAGTATGCAGTTTCGTAAAAAGGAAAACATAGAATTCTACGTCATCTTGCCAGTGTGCACCCATGAAAGTAATGTCATTTACAAAAAAAAAAAAGAGGAAGAATGGGTTATTCACTCAGATTCGTATTACTCGTGCCACATGTCCCTTGCTGTCATATAGCCTATGGAACAAGGTGCAGTGACAGGAAAATACCAAGTATGTCCCAATGTATCCTGTTGCGTTGTTAAAAGATGCTGAAATCCTAAAACAAGTTTCTTCCAACAGCACTGCACCAATGTAGATAATCAGACACGCCCGATGTTTATAGCCAACCTCTCGCCAAGCTCTGAAATCCGCAATTAACACAAGGTTTGAACTCAGTGGTAAATATTTGGGTCGGGAAAATTAGACAGAAAGAAAAAAGAAAAAAAAAAAAAGAGGAGGCAAAGGTCCTTTTCACTGTTTGAGGTGGGCTAAAAAAAGTGATACTTTTTTTTAAGATGTCAGGATGCAAAAGCACCTTGGCCTGAGTCCTGATGTGGGGTACACAGTGGCTGAGTGGTATTTACCTCATTTATTCGCTCTGAATTTCAGAGTCCTTATCCACGAGGTGAAAACAAGCATCGCTTGGTGGTTAGCGTCCTGGGTACAGCGTTCCATGCAGGATAAGGATTCCTGCGGACCTCACATCCTTCATGTCTTGGGTCACATGATACTGACAGACGTGGTCTCTTTTGGGGGTTGCCTGCTGATGTATCGACCCGGTGCGGAAACAGTATAAATCACATCTTAACAATTCACTTGATCCAAAGATTTGGGGTTTCCTGATATGTACTCAAGGCTTGACTTGGAGCTCAATTTCACACCTTTTATGTAAGACTTAACTCGTATTCTTAAGATTGTTATAAGAGTGTCATTTTTTCACAAAATTCAGCCACACCGCACCTCCTCCTGCTTTTTTCATTGTGATTGCCCCCATCACTATCAATAGAGTGACAAATTCAGGTGAACGAATGCTATTTTCACCCACTCATTGTCCTCTACACTCAACATGGCACTGTTTCTAATATTACATGCAAAGAGAACTGTGTTACGTGGGGCTGGTGTGGTGACAAACACTATCATTGTGGGTATAGCATTTCTTGGGTTAAGCCAACCTGTTTTCTTTTTCACGCGTTCAGAGGCAGCCCTGTGTGTGCATCACACAAAGCAAGCGACCGAGTGCCTTCGGAGATGTGACAGGATAAGAGAGCACGCACACGTGAGACTTCCCCACCATGTGTCACAGCAATGCCACCTCTGTGCGTCTGCTAAAGCTGTGGATTCAGAAGGCCACCTGCAGAAAACCCTGCCTTCAGCATGGAATCTTTAAAAGAATCATAAAAAAGCGTGCTTGAGTTTTCATTTATTTGTTTTTCTTGTTATGTCTCCTCCACAGCTACAAATGGCCTTATAAGATGCCTCCAGAATGAAAGGGAGTATACAGATGAATATAAACGAAAAAGAACATCATGGAAACCATTTTGTGATGATTTTGTGAAACATCACGGAAAGCATTTTGTGATGTATAAAAATATCAAATCGCTGTGGTGCACACCTGAAACTAATAGGATATCACGTGCCAACTATACTTAAATTAAAAAAAAGGATATGCGGTTTTCAGAAGCAAGAAATTAAATTGCAATCTTTGTCATATGGCCATAATTAAAACACCACAAAACCTGTTCTATGTAGCAATCTATTTGGCAACGATCAGAAACTTAGAAAGAGGTCTAGGTAGAGGGAAACTACTAGAAATGCAATGCTCAGGTGTACCGTGAAATTATTTTCAATGTGTCATCCATTTTCAGGAGGTCAGAGACAAAAACCCTTACATTCGTTCACGTAACACAATGTATTGTGTCAAAAATGTTCATCTGATCCTTGGAAAGAAATTATCACTGCGTTCATCCAAATACCAACGTTGCCATTTTGTCCTTAAAAAAAAGGATATTTCAGCAGAATCTGGGAGTATTTGATTTTTTTCTTTCAAATGAGGAAATTGATTATTTACCCTAGAAAGCTGAGATTAGCAATGATTCGTGAGGGCTATGATTCAATCAGAAGGGATGGTAAAAATGAGGGGAAATAGGTAAAAGATGAATATAGGTTAATGTCAATAGAAACAATATTCACTTTTCTTCCAGTTTCCCAATTTTGCACAAGTGTCCATTTCCCACCCCCACCCCCCCAGGTCTCCATTGCAAGGCCAGCTTTAAGGAGGATGATTACATCCTCCAAGGGTTTACCTTAAAAATGTCCGAAATAGGGGGCACCTGGTTGGCTCAGTCTGCTAAGTGTCCAACTTCGGCTCACATCATGATCTCGATGGGTTTCGAGCCCTGGGTCAGGCTCTGAGCTGTCCGCGCAGAGCCTGGAGCCTGCTTCAGATTCTGTGTCTCCCTCTCTCCCTGCCCCTCCCCTGCTCTCTCTCTCTCAAAAATAAACATTAAAAAATTTAAAGAGTAATAAAAAAAAGACTGCAATCGGCGCCTGGGTGGCGCAGTCGGTTAAGCGTCCGACTTCAGCCAGGTCACGATCTCGCGGTCCGGGAGTTCGAGCCCCGCGTCAGGCTCTGGGCTGATGGCTCGGAGCCTGGAGCCTGTTTCTGATTCTGTGTCTCCCTCTCTCTCTGCCCCTCCCCCGTTCATGCTCTGTCTCTCTCTGTCCCAAAAATAAATAAAAAACGTTGAAAAAAAAATTAAAAAAAAAAAAAAAAAAGACTGCAGTGAGACCCATTAGAACACTAGTAATGGAGGATATCCGTGACCTACACCCTGTAAGAGGCCCTCCTCCACCACTGTCCCCCCCTCCTCCTGATATTCTGGTTCCTCCCTCACTCTCCAGCCATACTGGCCTCCTTGCTTTTACCCAAGACTCCTGTTCTGTGTCATGTTAGAGCCTTTGTGTTGACTTCTTTCTGGAAATTTCTTTCCCCAGAAAGTTAGGCCTCACTCTAACTCTGTCACTTCCTTCAAGTCTTCCTGAACATAGCTTTTCAATGTTGCCTACACTGAGAACCCCATTGCATTTTGCAACCCCGTCCCAAGGACCACACTCCAGTCAATTCTGACCAACGCCTACATTCTTCTTCACAGCACTTCTAACCTTCTGACATATAATTTATTGTGCATTGTGTTTATTGTAAATTGTCTCATTCTTCATTTAGGGTGAAAGGTCTATTTATTATCTTAAATAAATGATTTTAGCTTCCACCCTAAGAAACCAGAAAAATTGGGGCACCTGAGTGGCTCAGTTGGATAAGCGTCTGACTTGGGCTCAGGTCATGATCTCACAGTTCGTGGGTTCAAGCCCTGCATCGGGCTCTGTGCTGACAGCTCAGATCCTGAACCCACTTCAGATTCTGTGTCTCCCTCTCTCTCTGCCCCTCCCCTGCTCACGCTCTGTCTCTGTCTCTCTCTCAAAAATAAACACCAAAAAAAATCAAAGAAACTAGAAAAATTAGAGCAAATCAAACCCAAAATAAGTAGAAAAGATAAAATAATAAGCATTCGAACAGACATCCATATAATAGGAAAAAAAATAAAGTAAATGAAAATTTAAAAAGCTGGTTATTTGAGAAAATCAATAAACCTCTAGAAAGACAGACTGGGAAAAGAGGAAATAAACAAATCACAAATAGCAGGATTGAGAGAGGCTCCCCATTACAGAGTGTACCGGTTTGAAAGGCTAATAAAAGAATACTATGAACAACTTTGAATTTGAAATTGACATATTAAATGAAATTAACAAATCCCTTAAAAGAAGTAAATTACCAGAGCTCAGTCAAGAAGCAACAGACCAAATGAATAGCCCTGTATATTTTTTGAAAAACTTAATGCATATTTAAAATCCTTTCCATGAAGAAAGCCTCAAGCTCATATTTTCCAAGAAGCCACATGCTAAAGGGAGAAAACTCACCATTACACATAAAGTCCGAAAAACTGAAGAAGTTATTCTTCCCAACTCATTCTATGATGGTTGCCTTACCCACAGACAAAAATCAGACACAGACATTGTAAGAAAAGTAAACTACTGACTAATATCCCTCATAAATAGAGATGTAAACATTCTAAACAAATTTTAGCAAATCTAATCTAAAAATACTTAAAAGTATTAATAGGCCATGACTAAGTGGAGTTTATATTAGAGATACAAGAGTCTTCTAGCATGAGGAAAGCAATCATTATAATTCACCATACTAACAATCTAAAGAAAAAGAGACATATGATTACTGAAATAGAAGCCAAAAAAACTATTTAACAAAATCCAGCATAAATACTAAAAAATAAAACAAAACAAAGAAAGCCCTCAGCAAAATACTGAGAGGACCATCCTCAACTTAATAAAGGACATCTATGAGAAACCTATGACTAACATAATATTTGATGACAAAGACCTAATTTTCCACCTTTCGTCAGGAAAACCCAAGAATATCCACTCTCACTACTTCTATTCAACCTTGTACTGAAGGTTCTAGGCACTTCAATAAAGTAAGGAAAAAAAAAAAACAGAAGACCTCTATATTAGAAAGGAAGTTGGAAAAAATTGAAGAAGAAAAAAAGGATCTCAGGGTCTCATAAGGTAATAGCAAAACATCTAATGTTTTAGTAAATGGAGTCCCAAGAATAGCAAAAAGAAACACGGGCAGAAAAATATTTAAAGTAATAATGGCCCCAAACTCGCAAATTTCGGGAGAGACCTAGATTTCCACTTGTGAGATGCCTACCAAATTCCAGACAGAACAAATAAAATGAAAACCCCCACTCTTGCAACCAAAATACAAAGATAGTAAAGTCCCCAGAAACACATACTAACAGGTGACCGCTGATGTTAGTAATCACAGATGTCTTCACTAAAACATCAGAGACCAGGCATCTGCGAAGGGCTGAAAGACAAAATAACCCCTGACAATCCAGAATTCTCCACCAAGACAAAAACAGTCCTCAAACATTAAGATCAAATAAAGACATTTTCGGATAGTAGAAGAACTCATTGCCAGTCGATCTGCATCAGCAGATAAAGGATGTTCTGAGGCTGCAGCAAAGTAATAAATAGCAAGCCCCCTGGAAAGAACGACAGCTCTGGAAACGATAAATATTTGGAAAACCATAAGACATTTTGTTCTCAAGTTAGCAAATATGTATTTGTAGATTCCAAGATGGCTCTTCCGCACACCTGCACAGCCGTGCGCCCAGGAGAAGCAGGTGTCTGCACTTGAAGCACCTGTTCTTATCTTTATTACGTAGAAAGCTCATTCCTGGACCTGGGTCACACTAATGTTTGCCGGAGGGTAATTCCCAATAAAACAAACAAGCAGGCACGCACACAGAGAGAACCTCTGGGCAGAGGTATCTATGTTTGTTTATTTAAGTCTCTAGCAACACAGCTTTCCCAGGCATGTTTCGAATCTTGTTATTTATGGACCTTCAAAGAAAGGAAACAGGTAAAAAAAAAAAGGCGCGGAGGTGTATGTCTGCGGTCTCTGGTGGGTTTTAATGCTGGCTACTGTAATACCTAAGCCCTTAAATCTCCACGCCTTCGCCCAATAACTAGTCGTCGGAAGTCCATTTGGTCAGGATAGGGAAGTCCTACCCCATCATTCAGGAAAGCAGACATGACAGGGCTCTTTCACCTTCAGCTGGAAGCGTCCAAGGCTACCCTGGCTTTTACATCCAGCTAGGAAATAACATGATGGAATCTGGTTATTCTTCCTCTAATGTCTCCATAGAGTCATGATATTTTTACGAGACAAAAAAAAAGTAATGAGGAAAGTTTATTTCAAACGATGGAGAATGCTGAACTTTATAAGCTGCTCTAGGCCAGAATTTCCCTCATAACCCTCTCATGTATACCCTTCCTTAACACCGACAATGCTTTCTCAATCCAATGAGGCAACCTGATGGGAAGTGCTCATCTCTATTAGGCGAGCAGAGAGCTGGCGGACGGGGGTTGGGAGGCCACAATGATCAGAATGAAGGGAATAACAGAAACTCAGCAATCAATGAGACACACAGGGAACCAGGTTTCAGCTATGAAGACAGAGAGTAAAATGACAAAGGAAGAAATAAAGCTTGAATATGTTAAAAGAGCAGTGAGCTTTTAGAGGATGGGGACTCTTTAACTCAGGCATAGATCAGCTAGACCCTTGAAACTCAAGAGTCAGTAGATGATGTTTTGAAACGTGAACCGGTTGGCCTGCATCAGCTCTGTTCGTTCTATACACTCCTATCACCTCTGTCCCTTCAGACAACAAACGGCCCTTCTAAGCTTCTGGAGTCCTCAGGGAAAGTCTAGGCCTCCAAGGGTTCTGTTGAAAACCCACCAGCTGGTATATACCCTGAGGTCATCACAGTGTCCACTGCTGTCACTCTTCATTTCATCTTGGGCAAAATCCTACACATTTCACAGCGACCAGTTCCTACATCACTGTCTGTCCCTGTTCCAAAACCCAAGAAGAATCCACCCCTCTTCTTCTGGACCCTACTCATCACAGCCGACTCACCAGGAAGATTGCTTGGTGTTCCTGCCAATTGTCCAACACACCATTAGCCCCAACAGCAACGTTATTCCCCGGTGACAGGTAAGGAGCCCCGTCTGCAGCGCGGGCCCCGCCAGTGAGGGACCTCATGCCCCAAAGTGAACAGAAGCCATCTGAATGGTCCTGAGCTGCACTGAGCAGAGCTGAGCTGATGAAATGAAAGGCAGAGTTGCACGGGGGTAGGTTTCTGGGTTTCTGGAAGAATCAGTCATGAGGACTCAGAGGTCAAGAGAAAATGGAAAGAACTTCTAAACACCACAAATCCCAACTTGTGCCTGACTGGATTCAATGTTAATAGTCTGAGCCCATGGTTGGAGATTTGCCTGTAATTTTTACGCAACAGAATACCCCACAGTGAGGACTGAAGTAGATTCTGTGCTTTGGCAATCACGGATCTCAGGATGTGTTAAGATTGCTGACTTAGGATTTGGCAGAGTGGGAGAGTCATGAGAAAATTGTGTCAAAATGCGGAAAAGACCATATATCCAATACAGGAATGTGAAGAAGAAGGAACACTCCAGACCATGTATTATTTTTTTTTTAAGTTTACTTGTTTACATTGAGAGAGGGAGGGGCAGAAAGATTGGGAGAGAGAGAATTCCAAATAGGCTGTGCATTGTTAGCGCAGAGCCCAACATGGGGCTCAATCCCACAAACCGTGACATTATGACCTCAGACGAAATCAAGAGTCGGAAGCTAATCTACTGAGCCACCCAAGCACCCCCAGAACATGTATTATCTCAAGAAAAATTACAGGAAAGGAAAATGGTAAATTCAAGAACATTTTTGAACACACACCATGCCAAGCACTCTTGGTAGGTAATTTCCTTTAAATTCTTTTTTTTAAGTTTATTTATTTTTTTGAGATGGGGGTGGGGGGGATAAAGAGGGAGAGAGACAAGAACACAAGTGGGGGAGGGGCAGAGAGAGAGGGAGAGACAGAATCCCAGGCAGGTTCCACACTCTCAGTGCAGAGCCCAATGTGGGGCTTAAAGTCAGGAACCCTGAGATCATGACCTGAACCGAAGTCAAGAGTCAGACGCTCAACCGACTGAGCCACCCAGGTGGCCAAGATAATTTTAACACATGATATGCTCATCTCTCCCAACACCCTGGAGATTTTGTAGAGGAGTCCTCTACAAAGATGACACATAGGAAAGTTAAGGAACTTGTTCAGGACTGTGCATCGGCCATCCACACAGAGAGATGTTCGGTTTCAAAACACGTGCCCTCACCAGGAAATCAAACCTCAGTGTGCATGTCCTCTCATCTTTCTGTTACGGGGAAAAAAGCCCTGCCTGGTGTCACACACTAGGATCTCAGCGACAGTTCCCAGCTAGCTTTGGGTACTTCAGGTTAACAATTCCTGATATTTTTGACATTATTGGTTAGCTTGCACGTCACCTGGGAACAGATAACCCCACTGTGACGGATGACAAATAGAATTGGAACCTCAAGGGCGACGGCCAGGGGACTTCCAGGGAGCTGTGCAACAGAAGGTGTATAATGAACAACTTCCCAAATCTCCTCCCCAGCAACATGAAACAGTTCCACGTCGATGAAAACTCAAAGCACAACCACAGGCTCAAAATTACTTGAAGACATGGGGCACCTGGGGGCTCAGTCGGTTAAGCCTCCGACTTCAGCTCAGGTCATGATATCGCTGTTCATGGGTTCAAGCCCTGCATCGGGCTCTGTGCTGACAGCTCCGAACCTGGAACCTGCGTTGGACTCTGTGTCTCCCTGTGTCTCTCTGCCCCTCCCTCACTCATGCTCTGTCTCTGACTCTCCCTCAAAAATAAATAAACATTAAAAACAATTACTTGAAGACATAGCAAAACTAATTGACTGTAAAAAGAGAAAAATTAAGACAAGCAATCTCTAGTCTTGCATGGTACCCATCCCTTGGTATGGCCAGCAGCAGAGATTGAGAAACAAGAAAAAAAGAAACAGAAAAAGACCTCCAGACCAATATTACTTCTTCAATAAAGTCAGAATTCTAAAGAAAATATTAGCAAACTGAGTCAATACCTTAATAATACATTAATCAATACATTAATAATAATAATAATAAACTCTGACAATTGGCATTTATGCAAAAATACAAAGTTGGTTTGATAGGTCAGACTTTTGTCTCTAGAACTTTGAAAGGAGACATTTCTGTTACATTAAATTGCCAGACTGGGGAACCTGGGTAGCTCAGTTTGTTAAGTGTCTGACTTGGGCTCAGGTCATGATCTCAGGGTTCGTGGGTTCGCCCAACATCAGGCTCTGTGCTGACAGCTCGGAGCCTGGAACCTGCTTCAGATTCTGTGTCTCCCTCTCTTTCTGTCCCTCCCCTGCTCACACTCTGTCTCTGTCTCTCTCTCAAAAATAAATAAACATTAATTTTTTAAAAAAACAATTGCCAGACTTGGGTTAATGTTGTGGCAACCCTTGAAAAGTAACTCAGACGTATATTTCTTGGTTTTGCTTTCTATAAGGGCCTAGAAACACTACCATGAGTTCTAGGTTTCTAAGTCCTATTCTCCACAGTGAAGGAACCAGGATTTCTTGGGAGAAATTACTGACTCCAGGGCAAAGGCAGAGAATATGCAAGATAAGTCTGGGACATCTAGTGGTATCAGAAAGGAAAAATGTACTCAGAAAGGATGAGGGCTTGTCAAAGGAAAGGGAGCCAACCTGAGGCTACTCCCAATAGACACGGCTGGAATAATCTAAATGATAAAATAAATAGTAGGGCAGTTAGATTTTAATCTAACACAGACAAACAGACTAAATTTAAAATATATAAAAAAACAAATAATTAGGAAAGAAGGGAAACTTCTTCCTTACAGTAGAATTCCAAGTAATAACTACAGAAACAAAGATGAAACATCAAACACCACTATGCAAACACTAGGATGATAACTGTTGCAGACAAGCTAAATTCAGTGAGCAGAAGACAAGCCAAATTCAGTGAGCAGAAGTTTGAGGAGTCACACAGTCTCAAAGAATCTTCCCTGAGTTACTTATTAACCACAGAGGGTAGGATAGTAACTTCACAGTGGGAAAATCAACAGAAACCGTCTTAACCAAGTAATCAAAGTCAGTGTCACCAGTAATAAGATATCTGAACATTATGAGCCCCGTGAGAAGATGCACCGAAGAGGACACGTCATTTCTTTGATATTCTTGCCAAAGGTGTATAATAACCTCGGCACGGTGATTAGGAAACATTGAACAAGCCCACATTAGGAAAAAGGGGGGAAAGGATATTTATATTTCAGTCAAGAGTTAGAAAACATGTTTAAATTAGTTTAACCCCACTTAAGGGACATTGGAAAACGAACGGATCAATAACCTTTAAAAGTGTCAAGGTCTTGAAAGAAGGGAAAAGTGAGGTATTCTTGCAGACTGCCTGGGAGTTAGGAGAAATAACAACTAACCACAAGGTAAAAACCTGGATAGGCTATTGGAACAGAAAAAAAGGACATTACCAGAAAAATTGGTGACATGAAAATACAGGGATTACTTTGGTTACTAGTAATGTACCAACGTTAATTTCCTGGTCGTGATCCTTGTGCCCTGGTTATGTAAGATGTTAGCCTTAGAAGAAGCTGGGTGAGGGAAGCTGTACGGTTTTTGTGACTTTTCTGTAAATCTCAGTTTAGTTCAAAATTTTAAAAAGTGACTGAACACACACAATAGATGCAAGTAATACAGTTTACTGAACAGTTTGTTTTAAAAAATCACATTCACAAAATTAAATACTATTATTAATTTTTTCCTTCCCTCCCTTGCTCACCCCTTTCCTTTTCTTCCCTTTTTTTTACTTCCTTTCTTTCTTCCTTCTCTCCTTCCTCCCTCCCTCCCTTCTCTCCTTCTTTCTTTCCTTCCTTCCATCTTTCCTTTTATGCTTGATGAGGAAACACATCCCACAGCAGAACATTTGTTCAATCTTGTTATAGTTTTGGGAGACTTTCAAAAGCCTCATTAGAGGGACTCAAGATACAATTATTTGATTAAAGTCAAGCCTGAAAGTAATTTGTTTCCATTTGACAAACAACCTCTTTTCTTTGAACCAGGATTACCTCCACTGCTCAGACTGTTTGGGGCAACTATAATCAAGAGCTATTTACTCCCACTAAGCCAAGGAAAATAGGAAGGGATCATAAAAACGAGAGCTTGTTGGAATGGGAACAGGTTTTCAAGAAAAAAAAAAGGAAAAAGACAAAGCCAGTAAAATTTCTTTTCAGAAAGCTCTTTTTATTTCATATTACCGCAAAATGGACAGCTTGCAATAACTATTACAGATTAGGTGGGTTTTTTATTTGAGGGAGGATCTTAAAAATGTACAATCTGTGAAATAAATATCACACGTTTTTGCCTTATTTAAATTATAAGATATCGGACAAAATCCGTTATTCCTTTTTTGCCTGTGGGGGCATTTGTGTTATGTGGGAACCAGAGGTCAATTACCTGTCTATTCATACCTCTTGTAAAATTTTCCAATCCCCTCATCATCACCAGCATCTTAAAAAAAAAAAAATTCTGTATGTCATTACCTCACTGCCCATGCTGCCCTGACCACAAGCATAAGCTGACAATGCCATGGTCTTTTTAAAAAAGGGGGGGAAGAGAGGGCTGTTTTCCGTCCTGAAGAAAAGAGGAATCTATTGTCAAATGGAATATTAATCTCTCATATCATATAATTATAATAATGTCAGACATTTTTCATGAAGGGGAGAAAACCAGATAAAATAATTAACAGAAAATTCGAAGGCCATGTGCCACGTAGTAGAGGGAAAGCTTTGTGCAAATAACCAGAACACCTGGGGTCGTGGGTCCTTAGGCAAGCTAACTTTTTCAAATTTCATTTCCCCCTCTAAAATTAGGAAGCATAATTATATTGCTAAATGCTGCCCAGACCTCTAAATTTGTGCAATTTCAGTAAGTCTGTTGAATTTGACTTCAAGTTTAGTGATAATTTCGCTCAGACACTTGATTCTTTCCCAAAAGCCTTTTTTAAGTCTCTGCTTTCACTCATATATTTTTCTTCTGTCTCTAATCATCACCCTGCAGTTGAGAAATTTTGATTCTAAATATACAGAGGGAGGGCACATATTATATGTAGTGCACTTACCTAATTCTCCCAAAGAGTGCAAATGACAGTTTAGACTTCTGTTCTTAAAGACCAGAAATCACAGCATTAGGGGAGTTTTATCTGAGATGATCAGGGAAAGCTAATATCTACATAAATCTCTCATCAGGCATTGGGTCCCACCATACCCATGAAATACTTGTTCATGGCGTTAATGAGAACTTCACTTTGTAAACCAGTGGATACTTTTTCAGTCCTTATTTTAACTGATGTGGTTAACAAGTATCTTTATTTGAAAATAAAAAAAACAATACTACTAATCAGGCTTAGCTCTCCAGGTCCTCCTCGTATTCATTCGGCTTCTAATGCCCTGATATACACTCTGTTCCTCAGCCTTCCATCTTTGACCCACACTTACTTTTCACCTTCTCACTGACTGCTTGTTTCAACATTTATTCTCAGGATTTGTTTTCACCAGCAAGGTAACAGACATGAGACAATGCCTTTGAAAGAAGAATTTGTGACTTACATTTCCCGAGAGAACGGAGGCATGGCATACCGCACCCCCCCACCCTGCCAGGCCACATGGGGAAGCACCTCATTTTGCCAGGAAGCATGAGGAGGTGATTAGATTAGGTTACAACTTCCTTTGGGGTTACCTATGGGATAAACAATTTAGGACGGGCTAGTTTCAATGACTCTGGTGGGCCTTCCAACATGGGGCTATTCCCATTGTCTACTACAGGGTCTTGCGTAGATTTGGGGCAGGAGAAATATGGGCTTGGTGTGTTAGAAAAGGTGCAGAACATAAGTTCTAGATTGCAGGAGAGGTAAACATCCCTGGTCATTAGTTTGACCCGGTAATCAATGGATGCCTGATAGAAAAATACAGAATCCGAGAAAACACAGCCAGAGTTTACTGTCTACTTGTGGATTTTTTTTTAACAACACTTACATTCATCTCTTAAATCTAGACCTCACTAGAGTCTGCAAACTTCATATATAAGTGTGTGCATATATGTATGTATATGTATACACATCTGTCTACTAGAGAGTTCTTTCTGAATATAAGTGAATATCTCAATCCCAAGAACTCCAAATTGGTATCCATGCCTAGTAAACTTGACCTTTGTCCTCTTTTCCCTACCTTGTTGCCATTCACTCAAATCACTCAAATCATAAATGATTTGAGTGCCAATCACTCAAATCATAAATCTGAAAGACAAGGTTGCCTTTTTAATTATCCTTATACCTACGACCAGTTGTCACTCCCTTCTGTCCTGATCTCTTAAATAATTTTATTAATTCTGAACACTATTTTCAATTCATGATACCTTAATTTATCAGATTGTTGTTGCACAACATTACTTGCCAAATGTCTCTCTCTTTCTCGTTCTACAAATTAGGGACTTTGTGTTTTCCATACAAAGCAAAAGGGAAGTTAGTTGAAAATGAGATTGGGGAAAAAATTAAATGTGTTGACACCAAAGGCTTGGGTGCTAACTTCTCTTTTGTGCATTATGCTAGTATTAAAATAACTGTGATTCCTCTAAAAAATAATCTGTTATTTCACACATCTCTACAGCTCTCTAATATGTCCCCAGTATCAGAGATGTCCTCTGCTCCCACCCACGAATTTGGCAAGTTCTTTATTGAAATGTCCCTCAGAACCTGTGAGGGCTTTCATTCATTTTGAGAAACTTCCCTAACCCATCTTTTTTCTCCAAACTGCCTTCCCACTCCATGCTTTTCGTTGCAGTTTTCCTGATGTATGGAAAACATGGAAACTGCTTCCTACCAGCACCCCCTGCTTCAAGTTTTTAAAGGGCGGGGTTATTTTACACATCTGTATCTCACTGACTCCTGTCCACAGTCTGTTTCTTGAATCACCCTGAGCTAAATTTGAAAGATTCCAGAACACTTCTCTGATGGAGGCTCCCCAAATTAAAAGTTATGGAGTAATTTTGCTCCCAATAGAGAAGCAGCGTTTCCTGGTAAGTCTATTGCTAGAACTCTTGTTCAAACATTTTTCTTTTTTGGGTTCCCTATTAGGCAGCTGTGGGACACTGCACAGTTTGCATACATCAAACAAAGCCTTCATTATTGATACGTAGTGTATTCTATGCCAAACGAGCTGTACCCAAAGAGGCCCCTTTTAGAGAATATGTAGAGGGGAACATGCTGGGCAGACAGTTTATGTGAATATACAAACAATGATCGAAGAGCAGGGTGTTGTAACAGAGTTTAAAACCCTCTGAAAACATCATTTTCTTTAGGAAAAAAAGGAAAATTTCTCCATGCAAAAAGTATCAGGCTTGAAAGATATCTGACAATAGTGTATTTTTTTAAATTTATTAAATACATTCAATCATGTATTTTAAGCTACAGGCATCAGTTACTAGATACTCAATTCTTTGGAGTAGAACCAAATTTTCTTTTTATCTCAAGCTATATCACTAGGTAAACAAGTCAAATATACTTACTTGCCAGCAATAAATTTTTTAAGTCAGTATTCCAAATGGTGCCTTCCCCTCTTGCTGGATATGTTTAAAATAGACTCACTGTAGGGAGCGATATGCTTTTAAAAAAAGACAAAATCAAGACCGATAAGTTGATATGTGATAGTGAAAATAAAATCAGTCTTAATATTAAGGCTTTCTTAATATTACACAGAAAACATGGTAGGAAATCATGTTCCCTAGATTCAAAATTCTACTAGTACTAAAAAATAGAGAATCAGAGTTCAATATTTATACTATAAAAAGAAATGGAGAAAAAAGATTGCTAATTTTTATTTAAAGACATTTTCTATATATGAAACCATTTTGATTCTGGAGTAAGGTAGTCTTATTTTGTTCATTAAAATACTATTTTAAAATATATCCATTTTACTAAAAATTAAATGAACAATTGAAATTACTTTAAAATTCTTAATAGACTTGTTGAGAGTAAGAAAAGTCAACGTTCAGTCGTACAGCTACACAAAGGCTTTTATTCTGCAAAATTAGGGGGAAAAAGTCCTTAGATATTGGTAATAAGTCAAAATCAGCAAATAATACTGCATTTACCTACTAATTCCATAATTTATTAAGTAAAAATGTCAGTGTAGTTGAGGTCTTTTCAAATATATAATCTATCACACTTTCTTTTCTACTTGTCCTTTTTTGTATAGAATAGCAACCTGAGGAATTTCTGACCCAGTAGTTAGGGTCACATAAACAAATATATGAGGTCTTTTGATGAGAGGTAAGGAATATACAAGAATGCAATATATTTCCAAAATGTCTAACCTGACTCACACTGATCCAGGATGTTGGTTTGTTTGTTTGTTTGTTTAATGTATATTTTTGAGTGGGGGGGGTGCAGAAGGGGGGCGGCCGAGGATCTGAAGCGGGTGCTGACAGCAGACAGCCCGATGTGGGGCTTGAACTCACAAGCTATGAGATCATGACCCAAGACGGAGTTGGAGCTTTAACTGACTGAGCCACCCATGCCACCCCAGGGTGTTGCATTTTTATGGTAGTTTAATATATAGCAACATGAGTCAATAGTTTAGAAATATTTTTCCCACTGACCAACTAATTTGAGTTCTAGAATGTAACATGTAAGTGTTAAAAAATAGCCCCACTATTACTAACAATAATAAACACTTTATTTTTTTAATTAGTTTATTTTTTTAATATGAAATTTATTGTCAGATTGGTTTCCATACAACACCCAGTGCTCATCCCAACAGGTGCCCTTTTAAAACCTAATTGTGAAACCACAGGGAGATGATTATGTGTTCTGCATCGATCGGAAAGCATGTAGCTATTTTGAAAAAACAAATTTTTTTTCAAAAAATATTTAGAAAGCTGAATAGGGCAATAAAATGTTCTTGGCATAATACTTTGTGAACAAACCACCATATAAAAGTGCATATACATCATAAATATAACTGAATGCATGTATCCAGGCAAGAAGAAAAGTGTTATCAAAATGGTCAAAAATGAAATGCTTACAACTTAATGGTGGAATTATCTCCTTCACATTGCTCTTTAGAATTTTCTAATGTTTTAAATAAATTCATGCAATCTTTGCAAGTAAAATTATATTTAAAGAGAAAATTTTAGCAATAGCATTCGGGTTCAATCAATCAGTATATTAATTAAAAGCAAGGGGGGCGCCTGGGTGGCGCAGTCGGTTAAGCTCCGACTTCAGCCAGGTCACGATCTCGCGGTCCGGGAGTTCGAGCCCCGCGTCAGGCTCTGGGCTGATGGCTCAGAGCCTGGAGCCTGTTTCCGATTCTGTGTCTCCCTCTCTCTCTGCCCCTCCCCCGTTCATGCTCTGTCTCTCTCTGTCCCAAAAATAAAAATAAACGTCGAAAAAAAAAAATTAAAAAAAAAAAAAAAAAAAGCAAGGGATATCTGTATGGTGACAAAATTATAATATTCCTTAGAATTAATAATCTCTCTGTTATGTATTTCATAGCGTGTTTGATGTTCTTGAATGCAATGGAAGTACATGCAGTCATGAATGTTCTGCAAACCATCTTCTCTGAATTGGAATGAACTTACTACCAACTGATGACATGATATAGCACCAAATCTCTAAACTTTGAAGCCTGCAACGTACCACAAGTAGATTCACCAGTACAAATACCGTGAGTGACAAGTAAGAGGCACATTACAAAACATATTACAGTGACAAATAAGACAAAGTGAGGTCCAGAGAAGAGAAACAGGCTTTGAACTGTCCACCACCCAGTAGTATAGTACTATAAAAAAACAAAACAAACAAAAAACAAAAAACAAAAAAACAAAAAACAAAACAAAAAAAACCCCAAAACAGAAATCAAAAACCAAAAAGCCACCTGCTGGGTGACTGAGCTGGCTGAGCTTCAGACTCTTGATTCTGGCTCAGGTCGCGAGATCGAGCTTCGTGTCGGGCTCCTCATTGGGTGTGGAGCTTGCTTGGGATTCTCTCTCTCTCCCTCTCTCCCTGCCCCTCCCCTGCTTACTCTCTCTCTCTCTCTCTCTCTCTCTCTCTCTCTCTCTCTTTCTCTCTCTGTCTCTCAAAATAGTAAATAAACATTAAGAAAACCCCAAACCAGAAAATAACAGGTTTTGGCAAAGATGTGGAGAAATTGGAACCCTTATGTACCACTGGTGGGAATGTAAAATGATTCAGGCATCATGAAAAACAGTATGGTAGTCCCACAAAAAATTGAAATAGAACTACCATGTGATCTTACAATGCCACTTCTAGGTATATTCCTAAATGAATTGATAGCAGTGAATTAAAGAGATATTTGTATACCCTTAAGGTTTATGGTAGCATTATTCACAATTTCCAAAAGGTAAAAGCAACCCAAATGCCCATGATAGATGAATGGGTAGACAAAATGCGATGTATACATACAACGGAATACTATTCAGTCTTTTCCTTAATTTAAATTCAAGTTAGTTAACATACAGTGTGGTATTCATTTCAGGAGTAGAACCCAGTGATTCATCACTTGCATATAACGCCCCAGTACTCATCCCAACAAGTGCCCTCCTTAGTACCCATCACCCATCTAGCCCATCCCCCACCCAGCAATCCTCCAGCAGTCCTCAGTTCGTTCTCTGTATTCAAGAGTCTCTTATGGTTTTTATCTTATTTTTCCTTCCCTTCCGCTACGTTCATCTGTTGTGTTTCTTAAATTCCACATATGAGTGAAATCATATGATATTTGTCTTTCTCTGTCCAGCTTATTTTGCTTAGCATAATACATTCTAATTCCACCCGCATTGTTGCAAGTGGCAAGACTTTATTCCTTTTGCTTGCCAAGTAATATTCCATTGTGTATATAATATATATATATATATATATATATATATATATATATATATATAACAACTTTTTTATCCATTATTCAGTTGATGGACATTTGGGCTTCCTCCATAGTCTGGTTATTGTTGAGAGTGCTGCTATAAACATTGAGGTGCATGTGCTCCTTCAAATCAGCACTTTTGTATCCTTTGGATAAATACTAGTAGTGAAATTGCTGGGTTGTAGGGTACTATCCCTTAATTTTTTGAGGAACCTCCATACTGTTTTCCAGAGTGGCTGCAGCAGTTTGCATTCCCACAAACACTGCAAAAGTGTTCCCCTTTCTCTGCATTCTCGTCAGCATCTGTTGTTTGCTGAGTTGTTAAAATTAGTGATTCTGACAGGTGTCAGGTGGTATCTCATTGTGGCTTTGATTTGTATTTCTCTGATGATGAGTGATGGTGAGCATCTTTTCATGTGTCTGTTAGCCACCTGGATGTCTTCTCGAAAAGTGTCTATTCTTGTCTTCTGCCCATTTTTTTTTCAGGTTTATTTCTAGGTATCTTATGGTTTTCAGTGAAATTATAAATGGTTATCAATTCCGTGGTTCCTCTTTCTGTTCCATTGATCTATGTGTCTGTGTTTGTGACAGAGATCTTGATGATTACAGCTTTGTAATACTGCTTGAAATTTGGAATTGTGATGCCTCCAGTTTTGTTTTTCTTTTTCAGAATTACTTTGGCTATTCAGCGTCTTCTATGGCTCCATATAAATTTTAGGATTGTTTGTTCTAGCTTTGTGAAGAATGCTGGTGTTATTTTGACAGGGATTGCATTGAATGTGTAGATTGTGTTGTGTACTATAGACATTTTAACAATATTTGTTCTTCCGATCCATGAGCATGGGATGTTTTCCATTCTTTGTGTCCTCTTCAAGGTCTTTCATAAACTTTCTATAATTTTCAGCATACAGGTCTGTATTCTCTGGTTATTTATTTCTAGGTATCTTATGGTTTTCAATGCAATTAGAAATGGGATCTCTTCCTTGATTTCTCTTTCTGCTGGGTCATTATTGGTGTATAGAAATGTTACTGATTTATGTATGTTGATTTTATATCTTGTGACTTTGCTGAATTCAGGTAATCAGTTCTAGCAGATTTTCCACGTAGAGCATCATGGTGCCTGTGAAGAGTGAAGTTTTGATTTCTTTCTTGCCAATTTGTGTGCCTTTATTTCTTTTTTGTTGTTTGATTGCTGAGGCCAGGACTTCCAGTACTATGTTGAACAACAGTGGTGAGAGTCGACATCCCTGTTGTGTTCCTGACCTTAGGTGGAAAGTTCTCAGATTTTCCCCATTGAGGATGATATTAGCATTGGGTTGTTCATTTGTGGCTTTTATGATCTTGAGGTATGATACTTCTTTCCCTACTTTCTTGATGGTTTTTACCAAGAAAGGATGCTGTATTTTGTCAAATGCTTTTTCTGCATCTATTCAGAGGATCATGTGATGCTTATCCTTTCTTTTATTAATGTGATGTATGATGTTGATTGATTTGTGGATATTGAACCACCCCTGCAGCCCAGGAATAAATCCCACTTGATCATGATGAATAATTCTTTTAATGTATTGTGGGATTCGATTTGCTACTATCTTGTTGAGAATTTTTGCATCCATGTTCATCAGGGAACTTAGTCTATAAATCTTTTTAGCGGGGTCTTTGTTTGGTTTTGGAATCAACGTAATGATGGCCTCGTAGAATGAGTTTGGATGTTTTCCTTCCATTTCTACTTTTTGGAACAGCTTCAAAATAATAGGTATTAACTCTTCTTTAAATGTTTGGCAAAATTTCCCTGGGAAGCTATCCAACCCTGGACTCCTGCTTGTTGGGGAGATTTTTGATTACTGATTCAATTTCTTTACTGGTTATGGATCTGTTCAAATTTTCTGTTTCTTCCTGTTTCAGTTTTGGTAGTTTGCACATTTCTAGGAATTTATCCATTTCTTCCAGATTCCCCAATTTGTTGGCATATAATTGCTCATAATATTCTCTTATTATTGTTTATATTGGAATACTACTCAGTCTTAAAAAGGAAGGACATTCTAACATACGCTAAAACATGGATGAACTTTAAGGATATTATGTTAAGTGAAATAAGCTCATTACAAAAGTAGAAATGCTACACGAATCCATTTTTTAAAATACTCACAGGAGTCAAGTACATCCAAAAAATAGAATGCTGGTTCCTAGGGTCTGGAGGGAGGAGGGGATGGGGAGTTACCGTAAGTATAGAGTTTCAGTTTTGAAACATGAAAAGAGTTCTGTGAATAGATGGTAGTCCTGGTAGAAGATGAATGTGATTATACTTAATGCCATTAAAGGGTACACTTAAATATGGTTAATATGGTAAATTTTACGTAATGTGTACTTTCCCACAATTAAAAAAAAAAAGAAATAGGCTATTAAAACAAACAAATAAGGGGCGCCTGGGTGGCGCAGTCGGTTAAGTGTCCGACTTCAGCCAGGTCACGATCTCGCAGTCCGTGAGTTCGAGCCCCGCGTCGGGCTCTGGGCTGATGGCTCAGAGCCTGGAGCCTGTTTCCGATTCTGTGTCTCCCTCTCTCTCTGCCCCTCCCCCGTTCATGCTCTGTCTCTCTCTGTCCCAAAAATAAATAAACGTTGAAAAAAAAATTTAAAAAACAAACAAATAAAGTACCTGAGTAGCTACGGTGACAAAAACTGATGTAATATAATGCCTAGTTACATTCCTTAAAATATATCTTCCCTGACATGATAAAGACCTAATTAACAAAACCATGTAAATTCCTAATAAATAAGACAAAGCAGAGTCTAGATATCATTGCCTTGTCTTTAAAATTTAGTAAGTATTGACTGAAGGAAATAGATGTGTATCTAAGGATAGCAGGCTTCAAGACAATATTTAGAAATGCATGAATGAGAGATAAAAGTCAGGTGTTTTCCTTTCATATCTATTTTACAGTGTTATTTAGGAGATCAGAAACTATTGAATATTTCTCTTTTATTTTATTTCTTTTTAATGTTGAAAGGAAGTATAAAAACCCTAAGATGGAAGAATAATGTTGGCAAACTCATTTCTTTATTAAAGTGTTTTATATGAGTGCAATTTTTTTTTTAGCATAATGCCTCCCAGTATAGGGGAAAGGGTATATATGAACTCCTAAGAAAAAAGGACTTGCTTTAAAGTTTTTCACTCAATTCCAGGGCAGCTGGGTGGCTTAGTCAGTTAAGCATCTGACTTCAGCTTAGATCATGATCTCACAATTTGTGAGTTCAAGCCCCTCATCGGGCTCTGTGCTGACAGCTCAGAGCCTGGAACCTGCTTTGGATTCTGTGTCTCCCTCTCTCTCTGCCCCTCCCTCACTTGTGCTCTGTCTCTGTCTGTCAAAAATGATTAACTGTTTAAAAAATTAAAAACTTCACTCAATTCCTTATCAACAACAACAGCAACTTAGGTATGAGGCTTTCTTCTCTGAGTCTCAAAATTTTCTGCTTAAAACGGGTAAAAAAAACTGGCCTCCTGGGTTATTAGGACCACTCAAGCCACATTTAAAAGGCACAGGCTTGGCAATTAAGAGAGCTAGTTTTCCAAATAGCACTCAGTGTCACTAAAAACTAACAATTGGATATCTCAGAATCATTCAGCAAATGGTGATGACCACATATTTGAATATTGAGAGAACCAAGTTTTAGTGGATGCATGATTCAAAGGAGATTACAACCTATACGGATATTGAATAAATTTTCCGCAAAACAATATAACAAGTTACTCTATGCATACTTTTGAGTACAGGAAAGAATAATTAAAAACAATGACTTCCAGACTTAAAGAGAAAAGATGCTCATATTTTTGATGCCTGTCTTAGCAATGTTTCCTTTCAGTGAACGGGGAAAATTGCAAGATATTCCAAGTCAACCAAGACAGCAACAGGGGAGGGTCCTGAGGCCCTCTCCTCCTGTGGACTCACTGAATGTACAGCTACATGTGGGGTAATTCCTTCTAAAAGAGATTTAGAAACTAGACGAGTCACTCCTACACATTAGATGAATAAGAAAATGCCCACATCAAAATGGGTAAGAAAAATTGAGGTGCACTTTGCCATAAACCCCACCCCTAACACAGTGCCATACAGTCAGAAAGGGACCCCCCAACTCCTAGTTTCTTCCTGAGAAGTGAGGGGTTTGAACACCAGTCTGACTTTTGAGATGCCCAAGGAAGAGATGGTATCCTAAAACACCTAGCTCTGAAAGTCAATAGGGCTTGTATCCCTGAGACTGGCAGGCTATAGCAACCAAAGAAGCAATTCTTAACAGGTGCATGAGAATTCACAGTCCCCAGGACTCAGCAGGGAAAATCTCCAGTCTCTCAACTTTCACTAAAAGAGGCTTATCTGCATACTTTAAAGTTTCTGCATGAGGTCCAGCCTTCTAATCTAACAAGCCTCTAAGGGCAGCTGTGATTTTTCCTGGAGACTAAGGAAACTGGCAGATGCCTTTCATGCTTTCTCCCTCTAGTCTACTCCAATAATAAAACCAAGTCACCAGTAACTCCATAGAAGGAGCCAGTATACACATGAGGAGCCACAGCTTTTGTGTCAGTGTCACCTAACAGAGGCAGACCTGTACTGATAGGTTCTAATAGCCAATGGGACTTGCATTCACAAGTCCTACCAGACTGGAGCAAACAAACACAGTTCTTAATGGGTGCTCTAAGAGCACCTCTGCAACTATAAACTTGGGCCAACACAGAGGGAACATGCAAAAACAAAAAACAAAACAACAAACAAACAAACAAACAAAAAAACATCTATCAGTCTCTCACTAGGAGAGACTAAATTACGTACTTTTCCAGCTACTGCCTTGGGGTCCAGCTTCTAATCAGCCTGCATCTAGGGTCTGACTGCAATGCTCCCCTTTTGGACACTGATGAGTTTTGGCACACTCTCAACTATAGGAAGACACTAAGAACAAAGAAGGAAGCTTGGACAATCACAAAAGTTTGAGAGAAAACTAGGAGCTTTGTCTGACTGACTGATGGGGCTTGTCTCCTACAAGAGATCTCTATTAAGACTGGGAGAGGTATCTCTTTTATCTAATGCACAGAAACTAATATAGCTGCAAGGAAAATGAAGAAACAGAGGAATATGTTCCAAAAGGGAAAAATGAAATTCCAGGAATAGATCTTAATGCAAAGAAGACAAGTTATTTATCTCAAAGAGTTCAAAATAATGGCCATGAAGATGCTCACCAAGGCCATGAAAGCAATACATGAACAAAGTGAGAATTTCACTAGGAGATAGAAATTTAGTTTTTTAAAGTTCCAAACAAAAATTGGAGCTGAATCAGAATACAATAACTAAGCTGTAAAATTCAATGTAGGAATCAACAACAAACTAGATCAAAGAAAGGATCAGAGAACTCAAAGACGATGGAGTAAGATTCATTCAGGGATGCAAAAAGAAAAAAAATAATAGAAAAATAGTCAAGACAGCTTATTGGACTAATCGGACACCATTCAGTGAATCAATATATGCATTATAGGGAGTCCCAGAAGGCAAAGAAAAAGGGGTAGAAAGCTTATTCAAAGAAATAATGACTGAAAATTCCCTAACCTGAGGAAAGAAACAGACATCCAGATCCAGGAAGCATACCAGACACCAAATACAGGAATACAAAGAGACCCACACTGAGACACATTGTAATTAAATTGTCAAAAATTAAGGAAAACAAAAACAAGGAGACAGTTTTAATTGCAGCAAGAGAATAACTTGTTATGTACCAGGGTATCACCATAAGACTGTCAGAAGATTTATTGTCAGACACCTTGCAGACCAGAAGGGATTGGGGTGATATAATTAGAGTGCTAAAAGAAAAAAAAAAGCCGTGCAAAATAAGAATAATATACCCAGCAAAGTTGTCCTTCAGAATTGAAGTAGAGATAAAGAGTATTTCAGACAAGCAAGCTGAGGCACTAGAGTAATCTTACAAGAAATGTTAAAGGAAGGTCTTCAAGCTGAAATGAAAAGACACTAATTAGTAACACAAGTAGAGATAAAAGTATAAAGCTCAGTGAGAAAGGTAAATATATAGTTAAATTCATAATATGCTAATGTTGTATTGATGATGGATAAATCACTTACAAATCTAGTATGAAGATAAAAACAAAAATATTAAAAATAATCATAACTACAGTAATTTGTTAATGGATACACAATGTAAAAAGATGCAAATTTCAACATAAAAAATATAAAATGTGGGGATGGGGAAGCTTTTTTATGTGTTCAAAATTAAGTTATTATCAACTTTAAATGGACGTCAAAAATATAAGATGTTTTATGTAAGTTCATGCGACCTCAAAACAAAAGTCTAAATAGATACACAAAAGATAAAGGAATTAATGCATGCCACTATTGAAAATCATCAAATTACAAAGATTGAGACTAAAACAAAAAGAAATGAGCAAAGGAACTACAAAACACACACACAGACACATACAAAATGGGGTTCCTGGGTAGCTCAGTTGGCTGAGCATCTGATTCTTGATTTTGGCTCAGGTCATGATCCCAGATTCGTGGGATTGAGTCCTACTCCATGTTCAGCTAGGAGCCTGCTAAAGATTCTCTCTTTCTCTTTTTCTCTCTCCCTCTGCCCCTCCCCACCCTGCTCTTGCACACATGCAGGCTCTCTCTCTCTAAAACAAAACAAAAACAAAAAAACCTTCAAGACAATTAGAAAAATGACCATAGAAAGTCCCAACCTACCAATAATAACTTCAAATATAAATGGACTAAATTCTTCAATCAAAAAAACACAGAATGGCTGAATGTGTTACAACAAAACAAAACAAAACAAAAAATAAGACACAGTTTCATATTGCCTACAAGGCAATCAGCTCAGCCTTAAGGACACAGATAGACTGAAAGTGAATGGATATAAAAAGATGTGCCATGCAAAAGGAAATCCAAAGAAAGCAAGAATAGCCATTCTTGTATCAGACGAAATAAACTTTAAGCCACAGGTTGTAACAAAAGACAAAAAAGGTTACTCAATAATGATAAAAGAGTCAATCATAAGAAGATGAGACAATTGTAAGTATTTGTGCACCCCACATAGAAACACCTAAATATATAAAGCAAATATCAACTGATTTGAAAGAAGAAACAGTCAACAATACAATAATAGCAGGGGACTTCAATGCCCTACTTCCAACAATGAATAGATTATCCAGACAGAAATTCAATAAGGAAACAGTGGATTTTAACAATAGTATACACCAAATTGACCTAACAGTCATATACAGAACATTCCATCTAACAGCAGCAGAATATACATTTTTCTTAAGTGCACATGGGACATTTTCTAGGATAAATCATGTGAGGTCACAAAAAAAAACTCTTAATAAATTTATGAAGACTGAAATCATAGCAAGTATCTTTTGTAAGCCCAATGATATGAAACTAAAAATCAATTACAAGAAGATAACCACATATCCAATAAGATGTTAATATCCAAAATATACAAAAAACCTATACAACTCAATAGTAGAAAAACAAATAACCCAATTTAAAAAATGAGCAAAGGACATACATTGACACTTTTCCAAAGAAGACATACAAATGATCAACAGACACATGAAAAGGTGCTCAACATTTCTAATCACCAGGGAGATGTAAACCGAAAGCACAATGTGATAGCACCTCACACCTGTTAGAATGAGTATATCAAAAAGACAAGAGATAATAAACACTGGCAATCATAGGGAGAAAAGAGAACTTTTGTGCACTGTTGGTGGGAATGTAAATTGGTTTGGCCACTATGGAAAACAATATAGAAATTCCTTAAAAAATATTAAAAATAGAACTACCATGTAATCCAGCAATCCCACTTCTGGGTATATATTCAAAAGGAATGAAATAATTATCTCAAAGAGATATTTATACTTCCATGTTCATAGCAGCATTTATTCACAATTGCTAAGGTATAGAATTGTCCAAGGTATGGAAGTGTCCATCAATGGATGAAGGATAAAGAAAATACTTTTTTTTCCTGTTCTCTATTTCCCTTACCCCCCAGAAGGAACAAAACTTTACCCTATCCATTTACACTGAGATCATCTCTAATCTCTATTTTTTCAAAATAAGGTTGACTTTCTGGGGGCACCTCGGTGGCTTAGTTGGTTAAATGTCTGACTTCGGCTCAGGTCATGATCTCATGGTTCATGGGTTCAAGCCCCGCATCGGACCCTGTGCTGACAGCTCTGAGCCTGGAGCCTGCTTTGGATTCTGTGTCTCCCTGTCTCTCTGGCCCTCCCCTGCTCACTGTCTGTCTCTGTCTCTCTCAAAAATAAATAAACATTAAGGTTGATTTTCTCATCTCTATTTCTGATGGATTTTGAAGGTGAGTACCAATATCATTAAAATGAAGTAGTGGAGAGAAACTGGATTACAGAACACCTCTGCCCCACTCTATAATTAAATAATTAAAAATGCTTTTTTTAAAAACCCACCAGAAGTTTACTAGCTTACCTAATAAGAAAATAGCTGATAGTCTCAAGCTATCATTGTAGCTTACAATGACCATGTCCCTCACTAGAAAGAGATGTGTTTGTGGCTAAAGTTCTAATCTCTCCATCTTGACTCTATATAATTTCTATCCCAGAGAAGGTGCAGAGAAAGAATCTAGGCAGACAACATACTGAGAATTCATAAACATTCTGCAAATGAAACGCTGTCTGAGGCAGTATGTTTACGACAGCTTTGGGCATGGTTGCATTAAACTGCTATTTTTAGAAGTCTATCAAACCCCTCTAGGACTTTAGCACAGACAAGGGCCTCAAAGGATCTTCCAGGGTATAGTGTTGGCCGGAGGACCAAGTTGAAGGACTTTATAGGTATATCAGGCAGTGATGCAGTTCACTTAAAAAGTAGCTAAGAACATAAAAACTCACTCAAGTCTCCCATCAAGGAATCTTTATACTGATTAAAGGCAACTCAAGGAGAAGCATTACCCATCTCTTAAATGGTAGTTCAAAGACACAGACACAATATTCCAGCTGAGGATAAACGAATATCTATTAAGTGTCACCCACACAATATCAGAGCTATTAACTTTGCTTACATTAAGCATGGGTGTACTGGGGGGAGGGAGGTTATGTTAATTTTAAAAAATACTATTTGGAAGTAGTAATGATGACTAAAGTGGCACAGCTTGCTATGAAGTGAAAACACCTGATATGAAAGCCAATGAAAGCAATAACAGAAGACAGTGTCCCAGCAGTGTTTTATAGTATCGAAGACTGTCATAAGAATAAAAGTTCAATGAAAGCAGATTTGAATAATAAAATTATAAAATTATAGAATGGGAATTTTTATTATAAATTATAGAATGGAAATTTTCCTTATAAATAAGGAAGCATAGTAACATCACAGAGCTAGAATATTATAGTGGTTATTAGCACATGTATGGAATGACACTTCCTGAACTTGAAGCCTAACCCCTCCCTGTACTAACTGTGCAATACTGGGAAAATTACACAACCTCTGGGTGATTTCATTTCTCATCTTTGGAATGAGAGTAAAAAATATTATCTTCTGCATTTGGTCTGATGTGCTAAATAATGTGGCTATTGTTAAATAAATTGCCAAGAACACGGAATAAAATGGCCCCAATTGAAAATTAATTTAGCATAACTAGGAAATGACTTGAGATAATTTCAGCAAGCTTAAAGAAAAAAGGGAAATCGGTAAAATTAAAATAATATGATAGACTTTAAGGGTAAGATATTAGGTTGAATATATACAAATAAGTTCACTCCATTCTAAAAATCATTACAACTATGATGAAGATATTCCTTTAACATGAAGGGATGTGAGAACACAGGAAGTGGCAATAGTAATAATTATTGGAAACTAGAAAACATAATCAATGTGCACTAAATATCCAAGAATATTAAAAAGTGTAGTTCACACTCTAAAATCCTCAAAAGGCTCAGAAACCTAGAGGAATTCATTGTGTCCCACTATCCTAGAGCCAGACACTCACTTTCTAGACAGGAGCACTGGATGAGTGCTCTTTTTCTTTTAAAACCTTTTTTTTTTAAATTAATTAATTTTTAGTTTTAACTAGGCTCCATGCCCAATGTGGGGCTTGACTTCATGTCCTTGAGATCACCAATTAAGCCAGCCAGTTAACCCTGAAAGAATCCTTTCTAAGAATGCCAATCAGCCCTACAGAAAAGATCTAAAGATTCTGAACTTGGGTTCAACAAATAGCCTAACAGATTACCATATAGTAAAGCACAGTTTGACAAGCCCCCACTATGTCCTGAAAACTTCTAACTAGCCTTTTAACCACACCCCCCCAACACACACACATACAGACACACACACACACACACACACACACACACACACACACACACACCTTAATCATGAGCCTCAAATCTGAGAATTTCCAAACTCTCATATATAGCATAGAGACTCAAACAAGAAAACAGAAGAAAAAAGTGATTTGTAGAGAGAAGACAAATATAGAAAGAAAAGAATTTTTAAATCTATCATTTGTATTATTGGAGAGGTAAGAAAAAAGAATTCATTCATGAAACAAGAACAGAATGAAATGAAATAGGAATAAGAGGTAAATAAAGACCCAGAAATTTAAACATGTCAGTAATTATTTTAAAAATACTTTCAATTACAAAAAGCTTGCAGTGTAGGATTGAGAAACTCTTCCCAAAATAGAGCAAAAGGAGAAAAAAGAAGAGAAAAGTAAGAAAACTGGATAGCTAGTCCAGAAGGTCTAATATCTGAATAATAATGATAATTCTCCAGATAGAACAACAGGAAAAAAATAAAGATGAAAAATCATTCAAGAGCTTTTTGCACCAATAGCACATTATTGTGAAATTTCATAATTCCAGGAATCAAGGGACTAGATCCCATAAAGTTTTAAAGACTTCACAAATTAATAATCAAGAATCAGAATAACTGGATCTTATTGCCAATATTGAAAAGCAAGAAAACTCTATCAAAATTATGGAGTAAACCAAGAACTTTTATAAAATAGAAAAATAACAACTAGAAGAGAGAGAATAAAATAAGAAAAAAGGGAAGAAGATATCAAGAGCAGTAATGATAGGCGAGCCTAGAAAGACCATTGTGCAGGTATAGGAGACAACTAGTTGAAATGGAACACTGTGACCTGAAAGATAGGCCCCATGGTGTTCTCTGCTACTGTACAATCTATATAACCTCACCATACAACTGCAGAATGGGATGTGCCAATATACAGGAATAAAACAAAAAGAGGACGATAGGAGGGTCATTAATTAGGGACACTGACATGGAATTATGGTGAAGGATGACAGTAGTCCTGGAGAGCAACCAACCCACATCAAAAGGATAACTGATGTTTCTGGGAAAGATATTTTCAATAAAAATATAAAACATGTTCAGCTGATATGATTAATATTGTGGGAAATCATAGTGAAAGGCTAAGCTGTGAGAGAACATATACAGCCACACTTAACCTTGGAAGACAAGGGTTTAGTGTCTCCCAAGCCATGGATCTAACAGTCATCACTGCAAGTATAGAAAGGCAATAGGCAAACTTTCTCAAATGATAAAAATCAAGGAAAACAGCAAATAGAAGTCCTTTGCAGACAGTTGGAAAAACGGAGGTGATGACATTCATCCAAGCAATCGCTAAATCAGAAACAGCACAAAAATCAAGAAGGGGGAGGGAACATTAATCCTTCAAACCATAGAATCTGCACTAAACAAGTATAGGAATTATAATTATAGAATATAATGTCATTTCTACACATACAAATAGAAAAGTAATTTAAAAATAATTCGTGGGAAAGTGTTGTCTTATTCTTTATTTCCTTTTATTTCTATTAATTGAAACTGAAGAATGCAGTTAAAAAAAATAACATGGCTTCAATTTCTCAATATTTTTCATGGTCATTTACCTTGAGAATCCATAGAAATAGTATCTCTTGCAGCAAAAGGAAATGGAAAAAATGTTTATTGGGGATTTGGGGATTACAGCCCTTTTATTATAATTCTTTTTTCTTTTGTTTAATGCATGTAATATGACACATCATATTTATCATCTTTTTGTAGAACTTTTTTTTTAAAGCACATGTAGCATCATTTCTTTTTATAAAGTTATTTCTATTTTTCTGTCCACCCATCTATTTGGGAAGCAAAACTCTGTCTGGAGTCATGTGTTAACAAGTGGTTACTACTAGAAATTTGGGGAAATTTATTGTTTTCTTTGTGCTTTTATATATTGGCTAACAAAGGGATCATTGTCCTTAAAATTTAACAAAAGTTCAAATTTTGTTTTAAAATCTCTGCATGCATGATATAGAATAAAAAGTAAACTCTTAAAAATTAAAACAGAAAATTCATATACTCCATTCTTGGAAAACTGATACAAGTTAAGTGGACAATACAAAGTTTCAATGAAACGCATTATTTTGGAAAAGAAGTCCTTGTAATGAGATAGGACTTGAGAACAGGTCTACAGCATTGGTTAGAATATTAGCTCTTCTCTGAGCATGCTTCTCTGAGGTATGTAGAGTGTCCACCTTGAGTTATGTTTTGAAATATTCAGAGTTTGATAGAAACTAATTTAATAGATCCCCACTGACATCAGGAGCTGTCAACACAAAACCTATTCGCTAGTGAGGGGAGAATATTTTTGACCTCCTCTCTAGAGAGTGAAGTGTTTCTGGAATGGCAAAAGGGTACCTATTCTTAGAAATGTCCTGTCAATTAGAGAGTCTTCCTCAGACAGTACATAGGATGTGTGAAATTCAACAAAGTTTCTCAGGTCTTTATTCTGAGTAAGTGTGTCCATATGGTGAGGTCATATCTGCTGCATAGATAAGAGACACTGTTCCTCATTCCCATATGTTCTCTCAGGAGGAGAGATAAAGCTGACCAACAAAGCACTGAAATCTCTACATATCATTAATTTGAAACAAATTCCACTTGAGTTAATAAGTAATGGGAGAGTTTACACAGAATCACAGATCCCTAAGCAGAAGTGCATAGGTATTTCTGATAAGGCATTGTTTCCAGTTATCAATGCACTATTTATATAGTTGAGATAGCTTATTTGCCTTCCCCAGAGTCGGTTATATCGGACTGGCCTTTACACTCCTTGTTCCCCCTGTATTATCATGTTTCTTAGGTGGTAATCACTCCATCCTCCCAACATGGAATCAATTCCTCTCTGTTGCTTACCTAAATCCACCATTTTTAAAACTGAGATGCCATTGACAAATAACATTGTATAAATTTCTGATGTACAGTCAGTTGATTTGATACGTACACGTATTGCAATATAATTACCACTGAAGAGTTAGCTAACATCTCTATCATGTCACTTGTCATTTTGTTTTGTTTTGTTTTGTTTTTTGTGGTGAAAACAATTAAGATCTAGTTTCTTAGCAACTTCTATAATAGTATTGTTAATTATAATCACTGCTGTACATTAGATCTCCAGAACTTATTTATCTATTAACCTCAGCCCCTGGTAACCTCTACTTTCTATTTCTAAGAGTCTGGGCTTTTTAGATTCCACATATAAGTAATATTATATAGTATTTGTCTTTCTCAGTCTAACTTATCTCACTTAGCATAGTGCCCTCAAGGTCCATTCATGTTGCAAATGGCAGTATTTCCTTCTTTCTTATGGCTGAACTATATTCCATTGTGTGTGTATGTATATAGGTGTGTGTGTGTGTGTGTGTGTGTGTGTGCGCGCGCGCGCGCCCGCAAAATGGCAGTATTTCCTTCTTTCTTATGGGCACGCATGTGGGCATTTAGTTTGTTTCCACATCTTGGCTATTATGCATAATGCCATAAGAAACACGGGAGTACAGAGAGCTTAATCAACATTCTGCTTGTATTTCCTTTGGATATATGCTCAGAAGTGGAACTGCTGGATCATTTAGTAGTTCTGTTTTTAATTTTTTGAGGAAACTCCATATTCTTTTCCATAGTGACTGTACCAGATGCTAACAGTGCACAAGGGCTCCCTTTCCTCCACATCCTCACCAACCCTGTATCTCTTGTCCTCTTTGATGACAGCCATTCTCATAGGTATGAGGTGATATCTCACTGTGGCTTTGATGTGCATTTCCCTGATGGTTGGTGATGTTGAGAATAATTTTATGTGTCCTAGCTTAGTTATCCAGAGAATTGCAAACTTCTGGTGTCAAAGTCATTTCTGATGTAATGGTACAATGAGAGGCACTGAGCAGATATTAAATACATCCTGGTTGATTGCTTTCAGCCCAAGGTTGCAAAAAGGTACTGGACCAGAAAAGAAGAAAATAAGGTTTATTTTTCTGCTAGATCACCATCAAGGATCAGAGAACTTGAAAGAGTTACTACCTTTCTGGGCTTCAATGTTCTCATTGATAAAAGTAAAGCAAATCTAAATTTCTAAGACGATACACACAAGTCATTTATATGAACCATATGGATGATGGCTTATATATGAAGGGAAGATTCCAGAGAGAAGTCCTTTTACTTTATGTTGTGTCTAAATTTAAACGTATGCCTTTCTTTTTGACAGTAAAAAAAAAAAAAGTAAACATCTTTTACCTACCTAATAACAAAGGAAAACCTACCTCCCCCACCACCCCCAAAGTCAGCTCTTTCTCATCAAGTAGAGCTGGGTGTAAAAAATTTAACATATGTCAAAACACATCTTGGAGACTGTCCAGAGCAGTCTGTAAAATTCTGTGAGGTTCAGGCTCCAGGCAGCAGCTTCTAACTTGGTATGTTCTGGCTATGTGCATCTCATGCATTTTTTAAAGCTCTGCTTTAAATGCAGGTTTATCAATAAAAATGCCACCAGAAAACAGCTTTGAAATTTTAATCTCTTCCTGAAATAAAAGGTTTCCTCAAGGCAGGACTGGAATTGGTTGTGTCTGAACGCCATCCACTTTCATTATACAAGAAATTTTCTTAACAGCTGCTAAATCCTAATTTTGCAAAAGTTAAAAAAAATGCAGCTCTGTATCTCTCATCATCAAAAGCAGCATAATTTAAGCCTTTATTGTGTCAGTCATGAATTGTCTCTCCTGTAAGCTCACAATGTCATAATATTCTGTTAGATTAATGAGGATCCCTACAATTACAGAGTGGGAACCGACACGGCGCACAGCAGGCCTGTCTAATGGCCGAAATTACTGTGAATGCTAATGCATTAGCCAAGAATTACAAGGAGAATTACTCCTGCCACCAATCTAAAGGGCCTACCATGGAAAGACGGTCAGCTTTACCATCCTTCAGGGCCTACTATGGAAAGATGGTCGGTTTTACCATCCTTCAAAGTGATTCTGGGTAGAAGGTGAACTACCACAGGGGATCTGTTCATTCCTTTTTTTACATACTGCATGTAATGCCTCCACTGCCTTGGAGATTAGAAAAGAGATTTTTAAGCTTTTTACATTTATTCATTTATTTTGAGAGAGTGGGCACAGGGGAGGGACAGAGATAGAGGAAGAGAATCCCAAGCAGGCTCCGAACTGTCAGTGCAGAGCCTGACGTGGGGCTCGAACACACGAACCCTGAGATCATGACCTAAGAGTTGGACGCTTAACCAACTGAGCCACCCAGGCCCCCCAGCAAAGAGATTTTTTTTAAAAGCTTTTATGCATAAGGAATTCAGTGCCTTTACTAACTAGTTTGCACAAACAGAATTGAAACATGTGCATCATTCTCGTACATAAACTCTGCACATTTTCCTCAACTCTCAAATCTGGGTTACTGTTTGGCACGTACCATATATATATATTAATGGAACACTAGAATAGGAAACTTTGTTCAGGGCTCTCCCTGCTCCAACTCAATTTCCATTCTGCCTCCAGGTAACGTTATGTTTTAAAAATATGATCTCCCTTACATGTGGAATCTAAAAAAGTCATACTCATAAAAGCAAAAAGTAGAATGGTGGGTTCCAGGGGCTGGGGATGGGGGCAATGCACAGTCCAAGGGTACAACATTTCAGTCCTACAGGATGACAAAGTTCTAGAGGATCTGTTGTAGAGCATGGTGACTATAGTTAATACAGTATGGTAGATTTGAAATTTGCTAAGACAGCAGCTCTTAAGTGTTCTCAACGTGCACACACACACACACACACACACACACACACACAAGATGGTAACACTACGGGTATGTTAATTAGCATGATTGTGGTAATCCTTTTCTAAGGTGTATGTATATTAAATCCTCAGGTTGTACACCTTAAACGTATACATTGTTTGTCAAGTGTACCTCAATAAAGCTGGAAAGCATAAATAAAAATAAATGTGAATGTTCCACTCTCCTCTTTTACAACCATGGACAAAGTTCACATTCTCCAGCATGGTAACTGAGTTGTCTACAAGTTACCTTTGCAGCCTCGCTTACGCCCAGACCCTGTGCTCACGGTATTGTATGGCATTTCCTTCTCTCTTCTGTGCCTTCATACATGTCATTTTGATATCTGAAAGTCACTTTCCAGCCCGACAAAGCCCCACTCTCATGTCATTGTTTTTGTGACCGTCACTGACTCCACTTTCCTACAAGATGCCCACTTTCATAACGTACATTACACTGAATTAAGGTGACTTGCGTTTGCTGATTTCTCCTTATAGAACTGCTCTGTCCAAGCAATAGCTTCCAGACACAGGTAACTACTTAAGCTTAAATTAATCCAAGTGAAATAAATTGTAACATTCAGTTGCTCAGTTGCACTAGCCATATTTCAAGTACTCAACAGCCACACATGACTAATGGCCACTGAATTAGACAGTGTAGACAGAAACAAGTCCATCATCATAGAACATTCTATTGGACTCTGACACTTGAGAATGTGAGAGTGGGGACCATTCTGTCTCTTACAGTCTAAACAGAAAAACAGGACAGTCTGTAGTAGATTGAATAGGGGCCCCCAAAAGATATGTCCAAATCATAACTCCCAATACCTGTAAATGTGACCTTCTTCGGAAATAAGGTCTTTGAAAATATAATTAACATGAGGATCTCAAGATGAGATCATCCTGGAGTTAGGGTAGGTCCTTAATCCAATGAGTAATGTCCTGAGAAGAGAAAATAGAAGGACAGTTGAGACAGGCAAACACAGAAAAGAAGGTTGGGTGAAGTCAGGGGCAGTGACCGGAGTGATACGTCTACAAGCCAAGGAACATCATGAGTTGGAGATACCACCAGATGCAGAGAGAGAGCATGGAGATTATCCCTTTGGAGCCTCTAGGAGGATCCAACCTTGTGACTTAATTCTGGCCTTGTGACTTTCTGAACTGTGAGAAATAAATGTCTTACTTGAAACCACCCAATTTGTGGCAGTTCATTCACACAAAGGTCCAAGAAAACTAATACATCTACCCTCTTCCTAACAAAGGAGTATTTCAAGGACACAGTAGTTGCAACAGAGAGAACGGGGATAGAGAATCACACAGATGGTTACTTTCTGAGAGGGAACAGGGGGCAGTAAGGACACCATAGCATGGCTGTAGCAGGAAGCCACCACCGCACCAGGCTGAAGAGATGAAGGGCACAGAAAACTACTGAGAAGTTTCTGGAACCCTGGGGCCGAGGCCACACCTGTCTCCAGTAGGGACACCGCAAGCCTGAAGCCAAGGAGACGATGCACTGACCTTATTAAAATGTGACAGACTTCGGGAAAACTTATGTAGTTACATATTATTTCAGCTGACTTGAAATGAAAGTTTACAAATACATTTGTTCTTTCCTTTGTCCCTCTTTCTTGATTCCCCAGTAATTGAGAGTAAAATATCTTTGTCTTTTCTCTTGATTTCTCCAGGCACTTCCCTAAGTTCAGATCCGACGAACGCATTCCCCCCCATCTTTGGACATTTCAAGTGTGGCATTCAGAGCCTGTATACTTCTGATTTTATTTTTAAAAAATTACTCTAAAACAACAGCAAAAAAAATTTTCTTTTCCCCTGCATACTCAGTCCCTGACCAGTTCTTCTGTATCCTGGCCGATTTCATGGCTGTGAAACCCGATATGCTTTGACTTTCATTTCATCTTGCTCCCCATATGCTCAGTCCAACTGGTGTCAAATCACCTTACCTTCTCACCACTACTTTCCTTTATATTATCGTTTTAGCCCATGCTTTCTGGCAGCATCCTTTGCTTCTGTTCTGAAATGCTCTCCTCGTTACTGACCTCCCTTGCAACTTTGAATTCCCCAAAGCTCATATTTCCATATATAATGGCTTCTGTGACTAGATCGGGTCTCACTTAGTTAAATGCGGGTTTAAGGAGAGAATGGTTTTCTTCCAACTTTCTATCAATTTATCTTAATTGTTTAACTTGGAGGAGAATCTGAATGTATAGGTAAATTCTAACTCATGGGATATTCTAAGATCCTCGAATTGTCTCAACAGTAGTAAGTGATGAAGAATATGTGGTCTAGACATGAATGGTGGATTTGAATCCAGTTCTGACTTTGACCGACTGTAGAATTGGAGATAGCTCACTAAGCTCCCTGTGTCCTAGTATTCTCCACTCCATATATAGATAATTAAAGAGCCTGTCACACAGGTTGCTTAGACTCAATTACACAACACGTTTTACCCTTGAACACAGGACCCTTTGAACTGCACGGGTCCACTTACGTATGGATTTTTTTACGGCATAGCACTAGGAATGTATTTTCTCTTCCTTATGATTTTCTTAATAGTATTTTCTTTCCTCCAGCTTACTTTACTGTAAGAGTACATTACGTAATACCTATAACATACAAAATATGTGCTTGTCAACTGTTCATGTTATTGGTAAGGCTTCTGGTCAACAGTAGGCTCTTATCAGTTAAGGTTTTAGGGAGTTACAGGTTATACACAAATTTTTGGCTGACTCACCCCCATGTAGCATAGGCCAACTGTATTTTTAAAATATATACAACATAGTAAGCACTTAATTGATATCCCCTATATGACGATTCTTCTTGTCACTATTGTTACTTTGGGAATTAGGACAAGAACTGATGGGCACCTGTGGGAAGAGTAGTTTGTAGAAATATCAGGGCTACAAGTTGAAAGATTAAAGCCAATGGAAGGAGTGAAGTGTACTCAGAATACTTTGGTTCTGAGATGCAGACCTCAAAGAGGCTGGGACATCTCATCTGGTCATGTGTAAGATGCTGTACCAGGCACTTATTTGTTTGTTTGCTTGTTTTGTACATCATCACATGCAATCCTCACTGCTGTGAGCTAGATTTTCACACCCTCATTTCACACATGAAGAGACTAGGGTTCAGAAAACCAAATATTGCACAAGGAAAACATGAGGGCTTTGGATCCGGGCAGATACCAGTCTCGGTCCCGGCTCTGCTATTTACCAGTCACATAGTGTTGTGAAAGTCACATCACCTTTCAAAGCCACACGTTTCGTGTGTCATGTGGAGATAATACCACTGATACCACAGGGTTTTGGAAGGATTCAAGATGCTTGTATAGGCCCTTGAACAGTGCTTCATGCATAATAGGTTCTCAGCAAATGGCAGTTATTTTTACTGTTGTAATGTTATAACCATTAATACGTAAGCTAGTTTATCTGGACACCAGATAAACAGGCTAAGGGGAGATCGCCTACTTATAGCCACCATAAAATTCTGAACTTCTCCTTCGTGGGATCTTACTTGTAATCATGTTTCTTCCTTGCCAGAAAACACGCTCCATGAGAGCAGGGACCATATTTATCTTCCTCCATATGCCCACCTGACTGGCTGACTTTCAGAGTGAGTGGTGTTCTGGGCAGAGAGGAACGCTGGCTGCCGAATGAGCCAAGCACTGAGCCACGCTCACACTGAGCATCAGTGTCTTTGGGAATCACCACGCATCGTCCACTAGGAGAAAAATGCAGAGATTTCAGAGAATGAAACTGTGCACATAAATGTCAGGGAAAGTGGAGCTAAGAGCTCCATCTGGAAGTGTCAGTGTGTATTCTAAGATAATTTTTAGAATTGTTTACAGTCCTTGATTTCTTCCATCTCTCCTCTCCGTGTGTAGGTCTAGCTCGATAGTTTATCCCTCTCACATCGTGTTTCTGCTCTCAGGGAGTGTCTTCTGTTCCCTTAGGTATAATTAGCAATACCACACAGGAAATATCTGCAACATAACAAATGCCACATCATATGTTTGTGTCTGTAGGGAGCTGACTGAGAGAGAACTAAAATTTAGAACAGACCATATCCAAGCGGGCTCCACTTTTGCTACCTAAATAAACTCTTTGTGATTTCAACCTAGGATTCAGTAGTTTCCACATATACAGGGAAAAGAAGTGTGCTCCTTATAAGCAGATGAACAAATGCAGCCCTCAGTTTACCTGGGATAGTCTAAGCATTCCTGAGATAGTAACAGTTACACCCATTATTCTGTAGTAATTATTAATGGTCCTACTTTTTTAAGTGTATTTATTTTGAGAAAGAGAGAGAGAGAGAGCATGGGAGAGGAAAAAACAGAATCCCGAGCAGGCTCTGTACTGTCAGCACAGAGCCTAACACAGGGCTCCATCCCATGAACCATGAGATCATGACCTGAACTGAAATCAAGAGTCAGACACTTAACAGACTGAACCACCCAGGTTCCCTAATGGTTCCTATTTTTACTCTTAAGCATATCCCACTTAGGATCATAAAGTTCATAGTCTCCCTGCTTATGTGGAAATTTATAATCAGGTTCTTCTGAATCTACCCTAATTTATCATCCATGCCTTGATGTAGAACCCTGTGATTATCCCCTTTGGGACCTCTTCCCCAGCTCAGACCCATCCCGATATCTGCACCCAATCTGACCACGTTGGGAATGCCTCATTGGTCTCCTCTGTGACTGTGCACCCTCCTCCTGTCCTTCATTGTCAGTCTCTGTCCCCCATCCTTTACCACGTCCTCCTCATGTCCACTATGCTGATTGTCTTTGACCGTGTATCATGAGGGCAGTTTAGGTGACACATACAGTTTGGTTTTCCATTGATCTCTGTGTCTCCCCAGTCAGTTGGCAAATTTATCAACAACTTAGAATGATTCACACATTTTGGTCCCATTTTATCCTTTTATTTTCTTTTCCTTACAGAGTACCAGGTACTGAACCTGCATAGGCTAAGGAATCAGAAAAATTGGAAAATCATTTGAGATGATTCAGTCTAGCTCCTGCAACGGAAGCATGAGGAAATGCATTCAGAGGTGCTGAGACATTACAGTCTCAGAATTTACCAGGGAAAAAGTTTGGCTAAGAACACTTGTGCCTCCAATATTCAGTCCTATACTTTTCCATGTTACATTTCTCTCCTGTTTAGTATTTTTAACTGACTTTGTTATCTTACCCATTTTTTTTTAAGATGAAAGTATGTTTCTCATTTCATTTCTCAGAAAGAGATTCAGTGCATCACTTCCAAGGCAAATGGGACAACCACGCTGGTTTCACAAGTAAACAAACAAACAAAAAATACATTGTGTGAGGTCAGCAGTGCCATCTGCCCCCACATAACCTAAGTACATTCTCACTGGCTTCCCTGCACTTAGATGCTACAAGTTAGAGATGCATTCTTTTGATGTAATTCTTACTCTTCAACTAAAACAGCCATGAGAATGATAGCTAATTAAACCTTACTCTGCATTTGTATGTAGCTATTCTGATTTATTAAATTCTTTACTGAAAGTTTGAAAGGTTGGAGAAAGAAGAAAACAAAGTAATATTAGGGCTCTGTGAGAATAGGCAAAGGAGGATTCTCTAAGGAATCAAAGGGCACCAAATTGGGGGGGGGGGGGAACCTGGACATATATATAACAACTCGAGAAATTTATAACTGGGTCCAACTCTGAGGATTATGATCCATGATATTTAAAGAAAAGCTATCCTTTTTTATGCACTGATTTCCGGGGGGGGGGGGAGCATGTTTTCTTTTTCTCTTGTTAGAATGGCTTTTCTTATTTTTATAACTCTCTTCCTAAAAAGGAAACATGCATTGAGTGTGAACTATCTTTTAGACCAATTTAGAGTTAGCAAAGGGATGATCCAATAACTAAATGCCTGAAGTTAAGTAAATAAACATTTTACACTTCCATTTCTGGAAAGCCCTGTAAACCAAATGACTTGGGAAAGATTAATAAACTTTGGGAACAGTAGATTTCTGAGATGCCAAATAAACCATGAAAGGCTATACAAAGCCACAAAATCAGGATGTGGGGAAAAATGAGAAGAAAGGGGGTTTAAATAATAGGCAACAGGGGCGCCTGCATGGCTTGGTCGGTTAAGTGTCCAACTTCGGCTCAGGTCACGATCTCACGGTCCATGAGTTCGAGCCCCGCGTTGGGCTCTGTGCTGACAGCTCAGAGCCTGGAGCCCGCTTCCGATTCTGTGTCTCCCTCTCTCTCTCTGCTCCTGCCCTGTTCATGCTCTGTCTCTCTCTGTCTCAAAAATAAATAAATGTTAAAAAGAAATTAAAAAAATAAATAATAGGCAACATTTGTTTGTGGCCTTCTTTTATGGAATGTTATTGGGGGGTTATATGAGTTTTCTCTTTTCTTCATCTGTTCAGTTAGAATACTAATCTCTTTTTGGGTACATTTAAGACACTGCTGGTTGCCTACTCAACACCATTTCCTTACTAACAGAATCCAAATTTTGTTCAAATATTTGAGAGTGGGGGAAGGTACTGTGTTCAAGAAACACAAATTCAGCTTTAGGAGATGAACGTATTGAGTCTAACTCAGTCATATGAGTCCTGTTCAGCCTTTGACATTATGGACTAGAAGTGGGCAGATAGCTGGATTTTTACCAATACAACCTGAGGATAGAGTTGATCCTTGAACAGTTTGGGGGTTAGAGGTGTTGGCTCCCTCCATCCCAGCAGTCAAAACTCCTTGTAGAAATTTCGACTCCCCTAAAAACTTAACTACTAATAGCCTACTGTTGAACAGAAGCCTTACTAATAACACAATCAATTAACACAAATATCATATGTTATGTATTATATATATGTATTATAAACTGCTCTTGCAATAAAGTAAGCTAGGAAAAAGAGAACGTCATTAAGAAAATCATAAGAAGAGAAAATACGTTTACAGCATGGTACTGTATTTATATTCAAAAAGACCTATGTATGACTGGACCTACACAACACACACCCCAGGTTGTTTAAGGGTCAATCGTGTATGTAATGAAGGTGCTCTGGAGAAGGTTTTCTTCCCCAGTCGAAAGAGAAAAGTACTAGAGGAAGTCCCGCCTTCCTTCCTTCCTGTGAACCTTGACAAGTACTGATGGAACGCTTGGTGCAATGGTGACCACCTTGTCATTGTCAGGTATCAGCCAAGAGAGTAACATTCAGAGTTCTCCCTCAAGAATTTTGAATTGGGATGAAGTAACTGTAGTTCAACCTAGCCAGTCTTTTGGTTTAAAAAAACAAAAGTGAAGCTTGGAACTGGGGGCAATATTAGGCAAATATTGCTTTTCTGCATAAAATCTTCAGAAGTTTCCAGGGCACCTTGGTGGCTCAGTAGGTTAAGCCTCTGACTTGGGTTCAGGTCATGTCTGTGCTGACAGCTCAGAGCCTGGCACCTGCTTCGGATTCTGTGTCTCCTTCTCTCTCTTCCTCCCCCACTCTTGCTCTGTCTCTCTGAGTCTCAAAAATAAATTAACGTTAAAAAAATCTTGAGAGGTTTCCTATCTCATCAGGAGTAAAACACAAAATTTCACCATGGCCCGAAAGACCCTATGTGATCTGCTTCCAGTTATCAGTCTAACCTCAGCTCCCATTTGCTTTATCCTTGCTCGTACTGGTTCAATCATACAGAACTCCTTGCAGTCCTGGAGAGCAACCTTCGGTGCCTCTTTATTTGTTATGACAGATACCTGGATGGCTTGCTTCTTCAGTGACTACAGTAGAGACCTTTCCTTTAATGATCATAAATAAACAAATAAACACCTCTTGTTTTCGATTCTCTTATCTTGATACGCTTTTCTTTATAGAAGGCATCAGCAATTGACATCATGCATATGTATATATTTCTTTATTGTTTTTCTCCTCCAGAGCTGCCAAAGCCCAGTCTAACCAGTGAAGCCTCCCTTGGCCAAGTGTAAGCAGATCAGTAAAAACCCTCTTCCTTCCCTTTTCTCTTCCTTTGTGCTCTCCAGATCTAAGGAGTCAGGGGGAGAGAAAAGAGCAATAAAACTACTTAGATTAATGAAACTTGAGTCTCTCCATAATTTTTCTTTTGATTTAATTTGTGACTAACTTCTGGGTCAAAGAATCAGCTATGAAGAAAATCTAAGGAAATTTAATTGATGTTTTGAAATGTTATCCTAAAGCCATGTACTCACTACTTCTCCTGGGCACACACATAAGCCCTTTTGAATCATCACTTGGGCTGCTGTTTCTCTTCATGGTCCAATATGGGGACCCAAAATCCCAAATGAGGATAATGCTCTTGAATCATCCTTGTTACAAGGCCACACATTTAGGTCTTTAGTGTTATAAAGATATTTCAAGAACCAATTACTTTAGTTTTTAAAAATTTTTTTTTAATTTAACGTTTATTCATTTTTGAGAGACAGAGAGAGACACAGCGTGAGTGGAGGAGCGGCATAGAGAGAGGGAGACACAGAATCCGGAACAGGCTCCAGGCTCTGAGCTGTCAGCACAGAGCCCGACACCGGGCTCAAAATCACGATCCGTGAGATCATGATCTGAGCCGAAGCCGGTCGCTCAACTGACTGAGTCACCAGGCACACCTATCTATCTTTCTTTTTTTATCTTAAAGTTTAAAAGAATGAGCAGAATTCATACTCATTTCAGGGCATGATATGAAGTTTGCCTTTTAAAATAAACACCCATAATTGGTTTGCATTTTCAGATCTTGCTCATTCTATTAAAATTGAATTATTAAAATAATTTATTACGGTAACAATTTTATTTCAATTGACGAACATTTTTCTTTTAATGATGTCTTAGCATTCTGCCATACCATACATAAAGAGATATGTTAATATTTATACAAAATAGTACTTTTAGGATGAAAGAATGCATAAGGAAAGTGAAGTATATTTATAGATCTCCAAGGAAAGATTGCCATCATGGAAGAAAAAAGTCTGAAACAAGTATTCATAAAAAAAAACAACATATCCTGTAGACATTGAATCACTACTTACTTCAACAATAGCCAATGAGACAGGTAACAACTGGGATTGCTGATTTTTCTCCAGTATATCCGGCAGAAAGTTAAGTTGTCTCCTTCTGAAATTACCTCTCTTCACACAACTTTAGCCCCTTGATTCTTCTCCGTGAGGGTTCAGAAACGCTATTTCAGAAAATTCAGTGTATACCCCTGGAGCCACTTTCATTGAAACTTTGCACACTTGAATGCTACTGACTGATCTAATCTTGTAAAGTAGAGCAGATAGATAAACTCCAGAGGGACGTGATAGATGTTGTTCATTACACATAGGTAGGCCTGGGCAAAAATCATTGATTTTGAAATGCCAAGACTTTTTTTTTCCTGGTACCCCAAGGAAGTCTTCCAGAACCAATAGAAAACTTGTAGAAATATAAGTGAAAGAGTCTACCCATTTCTATGAGTAGGCTCAAGGTCAAATTCTCAATCCACCTTTAATAATTAGGCAGGAATTCCTGGCATTCATTTTGATTGCCAAGTTTGTTATTTTATTTTATTATCCTTTTTGCCTTTACATAAATCTCTTTACTTATGTTGTTTTATCATATTATACGAGCATTATTATAAAGCTACTCACATCTTTTTTTACATATGATTAAGGAAATAAGTACTCTTTTTACCCACGACTTTGCTCTATTTCGGTTGTTCTATATTCAAACAACAAACTTTGTCTAACTGACAAGTATTTTAATACAATGGTTTACTTAATGTTTATGATGAATTAAAAAGTTATACTTTGTAATAAAAAATTAAAAAGAATCATCCTGTTTTAAATGACTTATATTCTCTTTTGGGGAAATAAGACCTTTCCATATATTCAACTCAACACACATTTCTTATAGATCACTGGAGTAGGCAATAGGGAGAAATAAACATTTACTAAGCTTGTGATGTATATCAGGTCCTTGGTATGTTTATTTAATTTAGTATTCAGGACAACCCTTGGTGGTAGGTGACATGGTTTTCATTTGAAAAATTAGGAAACAGAATCAGAGAATTTAACGAATTTTCCAAAGTCACTTAGCTCATCTTCTGGTTATAAAAATCTTGGATGGGAACTAAGGTGTACAAACTCCAGAGCTAACGCTCTTTCCCTTAACATTCACTGATAATGACACAAGGTGTCTTTTCATTGGGTGTGATATCATTTTGTATGATTTACAGAAAACCTGTGTTCTCTGACATAGAAAGGGAGCTGACATAGTAGGGACAGCTCTCATGCAAAGAGGTGGGATTTGAGCTGAGATTTACAGGATGGATAGCATTTGCATGGCCAAAGAAAAGAAAAGTCAAGAGGACTCCAGGTAAGAGGATCTGCACAGGTAGACCCACAGAAAAGGGAATGAGCATCTCACGTTTAATGGTCAGCAAGATGCCCATCTTTGTGGAGGGAAGGATTCCACTTTAGTCTATATAATGGGGACCTATAATCCTAGGATTATTTTAATGCTATGTTAATGCACCATCATTGTAGATGACAGAGATGAATGAAAACCAAAATGATGATAACAATAATCATTGCAATACACTCTGCCAATATTCATAACAATGGCAAAAGATCATACCAACGCGCATAGCTTACAGTGGAGGAAACTAAGGTTCACAAATTAACATCCGAACCAGGATCACACCAAGAGTGAGTTCCTATGCTTACCTGCCAAATAGTTCTGCCTCACTGTGGGTTGACTTTTGTGAGCTCCATCGAAGAGATGGGTGCATGGGACCCCTGGGGGGCTCAGAACCTTAAGCATCTGACTCTTGGTTTCCCCTCAGGTCATGATCTCACGGTTCATGAGTTCGAACCCCATATCAGGCTCTGTGCTGAGAGCACAGAGTCTGCTTGGGATTCTCTCTCTCCCTCTTGCTGCCCCTCCCAAGCTTGTTCTCTCTCTATGTCAAAAAGGAAAGAAAGAAAGAAAGAAAGAAAGAAAGAAAGAAAGAAAGAAAGAAAGAAAGAAAGAAAGAAAAGAAAGATGGAGGCAGACAAAAGTGAAATTCTAGTTGTCAAATCACACTAAAGTTTACAGATCTACTAAGTAATACTAATTAAGGGAATTTTAGAGACCTATGGCAATGCCATAATAAAATGTAACCTCTTCTACAAATAAGCAAACAGGCCCAAAGTATTTAATTGTCTATATCATATAGGCCAAACCAAGAACATAATACTAACCTGGGCTTCCAGGGAAATGTAGGGCTTCCAACCTAATATCATTTCTATTGTTTTTATTCTGATTTAAAATACCATTTTGGAAATATTTTTTTATGTTTTCAATGTCTCTCTCTCTCTCTCCAGTTTTTTTCTATTTTTTCAGTCTAAAATTACAGACTACAACACTGTTATAATGATCACCATTATATTCCAACAGAGATGTTGCCTCTCTCCATGCAATTAATAATAGTTTTTATGATTATCTGTATTTATTAAATAAATCATGCTAAAATCGAGATGCCTTTTCCCAGAAGAGATAAATTACACAGGTTATAAAATGGAGATACATTTTGCTAGTTTGATGTTTAATATTTTTAATTAAAAATAGTGAAACTGCCTAGCGAATTTGCCTCAAGTGAGAAAACTAAATTACGGTTGGATGATGTGATTAATAACATCTGGGCCAGAGGAGGAACTTGTAAAGGTCACAACACCTTTTCCCTTTGAAGCAGAAACCCAGTTGCAGAAAATCTTCTTAGTCCATTTTCCCCCAAAGCAGGGGTCCAGACAGCTACTTGGGAGAAAGTAATAAAAAAAAAAAAAAGTTAATGTAATGAAAAAAAATATATATCCCATAAGTAGATGGGTATTTTTTTGAAAGTATAAAGTATTTTTTTCCTTTTTTTCTTTTTTTTGTTTCAAGTTTTTAATTTAAATTCTAGTTAGTTAACATATAGTGTAATATTGGTTTCAGGAATAGAATTTAGTGATTCATCGTTTACATATAATACCCAGTGCTCATCACAACAAACATCTGAATTTTTAAATAGTGTTTAGGGGAAAGGACAACAAAGCAAGAAAGAGGAGAAAGAGTAAGAAAGGACAAAAGAAAAAAAAGAAAATGTTAAGTAATCTGAAAATCACTTTACCCTTGACATATGTATTTTTAGGTGGACTTTATTTCCTTTGCCCTCAGCAAAGTACCTTTTATGTATAGTACCTAGGAATAGTTTCTCATAACATCCCACTGAACTCAGTTCATCAGTTTGGTTGACAGATTATGTGGTTGCTTTTCTTATTTTGAGTGAACTCCAGTTAGGCATGAATTAGATAAAGCAAGCACCTGGAATTTCAAAGGGGTTCAGCCACTCCCCCTGGGACACAGGGAGAGGGGACAATGAGGAGGGAAGAAGATGATAAATCTCTAAACCTCGCTGTTCATTTCAGGCAATGTTAACATTGAGGAGGAAGACAGTTACATGGCCAACATTTCTCTCTGGCCATCATTATTTGAGGGGAAGAGCTTTGTTTGGGACCCATAACGTTGGCAATAAGAAGTCCTCATACCTCTACTTTAAGAACCAGAAAATGTCATCAAGCTGTGATCATTGTAAGGGTCAGGGGAAGTTTTTGTTACAGATACAGCTATGGGGCCTTCTTGATGCTTTCTGAGGGAAGGGAAGAAAAGTCCATTTGGGGAAGTAGACAGATTTAGGAAGGGATGAGGTAGTGAGAAGAGAAAGAGCTGAGGTAAAAGAGCCAAGTAAACAGCTTAAGACCAGGATGTAAGAGTTGAGTGAATGAAGTAGGGCCCAATCCAGACGGGTTGATATTTCAAGCATTTACTGAATCAGAGTAACTTGAGCCCCAGAGATCTACTGTATTGTGAATGAGTTACCTAGGACAAGATCTCTACCTTTTAGAAAAATAGCTGTGCTCTCAGGTGAGCAGAGCAATAGTCAATGAGGTGAAGGAAAGTTGCCAATAAAGAAGGAAAAAGCCATGAGGAAAAGTTTTTAAATTTGCATGCCTATTTTTTTTTAATCTGGGGAGGAGAGAGAGTGGCTGTGAAGCATGGGCAAAATAAGCCAGCCAGTTGCGAGCCAGCTGGGCAGTCCCATTTCAGGGTAGCCCTGGAGGCACCATTTAATTACAGACTATTACACAAGTAAATGCTAACTAGAGGGGGCTTATCGTTTCATTTTTTTCTCCTGTTAACCAAACCAAATGGTGGGCACAGCTGGAAGGTGACTGTCATCCAGAAGAGATCCTTTCACTTAGTCTTTAAATACTACCACAGAAGAGTGCTCAAGTAACAGTTACTAGCCACTGTTCTAGAAAATTCCTAAACAGAAGTAGATAGTGTCTGCTTCTCCCCTCTCCTGAGATATATGCTAGTGGCCCAATTAAACACACCAGAAAGTCAGTTAGTAGAATACTTAGGGGTCTCAGCTTCTGAGAAAGACACCTAAGTTCTAATTTCAGCACTGCCAACTTTTGGCCACCTGATTTCAGTTACAACAGCGTTATGTTCTCAGATTTACTTTCCCCCACTTAGGAAGTGATTCTAGGGTTGTTGTGAATATGAATTAAGTAGAGATAAAACCATTAGCCCAACGCCTAATGTACAATGTGCACTCAAGAAATGACAGCTATTTGTACAAAACTAACTTCAAATATGACGCTTCGTTACATGAGACACTTCAGTGATCGTAAGTTGTACTTGGAAAATACACCAAACCCTAAATACATCCCTTCGTGACGGGCACCCCACGCATGCCACTCCAGCCTCACATCATGCTGCTCCTTCTCAATGAGATGCAACTGTTTTCCTTCCATTTCTTTCTGTTTCGTTGGCATAACAAATTCTTTCCCCATTCTGTGAACCACTGCACCTTCAGTGCTGAGCACAGTGCCTGGCCGAGCATAATGTCTGCCAGACCCACAAGCCCACTGACCCAGGCCACTGGAGAACAATACAGGGTAATAGTTCTGATTGTATGGTCCAAAAGGATGACTACAGTTTCCGAGTGCCTCAGCATTATCATGTAGGTCCAGGGGGGGAAAAAAAGGCATTTTACTAAGTTTTGGACAAAGCACATTCCAGACATCCAGTTATTAAAACTTTGGATTCTCTCACTGTTTTGTGTTTAATATTAGCTTATCATTCCAAAACTTCCAGAAGCATTTTTGTTTTTATATATTTTACTGATAGTTTTCCTGTTCAGAAGTGTATATATGTAATATGTACTTCTGTGTGTGTGTGTGCATGCACACGTGTGTGGAGACAGAGGTGGGGGGGGGGGAGAGAGAGAGAGAGAGAGAGAGAGAGAGACTGTATGTATATATAAAACTCTCAAAAAGTCACAAAAATAAATAAGAAAGATGGTGGTTCATACCCCATTTATTTTTTATTCTAAAGGGTATGGAATATCTCCTTTCTCTACTAGTGGGCTCACAGCACACTGTCACTCTTCTGTAAACACTTTTATTTGATCAGCATTATAATCATATGACCCATTCAAAGCTATAATGCATTTTCATATCACTTCATTTCTTTTGCTTTATTTAATGGTCCATGTGGGAGGGGGGTGTTCTTATTTTCATTATTAAATGCCGCATTCACTGTTATGAAGAAAATAATTTTGAACACATTTCCAGAGAGAACTTCTCATTTCCTATTTTTTTCTCTTGCTTAGTCAAACTTAATTGCACACCCAGATGAAAAGTGCCAGTGATTCTCATTCTATTTCATTAACAATGATAACTCAAAGAGGAACCGGGATGCCATTCCTTTAAAACAGAGTAGAACCATTCCCAAAGAGTAGGACAGAGGGTAAAAGAGGGACTCTAACAGTGCCCATGCACAGGCAGTGTCACTGTGGAGAAGTCATGCACGTAGAGATGGCGCGTAACAACAAGGATAGAACAGTGGTTAGTTCACAGAAGGGAGTTAAAGAGATTACACCATTTCCAACTATTGTCACAGAATTAATCATTGAAGCCTATCCAAAATGGCTGGCTAAGAACTCAAAGCCTCCATCCATGGGCTTACTTCCAATCCTTGTTAAAACTGAAAAGCAAGAAAATATTGTACTTGGTATCTCCCTACCCCCACATCAGTATGGCAAATTGATCTCTCCTTGAAGCGTTTCTTAAGAATACTTTTTTTCTTCTAAGGAGAAAATGACTTCGTAGCTGAAATGTTAGATGTTACTGCTTCCATCACTATGACACCACTAGAGTACTACCACGGATACTGCTACTGCCTCTACAACTAGTCCTACAGCCACCATGTGGTTTCATGTATACACAGGGCTCAATGCCTGAGGGTCACACACACACACACACACACACACACACACACACACACAGAGAGTAACTGATCCCCTCTTTGAAGAGGCCACCTTTATGAGGCAGGGAGGAACTGGAAATGCAACACAATGCCTTTCCCCTACCAAATACCTGTGAAAAGGTAAACTCAAATACTTTCAAATTTTCCCTTTGTCTCCCACTCTAAAATGGTGAAAATAAGAGTCAGCCTGAGAATTGTGTTTCTGGACACATATTTGGCTTTACTCAGATAACAAGATTAGTACACATAATAAATAAGAAATTACACTTAAAGTGCAGAGACAAAAAAAAACAGTAAGTGAAGCAAAATATGAAGCAGAGAAATATACCCACACATTATTTGAAAACTTGATTTATGATGGAGGCAAAGTTAGAAAGCAGTAGGCAAAAGCTGACTGTTGCTGAGATCATTGGTCTCACAGATGAAACAATTAAAGTTTGATCCCTACCTCACACCATGCAGAAATGGAAATACAGGTGAAGCTAAAACTTAAATGTGAAAAGCAAAGTCAATAAGTTTTTATCAGAAAATAGAATAACAATACTGTATGTATCTGGCCAGGAAATCTGTTAAGACATAAAAATTAGAAACTAGAAAAAAATATGTTTCAACTGTATTAAAAGTAAAAACATAGGTGCACTTTAAAACTTAGAAAAGACAAGCTACCATTTGGAAAAGTATATCTTCAACTATTCAATCAATAAAGAATTAGTATTCAGATTATACAATTATCTTCTCCAAACCTACAGTAAATGAACAATCACTCCAAATGGAAAATGGGAAATCATTTAGAATGAGGAATACCTGAGTGAGGAAACTCAAATGGCCAAAGAAACAAAAAACATGCTCAATTCCATCAGTAATCAGGGAAATGCTAATTAAAATACTGAAACGTAACTTCACATCTGTGAAAGCAGCAGAAATTAAAAGTGTGTTGAGAAGTTATAGAGAAATGGAAGTCTCATACTGAGATAGAGGAAGTCTATATTAGCTAAACCTCTTGGGAGAGCAATTTAACAATATTTGGTAAAGTTAAATATGTGAATACACTCTAATCCTATAATTCTACATCTTCATATATACATCACACCTAAGAAGATGTATAAAAGTATCTACAGCAGCATTTCTTATAATAGGAAACAAAATAGAGATAATTGAAGTATTCAGTGATAATTTTAAAATCTTAGGCACTTCCACACACTGGAATGCTAAATAAAGTTAAAATGATTGAACCAGAACTACACGTATTAATACGAATAATGTCAAAACTATAATGTCGAGTAAAGAAGGCAGACGGCACGAGAATACATACATTGTGTATTCATTTTTATCAATTTTCAAAATTTGCCAACCACTATTGTATATTGTATGTGGATACCTATTTATGTACCTATTTGGAGAAATTCATGAGAATAATTAACACCAAATTCAAGGTGATTATTATCTCTGAGTAGAGAATAAGTACATTTTTACTGGGTACCTAGTGGTCTTCAAATGCTTCTGAAATATTTTGTTTCTTAAAAATATCTGAAGTGGGCGCCTGGGTGGCGCAGTCGGTTAAGCGTCCGACTTCAGCCAGGTCACGATCTCGCGGTCCGTGAGTTCGAGCCCCGCGTCAGGCTCTGGGCTGATGGCTCGGAGCCTGGAGCCTGTTTCCGATTCTGTGTCTCCCTCTCTCTCTGCCCCTCCCCCGTTCATGCTCTGTCTCTCTCTGTCCCAAAAATAAATAAACGTTGAAAAAAAAATAATTAAAAAATAAAAAAATAAAAAAAAATATCTGAAGTACTCATGGCAAAGCATTAGGATTTGATAGATCTGAGTAGTTGGTACTCACTGGGTACAGACATGCCATTTTATTATTCTTCATGCTTTTCATACATATGAAATATCTCCTAATATAAAATGGCACAAAGGTTAAAAATATCATAATATAAATTGAATTAATATTCCAATAAAATAGAACGCTTTTTTATGTTATTAAATATTAAAGTATCTAAACTGCACTATGCCTATCCAATTCCTAAATATTTCATAAGGAAATGCATTGTGTAAATCTGAAATACATTAACATAGGATTATTTTGTTTCTAGGAGGAAAATTCAATTAGCTTGATGTAAGAATATCAATGTGCAAATTAATAATGAGTCCACAGCTTCCATTACTGCAGACAGAACCTAATTGCCACAGTGGATTGGCTCAACCAGCAAAACAGCTATAGCCCAAAACTTGAGCTGAAAAATTGGAAACAACTATCAACATAATCATAATAATCCTTACTGGACAAGCACGTTGTGACCCTTATCGTACTGCCAGTCCCTTCACAAGGCAAAATTTAGATTTCCCCCAGAGCTCCACCTTCTTCTTCCATTACGAGGAACTCCCTCGCTCGTCCTCACCTTGGAGCTGGTGGCCAGCCTGGTTGGTGGCATCATCCTACAACGGATAGCTCAGAGTATCCATGCACTTTTAAGTTTTTGAAAATATTCAGATAGGTCTTAAAGATGGATGGTCCTGGCTCTTCATAAAGTAGTTTTTTGTGTATCTCATTAATAATAATATATTGGATTTTAGTCTTCAATTGGATCTTTAAATCATCCTATCTAATTTTTCTGAGCAGCATTATACATATTTTTATTACTCTCATTTTACAAATCAGAAAACTGTGGCTCGGCTATATAACATGACTTGCTGAAGAAATGACAGAGCTTTGATTCAAATGCAATGCTTTTATATCCAATTACTCAGCAATTCTCTTGTACCAGCCCGCTCTGCTTAAGGGAGATAACAAACCATCACATCAATCTGCTTCGGCTTTTAGCAGACTCACGGGCCAAACTCAGACGATCTGATATAATGGGAATCATAGAAATCATCTATTTTACTTATGTCATATTTTTATCATCTTACTTTTTTGCATCTTTACTTTATATCTTTTTATATCTTATTTTTATATCTTTTCATATTGCAAATATTACACAAAGTTAAATAAATCCAGATGTTACATGAACATAACTTGAGAACAAAAGCCTCTGCAATGTTTACCAATCAATAATAATACTCTAAGTAATTCTATGCATGTAACTCCAATGCTTTCCATGAGTCTTAACATACATATATACCATTAATATTACCATCATCTTTACATATGAATAAAATAAATTCCATATTTTCCAACTTGATTTTTTCCCAGTTAATATGATTAGGGCATAGTTTGCTCGTCCATATATTACCTACTTCATTATTTTCAAGGAATGTATTGTTTGTCATTATTTAACCAGTTTTGTCTTGGTAGGTATTGAGATTCTTCTTACTGGTTTCTTTCGAAGGAAGCTTCGAGAAACTTTCTTGTAGATATCTCCTCCTACACTTGTGGAAATGTTTATGTAGAATAAAATCCAAGAGGTAGAAATTCTAAATATAATGGTATAAACATTTTTAATTTTTATAAATATTACTGAACCGTCCTTAAGAAAAGACTATCCAGTCCCCACTAACATTACACTTTTAAAGAAATTTTAGCATGCTCCAAGGCTGGTGAATTTGAGAACAAAAAATATTGCAGTTCATGATCCACTATTATAAAATGGGAATAACAATGTTTGCCGAGTCCATTTCTCAGCATTGCTGTAAAGACCAAATAGAACACTCTGCATGCAAACATGTTGTAAAAGCTTTTATTCCAAAACGCAACTTTTAATCAAAATAGAGTAGCTATGTATGGTAAAAAGTACCTGCATGTGTGTAAACAATACAAAGGAGTTTTACAATAAACAGTAAATATCCCTTTCATACCAGATGCCCAGTCTGTATCTGTGAAGGCACAGAAATGTTCTGTTTAAACACAGCAGTCATGTATATGTATACGTATATGTATATGTATATGTATATGTATATGTATATGTATATGTATCTCTCTCTCTGTCTCTCTCTCTCTCCACACACACACACACACACACACACACACACACACACACACATACACACACACAAATTAGATGCTGTTGTGATGAGTGTTGCAGATGGTGTTCAAAATCCATTTTTAAACTTCCAACATGCAGATGCACAAAAAGCCTATATTCTCTGGAATCCTTACAACTAAAATTCCAGATGTGTTGTACTCCCTGCTAGAATGATGTAGTGGTGTGAGATTTCCAAGGAGAAAATGGGGCAGTGATTAGATTTTTATGCTTTTGGATTCGCTGCTGAAGAGCCCAGTTATGGAGGCCTGTGGTTTTTCCCAGCAACCTTAGTAGAGACCCTGATACTAAGTAACTACTTTATCAAGAGTCAGATGGTGGGCCACCCACCCTGATGCAGCCTGATTCTGGAGCTTAAAATGGGAATGCCTTATCCTGATTGTGGTGGAGACAGAGAAATATGGGTTAACAAGTTAATGGGACTTTCCAAGTACCTATCGTTTCTTTCCAACACATGCATCACACATAACCTAACTCAGAGTGTTATGTTCCTGAATTTCTATGTGACATTTAAGTATTTTTCCACAATTGTAATAGTGTAAGATGATTTAATTTAATCTGTACTGATATAACTTTGTCCACCTTTTCATTTTTTTGTTTACTGAGTCATTGGTTGTCAAGAATGTATTTTTATAAATATGATACAGCTCCTGATGACTTCCTTGAATTATACCTGACATGAATATGAATTTTCTTTTTCTTTTCTTGAAGTGAAACAAGCTGGTCTCATTTATTTACTTATTTATTTATTTGTTTGTTTATATTTACATCCAAGTTAGTTAGCATATAATGCAATAATGACTTCAGGAGTAGATTCCAGTGATTCATCCCCTACATATAACACCCAGTGCTCATCCCAGCAAGTGTCCTCCTTAATTCCCCTTGACCATTTAGCCCATCTCCCCACCCAAAATCCCTCCAGCAACCGCTCAGTTTGTTCTCTGTATTTAAGAGTCTCTTATGTTTTGTCCCCCTCCCTGTTTTTGTATTATTTTTGCTTCCTTTCCCTTATGTTCATCTGTTTTGTATCGTAAATTCCACACATGAGTGAAATCATATGGTATTTTTTTTCTCTGACTGACTTATTTCATTAGCATAATACACTCTAGTTCCATCCATTTTGTTGCAAATGGCAAGATTTCACTCTTTTTGATTGTTGAGTAATATTCCATTGCGTATATATACCACATCTTCTTTATCCATTCATCTATCGATGGACATTTGGGCTCTTTCCATACTTTGGCTATTGTCAATAGTGCTGCTATAAACATGGGGGGTGCATGTGTCCCTTCGAAACAGCACACCTGTATCCCGTGGATAAATGCCTAGTAGTGCAATTGCAGGGTCGTAGGGTAGTTCTATTTTTAGTTTTTTTGAGGAAACTCCATACTGTTTTCCAGAGTGGCTGCACCAGTTTGCATTCCCACCAGCAGTGCAAAATGGTTCCTCTTTCTCCAATCCTTGCCAGCATCTGTTGTTGCCTGAGTTGTTAATGTTTAGCTATGCTGACAGGTGTGAGGTGGTACCTCATTGTGGTTTCGATTACCTCTATTCTTCTCCTACACAGTCCATATACTGATCTTACAAATCAACAATTATTTTTTTATTCTAAGATATTTAAGAACTTTTTGTTCTTTCTTCACAACCATAGTTTTTACTAAATCGTATTCATTCATTTATATGCTTTATTATATTTGCAGTTTGCTCCCTTCTCTCTCTCTAAGGTTTGTGTTTAATTTTGTTTTCATTAAAATATAACGTACATACATTACAACTGTTGTTTCCAGTGCTCAGCTCTTCAAGTTTTGACAAACACATAGGCGTATAAGTAAATACCCATCACTTCAATGAAGATATTCGTCACCTGAAAAAAAAGTCTTCCTTGTCTCTTTGCAATGATTCCTGGCTTCAGTCCTATTCCCTGAGGACCACTGATAGCTTGACTTTGCCGGAATGTCATATAAATGAAATCATACAATATATGACTCTTGCAGTCTGGCTCCTTTGCTCAGCATAATGCACTAGCCATCCATCCATACTTTCGACTGTGTCAGAGATATGTTGCTTTTTATTGCTGAATAACAGTTCATTGTATGGACGTACCCCAGTTTATTTACCCAGTCCAGAGCTGAAGGACACTGGGCTTGTTTCTAGTCTGGCTAGTATGTTAAAGCTCCTAGTAACATTTGAGTATAGGTGTCTGTATAAATATAAATCTTAATTTCTCTTGGGCAAATACATAGGACTGAGTTTGCTGGGGGCATACGGTAAGTGTATGTTTAACTTGAAAAGAAACATCAAACATTTTTCCAAAGTCTTTGTATGATTTTGCATTCCCATCAGAAATCTATGGGAGCTCTGGCTCTCCACAGCTCTGTTAGTTTTGGGTAATGGTAGTTCTGTTTCATTCTGTTCTGTTTGCCATTCTAACAGGTAGGTACTGGCGTCTTGTGGTTTTAACTTGCATTTTCCTAATGACTGATGATGTTGAGCATCTTTTTACATGCTTATTTATCACCCACAGATCTTTTTTTCAGTAAGTAATTACTCAAATCTTTTGTTCATTAAACTGTTGGGTTGTTGGGTTTTTTGCGATATTTTTGAGTTTTCAGAGTCCTGCATATATTCTGAATACTAGTCCTTTAATCAACATGTAATTTGTATGTCTGTGATTTCTCTTTTCTGTGACTTATATCTAATTATCTTAGCAGAGTCCTTCAAAAAGCAGACATCCATATATTTGACAAAGTCCCAATTAGCAATTTATTTTCCTTATCGTTTCTGCTTTTGTTGTCACACCTAGGAAATCTGTGCATAGCGCAGATCACGTGGTTTTCTCCTTCATGTTCTCCTAGAGGTTTCGTGGCTTTAGATTTTACATTTAACTCTATAATCCACTGTGAGTTAATCATTCTTATGTGATGAACTCAAAGTGTGAACTGAGGATTATCGAGTTTGTCTAGTGCCATTTCTGATCCCCTCTTCACTGAAGGTGTATTTGTTGTTTTAAAAGCATGTCCTTGGGTGCCTGACTGGCTCAGTCAATTAAATCTCACTCTTGATTTCAGCTCAGGTCATGATCTCATGGTTCATGGGTTCGAGCCCTGTGTTGGACTCTAGACTAACGGTACAGAGCCTGCTTGGGATTCTCTCTCTCTCTGCCCCTCCCACATGCATGCATGCTCTCTCTCACTCTCTCTCAAAATAAATAAATAAACTTAAAAAAAGAAAACATATCCTAATTTTCCTCAGGGGTAAGTCATTGTTTTTGGTGAGTTTGACATCTACTTTCTTTGTTCTAGCTTTTCATTAATATTTGGTGATTTTCATTAATATTTGGTGATCTTCATCTTTGCAATTGAGATTATTCATTAAATTATCTGCTGCCCTGTGTGTATAGCCTGATTTGGTGATGTGGGGGTCTCAGCAGCAGGTGTCCTGGCCAGAAATGGTTCATCTCAGCCCTTGCCATCCTCCTGGGCATAGACAGCATAATGGGTCTCCTTTTTCCACCGCCTACTTCCTCACTCGGCACTTCGACATGGAGACACACGTTCTTCCCGCTGCTGATTAGCCTGACTCATGCTTTTACTACTGCTGGTTTCTCTGGGTCCCTTCTGACATCAGCTTCCGCCCTGTGGGCACAGGCAACCCTGATGTTGTTCTTACTTACATGATTGCATCTGTAGATAGAGATGTATCTACACCTCCACGTTTTCTCTCTGTGAGAAGAACGGACACCCAATAGATATTCTTAAAACAAACAAATACAAATGAACTAATCCCAGAGAATTTCATAATGTCCCAAATGCTGGTGCAAACTGATATGTCTCCAAAAAAGTGTGACGAGTACATACTCATGGAAGTAGAAAAAAATCCAACACCAGAAACTCACTCCAACAGACCACTGACAGGTGGTCTGGAAGCCATAAAAATCTCCTTTGTCTCATAGTTCTCTTCAGGTTCGAGTTCTCAAATTCAGTGATAGTATATCCAAAGTGTTTCATGCTAATCACTTTAAACTGCATTCAATTTAGCCTCTACTACAAAGCTGTAATCATCAAGACAGCACGGTATTGGCACAAAAACACACATAGACCAATGGAATAGAATAGAGTCTCCAGAATTGAACCCACAAAAGTATGGCCAACTAATCTTTGACAAAGCAGGAAAGAATATCCATTGGAAACAAAGACAGGCTCTTTAACAAATGGTGCTGGGAGAACTGGACAGCAACATGCAGAAGAATGAAACTAGAACACTTTCTTACACCATTCACAAAAATAAACTCAAAATGGATAAAGGACCTGAATGTGAGACAGGAAACCATCAAACCCTAGAGGAGAAAGCAGGAAAAAACCTCTCTGACCTCAGATGCAGCAATTTCTTACTTGACTCATCTCCAAAGGCAAGGGAATTAAAAGCACAAATGAACTACTGGGACCTCGTGAAGATAAAAAGCTTCTGCACTGCAAAGGAAACAGTCAACAAAACTAAAAGGCAACCAATGGAATGGGAAAAGATATTTGCAAATGACATATCAGACAAAGGCTAGTATCCAAAATCTATAAAGAACTCACCAAACTCCACACCCAAAAAAACAAATAATCCAGTGAAGAAATGGGCAGAAAACATGAATAGACACTTCTCTAAAGAAGACATCCAGATGGCCAACAGGCACATGAAAAGATGCTCAATGTCACTCCTCATCAGGGAAATACAAATCAAACCCACACTGAGATATCAGCTCACGCCAGTCAGAGTGGCTGAAATGAACAAATCAGGAGACTATAAATGCTAGAGAGGATGTGGAGAAACAGGAACCCTCTTGCACTGTTGGTGGGAATGTAAACTGGTGCAGCCGCTCTGGAAAACAGTGTGGAGGTTCCTCAGAAAATTAAAAATAGATCTACCCTATGACCTAGCAATAATACTGTTAGGAATTTACCCAAGGGATACAGGAGTACTGATGCATAGGGGCACTTGTACCCCAATGTTTATAGCAGCACTTTTAACAACAGCCAGATTATGGAAAGAGCCTAAATGTCCATCAACTGACGAATGGATAAAGAAATTGTGATTTTTATACACAATGGAATACCACGTGGCAATGAGAAAGAATGAAATATGGCCTTTTGTAGCAACGTGGATGGAACTGGAGAGTGCTATGCTAAGTGAAATAAGCTATACAGAGAAAGACAGATACCATATGTTTTCACTCTTATGTGGATCCTGAGAAACTTAACAGAAGACCATAGGGGAGGGGAAGGAAAAAGAAATGTTAGAGAGGGAGGGAGGCAAACCATAAGAGTCTTAAAATCTGAGAACAATCTGAGGGTTAATGGGGGTGGGAGGGAGGGAAGAGTGGGTGATGGGTATTGAGGGCGCCTGCTGGGATGAGCACAGGGTGTTGTATGGAAACCAATTTGACAATAAATTTCATATTAAAATAAACAAAGAAACAAACTGCATTCAATTTTTGTAGTACTTCTCAGTGCTTCTTGATATCTAAATAATTAATATCTATTTATCCCAAGTTATGTTAAATTACTACAGAGTTGACCTACTTTATACACTTAATCTCCAGTGATATGATTATAATTAAATGCTTATTGATTATGTAATTTTAAACTCACTGCTAAGTAACATTATTGTACATATTTATTGTCTCCAATTCTTCCTTATGTTTAAATCACTTAATCAAATACTTACTTAGTCGGAAGTCTCACCTAAAAGGGCTTTTTAGAGAGAATCAACGTATTACAAAATAAAATTAAGTGAAACTATGAGTATTTCTTAGATTTGCAATATAACCAAAGTAAAATGCTTATATTCTGAAACCCTAAAAAAATGTTTGAGAAGGAACTTGCTTCCTCACTGTTTTTGTGAAAAATCATCACATTTTCTGTAGGGACATGCTATTTAAGAGCTATTTAGGCAATGTTAAACTTGTGGATAAGGTTAATCATGCAAGAAAATGCGATCACTTTCCAAACCCTTATGATGTTTGTATATATTAACATGATTAAACATGAAAGAAATTTTAAAATATAAAGATTTTTATTTCCACATGTAACTAAACATTTAGCTAAAAGAAAATATTTGGATGCCTGATTTTTGTAAGTATCATTTAAATGAAGACAGAAAAAAAATTGTCTGGGTTATCATTTCATAGTTCTAGACAGAAAATGGAATTTTATCTACAATAGAGCACCCAAAGGAAGAAAGTTTTGAGATCTCGGTCGTAGGCGTAACAGGATTTGCCGACGTTACTAAACTCATGTGTTATGTCCTAAGGAGAGAATAAAACATGTTTGCTGAGGTGGTCAGAAAAGCTTGCAGACCCTATATAGTCAAGTTTCTCACTTGACTTTCAGAAGTTCACTTTTTCAGGCAAATTCCAATCATTTTGAATGAAGAGCTCAAAAGTCATCAAATTGGAATAAAGAGGGGGTCGGAGACACTGTGATGGCAAAGTACCAAGGTAATGATCTCTGTCTTCTGGGTTGAGTGCCTAGAAAACCAGGTATGAAGGCTTCATATTCTGAGTACAAGACGAGAGAATTCCTTCAACCTGCCACCAAGAATAGACCTGAATTCACTTCCCCTGAGCAAAGAGTACAAATGAAGGACCTGGAAAAATACACCTGCAATCCTGAACTGGAGGAAGAAATTGTAGATGCTGTCGTTGGTGATGGAAATATGCCAAACCTCCCAGCTACATTAATTCCACGTCCACCATGTGAATAAGTGTGGAAAAAAAATCTGTGCCGTGATGTCACAGCAAATTTTAGCTCAGCAAAATACTGAAGGGACTAGTTCCAATGTTTGCCAATTATTTGAGAGAGTGACATTTTTAATACAAATGGCATTTAAAATAGATGAATTAAACACTTCAAAAAAGTGTCACCCCATATCTCAAACTCTCCATTTTGATTTGTTCTGTCCATACTTCCTAGATCATACAAACAATAGTAGGTACCAACGCTCCTGGTAGTTATCTTCAAATGGTAACTATCATTATTGTTTAATACCAATTGCTATTCTCTCTACAGCTGTGTCATCCTTAAATAACATTTCTTGCTTAAACCCAAATTTAGGTTTTTATTTTACAAACGAATAATTGCCATGAAAATCTGTCTCAAAAAATCCTTAATTATTGTAATATTTTAAAGAAGAAAATACTAGAACAAACACAAATGTTACAGGGTTTATATCTGACTTTACGTTTGGATTGCCAGTGGATTCGAATCTGCTTACAGTCATACAGAATTTTTGCCAGATATGGAACATTTACCTATCATTTACCAAATGGGAGAAATCACCAAATTTACAGGATTTTAAGAATTGAGAGAGACTACACAAAGAAGTTAGCCTTTACTTGACCAATGAGGGAATGGAAATCAAGAAGTTACTGAATCACTGAATGACTAAGGTTCCACACGTGGCAGATGGCCATGGCGAAATCAAATGTAGGCTCTACAATACCCAATGGTTATATTTATAAGTAGTTTTAAAATACAAAGGAGATTTTTCTCCCTTTACAATATTGAAGTTAAAAGCTCAGAAGGAAAATTATTATTTATAATTATTCAACTTTAATGTTTTGCAAAGTGTTTGATAAAAGATACCGTCATTAAAAACAATCTTTGTGATAAGAATTAAATTGAACCACATCAAGTGGTTCAGTACTCTTTACCTAGTGACTCCCCTTTTCTGTTTTGGCACCTAGATATCCCCAGTCTTGTGAATATTTGGTTTGTTCCTCTCCAGCTGTTAACGGATGGTAGTGAGTATAAAAACAAAACCTAGACACTAAGTTTACAGGGCAATTTAACATAGTCTCATTAAGTGGGAAGTTTGGTTTGCTTATTTTCCTTTTTTGTTTGTTTGTTTGTTTTATATTTGTGTTTGTTTTGTCTGCCTGGTTTCTTATCCAGTGCTTAAGAGAGAAAAAACTATATAACTTTCTCATGAGACTTTATCAGACAGAACTATTTAAAGTGTATTTTCAATGAAAAAAAAAGTATTTTAATTTATTATATTCTCAATGAAATCTATGTAAAAGAATAAAAGAAAAAGAATAAGGATTTCCACACGACGAAAATTATTATTATGAATGACCCAAAGAAAATATTACCTAAAGTAAGTAAGTGTGGTTGAATCTAACTCTTCAGGTAAACAACCCAAAACCTTAGACAAATATTGCTAACATGTATAGAATAATAATTAGGGGCACCTGGGTGGCTCAGTCGGTTAAACGGCCGACTTCGACTCAGGTCATGATCTCATGGTTCATGAGTTCGAGCCCCACATAGGGCTCTGTGTTGACAGCTCAGAGCTTGGAGCCTGCTTCGGATTCTGTGTCTCCCCCCTCTCTCTGTTCCTCCCCTGTTTTCTCTCTCTCTCTCTCTCTCTCTCAAAAATAAATGAACATTAAATTTTTTTAATTTAAAACAATAATTAAAATTTATTAGGATGTATTAATAGTAGAAAATTAAATCAGAACTATTTTAGAGACTCTTAGGAGTGATGCTTAAACGAAGCACATGTTTTAGGGAGAAAGAAACAAAAAACTCAGTGTCATCACAGAATCATCAGTTATTGAGAGAACATTTTTAAAAATCAAGATTCAGATACACACAGACTCTAACAACACATGGAGTCTGCTGGGAAATAAAAACAGCAGTTGTTTCTAAAGGGCAGCCCGACTGTTGCGGATGGATGGTTTGCCTCTCACGGGAGGGGAAGGGAATATGTCATCCATGTGGCCATTGGGCACTTGTTCTCCGTAGTTTGTGGGGACTCCATTTCTTGAAGGACAGAGAGAAAGAAAGGAAGCACCGAGAGCTGCCCCCCCCCCCGCCAGAAACAACAGGTGACATGACCACACACAGAGGCCACCAGGTGGGGACATTTCAGCAGCAGCTCTGGGCTAGCTGGGAAGTGGGGACAGCCACTGGCTTCCTTGCCAAGGGGGGAGCCCGGCTCCTTCAGGGGCCTGAGCCTGGTGTCCACCTGTCTGCACGAAGTGGCTGGGTGTGGGGAGGTGTGGCAGCGGGGGCTCTGCAGTTCTGGGAACTGTAAGTGCAAGACAACAACCGCGTGACCCTGGCAGCCACCTGGACGTGAGGACACGGCTGCCGTGAAGCACACTGGGGTTTGGCTGACCCTCCCGTTAAGCCAGAAGGAAAGGTCTGGAGAAACCACCATCCCCACATTCCCACGTGCTGGCTCAACAGGGAATGACTATTTTGTTAATCTCAGACTTGAAAAGTAACCCTAGTCGAGAGACACGGCCGCCAAAAAATTTAAGAGGACACCGTTTTCCTTTCCTTTCCAGTGTCCTTTCTTTGTGTCTCCACTACGTTAATTAGGCACAAATTGGCCCTATTATTATTATTATTACTTTTTATTTTTTTAGAAAAACAGCCTGATTCTTTGTTTAAGTTCAGCAGAAGGTGATCCGAAAGTCACATTCATTTCAAAGTTAGGATTAGGAACGTGAGTTTTCTCTGCATTTCTAAGAAATGAGGAAGAACATATCAATTTTTCAAATAAAAGCAAAAAGTAGCTTTGAATTAAAAGAAAGATGGATATTCATTATATAACATTTAACTTCCAATCACTTTCACGAGTAGGCACTGGTAAATAGGCAAGAAGATAAGATTCAGAGCGACAGACCGGAGAAAGAATAATCCTCCTAATTCAGAAGACATCTGGGTTATTCAGACAACAACAGTCGACATTTAGAAAATATGCAAGCTGAAAGTCTTACGAATCTGTCCAGCTTTTAACAGCATGTTCATTTTACCGGAGACACTTTGGACTTTAATTTTAAAGTTTAGGATAAGCTTCTCAAGAGTCAGATTCTCTTTGGAATTACAAAACCTGTGCATCTAGGTTGCATTTTTAACAGTAAATAGACAACGACGGGACAGAGATCGCCTGGTGTTTGAACAGCAAGCAAATTCCTAAAGAAAACTGTTGAATGTATATAAATTAAAAGCATGTATTATTTCTCTTTAAAATTATATTTAAGGGGCGCCTGGGTGGCGCAGTCAGTTAAGCGTCCGACTTCAGCCAGGTCACGATCTCGCGGTCCGTGAGTTCGAGCCCCGCGTCAGGCTCTGGGCGGATGGCTCAGAGCCTGGAGCCTGTTTCCGATTCTGTGTCTCCCTCTCTCTCTGCCCCTCCCCCGTTCATGCTCTGTCTCTCTCTGTCCCAAAAATAAATAAACGTTGAAAAAAAATTAAAAAAAAATAAAATTATATTTAAAGCTGGTTTTTTCTCAACAAGAAACTTGGATGTTTTGTTATTTTTGGAATTCTAAAACACTTGAAAATCAATATAGGCCAGAGATCAAATGGCTTCCCATTCTGAGAAATTCTAGAACATGTAATCATACGTCTTGTGCCTATTCACTGAAAAACTGTTCATGAGCCACATATGACCTTGACCATGTTCTCCAAGCCAATGTCAAAGCAGAAAGGGCTTTGAGGTAAAGGGGCCTTTCTAACAGTCTATTTAGGGCCACTTTGAATTTGAGTATTTCATCCAGTGCCAAGAAGTCACAAAGTTTTCAGTTTCTTTCTTCTGTCTTTTCTTTTTCTTTCCCTTTTTTTTCATTTTTTTTAAGGTCCAGTTTATTCTTAACATCCCCATAGCTAGGTTAATTCAGCTGTCCTGAGTGATTAATTGCTGTGCTCAGAAGTAAATATCCTGTGCCACATCAATTTCTTTGCATGTACTGTGTGTGGTCCCTGCATTCATCTACAGATACTTATATATGGGACTGAGTGAAAACATACTCTCTCCTACCCCCACTCTCTTTATCACAAAACAATTCCAAGTGAGGACATATTCCAGGGGCAGTATAGCTACAAAGAGAAGAGATTCACTGTTTTACAAAAGCATCACAATTAATGGCATTTTATACTCCCCAAAAGTATTTTTATCTGGAAACTTTCCATTTGCGTATTGTCAAAATACCTTAATTAGAAGTTGAAAATCGAAGAATGACCAAGTAGTCTTTCTTCTTTTTTGAAATTCTTAGCATTCATCCAGCCAGCCTATTGACATACAGGGACCACACAAAAAGCGCTTTAAGCTAATGGACGGAAATGAACCCATTGCTAAATATCACCACCAACACAAATACTGCTAATGATTTGAATATCTGTACAGGTCGTGGGACTACGGTGAACTGAGAACAGGATTATCTTAGTGATTCTGGGTTCACCCAATGAAGAAAGAAATCAGAGTTGGTGTCTTGACCATAAGTCACTGTTCACTATGGAATAAAATAGGTTAAAGACATACAAAAGTGATCCCCAGTGTATCGAGTTACAGGTGTGAATCTTGCTGTGCAGACTGAAATGCATCTGCTTCTTTGCGCATAAAGGCTTTTGTTGTATAATAATGGATGTGACCACAACAAGAACTCTGAGAAAGCACCCACTGTTGCTCAAAGAACCATCATTAAAAAAAAATACCAAGTTGAAATTATCTCACAAGTCTACCAAAAAAATCTAATCTTGATTTGAGAAAGAAAGAAAGAAAGAAAGAAAGAAAGAAAGAAAGAAAGAAAGAAAGAAAGGAAGGAAGGTAGGTTTGCCATTGGGACACATTAGCTTATATTTGAAATAAAAGATTGGTAAAATATGAAAGTAAATATTTCACAGGCTGTCTCAGCTGTGATCAAAATAGAGCAATGGAGAAATTATCCTGAGCCTGGAAAATTTTAAGGGCATAGAATAATCTTTATTAGCTGTCCACAAAGATTACATTTAGCATTTAAAAACTGGGGCGCCTGGGTGGCGCAGTCGGTTAAGCGTCCGACTTCAGCCAGGTCACGATCTCGCGGTCCGGGAGTTCGAGCCCCGCGTCGGGCTCTGGGCTGATGGCTCGGAGCCTGGAGCCTGTTTCCGATTCTGTGTCTCCCTCTCTCTCTGCCCCTCCCCCATTCATGCTCTGTCTCTCTCTGTCCCAAAAATAAATAAACATTGAAAAAAAAAAAAAAAAATTTTAAAAACTGAAGCCTCCACTGCATTGGTCTGTAGAGATTTTTCCTCCAACATCCCAGAGACCACACAGGGCAGAGCCACAGTAGTAAATATGCACCAGATGAAAGTTCCGCAGGAGAGGGAGAGGCTTTGGCAATAGCTTTGAGGCAAGGCAGTTATATAATATCAAAGGAACATCCTGAAATACTTTGAGATTGATACAAATGCAGGATCCGCCTTCTGATCAGTGAGTCCCCAAGAGCTGAGCTCTCTGGGGTGGGGAGCAGGGATGCATGTATTTGGGGAGGAAGCAAGAAAGAGAGGATTTATTGCAGGACATGAGCAGATGTACTAGGTCAGATCAGGTCATTTTCTTGGGATGCATCTCTTGTGGGAGAGACTTGGAAACCAGAAACCAACAGAAACAGATCTGGACCAGAGCAGAAATATGAGATTACAGTGTGAATAGCAGGGCTATCAGTTTAGGACCCACTTTTCTGTGTGTTTGTTTTACTTTGTTTTTCCTCATTGATGATATAAATTACCCAAGTTAATACCAACCTACTCTGGTAGGAATACCTAGCCATGGAAACCAACCATGGTTATCAAATCCTTATTGAAACATGGATGGCAACCTCTCTTGTCAAAGATTTTCTAAGAATAAACAAGAAAGTGTAACAAAATGCCTATTAGTTGGAAGAGGAGTTTGTGTAAAGCTTGTCCTTCATGAGGAGGCACAGGAAAAGCATATTGGATTGGAGCTTCATGACTCTTAAAAATAGGGCAGCTTTGGGGTGCCTGGGTGGCGCAGTCGGTTAAGCATCCGACTTCAGCCAGGTCACGATCTTGCGGTCCGTGAGTTCGAGCCCCGCGTCAGGCTCTGGGCTGATGGCTCAGAGCCTGGAGCCTGTTTCCGATTCTGTGTCTCCCTCTCTCTCTGCCCCTCGCCCGTTCATGCTCTGTCTCTCTCTGTCCCAAAAATAAATAAACGTTGAAAAAAAAAAAATTTAAAAATAGGGCAGCTTTTATAATCCCTCTTCCACAGATGAGAAGTTTAAGGTTCAACCAAAATGAAGGCAGCAGAGAGATTGCTGATCACGTATCCACATGCTCGTCATTCACTTTGCAGATGTTCTTGCCCTGAAAGTGGAACTTCGTGATCTGTGTGTGTGGCTAGCAGACCACGAAAGGGAGTGACAGTGTCATTCTGAGCTGGGGCAGTGAGCCGCCTCCCGTCCCTTCCCTGCTGCAGGGTCCTCAAAGCCCATGTGTTCCAGACGCCGCCCCCCCCCCCCATCTACACAGCTACACAGTGGAGGAGGTTGTCCAACAGACAGGGGACAGCATGAGTATGAGAAATGAATCTTTATTATATTAACCACTGGATTTGAGGGTTCATACTGGTGGTCCCAAACAAAAGTACCCTGACTAATGCAGAAAACAGCACTTGAGGTTGGGTGTTGCTGTGACAAGATAACCACTGGTACAGAGGTTGAACTGGTACAGTGGTGATTTAGGTTAGGGAGACACAAGACATCCAGCGACGGTGCCACATGTGATCACACGGGAGGTAAGCCACAGGCCTATTGCTTTTGCAACTTAGCGAAAAGGCTTGAAAAATGGAAATGTGTTTTGTGAGATGGCCGCTATTGGTAATATTTGGCAAGAGGCTATAGACATGAGTAGAGGAAACAAGTTACCAGAAAGCAGCTAGAAATTTAAAGGAATAGATGATGTTTAGAAATTCAGGGACCAGAAAGATTGAGAAAGAGTGCTTATAAACCCCAAGCAAGCAGACAGGCGAGCAAACAAACAAATGGAAATCCAAGGTTGGTGAGGGGGGAGCCATGAGATCAAAAAGAGTCCCATAAAACTTTTATACCTGAGCTCAACTGGATGAAAGAAGTCAGGATCACTGTAAGGGAGTCTCCTTTCCACCAGCCAGCCCCCAGCCAGCCCCTAGCTTACCCTAGGCATTCCTCAGAAGCAGAGCCTAAGCAGAAAGCTTACAAACTAGTAGTTTCTTTGGAAAGAATCTGAGAGAGAATGAGGGATAAGAAATGCATCAGGAAAAGGGAAAACCAGGGAAATGCTGTCTGGAGTTGGCCACTGCTCTAGATAATGGCATTCAATTTGCTTGATATTGTGAGATTTGCAGAATCCATCTCCGACCTGTGCACCCCGGAATAGAAGACCGAAGACTGTATCCATTGTGTCCCATTCCCCAGAAGCCAAGAGTGGACCCATTTCCACTCATTTTTTCGGCAATGCCACTTCTGGTTTGTATGTATGTGAGTACTGAACAGTCCCTGGGGATGTCACATCAGATGTGACATCAGAGAACCCTCGAATGAGAAGGAAAAGATACTGGGCCCCACTCTGTAGAAAGGTACTGACTGCCTGGTTATGCTTGGAGGAAAGTGGTCAAAACCTACACGCGCCGGGGTGAGCAGTGGAAATAAAATATGGGGCCCAGGCTTTGGCATGATGCACAAGAGGGATCCAGTAGAAACACAGCTGAGCTGAGAGAAATTGGCATCTAAGCAAAAAAGGAGGAGGGGAGTCAGATTAAGAACCATGTTTCAAAGAGAATTGGCGTCTACTTACTGGTCCATAAAACAGAGAGCATGCAAATAGATCAGAAATGTACTAATTTTGGGTAGTTGGGGGGAGGTGATATATCATTTCCCCAAAGCAATTCCAAGCCTTGATCTAAATGAATAAGTAAATAAAATCCCTTGCATACTTTGAAAATTGAAATGATCCTCGGGCTCCTCATATTCTACGTATATATGTGCGAAGCAGACCAGGAACGTTGGGCAACGTGCAAAGGGGTCACATTCCCCAATGTCCATTTCAGATGTTGCCGAAGAAGAGAGTGGAAAAGGAAAAACAGCCAGGAGGGTCTAGCCAGGGTTCCCAGAAAGAAATGGACCAGGGAAGCAACTCTTCTGGGGACAGGAGCAAAAATGCAATCAAGGTACCTCCCGGGTCACAGGGAAGGGGTCTTCACAGTTTCTACACCATGTGATTTCATAATCGTTCTAGAGCATTTACAGCTGTATCTTATGCCTCTTCCTTCCCATTGGGTTTTGTTACTGCATCTATCCCATCCGTGTTTCAACATTTTATATATATATATGTGTGTGTGTGTGTGTGTGTGTGTGTGTGTGTGTGTGGTTGTGTGTGTGTGTGTGTGTAAGGGGGTGAAGCACAGATCATTGGCCGTGTTTTCCCCATGGGCCTCAGGAGCAAAACAGGTAGAGTCTGGATGGAGAAGACATGGGACCACCCAGAAACCTTGGACCTGACCTAAGTGTAGTAACTGGATGGGACTTGGGGCCATCTCCCTTGGGGAGGGGTGTGTGTGTGTGTGCTCTGTGTTCAGGAAGAGAGAGTGAATGGATATTGAGTGACCAAAAGATAGACTGGGAGAGGCCCTGAAGGCTTACAAATATCTCTGTGCTTCTCTAAGTTGAGTTAGAGATAGGAAAGCCACCTGGTCAAGTTGTTAGGAAGGAAAGTAGTCATTTCTGATCTGGGGAAGTTAAGAGACATTGTGTCCTGTCCTCCCTATCTTCCTCTGCCACAGTGAGGTGACACTGGAGACCACATGTTCCACTGGATGTGGCCTGAATCCGCCTTTCTAGAAGAGCTATTCCAGGGAGTGGCGTCACCAGCATCAGCTTCTGACATGATTGAGAGTTTAGGTTTTCTTGTGTGAAACCATGGAGATCTGAGAACTTGTATGTTGCACTGATTACCCTAAGGAGACTCAAACCCCAATTGCTTAATTTGAAATCCCCTAATTTTTCAAGCACAGCAAAGCATTATAATTTGTAATTGAAATTAAGAGTGTTTGACATCTATCTGTCATCTTGCTGTCCATTCTTCTAGTATCTGTTTCAACCAGACCTTACTGAAAGGTCAGGGGCACCTGGGTGGCTCAGTCAGTTGAGTGTCTGACTTCGGCTCAGGTCATGATCTCTAGGTTCGTGAGCTCCACCCCTAAATGGGGCTCTGTGCTGACAGCTCAGAGCCTGGAGCCTGCTTCGGATTCTGTGTCTCCCTCGCTCTCTGCCCCTCCCCCAGTCACACTCTGTCTCTGCCTTTCAAAAATGAATAAACATGATTTTTTTTTATTAAAGGTCAAATTACTACTATGTCTGTGGTCAAACAGGGGAGGCACGGGGAGATCTGTTTGCCTCTTGAGTCTCAGCTCAGGGGTGGCCTCCTCTAAAATTCTAGTGCTGACACCCTTCTTCACTCAGAAGAGCTGACCATTCTGTCTTGGGTTCCCTGTTGACCTATTTAATCTCAAACAAGAGAATCCAACTCTAGCCAGTTCATGCAGAAAAAGAAAATATTTATCTATTAAAACACATCGGGTAGCTTATGGATCCTTTGGGAGGACAGAGAACAAACACAGAGGGCCACAGCCAAACCAATGCCCGAAAAGCATATTGTAGAAGTGGGTTCGGTAGAAATGTCACTGCCGTTACCTACCCCAAGGCACAGACCTTTCAGTTTCTACCGTCAACACAATCCTGGTGGGCACTCGAACGTGCTACTCTCCCTCTGCTAGGCTAGGACTCAGAGCTACCAGCACCCACACGATGCCTGATTCTTTGTTTCACTCGCTCCCTCTTCAAAATCTAGCCCCCAACATAACTGAGAAGTAAGGCTGAAAACGTGAGTAGATGGTTTCCCCCAGACAGGAGCGTGGAGCCAGTAATTTGGGAAATTTCCCAAACACAAGACAAATGTTCAGGGTCTCGGTGGCCAAAAGAAAGGACCAATTGCCACCGCATCCATGTCTCTACTGCGGCTGTGGACCACCACAGGGAGGTGATAGAACTTACTAAGTATGCGTAGAATGGACGAGATAACAAAGGATGGCCAGGATTGAAGCATTTGGTTATTGCTACTCACACCGCCTCACTTTAAGTGGCACACGAGTGATTGGACTGTAGAGCAGGCCATATGGCTCCCGTGAGTGCAAACGAGTTATTATTTCAGCCCCATCCAGTTCAATAGCAATCAAAGCCGGAGGTAGAGAGAACGAGCTCCAACCGGAACACTCAGCCCCGTCCACCACCAAGAGGAGCCCAGGTTTTAATGGGACACCGAAGAAAACGGAGGAGGCTCTCACCATCAAAGCGAGTGGGGAATTAGAACAATTTCCCTGACACTCCAGGCAAAAGTGGGCAGTCTGTCTGGATTATCTAGGTCACTGCTGCAGACTCTTACATTCATTCCGCCCGTGGAGGACTGTCCTGTTAGCTCGTTACCACAGTAACTAACTCAGAAACATGCGCAGGGTAAAAACACCCTGGTTCCTAGCAATCCCCTTTTAACTATGTTTAAAGGTCCATTATTTCTGGTCATTTTGATTCAGCCTGGCTTGAAAAGAACCACCCTTGGAGGTGGGTTGCAAATGCCACACACGCTCAACTTGTTATTAGGTATAGAGCAGGATGTGTCAAATCAAACGATAAAAAATGAGGATCCAATTCTCTTTCGGGCTGACTTTCAGGATTCCCCCATGATTATGATAGGAATGAATCACCTGCAATGATATTTAGGTTAGTAATGCCATTGTAATAAAGTGTGCAATTTAGGTTAGGCTCCATTATGTCGGGAGAATTGCCACATACTCACCTGTTTCTCTGGCTCCTCGGCTTTGCTCCTGTGGCTCGCTCAGGGCACTGTTAATTGACACAATTAAGAGTGAAGACTGATTTACAGGACCCAGAGGAGCCGCTGGCAGAGTGAGGTTTACGTTCTCGGGAGAAGGTTTTATATACTCTGCATCGACTTCCTTCCCGATACCCCAGTTCTTCTATCCATCAGCGCAAACCCCAGGGTGGGGGCTCCAACAGTATGAGTCTCATCCACTCACTCTCCCCTCTGCTTGCTTTTTCCTCATTATTTCCTGACACTATAATAAATTGTGATAAAGGATCTCCAAACGCCTAACTAGCTTTGAAAATTATTTTCCCATGCTTAGGAGGGGAAACGAATACAACAGAGTAAGCGTGTTCTCTTCATTGTATCAGGGAAACTCGTGTTCATGGCCACTAAGTGACTTTAGCTTTGGAGACACTGCCTTTCGGCTCGCCGTTGAAACCCTTATTTACCAAGCAACCACTTGATCTGTCTAGCTTAACATCTTAACTAGGAAAATGAAAAAAGCCGGGAATTAAGTGGTTGTTTTTCACATGCAGAGTCAGAGAACAAAAACAGGGGCCCACATCTGTACTTATTTTGGTTCTGTGAGTCTTACACCTCTTCTTAGGAGATCAGCACCAGCAAATGGCTGTTAGCTGGGATAATTATACAGCACTCCGAGCAGCGAGCATAATAACACTGTGAGTGTCCAAGGGTTTGAACAATTTGGGCTGATTTTGTATAGTGTATAATTTACAGTAAAGATTCGGAATGCCTTTTTTTTCTTTTAAGAACAGCTTTCATCCTTTTGCTCCAGATTATTATACATGGAGACACATATTCACAGTCAGAGCTGATACACATAAATCTAAACATCTGTGAAACAAGGATAATTTTATTGGCATTTACACCACACATTGGTGTCCCGTGCCATTTCTGCGGGTGATTGTCAAAGCCCCGGATGTTAGTGGAAGTTCAACTACGTCTAAAAATGTATCCATTTGGGGGAAAGAGGAGACATTCTGAAAAGTGCTGGAGGGGCGCCTGGGTGGCTCAGTCGGTTAAGCATCTGACTCTTGATTTCAGCTCAGGTCATGATCTCACAGTTCGTTAAACCAAGCTCCACATCGGCCTCTGCACTGAGCATGGAGCCTGCTTGGGATTCTCTCTCTCCCTTCCTCTCTGCCCCTCTCCCCTGCTTATATGAGCACTCTTTCTCTCTCTCAAAACAAATAAATAAACATTTTTTTAAAAGATTGGCTTCTGGGTAAACATATTTTTAATTTTTTTAATGTTTATTTATTTTTGAGAGAGAGAGACAGAGCGTGAGTGGGGAAGAGGCAGAGAAAGAGGGAGACACAGAATCCAAAGCAGGCTCCAGGCTCTGAGCTGTCAGCACAGAGCCCAATGTGGGGCTCAAACCCATGAACCATGAGATCATGACCTGAGTCAAAGTCAGACGCTCTACCAACTGAGCCACCCAGGCGCCTCTGGGTAAATATATTTTTTAAAAATGTAAAAATAATAACTGGATATTTCTGGGATAAATTTTATTTTTTCATAGCTAATTAATTTATATTACTTTTTGTATTATGTGATGATGCTCAAAGAAATCCAACTCCCTAGAAAGTACAGCATACAGATAAGGAAAAAAAAAAAAGAACATTGTTGTGCCTGAAAGTAGTTCACTGCATCATTGTTTTGAGTTAATTCTAGCAACTGTTCTAATGACCTAGTCCACTTGTCATAAAGAACTAGTAAGCCAACAGGTTAGGCATACATATCATGAGTTTGCTGAATAGTTACTGAAAATTTATCTCGTACGCTGAATTTATCATTTGAGTTCAACAATATTAACTTCAAAAGGTGGCTTCTTAGTAATATTGTGTGTCTTCTAAATAAAAAAATAAATGTACGGAAATAAAAAAATATCAACAGCTTTGGAAATTGTAACCAGTATTTAATTTTTTTTTCCAAACCAAGACAAAGATTTAGAAACTTGCATGGAGAATAAGAACACAAGAGGTGAGGTGTATTGCAACATTTAGTGGACATAAAGAAAGTTGACATCACAAGAAAAGGATGAGATGAATACATTCTTAACTATTTTGTTAACTATTTCTGATAATTAAAAAAGCATAGAGATTTATGTAATAAATGCTGGTGTGTCCACAACTGAGCCTGTGAAATGTGACAACTGAAACCCCGGGTAAAACAGTCTCTGACTGAACCTTTATACCTTCCTACCAGTCACTAATATTCATTTACTTTTTAAAAGCATATATATGAAAGTTTTCTAGAGCAGATTTTCAGACTTAGGTAAAATTACCCTTAAGGATATACATAATGTCTCCTCAGAGCATAGGCACTTTAGATGGAAGCAATTCACTATAACTTCCACGAGACTTTTTTCCTACTGTGATCTTCCTGAGAAGGTACCTACTTTTGAGGTGTTAGGTTGTTCTTTTTTATATGTTTATTTACTCATTTTTGAGAAAGAGAGAAGGGGGGGTGGGCAGAGAGAGACAAAAGAGAGGGAGAGAGAATCCCAAGTAGGCTCCATGGTGTCAGCATAGAGCCCCATGAGGGGCTTGGATTCACAAACTGTGAGATCATGACCTGAGCCAAAATCAAGAGTTGGATGTTTACCCAACTGAGCCACCCAGGTGCCCTGAAGTGTCAGGCTATTCTCCCTTTCCTATCTCTCCTTTCAAAATCACTCTTTTCTCCTTTTACATAAACCTTTCGGAACAACTAAGATGATCAATGCTGACAATATCAAGAGATAGTAAAGAGACAGACAAATGGTAACTCTCATAAATAGCTGATAAAAGCAAAATTGTATAGCCACTCTGGAAAATGGCTTGACCATTTCTTAGAACATTAAATGCAAACTTAACATACAACCCGGCAATCCTACTACTATGTATTTATCTTACAGAAATGAAAATCTATGTTCACACAAAAGCGACACAGGACCATTTGTAATAGCTCTGCTTGTAATTGCCCCAAATTAGAAACAACCCAAATGTCCTTGGATATGCACAAATGGATAAACAAATGTGGTATATCCATGCAACTGAAGACTACTCAGCAATGCAAAGGGCTGAATTTATACGGATCTCAAAGGCATTATGCTAAATGACAAAAAAATGTCTCAAAAGGTTCCATAGTATCCGAATGCATTATCATAACATTCTGCAAAAACACATATGTGGCGATAAAGAGCAGACCAGTGTTTGCAAGGGCAAAGGGAGGTGTGGGAAGAGAGCCCGAATACAGGCATCAAGGCGGCACAAAGAAGCTCCTGGGTAGAAGAGGCTGATGCAATTATTCTGTTTCCCTCCTGCTGTGGTTTTTAACTGAATCCATGTCTGTGTTAGAGATTCACAGAGCTATACATGCAGAAAAACAAATGTTTCTGTATTTAAAGCAAAATAAAACAAACGAAACCCTGTGTATCCATTCATAATCTTATCATGGGACATTGCTCCAAAATATAAGAGTTCCCTGAGTACCAAAGGACAGTTTAAAACATGAAGAAATGACACTGATGACTATAGAACATAACTGATGCAGGGTATATGTGGCTCATACCGCTTTTCACAAGATTTTAAGAGGATCTTATCCTATTGTTGGCTAATTTATGTTCAAAAAAATTTTGGAATAGACCTACATGTGCTTTTTGATATGTAAAAGTTCATGCGATTAAGAGCTACAAGGAACTTTCTTACATTCTCCTCTACGTATTTATATGAACAAAGCTTCTCAGCTCTTTATTATAAAGATGAAAGAAATCCATGTAGGAATAGAACTGCTGCTAAACCCTGACTCAGTCAGAACACTGGTTTTTGTTTGCCGATGTCTTGTGATATCTAGCTGGAAAGTTTCTTTATTTCTTTAATCTTGCATATCTATTTTCTTGCTTATTTTCTCAGTCTTTTTGTTTATATAGATTTAAAAGTAAAGAAGATTTTAAAAAAAAGTAAGGAAGATAAAAAAAAGTATAGGAGGGTCAGAAGCTTTGTGTATGTTCATGGAGATTGGCAGGTTTTTTTGGTCTAATGAGTTGGGTTGGTCTGCCCCCAAAATAGATATGTTGGGAGTCCTGACACCCAGCACCTCACAATGTGAGCTTACTTGGAGATACGCTCTTTATAAAGGCAATAAAATTAAAATGGGGTCATTAGGGCAAGCCCTAATCCGATATGACTATTTTCCTCACAAACAGGGCAGATACGGACACAGAGACGTGCGGGGAGAAGACGGCCATCTCTAAGCCGAGGAGGGAGGTCTGGAAGATTCTTCTCTCACAGCCCACAGAAAGAACCAACTCAGCCAACACCTTCAATTCAGACTTCTAAACTCCAGAAATATGAGACACTAAATTTCCGTTGTTTAAGCAACCCAGTTTGTGGGACTTTATTACTGCGGTGTGAGAAAACAGTTCAAGTGGGAAGCCTTGCGTGTCGGTATCTACACTGTTCTGGTCGGTTGGGTTCTACAAAATACCTACAAAACCCTGCTGGGAACTCATGGGCCTGGCTGCAAGCGTTCTGAGAGCTGACTTAGAGAACAATGCTGGATTCTTAACACGGAGTGTGTTCTCCCAGTAAAATTTTAACTAACAACTTAGCCTGGCATTGCCCAGGCCAGAGACTCTGTTACAACTTCAGGATGTGAACCTCCCGCCTGCTGCCAGGAAGGAAGGAAGGCCTTTGGAGCTTCTAACTGTTTCTCATACCGATTTCAACAAATTTCACTACATTTATCCCCAAATTTACCCCAATTACTAGATACCTGATGCTACAAATTCCTGAGGCTTTTGGGGGTGTGGGGGGCAGGGCTCTGTTGTATAAATAAGGTCATTTCTTGGCTTTCCCTTCTGCCTGCTTGGGATCCAGCCTTTCTAGGGGCTGCGAATTCCATTATCACAAGTGTAATGCTTCCTGGCTTCCAAAATGTTAATGCTGTGGTTCTGTTCCCATTTTCCTTCTCCTGGTGGGTCTGTGCCTTCTTTTAAAATCCATCCTTGAATTAGGAGTCTCAAGGTTCATTATTTGTATGACTTCAGCAATATATGATATAAGATACTTGATATCTTTTGGTATATGTTTTGAGTCAGGAGCTATTTTTAGGATGACTACTCAGGCACATGGCCAGAAAAGGCATGTTGTAACTATAACACTTGCTTATGTTGGTCAGAAGACATTAAATCATCTCGGAGTAGGATCTGTTCTTTTTTAAGCACTAGAGTTTAGCAGGGCTTGCACTTGGGTGTGCTTATTTTACTCTAGCCCAGGTTGAATTGTTGCATTGTAATACATCACAGCCACCTGGAGTTATACCGATGTTATGGGATGATTTATGCTTAATCACTAGCACGAGGTGCAAAGTGAGTCTTGAAATGTGACTTCTCTCTCAGGCTCCATCATTTACAGCTGTGTGCTCATGTTCACCAGCATAACTAAAGTCTCAGTTTCTTCTTCCATAAGATATGTAAGCCCAGAGAAAACACTCTATAATTCTGAATCTTTCATGGAAACAATGGACACATTTCTTCATGTCCAAGGCATGGAATGGGTGGGTCCTATAGTAATTCTATATTTAACTTACTGAAGATCTGAAAAACTGTTTTTTTTTTGCACATTAGCTGCGCTATTTTCCATTTCTACATTCCTACCATTTTACATTCCATACCAGTTAGTGTTTGCCTTATATGTTTAGATGCTCTGATATTAGGTGCACTAAGACTTACAATTATTATATCTTCTTGATGAGTTGATCCATTTATCATTATATAATGAAATTTGTTTCTTGGAGACCGTTTTCGGCTTCACGTCTATTTTGTCTGACATAAGTGTATCTACCTCTGTTTCTTTGGGTTATCATTTGCTTGAAATATTTTTTCATCCCTTCACCCCTAGCCTACGTATGTCCTTAAAGTCAAATTAAGGCTCTTGTAGGTAGCATACCACTGGATCTTGTTTATTATTATTATTTTTCATTCAACCATTCTATCTTTTGATCACAGAATTTAATACATTTATATTTACAGTAATTATTGATAGGTAAGGATTTGTTATTGTCATTTTGTGGTTTTCTGACTGTTTTATAGATTTCTTTTCCTTGCTCTCCCTCTTGATGTCTTCCTTTGTGATATAATGGCTTATTGTGGTGGTAAGCTTTGTGGGTCTACTACAGATTTTTCTTTTGAGCACCATGATGCTTCCATAAAATATCTTACACTCAAAACATCCTATTTTAAGCTCATAATGTAATTTCAGTAGCATACAGAAGCTTTGTACCTTTACTTCTCCCTCTCCCCTCACTTTTTTAGGTTGTTATTATTACAATTTACATCTTATTTATCTTATATAGCCAATAACAAATTATTATACTTATGGTTATTTTTAATATTTTGTTTTAACTTTTAAACCAGAGTTGTAAGTGATTTATGCACCAACATTACAATATCGGAGTATCTGACTTTTACTATGTATTTCCCTTAACAGTGAGTTTTACACATTTATGTGTTTTTATAATATTAAGTAGCAACTTCTTTCAGCTTGAAGAATGTTCTTTACCAAAATCTTGTAAGTCAAGTCTTATGGTGGTGAACTTTCTTAGCTTATGTTTGTTCAAGATCTTTATGTCTACTTATTTCTGAAGCACAGTTTTGGTCAAGTATAGTATTCTTGGTTGACAGGGTTTTTTTGTTTTTGTTTTTGTTTTTGTTTTTTACAATATTTTAAATACTCCATTCTTCTCTCTCCTGGCCTGCAAAGAGAAATCCACTGCAGTGGAGAAATGCACTGATAGTCTTATGGGGGTTCCCTTGCAAGTGACAAGAGATTCCTGCTGTTGTCAAGTGCCTCACTTTGTCTTTGACTTTGACAATTTAGTTATAATGTGTTCTGCTGTACTGAATCCTTTTGCTTCATTATGTCTATTCGTTCCCATGGTTTCTTTTACATAATCAAAAACAAAAAAAACAAAAAAGAGTTCTCTGCTCAAAATCCTGAATTTTCTTACATATTACCCTGAGTAAAAGCCATGGCTCTTACAACAGCATATAGGACCATATGTGATCTGACACAGCTTCTTTGACCTCTCTCCCTACCACTTTCTTTGTCCACTAGGCTCCAGACACACTTGCCTCCTTGACTTTCCCTAAATGCTCCAGCCCACTTCCTGTCTCTAGAGGGCTCTTCTTCAGATATCCACATGATTTGCTGCTGTGGTTCCTTCATGACTTAACATGGGTATCACCTTATCATAAAGAACTTTACTGGCCAGTTTATGTCAAATAGCACTCCCTTCATGTTCTGTTTGCTGCTTTATTCTTCTCCATACTACTTATTATTTTAGAGGATATTTGTTTGTTATCCATCAACCTCCTTTTGACTAACCAGTTCATGAGAGTAATGCATAAGATATATATATAGAGAGAGATATATATATATATGTGTGGAATTTTATGGATAATTAATATGGAAATAGAACATTTTGGAAAGAAAATGATAGGTTTAGCTTTGATCATATTGAATTAGACTTGAGGATTGTGTATTTTTTTTTTCCTAGAGCACAGAAGACCAGCTGCATACAGATTAGAAGACATTAACACAGGTCACCGTGAAGCCATAAATGTGGGCATAAAGTACATAATTTGTCATTGATAAAACCATTGGCACAAAGTTAAACAATTATCGATGTTGGCACTGACCCTAAGCAGGATGACTCCTCTTGTGGACATTTTCAATTAACTTGGCCATTGAGAGCATAGAGGTTATAGGACCCATAGTCAAGAGCTCTTGGGGTCATTTAGCTTGAACTTCACACAATGCATATATTGTTAAAGTCTAGTATCAGTGACAACACATAGAAATTCAGAATTTCCCCAAATGCTAAACAAGTGCAGTGTTGTTCCACCTTCCAAATAAGAAAAAAAAGAAAACAAAAGAAAAGAGATTTTTTTAAAAAGAAGAATTGGATCCTACATTGAGATTTGGATCTGTGCAATTGTAACAGTAGATTGCTGGGTAGATTCCTTCCTGTTGTCCCAGAATTAGTGAATGATGTCGAAAGATGAACACAAGAAGGCATGATTACTACTACACTCTAAAAGGACTCAACACTGGAAGGTCCAGGTGGCTCCCTAGGACTCAAACACACACAGTCAAAAATAATCTGCATCCTCAGCCATTTTTCCTTCAATATCTTTTAGCAAAAGTTATAAAGTGGGAGGAGACTCAAGGATATACATGGAATGGTGGGTCACCAGCATAGAGAAGTGAGTCCCGAGGTCCTTCTCTCTTTTTCTGTGTGGTAGTAGGATAGGAATATGCTTTTGTCATCTTTTACAGCCAAGTAAGAAGGCTTAAAAGGCTGGCATCTCATTTCTGATTGTTCATCCACTTAGGAAGAGACTGTGAGGGGCACCTGGGTGGCTCAGTAGATTATGCGTTGGACTTTGGTTCAGTTCATGATCTCGCAGTTCATGAGTTTGAGCCCTGTGTCAGTCTCTATGCTGACAGCTCAGAGGCTGGAGCCTGCTTCGGATTCTGTGCGTGTGTGTGTGTGTGTGTGTGTGTGTGTGTGCCCCTCCCCCACTCATGCTCTGTCTCTGTCTCTCAAAAATAAAGAAACATTAAAAAAAAAAAAAGAAGAGACTTTGGATTTGCCCTCTGTCCTCTTGAATAGAGGAAATGCAGAGGGTGAGGATAAATGCTTGAGCAAAGAAAGGAGGACCCAGGAGAATAATAGAATAATCTGCAATCCTACAAGTTTTGAGTAGTCGGGCTGAGAAATTTTCTGTGGCTTAGAAAGACACAGAAGAAAGAAGACAGTCTCACACTGTCGTGAACAGTCCTATATTTAGACAAAACCTGGGCAAATAGGGTTTCCCAGAAGTATGTGACTGTGGAATACCTAGCTAGAAAAGGCAGCTAATGTGGTATCAATTAATATCAAAAGTGAAGAGTTTTCCCAAGAGCTCATGACAGAACCAGCGCATGAGATACCAGGAGATGGTTCACAAGCCCCAGGAAATGCTCAAGCTCTGAATATCTGTGACACAGGCCAAAGACATGACCACAGTCTGAATACCTACAAAAGAGGCCCTAAGATATGCCTAGAGGCTACATGCCTGTGTCATGAGCAACCTAAAAAGACAACAGTGGCATTTGCTAATAAAAAGATACTTGATGCTTTTATCCAATCTTCCCCTTTCAGTCCAACAACAGGAAAGAAAGGGACACAGAAAAGAGAAAGAAGAGAAGTAAAGAACAGTCTACTCATCCATCCACCCCCAGTTGTCAGCTAAAATCTGACTGGCAGCAGTGGAAGGGGAAGGGGGAGTGTTAATTGGATATGAAATTAAGAAGTCAAGTAAATAGGACATTTTTAATTCCTGGAAGAGATTGAAAAGCCATGGGAGTTGGTGGAGATCACTTAGGGTCAATAGTGTAGATCTTTCCAGCCATAGTCAAAAACAGTGAGGGGGGAACATTAAAACATTCTGTTTTTGTATCTGGTTATGCAGGTTTTACAAATATTGCATTATTGTGGATTGTTTTAAATGTTTATTTTTGAGAGAGCAAGAGAGCATAGGGGAGGGGCGGGTGGGGGGGCGGGGACAGAGGATCCGAAGCAGTGCTGACAGCAGACAGCCTGATGCGGGGCTCGAACCCACGAACTGTGAGATCACGACCTGAGCCCAAGTCGGATGCTTAACTGACTGAGGCTCAGAACACTGTCGCCCCTCGTGTGGATTTTTAAAAACATTTTTGGGACTCTTCATTCCTTCCTGAGAAACAGTTTCACTTGGTACCATTTTCCTTCAATCTGAAAAACTTTCTTTAAAAGTTCGTGGAGTGCAGATCTTCTAGTAACAAATACCTATAATTTTCTTTTATAGGAAAGTGTCTCTATTTTTGTTTTCATCTAAGGATGATATTCTACTAGCTTCAGGACTCCATTATTTTGAGGATAAATCAGAGATCATTTGAGTCAATGTTTCCCTTTATGCAGTTTTTGTTTTTCTCTGGGTCATTTCAATATTTTCTATGTTCGTTCTTTAGCGGTAGACTGGGATTGCCTAGGTATATATTTTTTGCATTTATCCAGCTGCAGCTTTGCTGAACTTCTTGAATGTTCAAATTTATGTCTATCAACTTGCTAGTACCTATCCTACCAATACCCTTCCCTGTTGAGCATTACCCAGTATTGAGTTTTAGATATTTATTTTTGGGGGTATCCTTGAAAGTATCTGTCAGAGCACTGGACCAATAGAAACTATCTGGCCATTTCCTACATAAAGACACCTCACTGATATTTTGCATGCTGTCAATATCGTAGCATAATATGCTACCCCAAGAAACAAATATTCAGAACTCAACACCGGACCATGCTGGATAAGGAAGTATATTGGTATTGGACCTAATAAAAATTACTTCAAAGCTCTCTTTTCAAAATAATTATAATAACTATAATAATAACTAACCATTATTAGATACTTTAATCTTTCAGGCAGTATTCTCAATGCTTTAAATGTATCAATTTATTGAACCAATTTAAAAAAAATCACAACTAGATATATCCTATTGTTGACTCAACTTTAGAGATGAGACCACCAAAGTGTGGAGAGCCCAGGCCCGAGACCACTGGACAGCAGACCAGTCAGGAGTGGTACTCAGGTAGTCTAGCTTCACCTAGGGGGTCTGTATCTAACCATCAGCTTACCTTGCCCTGGCATCTTCTTAGCAGCTGATTTAACATCTAACTTAAGTAAAAGGAAGTTCAGTTCACATGGTTTCCAGCACAGTTTGGCAATGTGAAGGATTTCCCCTCTGAAAACATGAGAACTCTCTAATCCGAGACATGAAGAACTGGGGAAATACAGGCTCTGTGCAAGTGTATATTTTCTTAAAGGAATGAGATAAAGGGCTTGTCAAGAGTTAAAAGGAAAATCAGAGAGGACTTATTTTAGGGATCGCCTCCATCATCATGATCTTACTTTGCACAAATGTTAGTCCACTGATTTACCCCCACCCCAAGCCAAAAGGAGAACTTCTTGAACCTCAAAAGATATTATTTTAAAGGAGCTATTACAGAACAGTGTGTCCCTAGTGTGGAAAGCCAGTGACTGTGATTTTAAAAGTCAAGGTCATTTTGGTGACTGATTTTGAAACCCACGTGGTGGTGAGGGTAAAGGAACACGTAAGTAGAACTCTAACAAAACAGAAACACCATCTCGTGAACTATGTTTTAAAAATAAGAAGTTCAGTCAAGAAGGAAACATAATTATAAGGGCTCTGATTCTGCTTGATATTCAACCATTCCCAACCTGAGACTTAATGGCAAAACAGTTCATAGAGAAAAGGCCTTTATCATTATTAAAAGGATGGAAAACACAAATCATGTACCTACTCCAATTTCTCCAAAGGTGAATAGCCACTGATGAAAGGTGAATATACACCTTAAATAATAATAATAATAATAATAATAATAGTAATAATAAATGGTAGCCTACTTTGCTCTAGTCTGAAATACTTGGAGATTTATATTCATAGATATTTGGGAGAGGGCTTATGTTAGAAGCACAGAGGTAGGAGGTAGCTTCAACATCACTCTATTTGATTTTAGCGATGAGAAAATCTCGACCAAAGTCACACTAAGCATTAATTAATCCACTCAACAAAGATTGGTGAAGCTTCAATTCTGTGACAGACACATAATCATATATGCTAGACTATGAATACATGGAAAAAGTAAAAGATGAATTCATAGAGTAGCACAGAGATGGGCTAAGGATTCAGATCTGTGGGTAATTCAAACCAAGCACTTTCTCCAGAAGGAAAGTGGCTATGCTAGATGAATAGGTGGTATCATCTGAAGAATGACAAAATTTAATTACATTTGGTTATGAGAAAAAGGGAATTTTAAAATCCAAAGCTTTCCATGGAATGCTGTCTAGTAGGGCTTGATGTGTTTTTACCATTTCAGTTAAACTTCAGTATCACCTTTTGAAAGCAATACAGAGAGTTTTTAGTGAATTTTTCTAAGTTTTTCAAATGTCTTCGATTCAGACAGAGCAGTTATCTCCTCCCATAGAACCACGTCTTATTACTTCCATTAATTCTGGAGGCTTGCATTATTCATTTTCAAAAAACTGTTTTAGGTGCTAAATGATGTATTAACAAGCTGGATAATGGCAGATACTCTCCATATTCTACTGCACAGTAAGAACTAGCCTTTTCTGGGGCACCAGGGTGGCTCAGTCAATTGAGCATCTGACTTGGGCTCAGGCCACGATCTCACAGTTCATAGGTTCAAGTCCTACATCTGGCTCTGTGCTGACAGCTCAGAGCCTGAAGCCTGCTTCGGATTCTGTGTCTCCCTCTCTTTCTTCCCTTTTCTTTCTCTCTCTCTTTTTCTCTCTCTCTCTCAAAAATAAATAAACATTAAAAAAAATTTTAAAAAGAACTAGCCTTTTCTCATACAGCAAGTGAAAGTACTAATTTGAATTAAATTACCAAATAACAAAAGGCAACAGAGGTTAACTTTGCACCACATGTTTTCCAACACCATTTGAAACAACACAAATTCAGAGGACAAACTTCAACCTGGAAATGTTCCCAAACACTCCATTCCCCAAATATTTGCACAAAAATATTAAAATCAAAATAATCATGGACGCTGAACTTTTTAAACATTTATTTTTAATTTATTTCTTATTTTTTAAAATGTATTTTATTTTTCATTTGAGGGGGAGGAGCACCAGGAGAGGGAAAGAGAGAATCTTAAGCAGGCTCCACACTCAGTACAGAACCCAACGTGGGGCTCAAACCCACAACTCTGGGATCACGAACTGAGCAGAAATCGAGTTGGTCACTCAACTGACTGAGCCACCCAGGTGCCCTGCTGAACTTCTTTTGTAATGTAAGAGTATTAATTTATATTTTATTAATGTTTGTTCTATGGAACCTAAGATTTTTGTCATTAGTCAGTTACAGTTTATGGCCATGACCAAGTAAGAGAGCTAACATTTTGCTCCAAGTTGATAGAATGATGATAGTACCACAGAGTGAAGTTTTACTATGGAAAGAAGCTACAGAAAGCCACACTGTCCTCTCTATTCTCTGAGGTCATGAATCTGAGTTTCGTTTCCTTCCATCAGTAACTTAAACCATATTTATTTTACCTCTATCTGTAAAATATAGCGCAACACGCTGTGGAGGATAAATTGATGACTCAAATATAAATATTTCCTTCAAGATATTTAAAGATTAATAGCAGAGATCTAAAATATGTGTAAATTAAAATGCAAGTGTACTTGGGGCTCCATTACTGTGTAAACAGCAACAAATCAATAGTAACAACGATGCTCCAAAGCTGCCAAGAGCTATCACTTCCTGAGTACACAATGGGCTCCCTGGGAGCTGATGACAGTTTTCTATCAAGCCAACTATGGGTCAGGGAGAGGGAGTTGTTACCATTTTTTTTTAAAAGAGAACCTTTGTAGAGGAATAAATTTGAGAGAGAAGATAATGAAACGTACTTGACCGTAATGCATTCAGGTAAGTACGAGTGTGTCTTACCTTCCGTGCCAAGCACAGGTAGGTCTTGAGGATAACCGTGGGCCACCTCTGGCATGTGTTTAAGAGAAGCCACCAGTGGTCTCCATTGGAAACCCAGCATATGATGTAAGGAGAGCACTCTCTTCACTGAAACCTAAACCGAAACCTTCACTTTCAACCTAAACTGCGTCAATGGTCAAGAGTTATTCTTAGGTCTTGGTTCAGAAATTCCTAGGATTCCTTCCTTGGAAGAAAAAGCCCTGATTGGATAGAAAAAGAGTATTCTATCTCTTCAATGGTTTTTTTCTCTACTTGGTGGAATTATTCCTTTTGGTGAGGTAGCAACAGGGGATAGATTCTTGACTGAAAAGAATTCCAGGATACCTCGGAGCAAGTCCAATGTGGTCTGCTCTCAGTAGCTTCCTTGAGTTTGAGAAGGACCATCATCTTCACTTCCGCAAAGAAGGAAAAACAACAACAACACACATCTCTTGGCATTACAGAAAATGACCAGGGTAAAGATATAATCCAAATGTTTCACCAGACTTCTCAGTCTATCATTCTTACTCTAAACATTCCCTTCGGAATCAGGTCTCTGGAAAGCCCTCCGGACCAGATTGGAAACAGAACTAGGAATTCATTAATTACGTTCTCTCTTCTCTGATTCTACAAGCATTCATGAGACAGCATTTCCCTGAGAAGGTGACCTTTCAGTCGACTTTTGAAGAATGTGCAAAAGGCAGCTGGATTTTGTAATGAAGAATTTCTTACAGAAGACAGCCATGTGCAAAGATATGATTAGTTTACAAGATAATCTGATATGTCTTGAACTATAGCAATGTTGTGGGGAGAGAGGGGTGTCAATTAGCATCACCAAGCCATGATTGGTCTTACCTGCTATGTCAGAGGGGGGACTTTCTCCTGGAAGTTACAGACTGATGGAACGATATTAACCAGAAAGGCATGAACCATCTTCCATTTTGGAAAGAATACTTCCAGATAAGCCTGAACAGTACTTGGTGCTCAATGAGTAATTTTTGAATAAATTAATGAACAATGAGAGCTATAATGAATCCAATAAATAGATTTTTTTTAAAAAAGACAATTCTAGAGGTAACAAAATGATACACTCTTTAAAATAGAAAAACATCAGGGTGCCTGGGTGGCTCAGTCAGTTGAGTGTCTGACTTCACCTCAGGTCATGATCTCATGGTTCCTGGGTTCAAGCCCCACATTGGGTTCTGTGCTGACAGCTCAGAGCCTGGAGCCTGGCTCGGATTCTGTGTCTCCCTCTCTCTCTGCCCCTCCCCTGCTCTCTCTCTCTGTCTCAAAAATAAACATTAATAAAAAAATTAAAATAGAAAAATGAAGCTCAGCTTGAAAGTATGCCGTGTGATAAGAGAAAAAAGAAAGAAGGAGATATTGGGCTTCTTGTTTAGGGCTATCCAATGGCCCTCATCCACATGGGCAGGGTTCTATTTTGGATATGCAAATGCTGATGCTCTCTATCTATAATTAGCAGTTATTGAAGCTCCAGGGTGGTAGTGAAACTGTGGGACCTATTTAATTTAGCCTAGATAGCCCTCCTACAACTTCTTGGATGCATGTAAACCATTTAAACCATGTCCTCAAAATTTCTAGCGAAATTGGCATATTGTCCCAGCAAAAACAGCTGCTTTGATTCAAATAGTTCATATAAAAAGCAGGAACACAAACTTCGTAATAGCACCAAAAATTTTAAAAAGCCACAACAACCCACAAATGGTAAACAGGATTCTTTGTCTATTTTTAACATTTGTTTTAATATCAAGAGCAACACATTTTTGAAACAAATAATATTCACTTTTTCCTGAGTTGTTTTCAAATGCAAATCTCTAAAAACACTCTGAGGCAAGCCTTTGGAATCTTTCAACTTAATAAACTCCAGCTGCCTTTAAAAAAAAAAAAGTGATTTAATCTTACACTATTTGCCTGAACCTCTTCTGATTTTAAATGTAACTGAACTGGTCCAGAGTTATATTACAAAAGAAAAACTCTAAGAGGATTTTGGGAAAAGGGAGATGAAATGTTTAAAGTTATTTTTTAGTTCATCTGGAGGACACCCACATAGACCCAAACTGTCACAGCATTGAACTCCCAACAAGTAATCTCACAAGATATTTGCAAACCTGAGAAAGAAATCCCTACTGTAACCCATTTTGAGTTTTAGAAGAGATGAGAAAGGAATAGGTTTAGTTATCTATCAAACTATTTTTTTTTAACATCTTACCTGGAGATATCAAATGTTGTATTCCTATATTCTACGTGGCAAGGCTTTACCTGTTGGAGTATAGAAGATGCTAATATCAAGAAACACTTGGTTAGACAGAAGTCTATGATCCACTGATAGATGACCAGGACCTTCCATCATCTTACCGGAATATTGTTTTAATATTTTGCACTCTTAAATAACTTTAATTTGAAATAACTGTAGAATTACACAAAACTTGCAAAAATAACTTAGTACAAGAAGATCCTGTATAGCCCATAACCTGTTTCACCTAATGTTAGCATCTTATATAACCACAGTACAATTATCAAGAAAAGGAAATTAACATTAATCCAACATTCACTAAATGACAAGTCTTATTCAAATTTCACTAAATTCTCCACTAAATCTTTTTACTGTTCTAGTATCTTATACTGCATTTAGTAATAAATGCCAGTAAAATATACAGACATTTTGTATCCCTTGATATAATGCACTACAAAAGACACAATATCATTTTTGTGGTATTTTTGGACAAAAATGCATACAGTCAAACCAATCATAAGAAAATATATCTAACCCAAACTGAGGAACATTTGAAAAAATAACCTAGTGCTCTTCAAAAGCCCTAAGGTCATGAAATACTGAGAAGTTGTGCTAAACTAAATTGAGAAAGAGAAGGCTTCCTTAGCATAACAAAACCACTGGAGAGGGATGCAGGGTGGGGGCTCCTTGCAAGATCACACTGAGATTTATAAGAAGTTGGAAGAATCAGTGATCAGCAAGGGTTCCATCTCTTATAGAACCCAGAGAGCGTGCTGGGGACAGAAGGCTTAGGCCTCCTAAAATCCATTTCCTGTCCAGAGCTGCCGACACAACCATGTCAGTTGAGTGTATATGTGGGTTGAAGGAGACAGAGCCCATGGGTTGCAATTGTGTGTGGAAGAAAATATAATGGCCACGGCTACCACTAATTCTTGTGCTGGAAGTCTTAAGTGGAAAAGGAATGCATGAGCAGTGAGTCTCAGGATCCGATATTCTGTTTGTTCAAAATGATGTAAATTAGATGCACTGGGTCTGGGCAGAATAAAAGTCAAAAACAGAGAGGTTGGGGAAGAAAAGGCAGAATGCACAGGAACCAGAGGTCTGGGTAGGAAGAGTCTAAGATACCAGAGAAAACTGCATTGGCATGTATATAGTTCTATTGAAGATATGTGTGCCCCCCTGTCTCTCGTGTTCCCTAGTAAAGAATCACCCTACAGGCGCCTATGTAGCTCAGTCGGTTCAGCATCCCACTCTTGGTTTCAGCTCAGGTCGGGATCCCGGGGTGCTGGGATCCAGCCTGCGTCGGGTTCTGTGCTGAGCATGAAGCCTGCTTAAGATTCTCTCTCTCTCTCTCTCTCTCTCTCTCTCTCTCTCTCTCTCTCTCTCTCTCTCCCCTACTTCCCTTTCTCCCTCATCTGTGCTCTCTAGAATAGAATAGAATAGAATAGAATAGAACAGAATAGAACAGAATAAAAAATAAGGATCACCCAGGATCCTTCCTAAATCTGCATTTTTCTTGACACCATCTTCAGAACAAACTTTGAGATGGACTGACGTAAAACTAAAGACTTAGGGGTAGATTTGGGGGCAGGTCTTAAAAATCTCAGGTTATTTTAGACACAATTTTGCATGTGGCAGATTGCCCAGGGTTTGATTTAGAGCATCCCTAGATTTCCAGTGAACCAAAATACAAAGGAAAAGTCATGTGAATAATCCCTTGATTGGAAAAGGAACACGAGGTGCTAGAATAACTCCTGTGTTTTTGTCGGTAACAGTAAACAAGTCACAATGTGACCACAACCATGCACCAATGGCCGCGTCACCTAACTCTCATAAAAGCCTCCAAGTTATGACTACCTGCACTGCAGATGGAAAGACTGAGGCCACAAGAGGTTCAGTTCCCTCCTGAATGATAAAGCTAATACGAGGTCAAGCCAGAATTCGCATCCAGGTCTAGAAGATTCCTAGGCCACGGACTTTTAAATTATGTTAATTTATTCATTGCAACCTAATATTTTACTGCAAATCTACTTAATTTTTTAAAAACCCACTTAATACTTTTTTAGTAATTCTGGTAAATTGGGAGAAATTGTCTATTTGCCTGGTAGCTGTGAATAAAACAAATGTATTTCAGCAGTCAGTCTGGAAGGAAATTAACCAGTTTTCATTAATATATATTTCCCAGCTTCCTCATCTGAAATGATGATAAAATCTTTTGCTACCCCAATTTTTCTGCTGAACAATGATGTGACTACTTGAGATTGGCTACTAATCTGCTTGAGGTCAGGCTGATAATAGCCAGAGTTGCTGAAGCTCTAGGCAATTTTTTTTTTTTCCTGGAAGTATTGTGTTCCTGAATTCAAATATATCATCTTACTGCATCATGATAAAGTTTTATTTATAGCAAGTTGCCTTAAAATTAACAGTATAATATAAAAATAATCTAAATTTGGAAAAGAAAAAGAAAATGGTAGATACAAGGAAAAAGAAAAGCTAGGATAAGAGATTTACAATCATTTCTTACTCTTAAAACAAACCAGTATTTATTTACTTACTCTAATACAGCGCTAGATTCATGATTACCTTTTTATAAGTAATAAGCTTATTTTTTAAGAGTAGTTTTAGGTTCACAGCAAAATTGAGCAGAAGGCATAGATATTTCTCATGTATCTCCTTCCCCCACACATGCACAATGTCCCCAAATATCAACATCCTGCACCAGAACGGTACATCCATCAGTGAGCCTACGTTAATGTATCATTATCACCTAAAGCCCATAGTTTTCTTAGGGCTCACTCTTCACTCTTCATACTTCACATTTCACATTTTTTAATTTACTCTCTCACTCCATGAGTTTGAACAAATGTATAATGGCATGTATCCACCACTGTAGAAAAGTACAGAGTAGTCTCACTGTCCTAAAAGCCCTCTGTGCTATACCGATTCTTCTCTTCCCCCATTTACTCCACTAAGAATCACTAATCTTTTTACCATCTCCATAGTTTTGCCTTTTCCCGAACATCAACTAGTTAGGGTCATGCAGTGTGTAGCCTTTTCATATCGGCTTCTTTCACTTGGTAAGATGCATTTCACGTTTCTTCCACCTCTTCTCAAGGCTTGATCACTCATTTCTTTTTAGCACTGAATCCTATATCCCATTGCCTGGATGTACCACAGTTTATTTATCCACTTACCTACTGAAAGGCATGGTGGTTGCCTCCAGGTTTGGGCAATTATAAATAAAGCTGCTTTAAACATCTTTGCACAGGATTTTGTACAGACGTAAATTTTCAATTCATTTGGGCAAATACCAAGGAGGGCTATTCCTAGATCATATTGCTAAGAGTGTGTTTGGTTTTGTAAGAAGTTGCTAAACTATCTTCCAAAGTGGCTGTACCACCCATGATCATATTTTCAAAGATCCAAAAGCTCTCTATGAAAATTATTTTCCCATTCTTAAGATAATTTAAAAATGCACTATAAGTTTACAGGTGGCTTCATTTAAAACCTGTGAGTTTACAACATACAAACACCCACTCCACTCAAAACCAACCGGATCAGAATCTCTGAAGCGTGACATCTGGGCACTGAAATATATTGTAGAAATTACCTAATTCTACTAGGTGCATGGGTGTGAGAATACTTGACGTTGATTATCCGGGCGACCCCCTAAAATCCCACACCATCACGTGGGTTCAGTGCTGCTGTCGCACTTGTACCTGTATTCATGACAAACCATCTAGTAACATGATGATATTTCACTTTTCATGGGTTGGTAAGTACAACTGGGTGTCATCAGGCTGCTGTGTTCTATTATCAAAATGACATTTGTACAAGGGCAGCTATTTACTCCTGTGGAATTACTTCCCCGGTTGTGGAAACAACCTTCTTTGTGCTGGTCGTTCACAACTAAAACATATTCTCACAGAAACAACACTGTGGCTTAACAGACAACATGTGGGGGGAAAAATTGGACTTGGAATCAAAAGAACAGCAGGAAGGGCATATATTGTTCATTAATTGTTTCTGGCATCTGAGAAAGGAACAGAGGAAGACTGAATATGAAAACGAAGAAAATTTGGCAAGGGAAACTAAATGACCTTTGAACGTGTTGCATCGAAAGCATCCCACGGTATATGTAAGTGGTAGAATTGAACCCTTGACCATCACATGGTCTTGCCGACACCTCCCTCTAAAAGATGCTGTTTGCTCGCAGCTGGTACTATCTAATCTGAATATGCTAATGCGTCATAATCTGCTAGCCGTGAGCGCGACAGGGCTACAATGAAGACAGCAGCTGGGATATGAAAGCGGGTTCCGTCCTGAGACACTGGAGTTCTCCGATGACTGCCTTTAACTGGACAACTCCCCGGTGGCCTTGACAAGCCTTCCTTAGGCTTCTTCCCCTCGTCTAGAGCACTCCCAGTCAACCTTCCTTCTGTCCATCCTCTACAAAGGCTCACACTTCATTCAGAATTCCTGTTTCTTCCCCCATTCTTTCTCATCTGGTGTTTCCCTTAATAGAATTCCCACATGTTCCTCTTGGCCTGCGCTTCTCAGAGGACCCAGGCTAACATATGGATCACCCAAACATTATAAGCTTTGTGGCTGAAAATGAGATTTCTTTAGCAAGCGTCATTTATCACATTGAATTTATGATCATTTTAGTATTGAGTTGTTGATTTTCTTTGTTTATATGTAACATTTTAAAAAACCATCCATGTCACTACCAAGAATAACGAAGACTTATTTTTCCTTTAAAACTGGTGTGTATGTCATTCGGCTCTGCAAAGCTTCCTTAAATAAACACGAACTTGCTACAATTCTCTGTAACTGAGGGGGTGGACGGAGTCATTTCCAGAAGGTCGGTTTCATCACACTGACTCCAAGTCAATCGTTTTTCACTTCAGCTCCCTGACCTCCAGAGGATAAGCCAGGCTCCATGCTGAATTCCCTCTCCAAACACAGTTCCCACTTGGGCATGCCCACTCCTGCTAGGAATCTAAACCGCCGTCAACTGCTAACGTGTGTTTTACTAAATGAATCAACTCCACCCAGCCTTGCTCATTTACCACAACCCAGTTTTTAAACACTGCTCAGATTCCTGCTTCAACCATTTGTGCCCATGTTGGCTGGCTTCTCCAACAATTTAGGAAAAGTCTAGAGGCCAATAAACAAGTAAACTTGGACAGCCACAAACCACACTGCCCCAAGTCTAAACTACTGAGTTTGCTTATTTAGTATACCTCAAGCTGGGGCAAATCCATTGCCAGGCTTAGCTGGAGGCCAATGAACCTCTTGAGAACGCCTGGCATGCACCACTTAACGTCTGTTAAAAAAAAAAAAAACAAAAAAACACAGTCTCGCCTATTCAGGGATCCTGCCGTGAACGTAAAGCAATGATTCCTTTATTGCTCCGTAGCGTTATTATCATTTGCTACCATACTTAAAAGTTCTTCACTACCTTTGGGATCTAACCCACTTTTCATTTTCTAGGACAACTGGAGGTAGGGAGATGAAAAGGAGGAAGCATTCAAGATTTTGGGCATTGCCACCCTTGCTGCTTTTAAAGCGAGGTTTCCGACAAATAAGGGAACAGAAGCAGGAATGCAGGCACAGCACGGTCTTCTCCATCACTGGGTAACTGAGCGGTGTGGCATGTGCTATGAGGGGAGGAGGCTCTGTCAACCTTTACATGCTAGAGAATCACCTGGAGAGCAAGAGGGCGAAATCTGGCATAACTGTGCAGTATCACAGGCAGGCAGACTGGCATGGACTTCACCCACATCCCAGACCAATTGAATGGGACTCTCTGGGGGCAATACCCAAGAAGCATCAGTCACTCCGGGGGGCTCCAATTTCCATCATATTGAAGAGCCGTTACTCTAGGCCCAAAACATTAGCTCTCAAACTTTATCATGCACCAGCATCATCTAGATCCTTGCCAATACGAAGATCGCTGGGCTTTACCCCCAGTTTCTGATTATATAGTCTAGGTAGAGAATTTGCATTCCCACAAGTGCCCAGGATATGTTGATACGGCTGCTGGCCCAGGGACTCTGAGACCCAATACTCTAGGAAGCTCCAGGCTTTCTAGAAGGGCCACCTAAGCACACTTCTGCTTACGTTTTATTGGCAATGACTATGTCACCTGAACATCACCAGCCACCAGAACCAGCATATCGAATATTTTCACTGAGCATAGTACTGCTCCAAACAAAGTCAGTCCCTTAAGATAAGGGGGAAAAAAGAAAAGAAAGAAAGAAAGAATAGCTATCTGGCAGGTCAGTACTTCCTACAGATTTTAATGTCACGTGAATTTTAGCGTCATGAAGATGATATTATTTTTGTGGCACACCAGAGTAAACTACACAGTTTTGGAGCCTGGATGGCAGCCAGCATCTGCTGGGGCAGGGACGCCAGCCACCCAGGCTCTGTCCGTCACTGAGGGGATCTGAGCTCTGTCCACGCAGATGATGAAGTCCTGTCCTGACAGCCAGCAGCGTCTGCTATAGAAATATGCCAAGGTAAACTCCTGGCACCTAATTTGTCTGAGGGCTGCATTCTTCAAAGGGAAGAAAAGATTCATACACAGCACTTTAAGCAAATGTCAATTTACATGGGAGCAGGTAAGATAGAGAGGTAAACTCCTAACAGCCAGAATGCCTCTTCCCTTGGCAGACTTCATTCAGAGGGGCATCAGGGAACTGTCTATACCACCAGGGGGACAGAGGATATCCAGCTTAATCATTCTTCCTCAAATACCACTCCCTTCAGAATTTTTCTTTCCGGTGAAGAGATCTTGCCCAACTCCCGGCTCACACCGTGTCACTTGGGAGTTTTAGAATCATTGCCGGAGATTGGCTGAGTGACTGGGGAGCACGTACCCGCACAAAGTGTGCCAATACCCCCAATTCTGCCCTTGTCTTCGGGACACTGTGTCCATTTGCAATGATTGCAAACCCTTCCCATTTTTGTAATGGTTGAATCTGAAAGGGAAGCAGGCCCCTGAAATGCCTTAGTGCCGAGCAATTTTAAAAGATTTGAAAGCTTTTTCCTTCAAGCCACAAAACGTCCTGAAAGCTTATGATCACTTGGCTGTATTCCCTCCCACACGGATCCGACCAAGCCCCTATTCCATCAGCCCCCATACGCCCTGAAAAATATCTGTATTTAATCATTAAGATGTTCCTACTGCTTCAAACAACTCTATCACTCCTATAAAAGCTAAAATTATTTTCACTTGACAGGGTTCGGGCTTGTGATTTCCTTTGCCAAAGGAATAGGGCCCATCAGTAAAAATTGCATGAAAGTAAAGGTTTGCATCCAAAATGTCTTATTGTATATAAATAAAATGCAAGAACCTCCAATGTATATTGGTCTCCCCTGTTTAAAAAGAGAGAGAGAGAGAGCTATAGCAGTTGTTACAATCTTGATGACATTAGTGCTGTCATTCTCCAGGTGAAGTAGAAGGCTCATTGCTGGAACAGGCACAGAGCCATATACTCAGCCTTGGGTCTGTGACCACCCTGCAACTTCCAAGGCCTACCGTAGGGTGAAATGCTACATCTTTGTTTCTCTGTCTGCTTAAACCTTTGCTCAGAATCGGCTACCTTGTTTCAGACTGCCATCCACTGAGAAGCCTCCTTCAACTGCTCTGGGCTTTTATAGGGTAGTAGGGGCTTTCTAGTAAATGTCATAGTGATCAAGGATTAGCAAATTCTGTATTAGATGGGATTGTTAGATTCTATGACCACACAGAGTTCTTATGTCTACCTTCTCCAAGCATTAATGTTCAGAGTGAAAATTATTTAAAGTATGTTCATATCACCATTCCCTTCCTAACATCATAAAAGTGAAGTTGCAGTGTTTTGTTGTTCACGAATCAGCCTAATTCCTTTCATACACATTGACATATTGGATCTTTTATTTAATCATTGATAAAGAAAACATCACACTGCCTCAATTAGAATTAGTTCGAGTTAATTCCTCAATAGCCACTCAGCAAGTATTTACTGAGTATCAGCTACACGTAGGCTCTGTGCTATTTGTAGGGGATGCATCAGTGAGCAAAACAGTCATAGTTCCACACTCACCAAGCTCACATATATCGAGTAAATTGACTTATAAAGTGCATTTTTAATCATCTATGCTTCTTAACTGGGCTCTTGCCATCATGAGATGAGTTAGTTTTGGATAGTTTTCTCACTGTGGTGGGGAAAAGTAAGCAACTGAAAAGGATCTTCCTTCAGCCTCTGGATTATATGCTTCTCTACTGAGTCTCCTTTACTTTGGTCTCAGTACCTTCCTTCGCTTTTTGTCCTTGGCCCCCAATCCACAAAGGAAGTTAGTAAATCATTTATTTGTGTCTATCTCCCTCCTAGATGAGGAGCTCCATTCTTGAGCACAGAGAAATGACCATTCATGCATGGTTCTTGCCCCTCCCTGACATTCCTCCCCTCCAACACAGCAAATACAGGAGCGGCCATTGCTGCGAGAACTCTTATTGGATGGATGGATGGATGGATGGATGGATGGATGGATGGTGTGCAGACACCCAGCTGTGCCCAGGGAGAGTGTGCAACTGTTACGTTATTGAAGGAATTACCACAATTTAGTCCACGTGGCTTCCTCATAAGTACAGACTTATTTCTTCAGGGTTTGAAGGACTCTGTGAAAGCAGAGTACTCGGGCTCCATGCCACATCACAGGGAAGGGAGATCAACTTTTGCCATGAAGAAAAACTTCAAAGAATCTGGAAGGCATCTCAGAGAATAGCCAGTTCAATCCCATTATTCACAGATAAGAAAAGGAGCCATGAAAGAGGAAATGTTCTACCTGAGGTTATACTGCGGATAAGACACCAAGCAAGGATTAGAACCAAGCAGTCTCTACCTCCAGCCGAGGGCTCTTCTCGGTGCACAGTACGGACCCCTCTTGTAAATAAGATAAAATGAGGCACAACCAAGAATATCTTCAACAACGCAGCATAAACACGAAGGGGCAGATGGTTCGCCAGGCCTCCTGGATGCCAGCCAAAGGTCTGGGCAGAAGGATGGGGCACCTTGAATTTATATTTGCTTAAGAGGCTACAAACTGTTTACCCAGAACGTGTGGGAGATGCTGTATCTTTCCGTCTGCCTTGGCTCTGCAGCTGGGGCAGAAACTCCATGCGGCCACGTCCTGTGCAGCAACTCGGTTGAGTGTAGTCCCCACCAACAGAAAATTTAAAAAGACAGAACAAAATAAGAACCCTGACGAAAACCTGAGGTTTTGGAGCAGCAGGATGTTCCCGAACCCCATTATACGATCCTTAATTGTAATAACACGGGGGCAGGGCACCTAGAGAAAAGAGTCTTGGTACGGGAGAGCATGACGAAGAATGATTGCATAGGTTAAAGAATGGCATTCCCATAGTTATCTAAATGAATAATAAGGTGGTGTCACTTTTCATTCACTCAATGTGTATGACACACAGATGGAGTAGTCTTTAGGATCGGAGAGGCAGATAAACTCTGCTGGCCCCCAAAGGAACTAATGTGAATTGCAGCATAAGGAAATCACCCCCTTGTGCTTAAAAGCCCGGCCTTCAGAAGTACCAATACTTGGGAGAGTTACATCATGAAAGCACATCATCACAGCATCAGGAGTTCACGACTTAGGGCACATACCTCCGAGGACATGGGGCAGAACAAAACTCCAGTCCCCTCACCGGTGGAACGGGCTTTTTGTTACTCCGGTGGGGGACACGCCCAGCCCAGCAGGTGCCACATCTTGTGACACACTGTAACACATTCTCCTTCCCCAGAGAGCTTTTTATTTTTTTTTATTTTTTTTTTTTATATGAAGTTTATTGACAAATTGGTTTCCATACAACACCCAGTGCTCATCCCAAAAGGTGCCCTCCTCAATACCCATCACCCACCCGCCCCTCCCTCCCACCCCCCATCAACCCTCAGTTTGTTCTCAGTTTTTAACAGTCTCTTATGCTTTGGCTCTCTCCCACTCTAACGTCCTTTTTTTTTTTTTTTTTTTTTTCCTTCCCCTCCCCCATGGGTTCCTGTTAAGTTTCTCAGGATCCACATAAGAGTGAAACCATATGGTATCTGTCTTTCTCTGTATGGCTTATTTCACTTAGCATCACACTCTCCAGTTCCATCCACGTTGCTACAAAAGGCCATATTTCATTTTTTCTCATTGCCACGTAGTATTCCATTGTGTATATAAACCACAATTTCTTTATCCATTCATCAGTTGATGGACATTTAGGCTCTTTCCATAATTTGGCTATTGTTGAGAGTGCTGCTATGAACATTGGGGTACAAGTGCCCCTATGCATCAGTACTCCTGTATCCCTTGGGTAGATTCCTAGCAGTGCTATTGCTATGACCCAGAGAGCTTTTTAAATGGTTTCTGTTGTAAGTCAAAGGACGTCTAACTCAAACTAGCTTCTTGCCCCTGCCTTCATCTCTTGAACAAGAAAGACGGCAAGCAAGCTCCCAACCATGATTCCCTATCTTCACCCTGCTCGCTGTGTTAGCTACATCCCCAGGACCATCTAGCTCTTCCATGTAGAAGGAAGGCAGCACCATTCACACCATTCATAGCATTCACAGCGGGAGGCATCACCTTGTCCCCTGTTCTGTTCCTCAACAAAGTCATGGGTTCTTTCTTGTTCTTTCCAGTACATGCCTTTCCCCAAACCAATCACTGTGGCCAGGAGGATGGACGATTCTGATTGGCTGGGACTGACGGTGGTCGGCATCAAGAATTGTAACTGCACAGGGGCAGAGACGGATGTTTGCTGGGACAACCACCGCAGATGTTGTAAAGAAATGGGATGGCCGTGGTGATAGGGCACAGGGGACAGGATAATAAGATCAGAACACGGGTCAGTGCCTGCAGAAGAGGAACATAACTGGATTCCAAGATGGAACTAATTTTTTTTAATGTGTATTTATTTTGAGAGAGAGTTTGAGAGAGAGAGAGAGAGAATGCAGGGGAGGGGCAGAGAGAGAGGGAGATTGAGAATCTCAAGTGGGCTCCACAGTGACAGCGCAGAGCCTGATGCAGGGCTCAATCCCACCAACTGTGAGATCATGACCTGAGCCAAAATCAAGAGTCAGATGCTCAACCAAGTGAGCCATTCAGGCACTCCTCACATGGCAGTTCTGTAGTGCCAGATCGACCCATCTGTCAGTGGCAGAAGAAAGGTAAATGGTTGCTTTTAGTTGATAGAGTTTCAGAAAGAGAGTCAACAGGACCACGCATTGTTTTTCAATGCACAGATGTAATAACTTAGAGATCTTTCTGCAAAGGTCTCACTCGAAGTTATCAGTAGTGGATGGTGAGTACCAAAACATTCACGTTTCTCCTTACAGCTCTCTTTCCCTATGAACATAACTCAAATTAACCACAGTAGGATTCTACCGGTCGTTTAGCACATTCTGGGTGGGAAAAGGATAAAGAGAAAAAAAATAGAGTTCCTTTCAACCTTATGGACATTACTCTGATTCGTATTTAACTCCTCAGATATGACCGTGGAAGATCATGGTTATGCTTTTCTTTAAAGTTAGAGGTTCATCTGTTTGTGTTGTGTCCAAAATCTTTAGAGTGTAAAGAATGAGCCTAAAAATGACTGCTTCTTTTCTTTCCTTTGTTCCTATGAGGTCATCACGTACGCTCCCTTATGGAGTCTCTCCACACGCGTCTCTTCATGTGCCTTATCATGCCAGCATTTTATGAGGTTAATTCAGTGAAATAAATGCTGTAGACAACCCAGCAGTTCAGAATAGTAATAAGTGCACTGCGTTCATGTGATGTAAAACCTAGGAGTCCATCACTAACTAACCGTGAACTTTGGTCAAGTTGTTCCTTTCTCAAGGCACCAGCAGCATTTTCTTTCTAAGACAAGAATATTAATGCTCTCCCTGTCCAAAAGCAAAAAGCTGGACAAGATAATCTCTTGATTTCCCTGTAGGATGAAAATATCTATGATTCTTGGGGGAAAGTCAACAAATGACACTTGCGAATGACATGGTAATAATCCTATGGTATTTCAAAATGTTAGTATTAACATAAATGGGCTACTGGTGTATTCATTGATGGTAAACAAATTACCACCACAGTGCAAGTTAGCAAAGGGCAGCTTTCATTTTGAGATTTTTGTGTCTTGTGTCTCAATCAATCACTCTTCTTCAATTTTGAGATCAGTTTTAGTTGCAACTTTTTTGTGGTATATCAGCATATAAGATGAAAAAGGTAGCTGTTTCCAGATCTGAAACATTACACCAGACTGAGGACTTCTCCTCCACTCCATAAATGCACCGACTATTTAAAATTAACGCATGAAAGGCATTGCTATTAGCTTGATTACTCTTTCTAGGAAACCACTTTTATGTTTAGCTATTCCCTGCATTGTCCTAAAATATGTTTAGTGTGGGACCATTGCTAGACGCTAATTTGTAACACGTGTGTATGCAGACGAACAGTCATCCACGCATGCATATGCCTTATTCATATACACAGGATACCCGGTATGTGGGAGGAATTGAGCTAGGAGCTAGTGAGAGAAAAGGGAGTGAGCAAAGGTCTCCTCTGGCTGCGAAGCTCTGAGCAACTGTCAACGGCAGCACAAAGGAGGATGCAAGTGTTCTGTTTAGAGAAACCTGGAAGGGTTCACAGATTTGGGTGAGCGTCCTCCACGTAACAGCTAAGTAGGTGACGTTTCCCAGGAAAACAGTACAAAGCTGGAAGACAGGAAAACAGAGTGCAGAATATAGGGGAAAACTTAGATTTTAAGAAGCTGGTGGAAGAAGACAGGAAAAAAATAGTGGAAAAAAAAATACAAGGATTTTTTATCAGGGATCGGGGCAGAGTGAGTTTCAGGAAGTTGGTCAACTCCACATAGTGTAGAGAAGTCCAACAGGATGATGTCATAGACGTGGGCTTAGAGATTAGCGTGCAGGTGGGTGCTGGTGATGTCTGGAGGCAGCTTTTAGAGAGCAGCTATTTTATTTATGTTATTCTGGGCAGCTCTGGGGCCAAGAGGCCACACTTCGGTCATGGAAACATTTTAAAAAATCATAGTAATCAATACACCACCACTGATTGGTCATGTCTGCCTTTCTGAGTCAAGGGGTCTTGAAAGCTTGTTCTAGGGGGTAGCACTACATCTACGATACATGGTGTCTTTCTTTTAGCCTCTCGAGTCAACTATTTCCTTCTCTAATAAGATACCGAGGGACACTCGCACGGACAAGGACTCCCTGAGATTCCTCTTCATCCTGCAGAGGAAGGAAATGGATTGCACCAATCTTCCTATTTCTTTCTTTCTTCATAGGTTTGTGCTTGGTCACTTGTATTTTTTTTTTTTCATTCTCAGTTTCACCAACTAAAAATACTAGCCACGATGACAAAGACAGCTTTGTCTCCATTCCTCTCCATCCCCCCGCATCAGCATGGATCACTGGGATCCCACATCTCTCCTTGGGGACTGGAAACCAGGTTCAGGACACTTCTCAAGGTGACAACTTGCACCCAGGACCTGGCCTGAGCATCTTCGATTTCCTCTGCCTCTACCAGCATCCCCTTTCTTTCACCTTCCTCCCTGATGTTCAAATTAGAGTCTTCATCTTGGGTCCTAGGCTTTGATTTCTGAAATCATCTTCTCTTAGGAGACCAGCCAAGTCTTCAGACAAATAAGATTTCTTTTTTTTTTTAATGTTTATTTATTTATTTTGAGAGAGAGAGAGAGAGAGAGAGAGAGAGAGAGATCTATGATTTTTTTTTGCTGTTTGAAATCAAGCCATGTGTGCACTTGTTTGTTTGTTTGTTTATAGATTTTTTTTTGACAGAGAGAGAGCATGAGTGGGGGAGGAACAGAAAATCCCAAGCAGGGCTCTAACCCACAAACTGTGAGATCATGACCTGAGCTGAAACCAAGAGTCAGACTCTTAACTGACTGAGCCACCCAGGCTCCCTGAAATCAAGCCATTTATAATTAAAACTGGATCATCTCTTGTTATATTATAATGGGTTTGATTAGAACCAACTCAAGGGGCACCTGGGTGGCTCAGTCAGTTAAGCATCCATCTTTGGCTCAGGTCACGATCTCACAGTTTGGGAGTTCCAGCTCCGTGTCTGAGTCTGTGCTGACAGCTCAGAGCCTGCTTTGGATTCTGTGTCTCCCTCTCTTTCCTTGTCCCTTCCCCACTCATGCTCTGTCTCTCTCTCTCTCTCTCTCTCCCTCAAAAATTAATAAATATTAAAAAATTTTTAAAAAAGAACCAACTTTAGATTCTCAAAGAAGTATGCATCCTGTAATTTGCACTATTTAAACATGAAATATTAACCAATGCTATTTTTCTTGGCATTTCCTTTCCTGTCTTGAGCCTTACCTCAATTTTGATAGTAAAGTTTTTCTGTGCCTATTGTGTCAAGAAAGGCATATGTGACAATGGAAGAGAGGAAAAGAAGAAAAAAAATTTTTTTCTTTGGGTGAATTTCAAAAGCTTCCACTCATAGGGTAATTAAAAATACTCATGGCCTAAATAGACATTTTGGGAGGACAAAGAGTCAGATTTTGTTTTTCTTTCTACCATACCCTTCTGAGACTATGAAAGAATTTCTTAGGCTAAGAAGAGAGAAGACACTCAACCTGGAACTGAAGAGAGTGTGAGGTTGGTGGAAACCCGAGGAAGAGGAATGGTGTTTCACTGTTTCCTAGGTGGAGCCTTGGGAAGGCAACACAGTCCCAGATCAGTCTGGGGATATGAGAGAAGGTAAGAGATAACTCTTGCTTCCTGGGTAGAGTCCCAGAAAATGGTAAGAACCCAGAGAGAGCAAATGCTCCCAACTCTGTCTGTGTGGCAGGGTCCTTACCCAATGTGTTGGGATTGCCACAGCCACATGTGGGTAAGGATATCATGAAAGGGGCATCAAGAATCACAACTGCATGGACAGTTGACAGAAGGCAAGATACCACAATGAACGACATCTGTATTGGCAGGTAAATGGTGTGCAGAGAAGAGATAGCCCTGCCCACCATGTTTCATTGGTGAGACCAATCACCGGGCTGCAGAGAGCCTCACCGAGGGCTGGTATGTGTAGTCCCAAGCTAGAAGTCATTGTCCCAGCCATAATTCAGTTGTTATCACTACGCGAGAAGGGGGAAAAGTATGTTTTTGACCATAGATAGCATTCTCCGCCACAGGCTGCCATGAGGGTCACCAAATTTCTATACAAACTTCTTCCCAGAAGTCAAATGCCATCTACCCCACTCAAGGGCAATGAAAAATTCCACCTGGTTAGTTTATCCCACTCAGCTTTCATGCTCTGTGGGAAACTTTCGGTCCTCTATCAGGTTTGAACATGGCTCCCAGTCTGCAAGAATTGATTCATAAAAACTAGCATTCAGAAAATTAAAGTGTGGGACAAACACAGTAGATTAGTGGTACATTTCTAATCCCAAGGGGCAGGAATTGAAAAGAATTCCCGATCTGGGAGTGACGACCTCCTTCCGTGTTGGCCTGTATAGTTAGCCTGGGAGAAAGATTCTGAATAACAATAGTTCCACCCGGTTGTTTAGTAAAAGACACCATTGGTTTTCCACCCTTGTGGGATCCCTGCCTTCACATGCTCTCTGTTATATCATATTTCTCCTTGAAAACTAGCCAGTTATTGCCTACCTTCATCATTCTTGTAATTCCTAGACATAATCATCCAGAGACAGAGTCACACAATACAACATGAAGTGCTTCCATCAAAAGCAAGGGTGTTTAGGCACATTGTCCACCTTCCGGGTTACTGGAAGGGGGAATCCTACTAAATATTTGGCCAGAGCATATGAAAGACGACACGCTCTGCCGGCCGCCCTGTGCCTCTGTCCCCTGCAGTCTGGCAGCTCAGCTACGGATGTGTATTTGAGTCTTGCGGTATTAATTCGATTCAAGCTACTCCTTTCTCTGTTAGTCAGAATAAGTGCCAGCTGCTCTCACAGACTCCAAATTACATCAAGAGCATAAAGAAGGTAGAAGGTTCTCTCTCTCACAGTAGCCAAAGGAGAAAGTCTAGGGCCAGCCGGGTAGGTCAGTTCCACCCAGTCAGTCAGAGATCTGGTCCTTTCCACCTTGTTTCTCTGCATGTGCAAGAGTGTGTGACTCTCACGCCCGTCTGTCCTCTGGTTCATGGGAGGGGAGGAGGGGCTTGGGGGAGGTGTGCCCAAGATATTGGAGAGCAGGCCTGGAAAATGAAAGGCTACATTTAATCCAAATCAGCCTCCAAGCTTTGCCATGTGGTGGCCCAGAGCTGCGAGAGGAAGGTCCCAGCCTGCACAAGTACGTTCCAGCTAGGTTTCTGTCGTTGTGGAAGAAGAGAAGATGGGGTTTGTGAGTGTAGTTAGCCGTCTACTACTATGAAATAAGGAAAAATTAGGCTCTCGTGGGTCATTTTCAGCTTCTGCCAAAGCGTGTTCATTTCCATTATAGTTCACAGTCCTATTGGAGATACATTATTTGTAAGTGGTCTGTTAAAAGCTATGACGGCTATAAACACAGCACGATGTTAAGAACAAAGTAATGAATCCAACCTGGCCTTCAGGGATCCGGAAGTCTTCCTGGAAGAATACATAAAAGGAGTCCTAAAGGATGAATAGTTGTTTTTCTGGTTTGGGGAGGGGGGCTGGGGAATCGAAGGTTGGGGGAAAAGAACTCAGTCTGCATGAAAGCCTGAAGACAGACAAGTGGTGGCGTGAGGGCAAAACCACAGAGAATCACGTGAGAAACACACAAGTTTGTTTTAGGGATGAACTGCTTGACTGCAGAGAGCATGGGGACACTCGCGCAACGGGTCTAGGCAACTAGATCACAAGGGACCTTACAAGACCTATAATGTCTAGGTGCAGTCCAGGTTTAACCTAAGACCGTGGGGATACACACACACACAGGCCAGACAGCCTCCATCCTGGAAGGGAAAACCATTTCTTTCCTGCACCTTTAGCCTCTGATGTCACTCTCCAGATCGCCTACCCCTCCCTTGCCGGTCATTATCCCCACGGGTACATCTTCTTCTCACGTGGCCCAGGGGAGAGGAGATCTGCGTGTGTTCTCATTTACACCTCTGTATTTCTCCCCGCTCAAGGACAGCCCATAGCATCCTCTTCCAGGCAGAGGGAGGAGTAAACCCAGTTGTGCTGGAGCTCCACTCTGACTCATGATGGCTCTATAATATCTCAGCACTATCGCTTCTCGGTAAAGCGTATTCTTTTTGTTGCATCAATTTAAGAACGGGAATCATAATCGAAGCAATACGTATCCTCTGTAAATACCGTTCTCTTAGCTGCAGTCTCACAAAATCTATTTTACTGTGTTTCCCCAGGGCTGTCGAAAACAAAATATGGCCCCAGCTCTTGCCAGGGCCATGAAGGCAGGAGCAAATTGCCCTGTAGAAAACGTGAGCGCCAGGTGAAAAGTGCAGGAATTAAAATAAATACGCAGCTGCACAGCCATTGAGGTGTTTCTGTTTTAAGGCGTTTCAATCTTTGATTTATCTATTTAGAGAAGAGGGTTGCCCTATTAGATGGGCTTATTCTCCCTTATTTTTATTAGGGCACAGTATAGTTTCCATTTTTATCCTTCTTTACACCTGCTGGCAGAGGGAATGTTGGCTGCAACCTTGAATTCTGTTTTGTCCTTCAAGGAGACACAGTTAAGTTCCTGCCGAGGTTTTGTGACAGAGAATAACAGACTTTCTGCAGTGGCCTGAGCACTCTTGGCGACACATAAGTGATGCTGGATCTCACTGTGCCTAACTCACACCAGCCCCGTATGCTTGTCAGCTCCCCACCCCTCTGCAGGCACGCCCCGTGCACTTCCCTGGGCTTGCCCCTGGGGCTTTCTTCCATCAGCTGCTGCATCTTTGGGCCGTATGTCATCAAGACTTTGAGGTTCCTGACTTTATGCCATTCTCACTCAGAGCCTCAGAGCCTAGCCCGGTTCGAGACCCCGAGGGGGAGGTCGGACACGTTGGTCTCCCCAGGCACCCTAAATTCAATACCTTGAGAACAGAACATCCTTCTGTCCATCGCTCCCAGCACACAACCAACCCTGTTCCTCACCTGCCACTGCACTTCATCAGGTCTAACGTATCCAATTTTCTCATTTAAAGATCTCTGAAGTCAGAATTGTCTCTCAGTGGATGGCATCCTAAAACTGCAGTTGCCAGGCAGAAGTCAAGAAAGTTGACCTTTGCCTACAATAACTTCGTTCTAAATGTTTTATATTGTTGAAGAGTCTTAACTGGGACATCTCTGTATATAAAGTAGATATATTCCTCCAAAACTGTCTCTAAACTACACTAGGATAATATACCCTGATTTTTCTGTTCACTTATTTGAAAAAATAGTCATGTTCAATCATATGTCAAAGTCATTCTAAGTGTACTTCCAATGCAAAACCAATTTTAAAATTAAATGTTAACATCCCAGAAAAAGTCACAAGATAAAAATACCGAAACTAAAAATACAATGATCAGCTGATGAACAGGTGAGCTTCCACGATTTGACTTTAGGTTTTCACCTGCTGCACATTCACACCTCCAATTTTAGTGAGTATTTTACATTCTTATTTTTCACTATCTGCTAGCATCACCATTTGACTTTCCTTGCACTATTCTGACCCCAAGCAGTCAATCAATCAATCAGTAAATGTCTTCAAAAAAAAAAAAAATTCTCAGCAGCTAAACAGGGCATTTCACGAGGTCCAAACAGATCCAAGAAACTCTAACCACTCCTACGCTCGAGACGTATTTTAGGTTCTTTGAGTGATGATTTATAAACACGTCCCAGCCCACACATAGCAGATGCACAATGCATGTCTGTTGACTGCATAATAAAAATTCCACTGACAGATCATGACAGCAATAAATTAATCCTAACAACAAAACGCAGCATATGACTTTGTTATGAGCAGTGCAGGTCTTAAGAACTGTGCGCTTCCATAGAAGGAGAGATGGCTAAGGCTGACCTCATCAGAAGTTACCTGGGCCTGAAGGTGAAGTGCTACAGGGGGCTCACAGTTTCTCCCTGCTCATTTGGATAAGGTACGCCTGCCTCAGGCAGAAGCAACCCTGGGCTATGCGGCTTCCCAAGCAAAACATAGGCTGGATTTTAGCTCCTTTCCATATACTTGTCTAGAACCTCTTGTTCAGTGAACATCCCGAACAACTATACATGGCAGCTCCAGAAAGAGGACTTCTACCTGAAAAGGCACGGAACGCTTTTCCTTGATTACAGTTTGTTTCCCCAAATTCCCCCCGCATTCCTACAGTGGACATAACTGTTATTTACTGAAAAATGTTAGTCTCTCCATGCTTAGGGCCATCTCACTCATGACCCAGTGACATGCTTTAAACGTTACTTCCACTCTGAAGTCATCTTTTGCCCCCTTGTATGTAAGCCAATTTGACAAAAAAAATAAATTTGACAATAAAATAAATTTTAAAAAATAAAAATAAATAAATAAAAAATAAAAAGTCATTGAGTCTCTCCACTGAGAATATAAAATCATAGTAAAATTTGTATGAAAGTATACGTTTAGCATCTAATAATTCACTCTCTGTATCGGTTTTTGTTGTTGTCCCCTTAAATTTTCCCAGCCACCTGTGAGGTGGCTTGAGCAGGGGTCCATTTTACAGATGAGGAAGTTCAGGACCTGAGAGCTTCTGTGATCTATCTGGGCTCTTGCAAGAGGAAATGCAGCCTTAATGTGAATCCTCAGTTTCTGAATCCCACCTCTTAAAAGTCCATAAAAAGAGATCTTTTCTCTCCTTTACTTTTAATTCCTCCTTCCTGAAATATTGATCAAATCAACAGTCAATAAAAAAATTTCATTTAATTTTTATTTTTGAGGATTTGCAGTTATCATTTTAGACACTAGGGATACCGCTTTGAGCAAAACCAGTAAAAATCCCCAACCCTCACGCACCTTTCATTCTGATAGGGAAGATACTCACTAAACAAATTCACAAGTAAATGACACAGTAGGTCACATGTTGACAGACGTGATGAAGGGAAAGCAGGGAAGAGGGAAGACCGTGCGGCAGGGGGGTGGGGGCGTGGGGGTAGGAGACATGCTATGCAAATAAGGTGACTGGGAAGTACTATGAAAACTGATCAAGAGTTGAACAGAGATCTGTAAGGGGGGGGCTGTCAGCCGCAGTGAGCCTGCCAGACAGAAAGAACCAGAGCTAAATTCCGGATGCAGATTGTTCAAGTGACAGCAAGAGGCAGGCGGCAAAAAAGAGAGAGAGGATGGGGTGCCTGGGTGGCTCGGTGGTAGGTCGAGTGTCTGACTTCGGCTCAGGTCTTGATCTCCGGGTTCACGAGAGCGGGGAGGGGAGGGGGGAGGGGTGAGGAGGAGTACTGAGTGAACGCTCAGCTGTGCTTTTCACTGTACTTTGTGCCCTTCTAATAATGACAACACTTCAGCGGTGTCGCAATTTACAAAATAACTTTCTGTACATTATTGTATTGAACCTTTTGATAAATGATAAATCTTAGGGGCACCTGGGTGGCTCAGTCGGTTAAGCATCCAACTTCGGCTCAGGTCATGATCTCACGGTTCGTGAGTTTGAGCCCCACGTCGGGCTCTGTGCTGACAGCTCGGAGCCTGGAGCCTGCTTCGGATTCTGTGTCTCCCTCTCTCTCTCTGCCCCTCCCCACTCATGCTCTGTCTCTCTCTCTCTCTCTCAAAAATAAATAAATGTTAAAAAAAATTTTTTTTAAAAAAGGTTGGAAACCATACAAATGTTTCAAACTGGTCAGAACGCTAAGGTACATCTATATAATAGAGAGCGATACAGCCATAAAAAACATGTAAGAAGATTGACACAGAGTGACTTCAAGTTATCTATGAATATCTATGTCATTTGGTACACTACATTTTCATATTAAGAGGGATAAAGAGAGAAGGATTTGCCAAAAATGAACATCATTACTCATGGGAAGTTGTAGGTGGAAAACAGTGTGCAATGTGTGGGAAAGGGGGCAAGGCTTCTCTGAGAATAACTTTTAAATAGTTATAGTTTGGGGGCACCTGGGTGGCTTGGTTGCTTAAGTGTCCACCTTCGGCTCAGGTCATGATCTCACGGTCCGTGAGTTCGAGCCCCGCGTGGGGCTCTGTGCTGACAGCTCAGAGCCTGGAGCCTGCTTCACATTCTGTGTCTCCCTCTCTCTGTGCCCCTTCCCTGCTCATGTTCTGTCTCTGTCTCAAAAATAAATAAACATTAAAAAAATTTTTAAAAAAATGATAAATCTTAAATAAACAAACAAAAAAAGAGTCAAAAATAAGCCAGTGAAACCCCAGGAGACTGGTCTACAATTACACATATAATTCAGGTATTTCCTGGAGTTTAAGAGAAAACTCAAAGTTTCACAGATACAAAATTGCCAATGTTTCATTAATACTTTGCTCTATATTTTTCCAAAAGTTTGTCATATAATGAAGAACATATGTATTTAAATTTTAATTTCCTTTCCACAGAAAGACTGAGGAGTGTTTTTTAAAGAATGTGATCAAGTACATTCTTAATTTTTTCAAGAAGTTGGAGATGTGGATTTGACACTTTAGAGTTTTAAACTTACTTTTATTCTCTATATGGCTTATTTAGTTTACTTATTTCAATCAAAGTTTATTAGGATGAGTTACTGTATTTTTAAGCTATTATCTAATTTACGTCCAGGGGATTTTGAAACTATTCCCACCATCACTGACCGCAAAAGAACTTTAGTGAGTACTTGATCCAGTGCTTCTCAGTCGTTCCTCGATTACTTGAATCCACAAGAGTGTTAACCTTGCGATGATCTTTAATATTACAATACTACTTGAGTCATGATTATGTGATCTTGCATATGTAGATTTTTCAGGAACAGGCCTAATGGAAATGTATCTTTACAAGTCTGGAGGACTGAGAAAGCATTGCTATAAAAATTAAATGAGTTGATATACATACACGACTAGGGGTAGTTTGTACTGTAAAAGTGTTTTGCCATTATTATGGTGATCATCTGTGTATTTCTCTCTTCACAAAGATTTCTTTCAGCATAATTTCTATGTCTCTTTGTCTGTCTTGTTTCTTCCCCACTTGTAGCTAGAAACCTAACAAAGACTTTGTTTACCGGTTCACCCACTGAAGGGCATTTGTGATGTTTCCAGTTTCAGGCAATCTGTTACAGAATGGTTATAAATATTGTGTATACATTTTTGTATCAACATAAATTTTCATGTCTCTTTGATGTAGTATCTTTTCAAATCTTTTGCCCATTGTAAAATTGAGTGTTGTGTTTTCTTACTATTGAATATTGAGCGTTACTTATATATTCTGAATATTACTCCTTTGTCAGAAACGTGATTTGCAAATATTTTCTCCCCATCTCTAGCTGCTTTCTGTGAATTCTTCTAAAAGTGTCTTTCACAAAGGAAAAAATACTTAATTTTAATGAAGTCCAATTTATCAATTTTTTCCATGAATCATTTTTCTTTTTGCTCACTTAGCCCAGATCACAAAGATTTTCTCTTACGTTTTTATCCATAGCATTATTTTAGCATTATTGTATTACCTTTGTACATTCAGATCTATGAATCACTTTTAGGTTTTTTATAAGGTATAAGGTTAATATTTATATATGGCTGTCCAATTCCAACATCATTTATTAAAGTGACTATACTTTCTCTATTTAAAAATTTTTTAAATGTTTATTTATTTTTTGAGAGACAGAGATTGAGCCTGGGAGGGACAGAAAGAGAGAGAGACACAGAATCTGAAGTAGGCTCCAGGCTCCTAGCTGTCAGCACAGAGCCCAACATGGGGCTCAAACTCATGGACCCCAAGATCATGACCTGAGCCGAAGTCAGACACTCAACTGACTGAGCCACCCAGGCGCCCCTTAACTTTAATGTTCTAAATTTTCCCTTCAGCAGTGTTTTAGCTGCATCCCACAAATTTCAGTATTTTTATTTTAATCCAGTTTGCAAGATTTTATAATTTTCCCTTGAGACTTCTTTCATCCTTGGATTATTCCAAAGTGTATTATTTAATTTTTGTGTGTTTCGACATTTCCCCATCACCTTTCTGTACTGCTTTCTAATTTTAATTCCATTGGAACCTGAGAACATAGTTGGGGTGACCTAAATTTCTTTCACATTGCCTAAGTTTTATTTTATGACCTAAGTTATGATCTATATTGGCATATGATGGGGCACCTGGGTGGCTCGGTCGGTTGAGCGTCCGACTTCAACTCAGGTCATGATCTCACAATTCGTGAGTTTGAGCCCCGCGTCGGGCTCTGTGCTGACAGCTCGGAGCCTGGAGCCTGCTTGGGATTCTGTGTCTCCTCCTCTCTCTGCCCCTCCCATGCTCATGCTCTGTCTCTCTCTGTCTCTCAATAATACACACACACACACACACACACACACACACACACACACATACACACACACACACAATAATGGAGGAAAGAACAAAGAAGTGGATTTCTTGACTCTTGAATCTTCTCAGCTCTTAAGCCCCAGCTAGAGAGCTTGTCCTTGAGACTTCTGTCTGCACCAGGGGTAACTTCTGGTTCCCCAACTGCTTGGCCTGTATGTGGGCCAGGGGATACCAGAGGGAGGGAAACTGGGAAACTCACCAGTTGGGCACATCTTCAAATGCTGATGTCCTTCCCAATCTGTCTGCTGCCAGTTGCCCTAGGATTATTTTGCTTGCTTTACACACTCTTCAAATAGCTGTGCCATGCATTTTGTCCACGTTTCATAATTGTACTCAGGCAGGGAAAAAAGTATGCTTATCCATCTCACCTGGAACCAGAGTCCTACACACTATATATTTATATTTACATTTATATTTATATTTATATTTATATAAATATATAAATATGTATATATATTTATACACATGTATGTATTTATATTTATATTTATAAATATTTATATATTTATTTATTTATATATTTAATATATTATATAATATATAAATGCATTAGATATATATTAATATTAATATATTATATAATATTAAATGTTATATAATATTAAATATATATTAATGTTAATAAATTATATTATATATAAATATGTTAAATATATATTATATATAATATTTATGTATATTTAAATATATATTTATATGTGTATGTATGTATATTTATATTTTTAAATATATATACATACATATATATAAATGTATATAAATATACATACATACATATGTATATATAGCCCCTGGAAGGCAGGCTCCTGTGTTACTCCTTTTTACTCACCTGATATCTAGAATGGCACCAGCAGTGTTCCCTGTTAATAATCATCAAAGAGAAAAACGTAACATCTCACTAATGGCATATGATTTATAGTCTAGAATATTAGGCAACTGCAACTCAAATTAAATCTTCTTTCTAAAATGGATTCCTTTAAAAAGCTCCAAAGCCAGCTTACATGTGCATTTATTTATTCAAAGTGTAAAAATAACTTCTCTTACCTCCTGAAAAGGAGAACGGGCAGACTTCCCACAATCTTGGAAGATTACACAGGAGTCTAAGCGTGGGAGGTTGAATCTAGGAACCAACTAACATGATTTGAAATTCATAGGGCAATGGTTTTGTCAGAAAGGAAAAAAAAAATTATACCAGAAAAGAAAGATCTATCACTAGTTAGAACGAAAGACTCATGTTAAACCAGCTTACTGTAAAGTTGAACACATGTTCTTACTAAGTGTTGAAGAACAGCATGTCATTTTAAATATGGCATAACTATTGCCTCACCAATCGGTAAAAATGGAACTTTTCTGATTGCATATAAGAGGCTACATCATGAACAGCTGACCAATCATCTATGATTATTTTTAGTAAGGTATTGTCCAGAAAGAGTTTTTATAGTGGACCAGTTAGAATTAAACTAAAGTTTACTAAATATGATAAGTCATATGGACATATACTTTAAAATACCTAAAACTAAAATCCTGACATACTTCATTAGTTCCTCTTTAGATGGTTCCCATTATCATTGTGCATCTCTGATGACATTTTTATTTATCTGAATATAAGTACTGCTTACAGAATACTTCAGAATACTTTTTTTAATTAAAAAGAAAACTTCTCAATTATTCACTTGTGAGCTAGCTGGAAGTCCCCATTTACACTATGAAAAACTGCTAATAATAATGTGAATTAAACACACTGTCCCTAAAATGATCTGTTCATTTATTCATACAGTCAATAAGTTTTAAAACATGTTTAATGTTTATTTATTTTTGAGAGAGAGAGAGAAATAGACTGAGCATGAGCCGGGGAGGGCAGAGAGAGAGAGAGAGAGGGAGACACAGAATCTGAAGCAGGCTCCAGGCTCTGAGCTGTCAGCACAGAGCCTGACGTGGGGCTTGAACCCACAAGCTGTGAGATCATGACCTGAGCCAAAGTTGTACCCTTAACCGACTCAGCCACCCGGGTGTCCCCACACAGTCAATAATTTTAAGTACCACACATGCACCAAGAAAAGCATGACATATACTCTCCTTTGGGATAAAAATAAACAAAGCTAAAATATGTTCTTGGACTTCTCTTCACCTTCCTGAAGAGTGAGATACACAGAATGCAAAACTGTGTCTATCCCTCCTCAAGGATGATCACCGTGTAAAGGAGGCTAGAACCATATCCTCACCAGCCCATTAAACAAAATTCTGTTCTTCATGTTCACTCAGACTAGATAGGAAAAGAAGGTATGTGTGTGTGTGTGTGTGTGTGTGTGTGTGTGTGTGTGTGTGAGTGTGTGTGTCTGTCTGTCTGTCTATGCATGCGTACTCTCTAACCCTTCCATTAAGTAATAGGTGCCACATCAAAGATTCAACTATGTGGGGCGCCTGGGTGGCTCAATCAGTTGAGGGTCCGACCTTGGCTCAGGTCATGATCTTGCAGTTCACGGATTCGAGCCCCACATCAAGCTCTGTGCTGACAGCTCAGAGCCTGGAGCCTGCTTGGGATTCCCTGTCTCCCTCTCTGCCCCTCCCCCACTCACACTCTGTCTGCCTCTGTCTCTCTCTCTCAAAAGTAAATAAACATTAGGAAAAAAAAAAGATTCAACTTTGTTATATAGATATCATTACCAGGCAGTTTCTTGGTTTCTTTCTTTCTGTCTTTTTTTTTTTTTTTTTTTTTGGTCAAACCAAATGCAAGGAAAATTACATGGGAGGGAAATATAATTAGGGGTGAGGTTTGGTGGTTTGGAGAGCCATTATTTTTTCATGCTTGTTGGGTCAGAGACTTAACTGCAATTTCAATCTTAAGTATAGTGACATAAATTACATAACAGACATTTGGTATGTTAAATGAAATACATAGGGGAAAATATGATAATTGCTCAAACTCCTTAATTATAACTGACAGAATAAAAACACAACAACAACAACAACAACAACAACAACAACATCTCATCTACAGATCAGGAGATAACCCAATTAAAATAACCTAACAAAATTATCTCCAGAAAAAAAAAAAAAATGTGCTGAATCTAAGTGGATGTGCTGAGTAATGGAAAAGCAGCACTAGAAAAAGGTGGAGTTTAAAGTCCTACTCACTACCTCACTAGCATCTCCTGAATTTTTTTAACTGATACACTGAGGATATTTATATCTCCACCAGCTGTCCTCAGGTGGCTGCAAGGTTTAAATAAGATAATGCAAATAATGCCATTTTCACAGTCGACGTCACTTGAATACATTCAGTAACACTAATCGCCAAGACAGGGTCTAGAAAAAGAAAGAAAAGGAGAGGACAGGAAGATATTGGCAAAAACCCAGAATTAAAACATCCCCATTTACAAGAGGGCAGATTGTGAGCCGGCTCATCTCTGACATGTAAGGTGGCGTAGTCCCTTCTATTTAAAAATAAATGTGGGTTCAGATTCTAGGAAATGGATTGGGAAATGCAAGAAGAAATCCTGACCACAAAATTATTTTTTTCTCCGAAGCGGGGGGAAAGGAGTAGGCTGGCAGTGGGAAAGACGCATACTTAAGGTTTAGCTGTAGGATTAGCGTTTCTATTTGGTGGCAAATTCAAATAAGTAAATGATAGCACAGATCTCTATAGTTGGCATGGGGGATAGTGATACCCATTTTTCAAGCTATAAACAGGAGGAAAGGCATCTAAAGCATCCCCCCTTAAATTACGAATTTCTGAGTTCAAGCCATCAAACTAAGGCGTGAACGAAATCCGCGCGCACCTCCAGAAAGCGATTCCCATTTCAGAAGTGAATGTCTACACAACACAGTGCCCTAGGGAGCTGCCCTCCCCTTTAATGTCTACAATTCTTCCTTCAGAACCACAAATGACTAGAAACATTGCCAGCTTCTTCCCTGCAAGATTTTTGGAAGCGTTTGCTGGCACACTGTGTCCCAGCTCGGGGTTTGCAAAAGGAAAAGGACACTTTGACAAAGCCAGGTCAGGGAAATGTTATTCGGCCAGCAAGCCAAGGGTCAGACCGCGGTGCAAGCAGCAGTCAGCCCGTCAAGGGCGGAACAGTCGCTGGTTTCATCTCACAAGCAGGGAGAAAATCAATCCCTTAGCAATCTTCAAGTGCAAAAGTTTAAGTCAGGACAAAAAAAAAAGTAAACTTGTTTTGCCTTTTTTTTTTTTCTTGTTCTGATTGGTCAGCTGTCAGCTTTGCTTATTCTGTTGACCACATAACTTTTTTTTAGATATCAAGAACATTAGACATTTAATGTGTTTTTAATGCCCCTTTTTTCTCTCCCTGGTCTCAAAATATATGAAAAACAGGGTAACTAAATGTATTCTTAGACCCCAGGAAACTCACTAGCAATGACTATCCAGATGTTGATTTCAAGGACTCCAAAATTAAAAATCAACCCAAGTGATTTGCATACAAAAACAAAGCCCATAACCGTTTGCGTAAAGATAACTTTGTAGCTAACCACTTGATTTGGTTAAGAATCCAGGCCTTGATGCAGGTTCTTTGGAAAACACACCACTAATTTCAATGTAACACTTCAGGAGAATTACAGGGAAAACAGCTTTGTACTCTGAGACCCGCCTCTGGTTCCCCGAATTTGACTGAACGTTCAACTTGAACTCCACTGAAGAGAGTTGAACCTTTTCCGGTCATGTCATTATTAGCATCGTGGCTTGCATGAGTTTGTTGCCGCTATTATTTTAATATGCTCTTAACCTGACTCTGCTGCTCTGCTTGCTATTTAGCAATGCTATATTTTGCTTAGGTTTTATGACCTAAGTTATAAAAACAATGTATTACCATCGTAAATAAAATAGCCTAACCATTCCCAAAAGTCAAACCCCCAATCAATACGGGAGATTGGGGTAGTTCTCCGGCCCTGAGACCTCAACCTCGACCTCAACACGGTGCCAGGTTCTTCACTGTGAGTTAGAATTCAAGGACGAGTCAGAGGAAAGTATAGCAGCAGCTTCATTGCAGAGCAACAGCACACACTTTGGGAGGGAGCGCGGGCTCATTCGGAAAGAGGATTTGAGTTGCAGCACGTGGACGTGGGGCTCTGATTCTTCTGGGTGGTTATAATTGGGTTTGGAATAGTCATATCGAGGCCTGGGAGTAGGCGGGGATTTCCAAGACCTATGCATGATATTACGCCTGCGCCACGCTAGCGCTATGCGCATGCGCAGTCTGACTTTTCTCTTGCCTACTCCATTTAGTCAATATCTATTGAGTGTCCGTTAGCGCCCCCAGTGGACGGGCCGTTTTAGGTCACTTGTAAACTAACTGGGTCTTGGTGTGCATGCGTGCCATGGGCTTGAGCAACAGGAAGCTTGTGGCCGTGAGAAGCCGCAGAGCTCATGCAGGGTTTACTCGACTGTCACAAACACCCTGTCAGGTGTCGGGGTTCGTTCCCCGTCTTGTTTCTCCTGCAATGACCCAACATGTCCCCTTTCTTTTTCTTTTTTTTTTTTTTTTTTTTTTAATTTTTTTTTTTACGTTTATTTATTTTTGAGACAGAGAGAGACAGAGCATGAACGGGGGAGGGGCAGAGAGAGAGGGAGACACAGAATCGGAAGCAGGCTCCAGGCTCTGAGCCATCAGCCCAGAGCCCGACGCGGGGCTCGAACTCACGGACCGCGAGATCGTGACCTGAGCTGAAGTCGGACGCACAACCGACTGAGCCACCCAGGCGCCCCAACATGTCCCCTTTCTACCTGTCTTAACAATCAGCAAACCTTAGCTATTATGTATGCTTACCTTAACCGCATTTTAACCCCACTACCAACATAGCACCTCCATCCCTCCTAGGGACTATTCAAAGCTTCCTGCCCTCTCCCTGCCTCCTCAGACCCTGGCCTTTCTGTGTCTCACACCACAGCCATCAAATGCAGGTCAGACCATGCTGCTTTCATGCTCACAACTTTCTGGCTTCTTCCTTGCCTTCAGGTCCCTCCTTATCTAAAACAGCAGCCCCTGTCCCTCCCGATTCTCATGTCCTGTGTAATGTTTTCCTAACAGCGTTCATGGCAGATACTGTATTTTCTTTGCCTCCTTCCTAGAATATGAACTCTACAAGGGCCAGGACCTGTTTACAATTATATTCCCAGGACTGGACTCAATAGCACCTGACAAGAGCACCCATTAAGTATTCACTGAATAAAACCCACTCCCTGAAAGTGACCGCTATTAACACTGCGGTGTATCTCCTTCCAGAAATCTTCTACATACACACAAGTGACTTTTTCAGAAACAAATTTTTTCAGTGGTATTGCTTTCAGAGTTTATGTGTGTGTGTTTTTAGACACTCTTTTTACCTAGACTTCCAGGAGCAGAAGTCCAGAAGCCTTCTATCCCTGCCCATGATCCAACCTCTTCCAGCCAGATTCCTTCAGATCTGTTCTGCCTCCTTACTCAACTGTGTCACTATGCCTTGTCTCTTTCCTACCTACCTATTGATATGCTTAGAACTTACCTTTCTTTTAAGGAAAAAATATATATTTTTCAACAAATCATTTCTCCTATCTGCTATTCTATCACTTTTCTTCTTAGAACCACAAGAACTTGAAACAGTGTAATCTACGTTTTCACTCTCCCCTTTCCCACAGCTCAATTGCTCCCTGAGTCCCCCTAAAATCGGCCTTCTGCACATAGGAGTCTTATAAAACTGTTTTCCAAGCTCACCAATTACTTTCTAATTGCTAAACCCAAAAGCTTTCCCATTATAATTTCCTGGGTCTCTGATGAGCACCTGGAAATAATTACTACAACAATCTTCCTCTGTCCTCCCAGCACAGCACAGCAGAACTGCCTTGACCAAATTAGCTGGACCACACCCCACCTCTTTGAAATGAGTACTCAGTTATCTCCAGGTCACTTCACTCTTTTCCTGGAAAAGCAGTGGAATCTAGTTCATCAGTGTATCAAAACTATTTGCCCCATAAGTCCCTGGAATTTGGAAATAGTTCTATTCTGCCATTATACCCAAAGGACAAGTACCAAGTACTTGAATGAAACTATGTGGGCAGCAACTTTCCCATTTCTAATTAGATAGCACTGTGGTGGGGGTGCCTGGGTGGCTCATCCGGTTGAGTGCCTGACTCTTAATTTCCACTAAGGTCGTGATCCCAGGGTGCTGAGTGTAGAGCCTGCTTAGGGTTCTCTTTCTCTCCCTCTGCCCCTGTCTCCTGCTCATAATCTCTTTCTCTCTCTCTCAAATATATATATATATTATATATATATATATATTATATAATATATATATATCAGTGAAATAATAGATCAGTGAAATTATCTCTAGATATCTAGATATCTAGATAGCTATATCTATATAGCGATATCTCTAGCTATCTAGATATCTATATAGAGAGATATAGAGATAGATATATATAGGTATAGAGATATATAGAGATATAGAGCTATAGAGATATATATAGGGAGACTGATCTAATTGATGCCTCCCGTTTGAATCTTTAGGGTTCTCGGGAGTTCTCTGCCCCTATCCCACAAACACGGATGTCAGGTAGTAAGTGCTGTCTTATATCGTAGCCACTTGAGTCTGTTTCCTGCTTTGTTCCTGTTGGCCCCTGTTTGCTGTGGGACCAGGTTTGGCGTGTAGTTGAAGGTACAGATGTGTACAGGTATCCACCACCAAAGGATCCAAACTGGGGAAAAAACGGGGTGGCTCCAGACTCAGAATCAGTGTAGTAATCTGTAGCACAATGCATGTAGCAGTGGAAGCCACTTACAATGAAAAATCCGGAAGGGGAATAGAACCCGGTCCCACAGCAAACAGGGGCCAACAGGAACAAAGCAGGAAACAGTTTGGATCCCTTTGGTGGTGGATACCTGTACACATCTGTATGTCCAACTACAGGTTTCCTGAGTGCACGGAACCTATCTTACTCGTGGCCGGATCCCCTTTGGAACTCTGCTATGTGGCCATTAGTAGATGCCAACTAGGTAGTTCTAAATGAGCAAATAAAGGCGTAGATGCCCTAAAGTGAATCGTTTCTGTTTGAACCTTGTTCTGTTTTCAGCCTGCTCCTGGGCAGAAGCACCCTGTCCTCTATTTCACTGGGCGCCTGCTGGCTTCCGGCTGATTTTCCTTCCTTTCCTTCCTTGTTTCCCTCCTGTTCTTGTTTCCTATGCTGCGAATGGACAGCATCATCCTGTGAGATCCTCCAACTCCTTCAAATGCTGCTTCTCTGTCAATATGACCGGAAATAATTAGGACGAGTGGCACCTGTTGCTACTGGAGATGTCAGGAAAGGGGCGTTTTCTTGCATTAGCAGTGGAAATGCATCGAGTTACAGCTTTGGAAAACAATCTGACAGCACCAATGAAAATACATACACTCTCAAACTAGAGGTTCAACTGTGGCAATCCCTGCCATGGAAAGAAAAATGGCAACGTCGGCACAGAAGGCTGTTCATTACAGCATTGCTTATCACGGTTTAGAAAACTGGAAATGCATGCCCGTCAAGGGGCAAATGCTTTAATGAGCAATTGTATGTCCGTCCGCCTCATGGTACAACCACGAAATGAGGCAATAGCAGATTACCTGAAGGGATTCCTTTTTAAAATATTTTTTAAATTTATTTTTAATGTATGTTTATTTCTGAGAGAGAGACAGAGTGCGAGTGGGGGAGGGGCAGAGAGCGGGAGAGACACAGAATCTGAAGCAGGCTTTGGTCTCAGCACAGAGTCGGATGCGGGGCTCGAATTCACGAACCATGAGATCACCACCTGAGTTGAAGTCGGACGCTTAACAGAATGAGCCACCCAGGTGCCCCTTGAAGGGATTCTGGAATGAGAGAAACAGGCTCTAGAAAAGATTGCGTTTGATGATGTCACCTCTATGAAATGAAACAATTATCAATTTTTCCACATATATATGCATATTCTTTACAGAATTGCAGAAGTTCAGGAAAAAATACAGATAAGCTCTTATGAGATGTGAAGCATGGGTGACCTGTGTACAGATGGGGTTTGAGAACAGTGGCATTGATGTGGGTGGAAAAGGAAATAGAAAGTCTTCTCTCTTGCAAAAAAGTCTTCTCTCCTGGGGTGCCTGGGTGGCTCAGTCAGTTAAGCGTCCGACTTTGGCTCAGGTCATGATCTCGTAGTTCATGGGTTCGAGCCCTGCGTAGGGCTCTGTGCTGACGGCTTGGAGCCTGGAGCCTGCTTTAGATTCTGTGTCTCCCTCTCTCTCTGCCCCTCCCCTGCTCACGGTCTGTCTCTCAATAATAAGTAAACGTTAAAAAATTGATTAAAAAAAGTCCTCTCTCTTGCAAAAAAGACTATTTTTTAAAAGTACACAAACTTTTACATTCACCCATTTCTGTGAAAATAATAGCAAGGCACTTAGATGGTTCATACTCTATACCCAACACTGTTTGAGTGCCAAATATACTAAATCATTTCATCTCCCACCAGCAACATGAGGTAACTACTGTTATAAACCCATTTCTAGAGATGATGAAACTGAGGCACAGGGAAATTAAGGACAAGCTATAGTCACACACTATCGGGACAGTTTGAATTTGAATCCCAGCAATCTGGCTCTAGAGACCGTATTCTTTTTTTTTAAATGTTTATTTATTTTTGAAGGAGACAGAGAGAGACAGAGGGTGAGAAGTGGAGGGGCACAGAGAGAGAGAGACACAGAATCTGAAGCCCACTCCAAGCTCTGAGCTGTCAGCACAGAGCCTGACATGAGGCTCGAACTCACCAGCTGTGAGATCATGACCTGAGCCAAAGTCAGATGCTTAACCGACGGAGCCACCCAGGCGCCCCTCTAGACACCAAATGATGTCTGTTAGGGTATGTGCCATGTATAAAGAAAAGAAATAAAAAATAACTCTTAAAGATACACATACAAAATGGTAATTAAAATAATAATATTGTTCTTGGGGCGCCTGGGTGGCGCAGTCGGTTAAGCGTCCGACTTCAGCCAGGTCACGATCTCGCGGTCCGTGAGTTCGAGCCCCGCATCGGGCTCTGGGCTGATGGCTCAGAGCCTGGAGCCTGTTTCCGATTCTGTGTCTCCCTCTCTCTCTGCCCCTCCCCCGTTCATGCTCTGTCTCTCTCTGTCCCAAAAATAAATAAACGTTGAAAAAAAAAATTAAAAAAAAATAATAATATTGTTCTTAATATGTAAGTGATGAATCACTAAATTCTACTCCTGAGACTAGTATTAACTATGTTAACTAACTAGAATTTAAATAAAAACTTGAAAAAAAAATATTGGTTTTAAATTGTGCATTTTACTAAAGTAGACTAATCTTTTCCTTTATTTAGAACTGATTGCAATTTTTTAAATTTTAGCTTTAACCATATTTAATATGAGCTAATATTATCTTTTAGCTCATGGCTGATGTTCTTTAGGATGAACCCATTCATCCTGGGCTGTATCCGAGACACCTAAAATGGTCTGGGTTGCCACAGTCATTAAAAAACCTAAGTGTCGGGACACCTGGGTGGCTCAGTCAGTTAAGTGTCCAGCTCTTGGTTCAGGCTCAGGTCATGATCTCAAGGTTTGTGAATTCGAGCCCCACATTAGGCTTTGTGCTGGTGACCCAGAGCCTGCTTGGGATTCTCTCTCTCCCTGTCTCTTTGCCCCTCCCCCGCTCGCACTGTCTTTGTCTCTCTCAAAAAATAAATAAAATTAAAAACAAAACAAAACAAAACCTAAGTTATCGAGGATCTCATTTCGGGGGCTGTTGACAGGAGAACATAACTACTCATGGCAGGTGCTGTTTCCATAGGATCGTCTTCCTCTGAAACGTGGATTACCTGAAAGGTCTCCGGGGGCACCTGGGTGGCTCAGTTGGTTAAGCCTCCCACTCTGGATTTCCGCTCAGGTCATGATCTCACAGTTTGTGAGTTTGAGCCCCACACGGGGCTCTGCTCTGACAGTATGGAGCCTGCTTGGGATTTCTCTCTCCCTCTCTCTCTCTGCCTCTCCCCACCCCAAAATAAATAAGTAAATAAAAATAAAAGTTCTCTGGGCCGAAGGAAAGAAACCTCACGTGATTAGTGCAACCGACCCACCATATATTGCTAATTCATGAGGAGGGGCCAAGGTGAAGGAAATATTACTCCCCAAAATGGAAATTAGAAAAAAATCAACATAATTGACCACCTGAAGAAATGAGTCACTACAAGAAGTGAGCTTGGCGCTTGAGACCCCGGTTCAAACTGGACTCCAATTTACTAGGTGGGGCCTGAGTTATTCCCCAGGAGAATCTACATACCAAGGGATGTTTTTCAGGTTCTTGTTCAATCAGGAAACCTTCAGAGATTTGTTTTCTGCTGAACTCACCTACCCAGCACTTCCTTCTTGACCAGAGGAAATTACTGATCTGGCTCATCTTGGGAGTGTCCCTCCCTGACACTTTGATTTCCAAATCCACTTCTGTGAGTCTGTTTGGCCTGAATTTGTTTGTCCAAAGTTTAATCACCTCTGAGTAAGCTGATAAGTGGAGATTCTGAGCTCATGGAGAGGAGGGAGCCTCAGCCCTGTGTCACCTCCCAGGCCTTGTCCTATATCCAGACTTCCCCCTACAATTTGACATCTGGGAGCTGCAATGCCTCTCAGCGGAGGGCCTCTGACCACAGAACTGTCTGTCTTTAAAGATACATCTTGATCTTGACATGCATCAAAATGCATATTCAGGCTTTAGAAGCCTGATGCCTGAGGTGATTCTAAATGATGGAATGGAAGAAAGACAAATGAAAGATTCTTTCATTCTCAAATAGACTGGGCATGCATTTGAATGGCTAGAGGGGGACTCTGATTGACAGAGAAGCTATATATTGGGACAGAGGTTAAAGGTGGACAGAGAGGTTTCAGAATTGTCAATGTAGTCATTGTCACTAAAGCATTCAGCCAAAAGAGGCCACAAAGGGATGTGGAGAAAGGGAAGGAAGCTAGTGGGTCAAGGACAGACTCTTCTGAAAGGAGAAGAAAGACTTGGTGAGAGGAAGAAAGATGAATAGACAGAAGTAGCATCTGCAGTGAATGCCTCTGCTAAATACGAATGAGCGGATTAGCAGGGTAACTGGAAGAATGGGTGGGTTGACATTAGCAGAAAATCAATGGTTCTTAATTAATACCACCCCAAAGAGTAAGGATGATGGGGGCAGAGAAATGGATGGTTTATACCAAAGAAGGTCAGCCTTGGTTAGAATAAATTACACTCTTTATAGATGGTCGGACACACTGCGGCTTTTGTTTTATTCTGTGTTTCATTCTTAATTTCTACCTGTTGAGGTTATGAGTAGAGGAGCACATGAGTACAGAACAGGAGCCATTCACATCAAACCAACAGTCTGCCTTCATAAATAAAGGAAGCTGCCATCACAAAAATATGGAACAATGCATAGGTGACCCTAATGCCCATGAACCAAAGGTCAACTCCCTGAAAGGCTCTTCACATCATAGATGCTTACGATAGCCTGGCCCCGTTCCGTCTGCCAGGATTTCATTCTGCACACCAGGTTTTCTCCTACAGTGAGAAATAACAAATCTGAAAATCTCACATTAGATATCCATGGAGCAAAAACATATCAAAAATATAAATTGAAAGAAGAGAAAGGTTTATCCACTTTAAGAAGGAAATTATCATGGATGGTTAAAAAATACCCATCACATGTGTAAGAGGAGGAACATTAATTAGCTCTTTAGAAAAAAGCAGAGTCACGAGGGATATAAGAAATGGAAAAGGAAAAAGAAACCTGAACACAAAGCCATACATCGAGCTGGCAGTGTAGGCCCTTGGATAGCAGGAGGTAGGATGCTGAGGTCCCATCTGACCCCCACTGGACAGAACAAAGAAAGTGGGGAGAAACAAATGTGACCTTGCCTCCAGAATAGATGGTATTTTCCCCTTCTGAGCATCAAAAAAGGAAAAAGAGATGGTCAATGTTGGACTCCCTGGAAAAGACACTGAAAGGTAGAAAAGACACAATCTCAGTGTGTGTAGCAATGTTTCAGTGTTTGTTAGTTTTGAGGCAGAGTTGAAGACATTTAGAAAGGTTAAAACTTAAAATCACAGAGCTGCTAAACCAACTTAACTGAATTGTCCTAGCTCTTAAAGCTCAGAAACAGTTTAGGTATGAATATGAAAATCATGATTCGATTAACTTAAATGGTAATTGGTGACCAGGGAAATGACATTTATTTGCTGCCTCGTTAATATATTATTTTGCAGCTCGCTCTTTATTAGCAGGGAGCTAATCAGTATTTCCTTGCTGCAGTAAACAATCCAGGTAAGTGTTTTAATACTTCTAGTATTGAGTTAAAAGTTAAAAGTTATAAAGTTAAAAGTTAAAAGAAGGAGAAGGAGGAGGAGGAGGAGGAGGAGGAGGAGGAGGAGGAAGAAGAAGAAGAAGAGGAGGAAGAGGAGGAGGAGGAGGGTGAGGATGAAGGAGGCGGAGGAGATTTATGTGTAGCAATGGGTTGTGTTGTTGTTGGTGTTTTCAAAATTTTTACGGTTGGATTTGTTGATTTTTTTAAATCTCCACTACTCCACTTATTTGCTTCTTGATTAAGGTCCCCATTTTGCTTAAGCCCTTGCCACTGATACCACCTGGTGATGGTTTCGAATTTAGGCTGATTTTCAGGAAGAAGTAACCAGCAATGAGAACTATGCCGAGGAATCTCTATTCTGAGAGTTACACACTAGCACACAACCAAACCACAGAAATTAATATCAGAAATATTTACTGAAACGTAACTGTGCCTCTGCCCATTCAGAGCAAACAATTATTCCAGGAAAACCACAGTATAAATCAGAAGATAAAAAGAGCCACCAGAAAAAAATAAATCATACAGTGGCCTATGGAGATCTAGTGTTTGTTTTTAAGTTGGTTTCCTCAAGAAATAGATGTGAACATAGGATAACAGGCTTAATGAGGCATGTGGTTGGGGAAAAACACCTACAAGGGAGCCAGGTAAGAAGGATTAGGTAGAAGGAAAAGGGAAGTATGGTGCAGTTGAATCAAAGTCCTCACTTAAACCCACAGGCCACATTACACCTGAGACAGTTCTCTAGCGATGGCCCAAAGGGAGGGGGAGGGACTTTGAACCCTGCATTGAGCATTCATTGGATGTAAAGTGTTCCAGGAATGAACATATCAGCTCTCTTGGGACTTAAGACAATTCTGGAGAGGGACTCACAGGTGAAGTTCTGCAAAACAATGCTCCCAACGCTGAGGGAAACATGTGTCTCAGTCATACATTCACCGGCAGACAACAACAACCACTTAATTCACCCCTGTGGCTCTTGGACCAACTTGCTTTGAATAAATTCAAATGCATCTTGGAATAACTCCTCCATGATTTACATTAGTCTCTTTTCCTGGAAATTGTTACAAGAGGGAGTTTAGTAGAATTAATTATTTTCCTAGCACCCAAATTTATAATAGGTGTGTTCATATTTGGGAACCATCATGTTGATTTCTTGGTCTATGGGGTAAGAGCTGCCAGGGGAAGGCCAGGCTGAAGTTCTAAATCTATCCCTTGTTGCCTGCCCCAGTCGAGATAGTAAACACAGAATGTTCCCAACTTGGGTGGACCCTTGAGTCAGAAAGGGTGCTTGAATGAGAAAGAAATCACCTGCTGCGGCTGCTTTCGGGGCCGTGTTAATACACACCCTCTCCCTCCTCTGCCACCCATTCTAGATTCTCCTTGCCTTAACTAACACCTCTGCTGATCTAAAGTTGCTTAGCTCATGGGATCGTCCAGACTGTCATCCTGCCAGGGCCTATGACTCTCATCACTATGTCCTTCTCATTGTGGCTGCTGCCCTTCCATTTATTTTCAGAACTGCCAGGGGGATATGCTGAGATGCTCCTATAGATTACCTTGATGCCAAACTTATTCCGTCCTACCCTATCTCTTGTGCGCCCGCAGTCCTATCTCTTTCTGATGGTGGGGTCAAGCAGCCCTGCCAGGGCAGTAACAAATCATGGTGAAGTCCTATGAGTAGAAAATGAAAATCCATATTTAGAACACATAACCATTCCAGTCAAGATGAAACACTTCCCCTTCCAAGATGGAAGGGGTCTAGTGTAATGAACTTGACACCAAGTGCTGGTTAGTCTCCTCAACAGATGATGCCATATTAGGGACTCAAAATTACTGAACTGTGGGAACATCCGACAATAGGATTAACTAGAACAGCCTTAATGAGTGGAAATCCATGTTGTTGGGCCCACACATAGCATTTATCTCTATTGCCCTGAAGTACTCTGTTTATGCACTCACATGCCAACACTTGCATAGCCAGTGAGAAAGCCTGGCTAATATCACCTGCCGAGTCACTTTCTCTACTAGCTTGCATAGTGCCTCTTTCACAGTGCAGGATCTCTGGTGGGCGTTATCATATATTACAGGGATTTTCACACATGCTGCCTTCTTCCAAAGATACATGCCCATGCCTCTTCCTCAGATTTTCTTATCTCTGGTCTTTCTCTTTCAAGGTTTCTAACCAATTAATGAAACCATTTACCATTGCCTGTCACTCCATGTATATACTTCCCTCATAGCGCCTCTCTTTCTACAAAAGAAATGACCTGATAAACTCTCTAAACCTTTTCTCTTCACTAGTGTCTTTCCAGGCCATCTCTGAGTAGAGCTTTAGTGCAGAAGCCGTCTATTTTGAGTTTGGATTCACATACCAAGTAAACCCATTGTGACTCAAGCTTGGTCTTCTTCCCCCATCAGCTGGTTGTCAGGGACTCCGCATGTGGCCTAAAGTGCTAAGCTGAGGGGGAAGTGTCCATGAACTATGGGGCATGGCGTGGAGGGTGTGTTACCTGCTGTAGCCTACTTATACCCCTTTCTTCTGCTTGTGCCCAGTCTTGAATCAGATGTCTGTGCTAGCAGGTCTTAACACCTCCCATGTTAAGATGGATTGCCGTTGGGCCCATTTAATCTTATGATTCTGTGGGTCTACAGGTCCACATTGTGATTTCCCTAAGTGGGCTTCCTAGAAAGTTCACTTGGTGTCTTGTATGCTTCACAGCACAGATATCTCTAATGCCATGAGGTTTTCTGGGTCCTATTGTCCATCTGTAGGGCTCTCTGTATCTTAGCTTGGGCCTCACGCAGAACTCTTCCTACTCAAGGGGTCCACGCCAAGTTGGGAACATTCTGTGCCACTTGGGAAACGGGTTGGGGAAATAATCTAAAGTGTGAAATATGCTACCTACTTGAAGAGGCCTATCAGCATCACCTTTCCTTCCTAGTGTGGACAGGTGCAATATACACCTGATAAATATACCCATCTGGCCAGCTGCAAAATGGGCCAACTGTTTGAGTGGTCATAGTCTACTGGTGATCTTCCAAGATCTTTCAGATTTGTAAGGCCAGAGTCGTGAATTAAACGTGAATCTGACGGAGGCACCAACCTTCAAATCCCTTAGGTCCACTAAGTGGTGGCAAATAATCTCTGGCCAGTGTGTGATGTGGTTTCATATTTACTATCTTGACTTGGGTAGGCAAGAGGGGTAGCTTTAGGACATCAGCCTGGTGTTCCCGGCCTCTGGGAGCTCTTAAGCCACGACCAAGAATCAGTGTGATAGTTTCCAAAATATGAACATGCCGATTATAAATTTGGGTACTGGGAAAATAAGCATGGGGTATACCTGTGAAACCAGTCAGCTTCCTGTGACCTGAACCTGAACTAGCATGCTACTAATTACCTACCCTACTCAAAGTCTGCCATTTCTCAAAATTCAGGTATTTCCTTGAGGATATGGCCATAGGGTACCTTTGGGCGAAGATCTGAAGCACTGGTACTGTATTTATAAGCCTAGATTCTGTGGGGGACACTCCTCCTGGAACTGCCTCTGCTTCAGTCTATGGACTCTGATTTAAAAACTGGTTACGTTACAGAAGGCAAGGCATTCTTACTGGAATGGTTGCCCTCCATTTCTTGACGACCTTTTTAAACTTCTTTTGACTGTACGTAATGTGGAGTAATACTCATGCTGGCTGCCGATCTATTTTGCCCTCAGAAAGACTATGTTCTACTAAACATTTCTGTAGTTTCCTGCAGGTCACTTTTCCATGGCTGTCATTCCAACCTCACTACTCTTTATGATTATTGTACCCGCCTCACTGATCATAGTTAAATGCTGCCACCTGGGCTGTCATTTTCAGGACCTCATCACCTCCATTGTTACTAGGGGACCCAAGTCTTTAACAATACCTCCTATTATATTGGCCCTGTGGACAGCCACCACTGGACTTCCTCAATGCTGTTGATGCTTCTCTCAGAAGCTCATTCCTTATTGCTTGGAAATGGAGTATACCAATGGTGACTTCCATGGACACATTCAGCCAGTGGGGTTTCTGGACTTACATGGTATTCACATTCTGGAATGCCGTTCTACTGAGTGCTTTTGATCTCTTCTACTGCCTGCCACAGCAGTATTATACTTTCAGTTTACTGTCCTTAGGCTGTCACTCTCTTGAAACTTTCCAAGGTCATTCTAGCAGCATGTTAGCACTGTCCCTCCTGGACTCCTGTCTCAAAGGACCCCAGTCTCAGGGAGAGTGCTCCCTGTGATCAAGTGCTCTCAGAATATAACCCCATATGCTTTCTCCTGACTCACCCTGGTATGTGCTGGTCCCAGCTTGAAATTCCCTTCATAATATAGAGCACTTAGCAGGTGTCAGCATTTTCCCCGGCAGATATGTTTGACTTAACCCTACTTAATGGTCTGTTGGCCAAGTGGAACTGTGTGGGAAGGTCCTGAGTGGGGTGGGGAGCACACCGTGTCTTGAAAAGCAGTCTCTGCAACTGTCGTCAAACAAAGAGAGAAGCACTGGTCTTTGAGTGAGAAGAAATGGCCGATTCTGCAGGACCCATAGGATTCAGAAGGATCTAAAGGTTCAGGAGTTAAGTCCATTGACCCATATATTTCCATCCCGACCGAGTGTCAGGTTGCTGTTTTCTTCCATCAGGCTTGGCTTAGCAGACTTCTTGGGATTGAGAATGCCACTTTCTCTAGGACACAGTTCCTTTTAACATTGCATCCTGGGTTTCCTTCCTCTCTCGATAGAAGATGAGAATCTTATATAGTGGCAAGGAAGTCATTTATCTAGCTATTACTTTTTGTTTATGTTTTTTCTCATAGAAGTCAATTTTGAGTGTCACACACACACACACGCGCGCACACACACACACACACACACGAGTATATATCACTTTTTGCTTTAAACTGACTAATCTCCCTCATCTTTGCTTCTCCAATGCATTGATAGCCTCCAGTCACAGCCATTTGAGTCTTATAATTTCAACTTCCTGGAACTTCTCAAATGCCTCGGGATATTTTGCATGTCCACACATCCCCTCCGCTGGTAACCCATCCCCGTGCCCCCAATTCCTCACGGGTTTACGTTTTTGTCATAACCAGTACTTTCCAGCCCTTGTCGGTATTTTGTGGACCTTGGTAATGGAGCCCTGTTGTCAGAGGCTGGGAGCTGATCGCTCCAAGATCTCTTTTAGGGTCTGTTTCCTAGGACCACTCCTAGCCCTAGATGTCTTACGTTGGTTTTCTCGAGAAATAAACACTGAAACCTAGATTGCATCCAGATGGTTTACTGGGATACACTCTCAGAAACACAGAAAACACCTGTAAACAAAAAGAGGGACTCAGATTGTCCAGGAGGGGGAGTTGTACAGAGGGTGTACTCGTAACAGAGGCTCAGGTGATCTCACAGGAAGCTCTGAAGCTAAGATGGTCCTACAGAGACGTTCCTACTAGAGCAAGGGGGCCAGGATGACAGTCCCATGCTGATCACCTTATTGAATGTGTCCTGTCCCGTTAAGGGACACACTTGTAATATTAGGCAAAATATTGTAATATTAGGCAAAACTGCCTCTTTTGGCTGAGGGCAATTCTTCGGGTAGATGTTGGCTATGAACTGTCAATAGGTACCGTTCTTCAGCCACTGGGGAAAGAAATGCCTCATACCTCAAAAGTGGATCTTGGCAACACAGCAGGGGGATCCACTAAACAACAGGAGACATCCAGCAATAAAGAAAACCAAGTAATCCGTGCTGTGCCTCAGACTGATGGCTGTAGCCCAAAATAACTTTCACATACAAATCCTACACGACATCCCTCTTAGTCAATCAATCAGGTAGAGCTACCTTGACCTTCACCTTTTCAAAGCAGAAAGTTGCCAATAATTTGCCAGAGCAGGGTATATTTTCTTCTGTAGCAAAGTTCTTCCACGATAATTGGAGTCAGAATGGGGTAAATCACCTCCCAACGATGATCCTGAATATGTCTTTATATACTATAACTTGACTGGTAGATTGCAGTCCTACCTCACATCATCCTTCCTCTGATCTGGGAGACAAAATGAATTCCAGAGGATTCTGGTAGACTTGTCAGACTTTAGCAAAGCCAAATGCTCCACATAATTGAATGTAGACTGGGAAGAATTCTGCCTGAAAATCAGAGCGAAACAGCATAACATATGTCCCGGGTGTCAAATTTAAAAGGGTATTTGTAGAAAGAAGTGTGCCTATCTGGGGGCAATCGGCCATAAAGCTCACGCAAAGGAAATTTTGGAAGAGTTTCAAGGTTAAAAGTCAGTGCTGCAAAGATGACCCAGAGTATTAATGGTGGAATTTCTCTCTTCCTCTTCCATCACCGTTTACTCTTTGCAAATGGACGTAAGCTTCATATGTCTGCTCTGTGAGTTTGAATTTTGGAATTTGGAATGAGTACTCCCATAAGGAAAGAAGAGCCGAGTCTTCAGCTCAGGGTGGAGTCATGCTTATTTGCAATGCAAAGTCACTGATAACTGGAAGCAGAGAAGTGAAAAGTATCCCACTTAGATTGAATACAGATATTTTTCACACATACAAAAGTGTGTTTTATCACGCTATTTCAATTAAAACACATACTAACAAACAAAACAAAACAAAGCAAAAACTTTCAAAACTTCAAGAGAAAGCTGTCAAGCCAAATGATTTTTTCTCATTCACTGCAAGTTAACCTCTCGCACAATGTGAAATGGAAGGCCTCTGTCTTCCCTCTCAGAAGCCTCTGAATCCCCTACTTTACTCACAGAAGATGATGTCAAGTTTATACAGCACTTGTAAGGTAAACCATGAGGCTACCAACTGGAATTTCCTCACCTTCTTGTAGACTAAACCTCTTTCCCACGGCTATAATAAAGGAGAGTTCCTCCAGCTATATAATGCCAATCTTGCAGCCTGTGGTCCGCATTCCACCCCCTACAAAATCCTCAGACGCTTTGTGCTGGTGATTAAGCCTTTTCTTCCTGTGGTTTTCCCTCTCTCCACCTGCTTCTATATTTTCATCTTACGCAGACTCTGTAGCTCACACTCAGGTTCTTTCCCTTCTCACCACTGGGATGGCTCCTGAATTTCAATGCTGTTGAACACTCTTTTCTGAACTTACAGATTTTTTTTTTTTTTTGGTCTGTTGACTAACCCCTACCTCCTTGACTTCCATGTTATTATGCACTCTTGATTTTTCCCTTTCTCCTCTGGCCACTCCATCTCTACCCAACCTTTAGTATCGGCATCCCTCCAGATCTGACCCTGGTCCCTTTCTCACCTTACCTTTCAGTGACCCCTTAAGAGAACTCATTGTCTCAGACAGCTACTGTGGCACAAAACATAATAAGATAGCAATGGCATACATCTTGCCAATGCACCTGTGCATCGATTAGACTCCAGCCAATTTGGGCTGGACTTGACTTGGTTTGTCTTCAAGCTGAAGGTTAAACCCAGGTCTGCTCATGTCTTTTGTACTCCTTAGACCAGCAGCTCACCAAGGCTGATGAAAGGCTATAGCACAATAAGGCAAGCCCGACTGCATAAGCACATTCCAAGCCGTAGACCATGTCACAATTGTTAACATGCCATCGGCCAAAAGCAAGTCACATGGCAATCCCTAAGCCTGGACACAAGGAATGAAATTTCTTTCATGGTGGCAGAGAGGGGAGGAAGTAGATATTTTGTGAGTAGTGATCAAACCTTCCATATTAGTCACATATTTACCACTGATGACTCTCAATATTTGTATCTTCAGCTCAGAATTTCCTCTTAATTCTTGACCAACACATGCAGTTGTCTACTTGACATCTTTAATTACGTTTTCGGATACTTCAACATCAACATATTCAAAATTCATCATCTTCCCTGTCAGATTTCATCTTTCCTCATGATTCCCTAGCTCAACGAATAGCACTGTCATTTCACCAAGTTGTACAATCCAGGCAACTAGAAGTATCCTTAACATCTTCTTCTCCTTAACTACTCCCAAGGAAATATAATTAATCAACAACTTATATCCACTTTAAGCCCAAAGTATCTTCTTAAAATCTCTAGACCCACATACAACTTCAATCGACCATCATCCCTTGTCTGGACTATAGCAACAGCCTCCTGACTGTAAACTTCACAACTTTGTCCCACCAAACTCAAATCCATTCTCAACAACGTACCCTGATATTTTTTCAAACAGGAATTGTACCCTGTGATCCTGCCCACTGACCACACACACATACATTTAAATCCCTTCAGTGACTTCCACAGCCTTCTCCTGTGCCTCTTCCTTTGTTTCATTTTGTGTTCCGGCCATACTAATCTTTCTTCTGTTTATCAACATTTTCATGTTTCTTCGTTTTTGCACACTTAGAGTCCAGAAATCCTGTTTTCTTCCAGGCTATCTGCAGAAAATTGAAACCTCTGCTTCCTTAGAACTTACAGGTTAAAATCAACATTATAAATATAAGTGCTTATGTCCATGATATTCTGAGAAGCAGTATTGCATAAATTAAATGAAAGAGTAAATCACTAAGAGAATCAAAAGGCAAGCCATAGACCGGAAGAAAAATATTTGCAAAGGACTTAACTGATAAAGGACTGGTAGCCGTAATATACAAAGAACTCTTCAAATAATAAGAAAATGAACAATCCAGTTTAAAAATGGGCAAAAAATCTGGACACCTCACCAAAAAAGATATATGATGGAAAATAAGCATATGAAAAGACATTCACCATTATATGACATCAGGGGATTCTAAATTGAAGCAATGAGATACTGCTACATACCCATTAAAATGGCCAAAATCCAAAACGCTGACAGCAGCAAATGTAGACAAAGATGAGGAAAGACAGGACCCCCACCCCTCTGCCCCTTTCATTGCTGTCTGGAATGCCAAATGGCACAGCCACCTTGGAAGACAGTTTGACAATTTTTTATGAAAAGTCAACATATGTTTAGCATATAATCCAGCAATTTTGCTACTTGGTATTTATTCAAATGAATTGAAAACTTATGGCCACACAAAAACCTGCACACAACTGTGTATGGCAGCTTTACTCATAATTGCCAAAAGTTGGAAGACTTTAATCAGTGAATGGATAAGCAAACTGTGGTACATTCGTGAAATGGAATATTACTCAGTGATATGAAACAAAAACAAAAACAAAAACAAACAAAACAAGCCACAGAAAGAAAGGGAGGAAACTTAAAGGCACATTGATACGTGAAAGAAGGCAATCTGGGGAAGCTTCATCCTGTATGATTGCCAATATATAACATTTTAACAAAGACAAAACAGACAGTAAAACAAAATCAGTGGTCACCAGGGGTTCTTAGAAAGGAGAAGAGGAATAAGCATAGGAGAAGGTAAAGGGGGATTTTAGGCTGGTGAAGTTATTCTGTCTGATACTGTCATGATAGATACACACCATTACATATATTTGTCAAAACCTACAGAATGTACAATATTGAAAGAACCCTCATATAAATGATGAACTGCAGTGAAAAACAACCTATCAGTATTCGCTCACCAATTACAATAAAGGTACCACCCAGATGTTAATTATAGGGGAAACTGTGGGTTGGGGTGATAGTGAGAAGTATATAGGAACTCTCCACTTCTGGCTCAATTGTTCTGTAAACCTAAAACTTCTAAAACATTTCCTATGGAAAGAAGGATCCAGAAAACATACTGTAAATAGTCTGTCGTTAACCTAGGAAAAAAACCACAGGGATTCTCTATCACCCAGCACCAAGGTTGTTGGGGTCCAAATGGGCCTCATAAATTAGTAGCGTATTGAGCCAGAATTGCGAACAATGGATGTGGTTGTAGCCTGGAGAAAACAAAGTGTAATTAAAAAGTTGGTTAGAAATAAGTGTAATCTAATCCTTGTTCTCTCCTCCTGGTGAATAAATTAAAGATAGGACCCTGAGAATTTGGTCATTGATTTACTTTTCAGATGACTGTTCGGTGTCCTAGTCGCAGGCCTTCACCGGTATTTTCTTGCTCCCATTGAATTCTTTCCTAAGACAGTGGACAGATGCACCACAGCTGTTGCTGTATGTCAGGATGCAGCTTTATAACTCTGTCTCCCAATGAAATAAATACAAACTGTAGGTTATAGAAGTTCCAGTGCTCACGTCGGCGGTATGCGCCGGGAATGTATAATGGCTACCACCTGATATGCAGAGGGAAAGCAAGTACGAAAAATGTTCCATGCACCTCATGCCTTTCTGAAAATGATAGCTTTCCCCCAAGACATATGGAAACAACTGCTTTCCTGAATGTGTAATGTCTCAGGGTACAGATGAAGCCAGTCGGCTTGACAGATAACAGCAAGAAGAGAATATATGAACATTTCTCTTTGGGCCAAGAAGCAATAATGTGTCTTACTAGAGTTACTGCCTCTATTAAAACTAGATACAGGATATTAATTGTGTTACTACAGGAGATAGAAACAAGGACTGGAGCCGAGCTCCGAGACAGCATGGAAACTGTCACTTCCCAGTTCAGCCTTCCCTAATTAAGTCCCAATGGGGTCTCCCGTTCATTTCGGTAAGGCGCGCTTCTCAGGATAAATGATATTTAAACACACAGAAAAATCCCTGCATCCAAATTGGTCACCAATTCATACTCATACTAGATGGCAGTGGCCTCCGGTTGTTACACACTCTCCCAGCGTCTACCAGTGAGTAGATGTGAGTTAGTGGGTTCCCTCTGCCTCTTCAGAGCAACCCCAGCTGTATTTTAAGTCCCAAGTCATCAAAGGCCGAGCCAGACCCATCCAAGGGCCAAACACCAGCAATATGGAACAACACAGAAAATTCGGTCTCGGAGGACAATCCCGGAGCCGGCATGGCGGCTGCCTGTTTACCATTTTTGTAGTTTTCAATTTCACTAGTTTGAGGTGGCCAGGGGGAGGGGGGTGGGGGCAGTCTCTTTTCCTTGAAAATCTCCAGCCAGGGGCGCCTGGGTGGCGCAGTCGGTTAAGCGTCCGACTTCAGCCAGGTCACGATCTCGCGGTCTGTGAGTTCGAGCCCCGCGTCAGGCTCTGGGCTGATGGCTCAGAGCCTGGAGCCTGTTTCCGATTCTGTGTCTCCCTCTCTCTCTGCCCCTCCCCCGTTCATGCTCTGTCTCTCTCTGTCCCAAAAATAAATAAACGTTGGAAAAAAAAAAATTAAAAAAAAAAAAAAAAAAAAAAAAAAAGAAAATCTCCAGCCAAATCTGCTATCCTTCACAAGAGGACTGCAAGAATATTGAGAGAGAATATGCATGTGCACCTGGGGCTGGCTCCCCTGTGTGGCTGTGCCCCTTGCCCAGCTCTGTCTACCTGTGACTTGTATGGTTACTTTGCTCTGCTTCCTTCCAGGGTGAGCTCAGTCTTCTTCTTCAACCCCAGTGCTCAAAAACACCTTTTAGTATTAATGTCTCTTTTCCCGGACTTTCTCTGATCTTTTGTTGTTGTTGTTGTTGTTTTTAAATTCAAGCTAGTTAACATACAATGGAGTCTTGGCTTCAGGAGTAGAAACCAGTGATTCACGTCTTACATATGACCCCCAGTGCTCACCCCCAAAACTGCCCTCCTTATTTTTTTTTTTTAATTTTTTTTAACATTTATTTATTTTTGAGACAGAGAGAGACAGAGCATGAACAGGGGAGGGGCAGAGAGAGAGGGAGACACAGAATCGGAAACAGGCTCCAGGCTCTGAGCTGTCAGCACAGAGCCCGACGCGGGGCTCGAACTCACGGACCGTGAGATCATGACCTGAGCCGAAGTCGGCCGCTTAACCGACTGAGCCACCCAGGTGCCCCCAAAACTGCCCTCCTTAATGCCCATCACCCATTTAGCCCATCCCCCCATCAACCTCCCCTCCAGCAACCCTCAGCTTGTTCTCATCTTTAAGAGTGTCTTATGGGGGAGAGGGGCGCCTGGGTGGCTCATTCGGTTACGTGCCCTACTTTGGCTCCGGTCATAATCTCACAGTTCATGAGCTCGAACACCACTTCAAGTCTGTGCTGACAGCTCAGAGCCTGGAGCCTGCTTTGGATTCTGTCTCCCTCTCACTGTGCCCCTCCCTCCCTCCCTCACACTCTGTCTCTCTCTCTCTCTCTCTCTCTCTCTCTCTCTCAAAAATAAACATTTAAAAAAATGTTTTTAAATTAAAGAGTCTCTTCTGGGTTGAACTTATTAAATTTCCAAAGACAGAAAACCAAACAAAACTGTGTCTCCAACTGAAAGCCACAAAACCTAGTGAAACATATAATGGGCACTTATTTTGTACCTTTTATTTCCCCCAAATCTTAAGTTCCTAAATGCAGACATTACATTTTTCCCCAAATAAAATACATAGATATAGAATTGAAGTTGACTAAGTAGATTATAAAGAAAGGCCGCCAAGTCCAGCACAGGACAACCTACGAGGGTAGGCTTAACTATGATGTATTATTGGGGTCATATGTGACTCGTGCAAGGGTGAATTGCTGATTTTGAGGGAAAAGTCGTATGCCCCATTCACCTGGCCATTTTCGTTCCCCAGAGCCTTGTGTACTTCCCTGCCGTACTATTAATAAAACAAGTGAGTCCTATGAGAACATCTATTTTTCTAAGCGATTATTCCATAGGGTGGTGTCCTAGGTTAATAAAGGCTCATTAACAATTGCTAGCAGAACCCCTCAAGCTTTTCCAAGAATTCATTTTACAATAATGGAAAGAACATCACAATTCCCACCCATATCCAATTTCAAGTGCCCTACAGCAAAGAATAAAAAGTTGGAAACACAAAAAGGTATACGCTATCTTTTCAATGTCAAAAGCACAATCATTCTGGGGGTCACTTTTAGTTACTGAACAACTAGTGTGGATTACAAGTGCACATTATGTTCTTCTTTGTCCTGTGGAACGCACAGCTCCATATCGAATCACATAGATTATGGGGAGAACCCACTGCTTTTGCCCTGGATTTTCTAAATTTCCCACAGAAGTAGCCAGATATGTTTCCCAAAACCTTCTAACACAAGCACGATATGGTTGTTGTGCCACATTTCATTGTTGCTGTTTATTTCATGCAGGTGCCATATTTGTTAGGGTGAATAAAATACATAGCTGCTTGGCCTGTGTTTGAAACTTTCATTCAGAGAGACGCATGCTGTCTCAGTAATTAAGAGGTACCCCGGTCATTAAGAACTCAGTGATCTTCAAGAATTTTTTATCCCACAGGATCAGGTGAGAAGGTAGAATGGAGAAAAAATATGTTTTGTTTTTCCATTGGAAATGAAGTAAAAGCCATATGATATTGGGACTAGAATATGGATCTCTGTTTCATTCAGCTTCTGTTTTAACTCCAGAACTTACCGCCTTAGAGAATGTTCTTTCATTTTGTTAAAAAGATGTGTCTTCTAACATGGTCCGGATATAAATTGTTCTGTTAAATATGCATTAATTGCAAAAAAGAAAGTCATATTTTTTCCACCTTAGTTTTCATCCGTATTAGAATAATAAAATCAGTCTGTATTCCCGTCCACTCCTTGTCTTCGCCTAATGCCCTTCACCCTCATGTGCCCTTTTGCCTTCTTTATCCCAGTTGTTTATAGAATTTCTTTCTCTCCACCGATCGCTTTCCCCCACATCTCCAACTCCCCTCCAAGATGCCAGGGGCCGTCATATTGCTTTAAAGAATAAAAATTTTCTTGCCCGGAGCATTGCACAACTGGAAGTCAAGATTTCTTCGCAGCAAGAACAAGATTTTCGTTTTGTAAAATACTTAGTCCTGAGTGACCCTCTTTCCTTCCGAGTTGAGAATGTCAAGCATCTTGCTGACGGCTCAAAGCCAGGGAAGCCAGGCAGTGCAGTAGAAAGAAAACCTCACGATGTGTTCCTGTAGAATGTTTTACTGAAATAATGGTCTTGGGAGAGGTGATCCTGACAGCTCAAGAGACAGAGATATTCTGATTAAGCAAAGGGCGAGCAAGTATGGGTCAGCAGTAGGACGCCACCCTGACGTCTGGCTTGGGGCAAACGGGCCGGTGAAGCACGGGGTCCGTCTGCGGACCCATGCAGTGAAGCCCCCGATTAGGACCGGCTGTGAGGCCAGCCTCCTGACGGAGAGATGCTTCAACTCAAAGCCGAAGCAGCTCCCCAGCCCGCTGCCACAAAGTGCCATCAGGCCAAAAATCTCTGTGCCCCCACATCCCTAATCAGGCCCCAATCAAAGACACACCCAACAGCACATTACTTCCTTCTCTATCATCTCTTTGGCCCAACATCAATAATGAAACCACAATTCAGGTCTGCCCAGTGCGCTACTTGGATCGAGGGGGAAAAAAAAATCCAAACAAGAAAAACCTTCTCATCTTTTTCTACTTCCTAGTTCAAATTTGGTGGCTGAAGGAAACAGTTTTCTCTAATGCAAGGACAAATGACTTTACAAAGATTATTAAGAAACCAAGCCCCGGTGGCTAGCAGTTCACACATGAGACCATAGTGCATGGAAAGTGATTTAATTTTTACAGAAAATGTATTAGAAGCCCTGCCTCTCATATTTCTACCTTCCATGAGATGTCACTGAGAAGTCAAACACAAGATCATCACCCCACTACCGAATGGGTCACACCGTCCGCAAATCCATACCCAGCACCAGCTGCCACTTTTTCCAAACCGCACCAAATGTTGCATCACCGTTGTTTCCTTAGAGTCTAAGGTGTTGCTTTAGCATTCAATAACCAACGAGCATAGCTCATGTGGAAGAAATTCTGAGGCTGTGTCAGAATGGCCAGCAATAACTTCCGCATACATGAAAGTGATTGCGAACCACATAAACACATCCCAATAAATCCACCATAAATGTATTCTTAAATTAACTGCCCCCTAGCTAGATGCCCCCGGAAAGGCTCTCGGCCACCCCAACACCAGCCAACATGAGGGCAAATGGGATGGAAGGGGGTTCAGAATGGAATACCATACTTTTTCAAATTGTATAGGAATACGTGACTGCGGTAAGTCCCCAAGGCACTTCTCAAGGCCGTAGAAGGGTCTGAGATGTAAGAGATGGACCTAAAGTTTAAGAGTCTTGATTTTATAGCAGATTTTCTTCTGATTTTGTAATATATTTGGAAGTTCTATACTAAGGTCATTCCAGAAATTTTAATCCAAATGTGACAGATCTGCTGACTTTTCTACTATGCCAAGCAGTCTTGTTGATAAGTACTCATTTCTCTCTCAAAAATTGAAATTTGTGGAGACACTGATGCCTGGGCTCCAAAGAAAATGGATTTTTAGGGCCAATTCTGATCCTATCAGGGGGAACGTAGGAAGCATGCATCTTTACCACGTGGACAAAGCCAGACTGACCTGTAACCATGGCAACTAGATGGCTCTTCCGGGGCATCTTGTGGGAAAGCCATGGGAGCGGACTTGAGGAAGTGTTGCCTGCCAATGGAAGTCTGTCAGAGTCTAAACGCCAGAAGTAGGCAGAAGTCCTCGAAGACGGGCTGGCATCCGGGAGGTTTCAGAGGGCCTGGCAATGAGTTGTTGGTATCTGGGCAGCATAACATAGCATGGGACCAGGTGAGTCTACGAGGAGAATGAGAATTGGAAGCACAGAGTTAGAATCGGGAAACAGTGTGGCCTCTGGTCTCCAAAGAGTTTCCTCCCAAGACAAGGAAGGAAGGACCCTGTGAACACAACTGGAATTAAAACATGAACACGGAACTCAGTTTTACTCCAAGTTCAGTCACCGGTTCCCTGTTTGAGCCCCTCATGTCTGCATCTCTGTCTTACGGGCCCACACAGCGTCCATCCAGTTTCCACATCTCCAAGGGACCGGGTTTCTGCTTTTCTTCTGCGAATTCATTCATTCATGAGTACAGATGGATGGATGGATGGATGGATGGATTTATTTATTTATTTATTTATTTATTTATTTATTTATTTAGTTTTTTTATTTTAGACAGAGGGAGAGTGAGTTCGGGAGAGGAGCAGAAGGAGAAAGAAAGAGAATGTTAAGCAGGCTGCACACTCAGTGGGGAGCTCCATCCGGGACACGGGGCTCCAGCCCACAATCCTGGGCTCATCACCTGAACCCAGTTCAAGAGTCAGCCACTCAACCGACTGAGCCGCCCAGGCAGCCGGATCTGTCTGGATGCATGTAAATGCTTGTTGTGTCAGGCTCTGTTCTAATTACAGAATCCCTAACACTTGGGATTCCTAATCCAGTGAATGCCCTAGAAATATGAATATGAATAAACTAAATGTCCTGTGAAGAAAATAACACTAATGGCAGAAGGTACATCCCCAGAGCAGGAGTCACTTTGTCTAGGGTGAGATCAGGAAAGACGCCTGTGAAGACGTGTAACATCCACTAAGTCCAGAGGAAGGAGAGGGGCGGCCACACAATGGTCTAGGGGAAGAGTGTGTCAGCAGAGATGACGAGGATAGCACCCTGGCGCTTGGCATGTTCAGGGATAAAAAGAAGATTTAACTACATGGTGAATGATGCACGAAGTGACAGGAGCAGAGTGTAGAGATGGAGGCTTGGCATCAAATTACCTAGAACTTCAGAGACCAAGTTAAGAAACAGGCAATTTATTTTAATTGTCTAGAAAGCCATTGAATGTTTTAAAGCAGGAAAGTGATGGAAACCTATTTATCCTGCAAAGTGATTGCTCTAACTTCTGCTTGAAAAACATCAACATCCCTCCCGCTATTTCCCATGCCTGGGTGTTTCCCCTTGATTTCTGTTACAATCCTTCTAGACAACCTCTTTTATCACCTCCTGATGAGCCCATTCAGCCCCTGGAGTCCAGTTCTCTCTGGCTTGGGTTTTTTCCCATTACCAACCAGCTCCCGTTCTGATACTACTGAGAAATTCCTGGGTGGCCAGAGAGCAACTAGATGAAGAAGACCCAAGAGGGTACAGAGCCGGCTGGCACCTGTTGAGAATTTCAGTGAAACTGAATTTGTTTGGAGGGGAAAAGCAATCATTTCTTGTTTAGACTTCCAGATAAATGTGACATATGCAGAGATTATTATCTAATGCTAGAATGTGTATGTGGGGGGGGGTGGCAATTACTGTCATTTATACCTTTTCTATTAAAAATAATCAAAATCTGGGGCGCCTGGGTAGCTCAGTCGGTTAAGCATCTGACTTCGGCTCAGGTCATGATCTCATGGTTCATGGGTTCAAGCCCCGAGTTGGGCTCTGCGCTGACAGCTCAGAGCCTGGAGCCTGCTTCGGATTCTGTGTCTCCCTCTCTCTCTGTTCCTCCCCTGCTTGCATTCTCTCTCTGTCTCTCTCTCAAAGATAAACATTAAAACATTTTTTAAAAACATCAAAATCTAATAAAATCCACAGAACACTGCAACTATAATGCACATAATTTATTTATTTATTAATATAATTTTTTGTCAAATTGGCTTCCATACAACACCCACCGCTCATCCCAAAAGTGCCCTCCTCAATGCCCATCACCCATTTTCCCCTCTCCCCCACACCCCATCAACCCTCAGTTTGTTCTCTGTATTTAAGAGTCTCTTATGGTTTGCCTCCCCCCCTCTCTGTTTGTAACTATTTTTCCCCTTTCCTTCCCCCATGGTCTTCTGTTAAGTTTACCGAGTTCCACATATGAGTGAAAACATGGTGTCTTTCTCTGACTGACTTATTTCACTGAGCATAATACTCTCCAGTTCTGTCCATGTTGCTACAAATGGCAGCATTTCATTCTTTCTCATTGCCAAATAGTATTCCATCGTATATATAAACCACATCTCCTATATCCATTCATCCGTTGATGGACATCTGGGCTCTTTCCATGATTTGGCTGTTGTTGAAAGTGCTGCTCTAAACATAGGGGTACATGGGCCCCTGTGCATCAACACTCCTGTACCCCTTGGGTAAATCCCTAGCAGTGCTATTGCTAGGTCATAGGGTAGTTCTATTTTTAATTTTTTGAGGAACTTCCACACTGTGTTCCAGAGTGGCTGCACCAGTTTACATTCCCACCAATAGTTTAATGCACATGATTTAATATTCTTCAGTTCAAAGGATGTCTCAGAGTCTTGTAATGGCACATAGCTTTAATTATGAGTATCAGCGTCAACTGAAATAAGGCTGGGTTCATGGAATCGCATAGTGGTATAGTTTACTGTCTCAGAGATAGCAATACCACCAACAAAGCAAACAATTCCTAGATATCTGTGTCAATAAACTGAACTTTCCCAGACTTACTCTTCTGGGATTCATAGGATACCAAAAGCTCTGCTGATAACTGCAAGGGGGAGAAAATGAAACTCTTTAACCTGCAAATTTCATACAGAAATAAAATATGTTCTGAAACTTTCAAATACCTAGAATTTGGGGGCTGTGCTGCTGGCACATGATTTAGTCTTAACAAGCTGCAAACTTCATAATGCAAAATAAAATATCACATTGCATATATGTTAAGAAGATGTAAAATCTGTTCAAGGTTGGCATACCCAGCTCCAGCCAACAAAAACCCAAAGCCAGATTAGAGGTGAAGGCTAAAAAGGCAAAAAGCTGTCTCCCTAAGGCTAGAGTGGAGTATTGGATTGAACAATATGTAGAAAGAATTGATGTTTTATACTCTCTGTACAGCAAGTTAATCCTATCAGGAATAAGTATTGATTTACATTTCACATCTAACTTTCTTAGCTTCTGTCAAATTTAATGAATGTTGATGCAGATATTGATTTCTCTAGCAAAAGGAAATTAACAGGACATTGTCCAATTTTGACCTTTACTTAATGAGCCATGTATACATCAAAAGCTTTTTAGAACATGTTGTTGATCAGCCACAGAGCTTCAAAAGCAGTCTTCTTTCTGCCCACCACCCCCCCCGCAAAATTTAAGACTTTTAATGATCTCCAAACTCATAATTACTATAGAGACAGGGCTCAACAGAAACTCAAAAGAGGGCACTCCCCTTGCCACAATGTAGGCAGTGAGAAATCTTCAGTGGCTTGCAGAATGTGGAAAATGGGATATGTCTACTTATAATTCAAATACCATCTTTCACAAGGCCCTGAGGGGAGTTTATTTAATAGCAATCCTGAATAAAACCTCTGGCTGTGTACCTTTATGTCTACAAATAAGTCCCAGCACATGTTTGTTTAAATCACTGCTACAGGAAAAAGCTTGATTTTAGTTTTGATGTCCTTTGGGGTAAAAATTGGTTCTGGATCCTCAAAAAGAAATCACATGCATTGCTGTTGATGTGCTGCTTCTAATTATTTTGTTTCTTTTTTCTGCAACGTGTGCTTTGTCTAGAGGATTGGGAAGCATGGAAATAATCAAATAAATATCTGGATCCTCTGAGTACATGCCCTTATAATCCAACGTGGGTACAGAACAAAAGAGTTGGGATCAAATGTTCCATTTAATGTCCTATCTTGCTAACATAAATTCCAAGGATTTCCTATATTTTGTAGTATATTGTGTATTTATAGCAAATTACTCAAAAGCCATAGCTACTACTAAGTCTTGAATATAGTGTGTTATATAAACCAATGGCATTTGTTATAGCCCAAAGTGCAAATTATTGGTAGAAGACTACAAGGTGGTCCGTAATTTGGGTTGAATTAAATTCGGTTGAATAAATTCTGAAGGTCTTTGCAACTGTGTGCTTGACACTGCTCCTTGTTTAAATTATGGATTTCTCAGACTCAACAGGTCCAAGGGCAAATGGAATCTGGAGGCATTATGAAGCTGGCCAAAGAGAAGAGAAATACAAAGTGGTAGGATAGGGACCGGACCCAAGAGAACTGGTCATACGTAGTGCAAGGTAACACCAAGAATCTTATAAATGGAAGGAGGCCAGTATCTGCTTCGTAGAAATGTCCAGATAAGTTTCTTGACTACTGAATAATTCGTTTCTCCAAATTTATGAAAATAAAAACGATTCAAATTATATATGGTTCTCAGATATATGTCACCTGAAATGCTGTATATCTGTAAATTAAACTGTGCATGATCACATCCTTTCCTTAAATAATTCCATTCACTCACTGCATACATTAGTTTGAATCCCAAGCTACAGTAGAAAGCAGCCTACTGAGCCTTCTATAAATATTTCTGATTATGCTGTAACTCTGATTATACTAAGGAAAATACCAAGGAGACTGTAATTTTATTAGGCTCTGTCAAGTATTTTTTTCCAATTTTTTTAGAACAAATCCAATACTTCTTTTTTAAAATCTGATTTTTGGCAATAAATAAATAAATAAATAAATAAATAAAGTAAGTAAGTAGATGTCACGGAAAACAGATTGGAGGAAATGGACAGCTTTTGCAAATTCATACGTCAAATAGATTCCTAAAATTTTATAAGAATATTATTTTAAATAAAAAATTTACAATGAAGACTTTGACCCGATTTCAGGGTCAAATCCCATCTCTGTCCTCTCTCTCACATCCAGTACTTACTTTACTTATCTGTGTAACAATAGTTGAGGTCAGTCATTCTTGACCAAGAAATTCCAGTCTGTATACTGAATAATATTATTCCTAAAAAGCAGATTAACAAATATCTTATGCGGGTGAAAGAGATTAAGCAGTAGAAACAAATTATGAAATGAAGTTTTGGAACTTTAGAAGTTTTCCTTTAGAAGTCTTAAAAATAGGTTACAAAGTCATATGGGATGGTAGAATTGTGGTCTCTCCTGAAGCAGGGAATAGGCCATATAACTCCTTGAGATTCTGCCCAGTTCAGTGAGTCTATAATTTTATTTTTTAAATGCAGTAGCAATGTGTGAAGGCTCTTTAAGAGCTATGGGACTGGGAATGATCTTATTTTTATACTAATGATACACTGTAGTCACATGATGTTCTTTCCTCTCAGGATCTTGGAGAGCTTTCTTGACATTTTCTAATTAACTTTCCTTGCATTTCTCAGAAGCACGGATAAGGCACATGTTATTATCCACACGGTAGGCACAGCAAAGTTGAGTGCCTAGGGATAAAAAAAATGAGTGAACCTATACTTATAAAGCTTGAACACTCAAATTAACAAAAGACTTGCTGTGCTTTTAATAAGGCAGAATTTACGGAGAAGGTAGCTGCACAAAATCCTAGGTGTGTGACACGAAAAGAGAAAAAACCATTTTCGGGGAGCACTGTGTAGAATTGTGTACATGGCGCTGGTTCACTACGTGTAGCAAAAGGATCTAAGAGCAACTATGATCTAAGAGCCACTGTAAGCAGCCTTCGGGGGAAAACCCAATCAAAACCAATGGATGGTTCAAGTTATGTATGGTATGAATTCCATTTACCTCAACCAGTAATTTTGCTGTATATAAAGCTGTCATTTCAGAAGTCCCAACAAAAGGCATTAAGGGGAAGTGAAAGCATGAACAAGACACGAAGGAACATAAGGCTCCATTCTGGTGAGCGGGGTCCATTTTTGTTTGGATATGCCACACATGGTAACTCAACTGATATACTTCATCCTCACAATCACCCTCATGTAGCTGTATGTATTGAAGTTCAAATGGTCAGAGAATTCCTTGAGAGTTATGAGCATTTGTAGACAGAGAAGGTTTTTGTTGTTTTTTCTGTCTTCAAAATCAAAACATGAAATTTCAAAGTTTGGAGATTGTCAGGAGGAGGGGCATGTACTCAGGGATGTACCATTAGGAAATCTGTGTTTTAGGTCTAGCCTAGCCTCCTCTTTAAAATTTGAGGTAAAAGTGACACACACACACAAAAATGTAAGACAACCAGAAAGTCCTGCCTTTTCATTTAATTTTTGTCTACATTTTAATTTATTTTTTTCTTAAGAAATGAGAATGAAGCAAACCTGTGATTAAGGAGGAAGTATATAATAACTAGCTGAGAATTATCTGGGCTTAAATACAGTGAGATCACAAATCAGCTATCTAAAGTCTCAAGGGCTTGGGTTTTGTATCTGTATGGTGGTGAGGGAGGAAAGACACAACACACACAGAAAAACCAAGACAGAATGATATAGATAGATGACCATAGATAGATGAGTGGAGAGAGAGAGAGAGAGAGAAGAGAGAGAGAGAGAGAGAGAGAGAGAGAGAGAGAGACAGAGAAGAGAGATAGAGAGAGAGAGACAGAGAGAGAAGAGACAGAGAGAGAGAGAGATGAGAGAGAGACAGAGAGAGAGAGACAGAGAGAGAGAGAGAGATTGACAGACAGACATAGCTGTGAAGGAAGGAAGGTCCACTTGAAGTATGGCACAATAGATTCTATAAAACCAACCCTGCTGTGGAGCCTGGGTGCTCAGTCAGTTAAGCATCCAACTCTTGATTTGGGCTCAGGTCATCATCTCACAGTTCATGAGTTCGAGTCCCACGTTGGGCTGTGTGCTGACAGCATGGAGCCTGCTTGGGATTCTCTCTCTCTCCCTCTCTCTCTCTGCCCCTCCCCTGCTTGTGCTCACTCTCTCTCAAAATAAATAAACTTAAAAAAAAAACCTTTCTGGAAATAACAACTATAAATTCTGGAAAAAAAAGGAAAGCAAACTCATGAAGATATCACATAGTGAACCAAAAGAGACAAGACTCTCTTTGAGAAGGAACATTTGCAGAAAGAACTGTAGTGGGTAGAACTATATCTCTCAAAAGATATGTGCAAGTTCTAACCCCAATGCTTGCAAATGTGACCTTATTTGGAAATAGGGTGTTTGCAGATGTAATCAAGTTAAGATGAGGTCATATGGCATGACTAATTTCCTTAAGAAAGAGGGATATTTGGACATGAAAACACACAGGGAGAATAACATGTTGATGATGGAGACAGAAATTGGAGGAGACAGAAATTGGAGACAGGAATTGTCTACAAGCCAAGGGCATCAAAGATTTCAGGCAACCATCAGCAGCTAGGAAAAGGCAAAGAGGGATACTCCCCTAAAGCTTGCAGAGAGAGCAAGTCCCCGCTATCACCTAAATTTTGGACCTGCAGCCCAAAGAATAAGTTTATTTTTAAGACACCCTGTTTAAGGTCATTTTGTATGGCAGTACTAGAAAAGTAACATGGGGATGATACTGTCTGAATTTCCCCATTTTACAGCTTTTATCCTGAGAGTAGTCCCCAGGATTCATGTGGACAAATATAACTTTCAACAGAAAAACCTCAACATTACTGGACTGATAAATCAGAACAAAATTTGGGGCAACCACATCTCTTGGAAATTGGAATTCCAGGAGGGCAGAGTCAGAGAAGGGAGCCTTGGATTCTATATATGCACTCTCCCAAAATCTCTGGCTGACCTTTGTATGACACATGAAGGATCCAAATGCATGCATTATGCAAACAATCATCCCTGCAAGACTAAAAGAACTGAACTGCAAGGAAAACAAAACAGAATTTTCAGTTTGAGTCAAGCCCACTTACCAGCCTCCAAAAAACAAACACAGAACTCTTTAGAGGACATAACTGGCACAGAGTTTGTGAGATGTCATTCACAATGTCCAGAATACAGTACAAAATGACTCAACATAATAAGAAATAGGAAACATAAGCTGTTCTATACAGAAAGACAATGAATAGAGACCAACTCTATTCATAAATGTTGGGAATTAGTACATAGCAGCTATTGTTAGTATGCTCAAGATTCTAAGAGAAAATCTGCTTGTACAGACAGAAAATCTAAGCAGAAAATTAGAAACTATTTAACAATGATCAAATGAAAATTATAGAACTGAGAAATATCCTATTTAAAATAAAGAAATCCCATTGATCTATGGGTCTGTTTTTGTGCCAATACCATGCTGTCTTGAAGATTACAGCTTTGTAATAGAGCTAAAGTCTGGGATTGTGATGCCTCACGCTTTGGTCTTCTTCTTCAATATTACTTTGGCTATTCAGGGTCTTTTGTGGTTCCATACAAATTTTAGGATTGCTTGTTCTAGCTTCGAGAATAATGCTGGTGTGGTGCAATTTTGATTGGGATTGCACTGATGTGTAGATAGCTTTGGGTAGTATTGACATTAACAATATTTATTCTTCCAATCCATGAGCACGGAATATTTTTCCATTTCTTTTCATATCTTCTTCAATTTCCTTCATAAGCTTTCTATAGTTTTCAGCATACAGATCTTTTACGTCTTTGGTTAGGTTTACTCCTAGATATTTTATGATTCTTGGTGCAATTGTAAATGGGATCAGTTTCTTTATTTGTCTTTCTGTTGCTTCATTATTAGTATATAGAATGCAACTGATTTCTGTACATTGATTTTATATCCTGTGACTTTGCTGAATTCATGTATAAGTTCTAGTAGACTTTTGGGGGAGTCTATCGGGTTTTCCATGTATAATAACACACAGACCAATGGAATAGAATAGAGACTCCAGAATTGGACCCACAAAAGTATGGCCAACTAATCTTTGACAAGCAGGAAAGAATATCCATTGGAAAAAAAGACAGTCTCTTTAAACAAATGGTGCTGGGAGAACTGGGCAGCAACATGCAAAAGAATGAAACTAGACCACTGTCTTACAACCATTCACAAAATAAAACTCAAAATGGATAAAGGACCTGAATGTGAGACAGGAAACCATCAAAACCCTAGAGGAGAAAGCAGGAAAAGACCTCTCTGACCTTAGTCGCAGCAATTTCTCACTTGACACATCTCCAAAGGCAAGGGAATTAAAAGCAAAAATGACTATTGGAACCTCGTGAAGATAGAAACCTTCTGCACTGCAAAGGAAACAATCACAAAACTAAAAGGCAACCAATGGAATGGGAAAAGATATTTGCAAATGACATATCAGACAAAGGGCTAGTATCCAAAATCTATAAACAACTCACCAAACTACACACCCGAAAAACAAATAATCCTGTGAAGAAATGGGCAGAAAACATGAATAGACACTTCTCTAAAGAAGACATCCAGATGGCCAACAGGCACATGAAAAGATACTCAACATCCCTCCTTATCAGGGAAATACAAATCAAAACCACATTCAGATACCACCTCACGCCAGTTAGAGTGGCTAAAATGAATAAATCAGGAGACTATAGATGCTGGAGAGGATGTGGAGAAACAGGAACCCTCTTGCACTGTTGGTAGGAATGCAAACTGGTGCAGCTGCTCCGGAAAACAGTGTGGAGGTTCCTCAAAAAATTAAAAATAGATCTACCCTATGACCTAGCAATAGCACTGTTAGGAATTTACCCAAGGGATACAGGAGTGCTGATGCATAGGGGCACTTGTACCCCAATGTTTACAGCAGCCTTTTCAACAATAGCCAAATTATGGAAAGAGCCTAAATGTCCATCAACTGATGAATGGATAAAGAAATTGTGGTTTACATAACCAATGGAATACTATGTGGCAATGAGAAAGAATGAAATATGGCCTTTTGTAGCAACATGGATGGAACTGGAGAGTGTATGCTAAGTGAAATAAGTCATACAGAGAAAGACAGATACCATATGTTTTCACTCTTATGTGGATCCTGAGAAACTTAACAGAAGACCATGGGGGGAGGGGAAGGAAAAAAAAAGTTAGAGAGGGAGGGAGCCAACCATAAAAGACTCTTAAAAACTGAGAATAAACTGAGGGTTGATGAGGGGTGGGAGGGAGGGGAGGGAGTGTGATGGGTATTGAGGAGGGCACCTTTTGGGATGAGCACTGGGTGCTGTATGGAAACCAATTTGACGATAACTTTCATATTAAAAAAATAAAGAAATCCCTGGATGTATTAATAGCAGAAAGAGAGGACATAGGAAAGATCCCATTAAAACCATTCAGTAGAAATTAAGGACATAAAGAAAAAAAGGCCAAAATTAGCAGCCCCTCAGAAACTTGTGAGATGATCCAAGATATCTACCAAAGATTTTAATTGTGGTGTCCGAAAAAAAGGAGAGAAATAATGCAGGAAAACTACATTAGAAGAAATAATGGCTGGAATTTACCAAATTTAATGAAAGACACAATATTACAGATGCAAAGTGACAGAGAGAGAGAGAGAGAAACCATAAGAACTCTTAACTATGGAGAATAAACTGAGGGTTGATGAGAAGGGGGAGTTGGGCAGGGGGATGGGCTAGATGGGTGATGGGTATTAAGGGGTTGTATTCAGTGTAAGGAATCAATGAATTCTGTTCCTGAAACTAAATTACACTATATGTTAACTAACTGGGACTTATTTATTTATTTATTTATTTATTTATTTATTTATTTATTCATATTTTATTTTTGACATCATTTTTATTGTTTCCTAAGGTAAAAACTCCATTTATTTTTTACTTTTTGTCTCTGTTACTGCTTTCCTTCTGCTTATTTGAATTCAATTGCTTTTGCTTTGCTACTTTCTAAAGAAATTACCTTAAGTAATGTTTAAAATCCTGTTTTCTCAAGTAAGCATTTAATCTTAAAATCTTCCCTCTAATCACTGCTTTAGTTATATTCCACAAATTGAATATGTTTAACTGTCCTTTAGTTCAAAAATTTTCTATTTGTGTATGTGGTGTGTGTGTGTATGTGTGTGTGTGTTAGCCTATGGATTGTTTTGACATGTTTATGGTTTTGCTCTTTAGTTTTATTTCTCTAGAGTCAGAAGACATATTTGTATGATTTCAATCTTTTTCAACTTGTTAAATTTAATTTTATTTTCCACAAAATGAGACAACTTGGTAAATATTCCATTGTATTTAAAATGCATTTGACGGGGCGCCTGGGTGGCGCAGTCGGTTAAGCGTCCGACTTCAGCCAGGTCACGATCTCGCGGTCCGTGAGTTCGAGCCCCGCGTCGGGCTCTGGGCTGATGGCTCGGAGCCTGGAGCCTGTTTCCGATTCTGTGTCTCCCTCTCTCTCTGCCCCTCCCCCGTTCATGCTCTGTCTCTCTCTGTCCCAAAAAAAAAAAAAATGTTGAAAAAAAAAAATTAAAAAAAAAAAAATGCATTGTATTCAGCTATTGCTGGGATAGAGTGTTTTATAAATGTCAATAGGTCAAATTTGTTGACACTGTTTTCAAAGTTTGTATTTTTGCTGATTTTCTACCTGCTTATTCCACCAATTACTGAGATAAGTTTGTTGAAATTTCTAACAATACTTGTGTATTTCTCTATTTCTTATTTCAGTTTTGGTAGATTTTGCTCTGTGTATCTTAAGGCACTTTTATTAGAGGCATTTTGAATTATTATAATGTCTTGATATTGACTTCTTTATCATTAAATAATATACTTTATTAACGTTGTTGATTTTCCATCTTACTACATCTACTTTTTCTGATATTTTTAATATAGTGATTCCAGTTTTATTTATTATTATTTTTTGGAATTGCATGGTGTCCCAAGCCAATCCTCCATTGATACCATGAACTAAAAAATGTCACCTTATATGACAAAGACTTTATAGATGTAATTAAATTAAGAATCTTGAGAAAGACATTATCCTGGATTATCTGAATCAGTCCTAAATACAATCACATTTGTCCTTATGAGAGAGAGACAGAAGGAGATTTGACACAGAGAGAAGAGGTGAAGGCATTATAACCCAGAGGCAAGGATTACAGAGATACAGCCACAAATCAATAAATGCCATAAGTTACCAGAAGCTGAAAAAGCAGGGAACAAATTCTCCTCTAGGGCCCCTGGAGGCATGGTACTAGGGTGACACTGAACTTGGTGCAGGGATAATGACCTCAAACATGTGGCCTCCAGAACTATGAGAGAATAAATTTCTATTGTTTTAAGCCACCAAGTTTATGATAATTTGCTATAGCAGCCACAGGAGGCTAACATACAAGGTCTGTCTTCTTTCATTTTACTCGTAACTGATCTTTTTTTAAAAAAACGGTATTTAGGTAACATAGAGTAAGGTCTTTCCTTATTATTCATCTATTCCTGCTTTTCATATGTTATTTAGGACATTTATATTTAATGTAATAACAAATACAGTTGGGTAAATCTAGTAAATTCTGGTTTCCATTTGCCCCACTAACTCTATATCCTTGTTTCACCTCTTCCGTTCCTTCTGTTGGACACAGCATTTTTATATTTCTGTTTTTTCTCTGCTACTTATTTGTTATTCATTTTTACTATGGATTATTGTCTTTTTTAAACAATGGAAAATTAAAACAAATTACTTTATATTTACCTACATTTTTACTATTTCTAGTTTCACTTCAATTTATTGTGTACACCCAAACTTTTATCTGGATATCATTCTCCTTCTATTGAATAACTTTTCTTTTTTTTTTTTTAATTTTTTTTTCAATGTTTATTTATTTTTGGGACAGAGAGAGACAGAGCATGAACGGGGGAGGGGCAGAGAGAGAGGGAGACACAGGAATCCCGAAACAGGCTCCAGGCTCTGAGCCATCAGCCCAGAGCCTGACGCGGGGCTCGAACTCACGGACCGCGAGATCGTGACCTGGCTGAAGTCGGACGCTTAACCGACTGCGCCACCCAGGCGCCCCGTTGAATAACTTTTCTAAACATTTTTTGTAGGTTCAAGACTGATGACAATAAATCCTCTCAGCTTTAATTTTATTTTAATTATTTTATCCTAATTTATGAAACATATGTTATCCAGATATAGATTTAGAAGTTAATTTTTTTTAATTTTAGTAATGTCATTAAACTGATGTAAAATAGCACTTTGAGGGAAATTTTTAATTTTAAATGTATGATTTTACTTAGAAAAGGGAAAACTGAGGCAAGAATTAGTAAAAGTCATTTCAGGATCGGAAGGGTCTTTACTCATCTGATCTCCCATTTCCAGAGAGGAGACTCTACTCTGTGGAAACTTAAAAGGGGCTCCTAATAAACAATCTGAAACTGAGGTTAAAAGTAGGAAAAATTTGGCAGCAAGGGCCATTTATACCTTTTAGTGACTCTCCAAACAAACTTTAAATTCCATTTCTGGAGTTTGAATACAATCCAAATATCTTATCTGTTTGATTTTTTTTTTAACATATTGTCTGGAAAGGTGGGTCCTAGCTTTGTAAGATCTTTCCTACTCAAACATTTTATTAACTTACTGGGGAAAAAATGATAACACATAGCTTGCTAATAATTTTTTTTAGTTTTCAAAAATTTTAACATTCATGACATGATTTGATCATTACAAACTCTATATAAGAGGTTTAGATGATATTCCTTTTCCCTATGCACAGATAAGGAAACACAGACACAGAGATTACACAGCTAATAAGTGGCACCAATGGGACCCGGATATGCTCGTCACCACAACACTACAACACTGACTCAATTCTTTACCATAGCACTGTAACAGTTTGATGTCAAATTTGGGAACCCAAAGAGAATGATATCTAGTTGAAGAATCCTAGTAGCAGTAGTGTGTGTGTGTGTGTGTGTGTGTGTGTGTGTGTGTGTGTGTGTATGTGTGTGCTGAACAAAAGAAATAATTGCTTAATAGACAGAATTTATACCCCAAGTGAATCTGGATCCACAAGTGTTACCTCAAATATCCTTCTTTCCATCTCATTGGCTCCACCGTGAAACGTATCTCAGATTTTATATTCAAGAATCTTCCATTGTAATCTCATAGATTCAAGTCCCAGGAATTTGAATAAGAGACAAGAGGTTAAACTTGGAAGTGGACCATCCCCCCTCCTCCATTGCTAATATTTTTTTCAAAACTTAAGCCATTTTTGTAGATCAGGCAGTCCCTGAAAGTCCACAAACTCTTAAATATCTCAGTCTTTTACTTTAAATCCATCCTGTTATTAATATATCTGCAGCCTGCTAAACCCAAATATCCCTGAATTAAACCACAGGAGGTCAAGATATGCAGTATTCTGCCAAAGGCATTTTAAGTTTCTTTCCCCCATTTTTCCACAGGGTTTACGACTTTTAAAATAACAACTCCCCTTCTTTTTTTTTCCTTTACCTATAAACAAGAAACTTACAGCAAAACACTTGAACAGAAGACGTTGTATTCAGCAGTGATTGAGTGTGGTTGGACTGGAAATATGGACTTTGCTGTTACAGTGTTTGTGTATTGAGTTCCTGGCAGGAGAATCCTGGCTTTAGAAAAAAAAGAATTCCACCTATAGTGTATTTTTTTTTCAGGAATTATCAGTGCCAGGCATGGTTTTAGGTTACATTTTAACAGTGAGGTGGGGAGACATTGCCCCAGATGGTGGATGTAAAATGTGCCATAAATTTTAATGAAGCAAATAAGTCACTAATAACCCTACTGCTAACACTGCTATGTTTGGGGCCAACCTTAATAAAGGAAAATTAAAAAGGCACATGTAGCCCTTAAACAAGGGCCTAAGAAGCCTAATATGATTTACTAATTCAGCTATTCACACTCTGATTGCACAGCCCCTGGTCATCTGCTCAAGTACAGCTGCGTCATGTAAAATAAATAAATAAATAAATAAGTTTATTGACCACCAGATGTCCCAGCCTATGTGTGCTGGTAGATTTCAGGTCACTCAAAGTTCAGGCAGATTTCCTAAATATACATATGTTTTTGGTAGCAATGCTACCTTGGAAACCATACGTGTATCTTTTTTTTTTTTCAGCCAGAGCCCAGAGATAACTGTGTTTCCTTGAAGTCGTGAGTTCTCTCAACCCATGGATTTGTTTTTGTGAAGCAAAGTCTAACAGATAGGCTACTAGTTAAGGATTCTGGAAAAGGGCACATGGGATTTTTCACCTCTCGTTAAAATCCTGGCAAAAGATTCCTGAGGCTAGGTACCATTGAGTCTTTACCAACCCAAACAATTAATTTGGACTTGATAACTGAGCAACATTTTCTAGTTGAGGTAATTGATATTCAAAGAGGTTATGTGACTCAGCCAACAACACAGAGAGCACAGGAAAGAACCAGTTATCAAATGGAGATAATGTAATGATGCACAAATGTAGAATACAGACTTAATAATGTACTAATACATGTGTGGACCATTATATGCACACAAAGTAGCAAAATTTAAGGGATGAGACAGAAATGAAATGAATGATATTTTAAAAGTATCTGCCAAGTTCGATAGCTTCACTCTTCTTAACAAAATCTCAAGGAAGAATATACAGTTAAGGCAAGGCTCATTATTAACCATGGATACACATCTCTGTTTCAAATAATCTTCTGAATAATATTAATTCTAGGGCACTGATTTCTCGTCAGATCTGATTATATCATTCCTTTCACCTCCTGAAGCAGTTGATGAAGAGCTCATATGAGGCAGATGTGTGTCAGCTCTGTCACCGACTGTTGGCTGCAATTACATGATCTGTATTATTTTTGATGCAGACCTACTCCTCAGGACTCTTTTTAAGCCACTTGCCCATTTCATAAGGATTTAGTTCAGTTGAAACAGGATAATAGCCTTTAAAATCTCAGCTAACCAGAGCATGCAAAGTACAATACATCACGCAATTTTGAAAGCCAACACGTGCATGAGGACACCACTGACCGTCCCTCTGTGGGGTGGACACTTCCTCCTGATACCTCACCTACCTCTGGAACACATGGTGTGCTCGGCAGATGGGTGGAATGGGGGTTCCAGAGAAAATCGATCATATGTTGTAGACATTTCCCTTATTCCACACTATTTCTTGTTTTTAGATAAAAATAAATATACATAGAAGTTCTATTTTTTTCCTCATGCTCAACTTTAAAGATTAGCACCTTGGAACATACAAATTGTTTCAAAGCATCATCCACAGTCCTTAATATAATGTCCCATGTCTGAGGCTCCAATAAAATATTCTCGTTTGTCAACATGTTCCAGTTTCTGTCCCAAGATAATCCAAAGCTGCATGTGATGTTGAATTACACATTCCTGAACTACATTGTACAGATCAGAAATCACATGCCTCCAGGAAAGTATGAGCAATATTATGGCTGACTTATAGAGATTTGGACCATTTATGTAATTTTTGTAGATGGATGGATGTAGACTTTAAGATTTCGGTCAAATATAAGTAAAAGGAAAGTTCAATGCATAAATTGCATATTTTTGTATGGTTTTTTTTTCAATCCAAGTTTGAACTCAAAAAATTACATGACAATTATTGGTTATATACCAGGAGCCTCAACAGCATGTTTGTGTTTTAAGAAGGACAGTTTTAGCTCATATGATTTTTTTTTATGCAAACTTGTTTATCTATTTAGATTGTTCTTCCTTTACTTTTGGTCCTATACAACAAAAAAGATGTAATTTCATCCACACAAGAGGGTGATCCAAACTGACGCTCTACCCCCATCTATCCATCCACAAGCTTGGAGACTCCAAAAGCCCCCTCCTACCAGTTAACCAGTAAGACTTAATACAAAAGAGAACCACATTCCCTTCGCTTAGTGTCAGACATCAGATTCTTTCAGGGCTATATTGATTACATTAACCCTCTGGGTGGACAGGAAAAGAAAATTTCTATTCTTAGGTAATTATTGTGTCTATTTAGATCTTATTTTAAATTATTTGCCATCTTTTCGCAGCCTCAACTGCCTCTCCAAACCTTTTTTCCCCTCCAACTTTTGAGATAATTTCACCCAAGCACCTGTGTCCCAGGGTCCTTTCATTTCATAACTGTTTAAGAAGGAAATCCTTGGGGCGCCTGGGTGGCTCAGTCGGCTAAGCATCCGGACTTCAGCTCAGGTAGTGATCTCACGGTTCGTGGGTTCGAGCACATGCATTTGTGCTGACAGCTCAGAGCCTGGAGCCTGCTTGGGATTCTGTGTCTCCCTCTCTCTCTGCCCCTCCCCCACTAATGCTGTCTCTCTCTTTCTCTCTGTCTCTCTCAAAACTAAATAAACATTTAACAAATTTTAAAAAGTAAAATAAAATAAAAATGAAATCGTTATTTGTTTCTGTACCACATGCTGGTGAAAACCCAGAACAGACCACGCAGTTTTCTAAAATGTTTCGAAGAGTTACGCTGCATTTTCAACGTAAAAGTAATCTGTCGTGTAAAAGTCACTTCATAGGAATTCTTAACAAAATTAATCTTAAATCCAGGTGATCGAGGGGAGGCAGAAGACACGGTAAAGAGAAAGCTTTCTCACGTGGAGATATGCAACTTTCAAGGCACTGTTTCAGTAACAAATGATCTAGCCTGTCATTTACTTGTCTTGCTCCCGGTCAGGAAAGCGAGGACTGTAATGCTTTTCAAATAAAATGGTACTGAAAATACAACCATCACAGAAGATCTCAGGAGAACTACCATTAGAAGCTTCAGGGCTGGAAGGTTTAAAATGTAGATATTTTTCTGAATTTGGAGCCAGGTGAACACGGCCCCACAGAACTGGAGGGGAGGTCGCGCTCTGCCTTATTCATGGGGCTTTCCTCACACCTTCCCCCCAGACATGTTTAATTAGCCAGGGCCTGTTGTGTTTATTTGGTAGATTTGGATACAAATGGGGGAGGGGGAGGTCTTTTCATCTCTTTTTATCAGTGGTCCCCCAAAGCCAAGGCAGGTGTCTGTGGGATTAAACATAATTACAAAGGGGGAGAGTGAGAGAAGGGAGACAGATAAAAATTCCCAACAGAGCTGGAATTTGAGAATGGGGGCAGGTGCTCCAAGAGGCCCCATGGATCCAACTAATTTAAGCCCCGATGTTGTGTGAAGGCCCACATATTCACCCTTTCAACGGGGAGGACACTGCAGTCTGTGAACACAAAAGCAACCCGTCGGACCGATGCCAGGATGGCCGGCTTCTACACCATGGCTACCCGGGTAACCAGACCCTGCTGCTCACTGCTGCCTTTGTTGGGTGCCAGCCACAGGGAACAAAGTGCCACTTCTTACCATTGTACAGGCACATGCATAATCACCCTCCTTTCGGCTTACCATCATGAATTAGCAATTACTCTATTATTAGAGGGAAGAGCGGCGGCAGGTGACAAAGCGGGACAACTTCTAGTTTATATTTCTGAACCCCTTCATTTAGTTTTGCAGTTTTGGATCGACCCCTTCGGCGAGTGTATTCCTATTGTGCAGAAAATTCTATGATCCCATAGAAAAGCGGTTTTCTTTCTCAATTTGGAGGGTCTGACCCACGGGTGGACGGGAGGGGGGAAGAAAGCGCTGAAAGAAAGATGGACAAAAAGGTCCTTCTTCCACTCGGAGAACACCTGGACTGCACAAAGGAGACAGAAACCTTGGAGCTCTCCCCCACCCGCTGTGCCAAAGCGGCTTCCCATTGCCGGCTGACTCATCGAAGCCACGACGACTCTGTCTCGACTCCTCATTTGAGATCCATTATTTACTGAAACTTTTCAGATAATGCCACTTTGAACCTAGCTGCACCCACTGTTCTCTAGCATTTGGAGAGTCAGAGGGGAACAGGGAGATTTTAGTTCGGATGACCCTGCGCTTTCTAAACTCAATGAATGGAGAGGAATGTTAATAGTAACTGGTAGATTATTTCCGTGAGTCTTGAAAGAAGGAAGTTTTGTGTAGACCTCAGAAAGAAGAAGAAAGCCCTATTTTTAAAGCTGGGCAAGAATTTTTTTTTCCAGACCTTGGAGGAAAACTTGAATGTCAGCGTTCCAAGTGGTCATAATAAAGCATAAAGAATAACGTTATCTTGCAACATACCGTGGGGTGCAATTTATTTCATAGTGGTGTATACCACGATGTAACAGGAGTATTTTTCTTACACGAGCAAAATATCTGTTTTGAGATTTTTCTCTCCTGTCAGCTAGGAAAAATGAAATCGAAGGATTGATATTTTCCATGCATGAAATTATAAAATAATGTTCTTGTCCAAGTATATGTTTCAAATAAGCACCCAGGTGCAGTCTTTTTCTCCTTATACGTCATCCAGTACATTGTAAAGTACCTGGAAACACAGTATATTTGGTTGCTCTAAGGCCATGGGAAAATGCCAGTAATGTTAGGACTTAGAGTCTGACAAGCATATATATACTTAGGACAAAAGGAAGGACTCAATCTGGGCCCATTATTGGCACATTGGCATTTCAGGACATAGCAGGGCACACGAGGAAAATCAGGAAAAATCTTTGAAGGATTAAAAAGACTTTTTGAGGGGACAGAATAAAGGTAGACCCTTTGAGACAGCTGGTTCTGAGGATTTAGGGTAAATTAAGGGTATGTACTTCTCAAACAACAAACTGAATGGAGAAAAAAAAATCCACTCCGAGAAAACTATTAGGATGTACTGGTTCTATTCAGGGATATTAATTAGGTATCAGTGGGAAGAGATGGGGACAGAGATTAGATTATCAAGAAGGAAACTGTTTTCCACAAAAATCCCGGGGGGCATTTTGTGCCAAGATGCTAAGAAGGACATATGCAATAAAATTAAAATGAGTCAAATGACAGAGCTCATCAACTACTTGGAGTTTTGCAAGAATCAGAGTAAAAGGCATCTGTTTGGGGGCTGATAAGGCGCTGGAACAATGATGGGTGAGGGCCCTTCTGCCTTTCAGCCATGCCATCGTTGGGAGCTGGACCAGGCCGCCTGTGATAAAGCTAACAGCAGTAGTGCGGAGAAGGTGGAATCTCAAAGCAGTGGGACAAGGCAGCAGCCAGGACTGAGAAAAGTCAGTCAACCCAAAGCCTAGAGAAACCCCACGGAAAACCAGCCAAGCCACCCTGGAGCCCCCTGTTTACTTCTAACCACTCAGGGTCAAGGATTCCGGAAAATGTCATTCACAGCTTAGCCACGTTGACATGCAAAAATCGGGCGGTCCATTCCCTGTCAGCCTGGCAACATACACACTTCTTTTACAAATAAAGAGAAAAGCAAAATCGATATAACATGACGTCATTCCAAATGCAACCAAAACATATTTACCTTCTCCCTAAAAGGGGGCAAAGGCAGTTTATCCGCATTTGGGTGATGTTCCCTTCTCTCCAAGCTGAGTCACACACCAGTTTTGATATCTTGTAAATTAAATATTGAAACATATATTAATTGCTAACATAGGTCAGACATCACTGCTGCAATTGTTCATGGGGTCATATTTGGTATATATGATGTTCTTCCTCCAATAGCCACTTTTTATTCTCTTGGACCTCAGAAAACATCATGATTCCCTGCTGGGTGGGATGAACTGAACCTTCACTCCTGGAGTATCTCCCCATTTGTAGTCCTGACTGAACTAGATTGTAGTCTACAATGAACTTTTTTAAAAAAATTTTTAAATGCTTATTTATTTTTGAGAGAGAGAGAGAGAGAGAGAGAGAGAGAGAGAGAGAGACCGTTATTGGGGAAGAGGAAGAGAGAGGGAGACACAGAATTGGAAGCAGGCTCCAGACTCTGAGCTGTCAGCACAGAGCCCGATGCGGGGCTCGAACTCACAAACCGTGAGATCATGACCTGTGCCAAAGTCAGACACTTAACCGACTGAGCCAACCAGGTGCCCCAACAATGAACTTTTTTTAAAAAGTTTATTTTTATCTGTTTTTGAGAGACAGAGAGAGCAGAGGGAGGGGCAGAAAGAAAGGGAGAAAAAGAGATTCCCAAGCAGGCTCCATACAGTCCGTTCAGAGCCCAGTGCAGGGCTCGAACCCACAAACCATGAGATCATGACCTGAGCAGAAATCAAGAGTTGGAGGCTCAACTGACTAGTCACCCAGGTGGCCTTATAATGAACATTTATCACAAAACATGGCAGGATAGTAAGAGGTGCACCTCTAACAACTTATCACTTTGTTAACATATTCCTCCTTACCCCCAAATGGCCAGCACTATAACTGAATCTTAAAGATTTAAATTTTTTGGATGGCTATTTATTTTTGGGAGAGAGAAAGACAGAGAGTAGAGGAGGGGCAGAGAGATAGGGAGACATGGAATCCGAAGCAGGCTCCAGGCTCTGTGCTGTCAGCACAGAGTTCAATGCGGGGCTCGAACTCATGAACTGTGAGATCATGACCTGAGCCGAAGTCAGACGCTTAACTGACTGAGCCACCCAGGCACCCCTGAATCTTTAAAGATTTAAAGGCTGTTTCATGATTCTAACCGCTCAGATGATGCAGCTGATGGAAGACATGGTGGGATAGATGCATTCCATCAATACAAGTCATTGCAGTACTTTTAGTGTTGCAGGTGGTCTGAATCCATCTGTGTAAAATATCAGTGAATAAGATATTCTAGAAGTCTACAGGCTGTTTCTTTAGAGGCAGTATTTTGAACAGGAAAGGCAAATCTTTATCCACAGTAAGAATCCAGTCTAGTGAGAAGAAACGCTGCTCCTTCCATGATGGAAATCATCCAACATAACCAACCTGCAAACAGATGGCTGGCTCACCCTCTGTGTGCCATATTGGGGGCTCAGGGTTGATCTCTGCTGTAGGCAGTTTGGGAATTCATCAGTGCCTGTAGCCAGAACGGCACTGTTGAAGAGATGTTTATGTTGCTGAGTTCATGCATCATCTCCATGCCTGCTTCCATAGCCGCTTTTTTCACAAGCTCAATGTGCGAGGTTAGGGGTTACTGGGAAAAGAGCATGGCCGACATCTGCAGAATGAGCCATCTTGTCCCGAACATCTGTCTGTCTGTCTTTCTTTCTTTCTTCCTGTCTTCCTTTCTTCCTTTCTGCCTTTCTTCCTTTGTTCGTGTGTGTGCTTTTGTCTTTCTTTCTTTCTTTCTGTCTTTCTTTCTGTCTTTCTTTCCTTTCTTTCTTTTTTTCCAAGTTAATTATCTTTGAGAGAGAGCTTGAGCAGGGGAAGGGCAGAGAGAGAGGGAGAGAGAAAGAATTCCAAGCAGGCTTTGCACCATTAGCACAGAGCCCAACATGGGGCTCGAACCCACGAACCATGAGATCATAACCTGAGCTGAAATCAAGTCAGATACTTAATCAGCCGAGCCACCCAGGCACCCCTACGTTTCTAGCTGTGAGCAATTACAATACCTTCACTCTCAAGTGCCCATTTGAAGAGATATAGTCCTATAATTCCTTCCTAGACATCCATGTTACCAATTTTCCAATTGTGTTGTTCCTAATTTTACCATTCAGCCAAATTATTAACTATTGCCCATAAATTAATGTACATCTGCACAACTAGACATCTCCCAGTATAAGTAAAGTAAAAAACCTGGGCAACACTAAAAATTTTGCCATTGGAAGGATTCATCTTCACTATTGGATTTCAGAGCCTCCCTGGGATATGGCTATATTGCTTCAAATACCTACTTTGGATAGATTCAGCATATCGTATAGAATCATATGTGAATCAAGACCGTTTTTTTTTTCCTTCGGTATCTTTTCTTAAGTATCTCATCCCAGATACTGAACCATGAGACCATATATGATTGCTGAGAGACAGAAAGCAAAGTAGCAAATGTAGGTGCCATGGGAATGTGAACCATGCAATTTATAGGTTGGTGTCTTAGTGACTTCTCAGGCCTTTTCACATTCACCACTTCTACTTGATGGTAGAAAACCACTGTGCACATCCAACTCTATAGCTTGGTGGGCCCACACAATACCCAGTTCATTAAAATGGCTAGGTTACAGGGAATCTTAGGGGCCCATGGACAAGTGTTCTTCCTCTTCTTCCAGGTGCTGGTGATAAGCCAGAAGCTGTTTATCAAAAGAAGAATCGTTATCTACTGAAGATGATATGATTTGATTCTAAAACCCGAAGCTAGTAAAGCGATTGGGCTAAAGGGCTTTACAAAAGCCCCATATAGCATATCTATCTGCAACAGACACTTGAAGAGCTACTGAGTCAGATGGGTCATACAGCCCAATGACAGAGCATCTTACACGGCAGGCAGGACCCGTCACAAAGCCTTCCCCTGCTTTTAGCCACACTCGAAACTTGCATCTTTCCAGATTGTTCCAAAAATGAGTATAAGTGGCTTTCAAAACCCAAAGAGGCTCACTAGGTATTTCACCTCTTTCTTGGTAATTAGGAGGGCCAGATGTAGTAACTTTCTCTTAATCTTGAAAAGGATATTAACACATGTCCTTGATACTTCACTAAGCTGCCAGGCCCTCGAATGTTAGTGGAATGTATTTCTCAACCTCTGGCATATCTTTCCTTCCAAAATATCCAAGACATTTGCTACTTCCTGCCCCTGAGTCCTATCAACCTGGAGTCCGTGGAGGGCCTGATACAAAGTCTTCTTGAATGGAAAGGTGATCGATGCTCCAGTGGATGAGGTTATAACAGAGGGCTGGAGTACTGATATAGCCCCGAGATGAAATGTTGAAAGTATATTTCTGGCTTTTGTGCTCTTTCACTAAAATGTAAAAAGTCTGACTAATCAATAACTGGCTACCAGATATCGAGGTGTTTTCCTTTGCTCCAATAAAGAAACTACATTTGGAACAACAGCTAGAGTTGGAGTCACAATGTGATGACGTTTCAAACAATACCCTAGAATTCTCCCAAGGTCTCTCTGGATTTTGCTCAGGACAAACTGAGGATGTGGTAGGAATCACAATCTCTATTCCTTGTCTTTGATGGTACCTCCACTGCTGCCTTTCTTGGGTTTACTCATCCTAACATGGTGCTTCCGTGCTAAATGTGCCCTTGATTTCCCAAACCACTGACCCAGCTGGGAGAGCATGACCATCCACGTACCTCTTGTGATCAGTCTTCTCTGATTCTTAACAGAAAACAGAGGATCCATAGTGTTACCTCCCAGGTTACCACCATCTATTTTGTATGTAACTTGCTTGAATTTGTTTTGTTTGTGTTAGCTTCTTCAGAAAGAAAAATGTCCCTTCTGTGTTATCAAGTCACTTCAGTGCTGTACCTGCAACGTGATGGGTGTTCAACAAATATATGTTAAATTAACTGAGACATTTGTGAAAGGGAAGGATAATGTGTATCTATATTGGAGCAAAGTTAGGGAGTAAGATCAAAATGCACCGATGTTTGCTAACTTACTAGAACACAATGAGACGTGGTCAGCTCCAGACCCAGGGTTGATGGTAAAAAAAAAAAAAAAAAAAGCCAAGGAGAGACAAAGTTATACTGGCGTCATAGGCTCAGGTCCCTTTCCTAGGGGTGGCACAACCCTGAGAAAACCAATAAAATCTAGTAATAAGGTAAAACAGTATTTTCAGGAATATGTTAAGTTGCATTTGTTTCCTTCTTACACATTCACACAGACACACTAAACAACGTAAAAGGCAGTGCCACATGTACAGACTGATCGTATAATTTAGTATCAAGACACTTGTGAGAGCGACAAGGTGTGCTATGAATAATTATGTTGGAGCAGCCTAGAGAAACACAGGCTGCCCCTGGCAACCAGTGCGCGTCACCGTGGGGTACCAATCACCATGATACACCTAGTATTCTCAAAACTCATCAGGCTGTACCTGCAGAATGGGGCCTCAGGGGTCACAGCCAGAAAATAACCTGTTCCATGTGATCCACACATTGACCCACATCCCTCAAGACGTAGTCGCCTATATTATGTTTGACGATAGCACTCATTTCCTACTTTTCCCTGTCAATTTCATATGTACCTTCCTTTACTTCTTATTAATTTTCCTTTACTCACGATGGCTTCCTTCTGCTCCCGTTCTGATAACCCTCCTCTGATACGGACACAAACAGAATTTACTACTCCACCCTCTGGGTATTCATTAGAGCTAGGACTGAGACTCTTGGGGCAGAATTTCTTACCTGAAGTATAAATTTGCAGACATAAATTCAGGATCTTTTATTTTCCAAGTCCAAGTCTACGAAGAAGTGGCATATACCCTCCGATTCTCCAAAAGTGAAATACTAAAACTACTAGACCTCCTGTTGCCGTGGGCGAGCTGGATTTCTTAAGGAGAAATACTTTGGGAACTAAAATACACTTTGGAAATAAAGCTTGTGCAGCGTTTCTTTGTGTTGTTGTTGTTTTTTTTTTTTGTCTTGTTTTGTTTTGTTTTGTTTTAATGTCAGCTACTTTCTGGGATTCTACCTTAGAAAAGTCATTCAAAAAGTAACTGCTATTGAAAAGAGCAGTTTTTAACCGATTTGGCAAATACGGAGTTGCTGAATTCCGTAACATGGACCGTTTGCTTAGGGATTGCCCTGTTGTTTCATAACCGGGGCTCAGGATTCCCATCAGACCTGGGGCACAGGAAATAGCAGAATTGCAGGAGGCAAGCAATCACTTAAGGCAATGTGCTGAGGTAAAATCTCCTTCAGGGATTCTCTGCATATCAATCACATTCAGCTGTCATTCTGTTATTTAGCTGGGGCTGCTCACTTAAAATCTTCAAATTGCAAGCTAGGAGTGGCAAGGCAGTGGCAGGACTAAAAGAAAAAAATGCAGAAGTCTGAGCATGCAAAGCCTCAGAAAATGCATCAGTCTGTCTCCTCTGTTACTGAAACTTTTTCTTGCAGAGTATTTAAAAAACCTTATGGTATGTGATCATCAATGTCTGGAAGATGCCTTTTTATTTTACCTTTCTTAGCGTTTATTTTTGAGAGACAGAGAGCGAGCGGGGGAGGGGCAAGAGAGATGGGGAGACACAGACGCTGACTGTCAGCACAGATCCCGACCTGGGACTCAGAACGTATGAACCGTGAGATCGTGACCTGAGCTGAAGTCAGACTCTTAACCGACTGAGTCACCGAGGTGCCCCTTAATGGAAGTCACTATCAAAAATTTAATTAAGCTCCAATGAGCAAAGTTTCTTTTTAAAGAACATTACAGGATTTTTTTCCCCTCCAATCTTTGTGAATGCTGCGTGTGTGTGCGTGTTGTGTGTGTGTGTGTGTGTGTATTAAATTGCTTCATGTATTATGGTTTAAGGAGTTCCATGAATAGGTAAATATTTAACATCTACCTCCTTTTTGCTTAATCACTCTGCCAACTATGATTACATTTGGTCATTATCTATATAAATATAACATTCCAAAATGGCTTGTGTCTCTCTTAGCATATTAGGTTTTTCTGCACCTATCGTAAAGAAACTAGAAGTTTTTGTGAAATGGCAGAGCATTTTAAATGGGTTGGATTCTCTAAGCGATCAGTGGCTCTCTCCCCATTATTTACAGATCTTCACTGGAAACCTGGGCAAACAGTCTCATTAGTATGCTCCACTGTTTGCTACCTAAAAAATATACATGATGCAGAACAGACCCACCCCTGATACCGCAAAATAAGCTCACAATACACATTCTCCTAATATTGTGTTATTAGCATTTTATTCTACAAAACACAACCTGTTTTTTAAAGTTGAACCTGTTCCTAGATTCTAGTCTGCTCCACCAATGTAGTCCTGTGCCAAAATTATAATCATTTTGATTTATAGCATATTTATAAATCAAGTTATAATAAGTATATAATCAATCAAGTGCATTATCAATTTCTGTCATTTCTTATACATGCACCCATTCTTCCATGTCTGAAGAAAATTTCTTAGAATCTTCAGCCTAGGGGCACCTGGGTGGCTCAGTCAGTTAAGCGTCCGACTTCGACTCGGGTCATGATCTCACAATTGATGAGTTTGAGCCCCACATCGGGCTCTGTGCTGACAGCTCAGAGCCTGAAGCCTGCTTCTGATTCTGTGTCTCCCTCTCTCTGCCTCTCCCCTGCTCATGTTGTCTCTCTCTGTCTCAAAAATAAAGATAAACATTTTTAAAAAGTTAAAAAAAAAAAAAGAATCTTCAGCCTAACCAACGACAGTGTAGAAGGTATCAAAAGGATCTGATTTTCGGAGTATAGCTAATCTATTGTTCTTTATCTTTGTCTCAAAACTTTTCCCACCAAAAGGCTGACCCTGAAAGGCTATATTTAAAAATAATATTAATCAGTGATAATTTTCAAGCTAAGCCAAACAAACCATTAGAATGTTTAGCCATTTCTCTGAAACCAGACTTTGTAAGAAGTTTTTATTACTGAAACTTCAAACGTACACCAAAGGAAATAGAATATCATAAGGAAATTTCTGGCATGCTAACTATTCGACACTTATGTTGTATCATTCCTGTCCCAGCCTTGGAATAAGCCTTGTCTTCAAGAGGCATGGGTTTCTTGAATCCTTTCACTGTCGAATATGACTTAGAAATCAAGATACCACATTTCATTTACAAACGGGGTTACTTCTAGATTTTCAATTCTGATCCATTGGTTTCCCTGTCCGTTCCTACTCCAGTACCAAATTGTTTTAATTATAGAAGCTTTATAGTGTGTCTTAAATCTGGTAGGTCTAGGTACCCCTCCCACCATAGTTTTTAAAGGTTTCTTTAGGTATTTTTGCTTGTTTGCTCTTCCAAATAAATTTTACAATTGCCTTTTCTGTCTCCAGAAGATAAGAGTGGCATCTTTATTGACATTACATTCAATTAATTTATTAATTTATACAAACAATCATCTCTGTGATATTGTGTCTTCCCATATTCCATATATTCTTATGGAATATATTCCATTACTCTTATATTTATCTTTTTTTAATTTTTTAAAATTTTTATTATTTATTGAGAGAGAGAGAGAGAGAGAGAGACAGAGAAAGCAGGGAAGGGGCAGAGAGAGAGGGAGACACAGAATCGGAAGCAGGCTCCAAGCTCTGAGCTGTAAACACAGAGCCTGATGCAGGGCTGGAACTCATAGACCCTGAGATCATGACCTGAGCTGTAATCGGCCGCCCAACCGACTAATCGACCCAGGTGCCCAACCTATATTTATCCTTATATTGTAATTCATATGGCAAGACTCACAAAATGTCTATAGTGTTCTATTTTAATCATAAATTGGAAGCTTTTTCTTAAATTCTTATTTATAGATTCTAACCCAAGATATAATCAGTAAATTTTGCTAACCTTGTCGGCAATTTTACCCTGTGAAGCTCACCTTCATCTTTTAAAAATTTTTTTAAATGTTTATTTATTTTTGAGAGACAGAGGGAGACAATGCAGAGAGGGTCAGAGAGACAGGAGACACAGAATCCAAAGTAGGCTCCAGGCTCTGAGCTGTCAGCACAGAGTCCCATGTGGGGCTTGAACTCAGGAGCTGTGAGATCATGACCTGAGCTGAGTTGCCCGCCCAACCGGCCAAGCCCCCCAGGCACCCCTCACCTTCATCGTTTTAAACAGGTATCATATTTCCATTGCTAGAAACAAAGTTAGTCTTTCCATATTTAAAAATACTATGGGGTGCCTGGGTGGCTCAGTCAGTTGAGGGTCTGACTCTTGATTTTGGCTCAGGTCATGATCTTACAGTTAGTGAGTTCAAGCCCTGCATTGGGCTCTGTGCTGGTGGTTTGGAGCTTGCTTGGGATTCTCTCTCCCCCTCTCTCTCTGCCCCTCCCAGTGCTCGCTCTCTCTCTCTCTCTCTCTCTCTCTCTCTCTCAATAAATAAACTTAAAAAAAATATTAATGGGGCAAGGTATTGATATTGTTTATGCTTAAACTATCCTTCCTTCCTAGTACTCCAACCATTTTATCTCATACACATTGTGCAGTTATTATAACTTTGACAAGAAAAATGCATTTTGGTAAAAACAACGGCAAGTTTCATCAAAACGAAATCAAAATTTAAACAAAATACATTTTCCTTTTTTAATTAAAATCTAAGAGTGGATGAACTTTCATCTCCACTTTTCCATCGAATTTTTCCATTTTCACCTCCCTTTTTCCAAAGAATTCTTTGAATTAACTATATCAACTGCATGGTTCTTTAATAAAAAGGTTTTCCCAATATATTTTTTGTTGTTGTTTACTTGTCTTGTTTCCACAAAATCAGCATGTCTTTCTCTGTTCCAACGTACTGCACACACTAGTTGATGACAAGTAAAATCAGTAAGGTCACTGTCTATTTTTGAAATGCTTAACTTGTGCCTACAGAAGGAATCAAGATGGCTTACAATATGCTTACTATATGCAATTGATAATACTTTCCCGTATGAATTTACCATTAGAGCAATTTCTACCTAGAAATATGGAAATCTCATACAGTTCAGATTAATAAGATAGACAGATGAGTTTATACAATATATAAAAGGGAAATATAAAGTTATATGGAAAAGAAGAGAGGTAATTATTCTAAGAACCAGAGCTAAGTTAATTATTGAAATACAATACCTGATTTAGCTATATGTTTTTGTGAAGCTAAAGCAAATAGTGAAAAAGACAGAAAGAAAGAAGGAAAAAAGGGATGAGCCATCCTAAAAAGAAACCTTCATAGTCAAAATTCTGAAGTACATATTTTCATAGGCCCTTTGCTACACTCATCAGCACAGAAATTGTTCATAAATCAGGATGTTCCACAAAATTATTTATCCTAATTAACTCTATTTTTTATCAGAGGGATAAAAGAGGTAAAAATACTGTTTGTTATTATTGGTGAAAATGTTTTCAAACCATTTCAGTTCCTTGACCTAAAATTAATTACATATTTTGAAAAATTTAAATCTTTGACAAATTACTGAAGGCCTATATAAACACCAATTCTCCCTTTGTAGAGTAATGATTTTGTGGAAAGACTTATGTCAAAACATTTTCTCATCTTTAATATTAAAAAGCATAATTACTGTTTATAGACATGTTACATTACAATTACACTTCAAATTGCATTTTTGGATCTATTAAAATGAAACAAAATATGATCTGGGTCTAGAACATACATAGCCGTGCGGCCGCCTGGCTTATAGGGAGTTCACAGAATGTAAGTGGATCTATAGCAACCTCTTCTGGGACAGTCCACACTTCTGGTTTCAATGACATTTTCTTCCATATTTCAAAATACCTATGTAACTGAGATTTCTGATTAATTTAGTCTCGTTATTTGCTGTCTTGGGAGCCATTTTATCAAGATAGGACAATGCATTGTTTCCTTCTTAGTATGACCTTGCAGGAATGCTTGGAAGTTTTATGGTAATAATCATTCGCATCCATTACACCTTACATAATAAACTCAGATTATCTTTTCATTTATCCCAAATACATTTGACTTTTAGGTACATGTGTACGTATGTTGCAAAACAAGAACATACTGGTAAGAAGGCTGTAGTACCTGTCAAAAAAGATCTTACTGGGGCACCTGGGTGGCTCAGTCAGTTAAACATCTGACTCTTGATTTTGGCTCAGGTCATGATCTCACAGTTCCTGAGTTTGAGCCCCACCTCGGGCTTTCTGCTGTCAGTGAAGAGCCTACTTCACATCCTCTGCTTCCCTCTCCCTCTGCCCCTCCCCTGCTCACATTCTCTCTCCCTCTCTCTCAAAAATAAATAAAAACATTAAAAAAAAACCCAAAACTTAAAAAAAAAGAACTTTTTTACAGGGACAAATAGCAATACAAACATTAGCCACAACATAAAGCGTTGGGTGTTTAATAAAAACAACAACGGCCTTGCCTCTAGGGGTGAAGAAAAGTTCCCAGAGTAGGAGCTATTTGAGCTGTCTGTCCTTATAGGATTATTAGAAATTTACCAGGTGAAAACAAACCATAGGGAAGGGCATTTGAATTGGCAGTCATGAAAAATAAAGAGATGGTAAAATGAAAAAAGTATGAGTTGGCATGAACAACAAGCAATAGGGCGACCTCTCAGATATGAAATTTAAGGCCAGGTGGAAAATGACTCTCAAAATATCATCACTGCTTGTCCTGGAGTTATGCTCTGTCAGCTGAATGAAACTGGAACAGCATTTGCTAGAATTCCCCTCTCTGGTGGTTGCGGGTGCAGGTGACCCAAGAGAAACGCGCAGAGATTTGGAAGGCAGAAGTGAGGACAAGACAGCAGTCTCTGAAGCGGGAGTGGGGGTGGGGGCTGCTGCGGAAACCCACACCAAGTTGCTGACTAGCTTGACTATCTGATGGCCTGGGGCAGCATCTATGTCTGCAACTCCAGAAGCCCCACCTGTCTCCTCCTTGTACAAAGCGCATCCTTTGCGCTGGGGGACTGGATGCGGTGAGAAGCACAAGCAGGGTCCAGTTTCTCAGGAATTCCAGTTCGTTCTTTAACTACCCCAGCTTTCCTCCGACCGCTGGCTCCACAGACCAGCCACGTCCATTCGCATGAGAGGCAAAGGCAACAGCTTTCTGCCGATTTCTTCACCAGCTCCCAGCGTCATGTAAGATCTAGAATAAATCTTTTATACCACATGACTCATAGTAATCTTGCTTCCCTGGTCGAGTGCCCAGTGACACACAGCACTTTGTATTACTTAAAATTTACAAGTAAGGTGCCAAAACATCACTTTTCCTTCTGAAGATAAAGACAAGTCATGCGTACCAGACTGATTTTGTGTGTGTGTGTGTGTTGGCAAACCTGTAGGGGAAGCAGCGAAGAAAGATCAGAACTCATTCTACTAGGGAAGCAAAAGGCTTGGCTACACCTAGAAGAATATCTCCATGCAGAGCCCATTCCTCCTTGAAAAGAAAGCCAAGAGAAATGCCTGGGATTCAGATTTGTCCAAAAGATTAGAACTGGAAAGTGCTATCTGTACTCTGGGGTTAATCCGGAATTGAGGTTTTTGAGGTGAGGGCTAATTCTCTCTTCATGTGTATAAAATTATAAATAGTGCTATTAAATAATGCTGTTAAATGTTCTCTTGGTCCCATTTATTGTGAGATCCCACAATATCTTGCCATATTTGATGCTTCAATCCAAGGGTAACTAGCAGAGTGCTGTGTGAATGTTTAATAAATCCGATAAATGTGTTTATTTAATACAGCAGTTGAGTTTTGAGGATTGCATGCCTTTGATATTCAATCAAAACACCCGTCTTTCTGGTACATAAACTTAGTTAATAGTTAACTTCAAGCTCCACCTTTCTGTTTCTTTGGCTTATTTGGCCAGGAGGAAAGGATGACAGACACTACTTGAAGACATCTGTTTCAGATCTGGAACAATATTTACCCACAGTCCTTTCTCTGTATGCTGGAAAATAAAGAGCTATTTGCAGTAGGAAAAGGCAAAAGATTGGCTAACCATTCCTGATAGGGCCTTATGATCTTGTGTGTGTGCGTGTGTGAGTGTGTGTGTGTGTGTGTGTGTGTGTGCACGTGTGTGCATGTTGGAGAGGGACAGTGAATGACAATCCCAGGAGGAGGCTGAATTATTTGTCCTTGGGCTGCAAGCTGGAAAGGAAGAAAAAGCTTGTATTGACAGTAAACCTACAGAAACCTAGCTGTAATGATTTCAATCAAATTTGCTGCCCTATTTTGCTAAGAAAGAATCAAGAGCACAATTAAGAAATCAATGATGATTATTGTATGACAAAACACAGTGTCTGGCAGGAAAAAAAGATCTCTGAGAAAAGAAAAACTTAATTTTAAAATGGCCATCACTCCCTCAAAGCTAAATAATTTACAATATAATTTTAAGAACTCTCTTACAAATAACCAGACGATTTTACTCATTCCCAGCAGGATGATAGCTCTGTGATTATATTGCTGTGGAGATAACAACATCTAGCTTCTTTTAAGATAAACATTTCCAAGTGGAACACAAGGAATTTCACATTAAATGATGTGCCCAAGACTTTCTTCGTGAGTGGCCTATATGTTGTCCCCCAAATGAACGGGATTCATAACAGATAAGGTATTCCCCCGCTAAAACACTAGACTCATCATGAAGCAAAACGGAGGTAGAAACATCTGTTGGATGCACGAATATATTCCAGCATCAGCACGTGGAAGTATTTTTCTTATTGCTGTTCTATGCATAACAGTTTAAATTAAAGATAGGTTGGGAAAGGTGCATTAGGGATAAAAGGATGTAACACTAGCTGTTGCTCAAAGTAGTCTCCATGAAAAACGTGAAGTTGGAGCGCTTTGCAAAGGAGATGTATCGTGAAGGAGGAATGGTTTTCCTAGATCACAATAAGCATCAAAACATCTTGAAATCCACACGGTCTTTTACTTAAAAATTTCTTCTCCCGGTTATTTCCCATAAAATTAAGTGTAGCTCCAAAGATTTCCATTGCAATATCATTTAGAGTATCTAAAAATTTTTCACCAAAAAAATCAACTACAGGGGATGTTTAAATAAAGTGTGATATCTGATATTAAGTTCCAGCCAGATATTAATATTGGTTACTCATAAAATATTTCCAAAGTATTTTATTATAAAAAATATATAATTTATCAAATAAACTGCATTTGTATGTGTGTGTAAGACAGAGTGAGAGCGAAATCTTGCATTATATACCCCCAGGTGGTAGGGTTTTTCATTTTCTCCTTTGTAGTCTTCTTAAATAATTATAATACACATACTGCTTTCATAATTAGACGTAAGTTATTCCTGTTTTCTACAACATTGAGTGACAAGAATAGAGGATGACCCAGGCAGACTTTTAGATTTTGGAGGAATTTCATAACAAGAAGTTACTAAAAGGCCATTTTTTAAATAAAATTTTTTAATTTAATTTTTATGTATTTTTGAGAGACAGAGAGAGAGAGCATGAGCAGGGGAGGGGCAGAGAGAGAAGAAGACACAGAATCTGAAGCAGGCTCCGGGCTCTGAGCTGTCAATACGGAGCCTGGTGTGGGGCTCGAACCCACCAACTGTGAGATCATGACCTGAGCCGAAGTCGGACGCTTAACCGACCGAGCCACCCAGGCGCCCCTAATGTCCACTCTTTTAAGGGAAAGCCTCTCAATGATGCCTTCTCAATTTATTTTCCCCTTCCTCCTCTCTGTAGAATTCTTGAATTTACTGATGCCTGGCTATTTGGTTTCATATTAACTATGCTTCTTACCATACCCTTTGGTGATGTGTCTCTGGGAAGGATATCTAACAGAATCAAGGCTGTGTTAGCCTAGTGACATCTTTGTCGAGGGTGACATGGCCCAACCAGGTGGAAAAAGCAGCTGTTTTAGGGCAGAGGGCTCGAGGGTAGGGGTTGAATGAACATACCTTGAAGAGAAGCGAAGCAAGGATACATCTAACACTTTCAAAGAATGAAGGATAAAGGAAACCTACTTTAAAACAATATCCTCACTTAGTTCAGCCCAGTGGGTCATGGTATTCTGGGTGGTACTCTCTTCCATCCACGAGGGGAGTGGGGTTCAAGGAGCAATCAGATTTAAGACAATTGGCATTCAGCCTTGGCAAGGAGCGGGGACAGAAGGCCCTTTGTTGAATCCAGCAGCCAGAGTACCTTGTGCTGAGCAAAATCTGGATTAAGGGCGTGCATGCTTGCTTGTCACAAATGTTTTATTGTGTGTCTGGGCAAATCATTCTCACTTGTTAAGGAACAGCAAGGGTTTTGTTCTCCGTGGGCTTAAAATAAACCAGAAAAATCAGAGGGGCTTAGGGTGGAGGAGGGGCAGGAGGAGGAGGAAGAGTTCATGTTTATGGTTTATTTTTGTTTAGTGTTACCTCTTCAGCTTTTTTTGAAAAGGAAACTTCCTTGGGGTTTTAAGCCTTAAAATTCTTTATTAGCTCTGATTTTAAAATACCTTTGATAAGTTTTTAAAAAGCTAAACTGGAATAAGAAATTCGCCCTTTCTCTCAGCATAAACGTCATCGTGGCAAGGTGCATTGCATACCATCAGTGTGTGTTAATCCTGGCAGGCGATGGGAGCTGATGAAGGCCATAGATCCAGTGAAAGAGAGTATTTGAGTGTAGCTTTCCTTAGTCTTTGGCTCCTGCCATTTTCTTGAAAAATATAAAAATCTCACAAACTCCTCTATTAGAAATGCCATGAATGCAACGAGAAGCAAATCAACGTATTGGAAGACTGTTTTTGTGCTTTTTTGGTAAACTTCCTATTTCCCTTCCTCCGTTCTATCACTTTCCCCACATCTACCAACTCTTCCTGGGGCTGCGTGATTCTTATCGAAAACCACGTATTGTTTGAACATGATCAGAAAGTCAAGTCTCCAGGCCCAGTTCCATTCTAACTTAGCTGCCATCTGTACTTCTAACAGTTATTTGTTCTCTCTGGACCTCCTTTTCCTCATCTGTCAAATGTGGATACTATTACCCGCCCTCCTATCTAATAGGGTTATTGAGATTCAAAAATATAACACATTTTAAGATACTCTGTGAATAAAGAATATGTAATAGCAGCGAGTATGCAAGGCCTTCAACTTGGTTATGGAAATGTGGCTAATGTACCAAAAGAGGGGGCATGTGTTGTAAAAAGATGTCAGAAGGTGAGACTCTGCGGCCATAACTATTTTTGGAGAGAGGATTTGCTTTGCTGTGGGACTACCTCCCACTGTTCCGGTGAAGAACTGTCTCGTGGACGTCTGGACGGGCAAGAAGAGCACCCAGACCACTGTGAATGTGTTCACTGCTTTCAGGAGAATCACAGAATCTAGTGCCGGGTTTAGGCCTAAGAAAACTAAAGCAGCCGTGGAGGAAGACGGAAGTGACTGTATTACATGGAGCGACAGATGGGCAGGTGTTTGCAGTGAACAGATGCAGGCTGGCCATGAAGGAGAGGAAGACGAGGTTGTCTGCTCTTGCTTCCCATGTGACAGAGCTACTGAGAGGGGACAGCGTGTAGGAAGCATATGCTAAGTAATCACAAATTGAACTACATGTTACATTTCTAAGAGCTACTTTAAAAAACAAGGGAACCAATGACTAGAGCAGAGATGCACCCCACCAGTGAAGGCTCACCTTGACTTGCAAGGCTCCCAGTAGTGACCATCACCAACAATCAACAAAAGTGCCCCAAGAGGGAAGCAGTCAATTTTAACTATCTTTGAGACTCAGAGACAAGAAAACCATCTACCCTAGTTTCATACATAGTTGTTCCAGGAAATGCAGATGGACATCCTGAAAGCCACCAGAAGGAGGCAGGTGGGAGCAGGAAGATGGAAAACACTAACTCACTCTTTACCTAAAGACCTTTCCTAGAATAGGCATTGCACTGTGCCTTTGTAAATAATGCCAGTTGGACATTTCAGACAGAGAGATGGCGTAAATGTTGGACCCAGTTAGAGCATGGTGAACCAATTCAAAGCAGAGTTCTCTGGAGGAATAAAAGATTGTCAGTAGGAGAGCAAAGAAATGATACCCTCTGTTAAGGAATGAATTGTACCCCTCCCTCCCAATCCTGTGTGGAAATTCTAATCTCCAGTACCTGAGAGTACAACCTTACTTGGAAATAGGGTTATTGACGTGCTCGCTTCGGCAGCACATATACTAAAATTGGAAATAGGGTTATTGATGATGTAGTGAGTTAAATGGGGTCATACTAGAGCAGGATGCCTACCCAATATGACCCGTGTCTTCATTAAAAGGAGAGATTTAGACACAGTCAGGGAGAATACCCCCTGAAGATTGGAGATATGCTGCCACAGGCCAATTAATTATCAGAAGTTAGGGGACAAGCCTGAACAGATCCATCCCCAGAAACTTCAGCGGCACGAGCTTCCTGGTCCCCAGGCTTGGACTTGTGGCCTCCAGAACAGGAACACAATAGATTTCTGTTGTTTAAGCCAGTATGTGGCCCTTTGTTACAGCAGCCCTAGAGAACTAATACACACTTTGTTAGAATGGGCTTACCAAAAAAAAAAAAAAAAAAAAGTATTTCAATATACATTTTATAAAGGTATATACATAGTATTTTCAAATAGCACAATAGTGGAATCTAATCCCTAGGGAAAAGGCGGGCATATTAAACATATACAAGTACTTTAAACTCAGATGTTCATAGAAATGACAATTAAAAAGGAAAAACGTTCAGCTCCGCAGTCTTATTACATGCTTATGACATCACGTGCAAATCTTCTGTTCACATGTCCGTCTTCCCCACTAGTCTGAATGTGCCTTACGAGGAACTTGGCCATATTTAGCTTTATAATGCTCGCACCCTTCACAAAACCCAAAACGGGTCTGTGAGATTCAAACTAAAGAGAATAATCATTATCGGTAACCCAACTGACAACCGGGAGGCATTATTTCAGTGAATCTGTGACCCTAAACCAGGCCTGTGTATATATTTCCTTTTTGTTGTTATTGAATTCTAAACATGCATGATGGGTATGGATTTTAATTTACCACTCTCAGGTGCAAAAAAAAAAAAAAAAACCATTACTTAAATTTTCCAAGTAAACTTATTTTTGACTCTGAAACCTTGTCTCAATGACGGAAAGAAATTCCACTGCATTCAGATTGTAAGAATGCTCCCTCCCCGGATCACCAACGATGGGGCTGGGCACTGGTCTTGACAGCCCCCTGGTCTTGGCTGTTATGGTCCCCTTTTGTGTTCCTCCTTGTTGATCCCCAGGTTTCCTTAGAAGAGGTCAACTCTGCATCTGGGTCAGTGTTGAACACCAGGTACCTCTGTCAGCCTGGGAGCCCAGGAGCTTGGAATCCATCTGCAGGAATACACCCCCAAACATTGCCTGTTCCAGGGACCTGGGCAGGAGCAGCGTGCCAGTCTTTCTTAAATGTCCCTTTCAGGAAAACCCTTGCCAGCTTCAGCACCCTCCGCCCCCGCTCCAGGGCCAGGCAGCTGCTTCTGTCTCAGTTCCAAGCACTTCCCCGTCCTTGCCCTACATGGACAATTCTGCCGGATGTCTTTCCCAGGCCCTTGCAGAAGCCAAACCAAGCAGAGGCTGGGTCTCACCAACGAGATGCTTATTAATTCACCCTGTTACATACAGTGTGGAGACGCACAGCTCTTACCACTAAACAAACCAACATTTCACGAGTGTTAGAGTGGGCTATCAGTTAGTGAGACTCTCATATATACCCTTGATGGATACACTATCCTCTTCCCTTCCAAAAAAAATAAAAAGCCAAGCTTTCCTGAGCATAGGAGGGCAGCTAGAAAAAAAAAACAATGGCCCTGTCTGGAAATGGTTCTGGACCAAGAGATTATTCCCCTTAGTTTGCAACGGGGACTCAGCACACCCTCCTGAAGCCGCCCTCCTTTCTATTCTCCCCCAGCCACGCCTGTGTCTGTATTTCCCCACTGTTGTCTCACACCCGTGTGGAGGAAGGTCGGTGCTCGGGGGACTGGGGACACACATTGGGAACATCTTTCACCACCAGACCAAAAGCTGCTTACCAGATGTGCAGGGCTCTGCCCGCAGCATCCAGGAACACGCCCCACGTAAACTGCAGCCGTCTTGAGTTCACACTAAGTAGGAAAATCAATTAAAGGAAAACCAAAGCATAACTTGGGGAAACCCCTCCAGTCTCCATTTAACACTCCTACATTTTTCCTTTTACTTTAATCAAACTTTGATGAATCCAGCTGACTTTTCCATACACTCACTGTCCCTGCTCATTTGATCAACCCGGTGCGGGGCGGGGCGGGGCGGGGCGGGGGGGGGGGAGGGGAGCATAAAATCCCTTAGTTGTTTTGTGTCTCAAATGAGTGCAGTACGGCCTCTTGAAACCTGTGAAAGTGCGTGCATGTGTGTACACATACACATGCATTGACACACACACGCACATGCACACAGACTCCTGTTCCAGGAGTGTTGTGCAAAGAATCGGCCCCCATCGACCATTTTATTACTGTTTGCACATTCGGTGCAGAGCGGCAGTGAGGGCCCCGGCGTCTGCAGCAGCTCCGGCAATTAGCTCCGAATGAAACAGTCATAAATAGTAATTAGCCATTCCCTCAGTCGTGTCCCAAAGCCTTTAAAAAAATCCGCAGAGAAATCAATGCATTCTTTTCTAAAGACCTATTACAGCCACACCACCCACTCCACCATCATTTCACAGAAGCTCAGAACAGGGGCGACATTCCTGACGCTCCCCGGACGCCCCTGAGCCGGTTCCTGGTGGGGATCCGGGCAGAAAAAGGAGCAAAGAGGAGGGGCAGAGTCACGTGGCTGAAAGTCAGAACAGCCGTTAAGGCAGGGAGACACGGGTCGGGAGGAGCGGAGAATATTCAACACAAGATCCTAATTAACACAGACTGGCCTCCTTCTGGGGCTCTCCCTCTGCCTCGGCTTGGAGCCCAGAGCTTGGCGGTGGGGGTCGGGAGGGGGGGCTCACTCAGGGGCGGGTCTCGGCCTGGGGCCCGTGGGGTCTCGTCTCTCCGAGGAGCGACACGAGGTCTCCTGCTGATGGGGTCCTAGCCCCCGTCTTAGGAAGGCGGGTCGCCGGCCCCTGACAGGCGGAGCTGCGGCCTGTGGTGACGAGGAAGCCCTGTCATCCCGTAAACACCGTCGTCCATTCTATGATGTGCTGAGCAGCCTGGATGCGATCCTTCGGAGCGCGTCAGTCGGGGGTCGAGAACGGGCCCTGCGAGCGTTTCCGGCTCACTCTCCTGCCCCGCCCCCCCCCCCCCACGTCTCTTCCGCTCCGTTTCAAACAGATTTTTGCGTCCAGCAAACCCCTGCGCTCGGCCTTGCGGTATCAACCGTCTACCTGGACCACGGTTCGGGCGTTCCCCGCGGCCTGAACAAAGGCTGCCGTGTTCTCTTCCGCGTCTGTGGTGCCCTCGGGGTGCCCCGCATAAGGCCTCTGAAACGCAGGCCTCAGCCCCTCTCCCGGCCTTATTTCCTACCACACGTCGTAAGTTCTCTGGTTAGCCAAACCGCAGGACTCGGTGTTGCCTGAATGTACCTTTTCCGGGTGTGACCCCCACCCCTGACACACACACACACACACACACACACACGACACACACCCCCTCGTTAACAGTGCTCTGTCGCTGCGTACCTCCAACCTTCTAGCGGCTGCCTGAGGGAACGACAGAAGTTCAAGGCGGACCCTGTGTTCAAACCCTCACTTTGCAACGGATTACACGTATCGCCCTGAACTGTTCTTTGGTCCCTGTACGCCAGGAATTCTGCCCCCTGGCTGCCCATCTATACCACCGGAAAGATTTAAACAATGAAACCACAAACAGCCGTAACCACCACCACTGCCCCAACACCCAGACCCTGCTGCAGACTCCTGAAATGGGAACCTGCAGGGTTGGGTCCCAGGGCAAGCACTTTTCCAGAAGCACCTCATATGAGTCTCTTCCTACCGGCACTTAAGATCCTGACCATCACTTGAAAACTGCATTTTTGCCCACCTCTGAATCCGTGACAATAATGGCCCACTTCCCATGGTTATTGTGAATTTTTAATTCTACGACACGGGTAAATAACCTGGAAAATATTAAATATATAATCAATTAACTGTGATTATGATGCTATTATGCGTTTTACGTCCGAGGAATTTTGTCCAGGCCCCCTAAAAGCTATGCTGTAGCACAGTGTGAATTATGGCTGTGCCAGATCTGAACCCCCTGGGAGCGTTTCTGCCTGCCCAAGGCTAGGCCAGCATCTGGCACAGGAGAGCAGCAGCAATGAAGGAACCCATTCTGCCTTCTGGAAGGTTCCCTCCGTTGCTCCAGACATCAACTCACCATTCAAGGTCAGTGTCAGCTTTTCACGTTTCCCTTCAGCAAACTTCTTCCCATCAGAACTCAGAATTCTTGTGATGTATATCATTCACCTAGTAACTAGTATAACTAATCTGGCCACTCGTTAGAACTACCCTTCCTTCATGATCTTATGTTATTTTAACTCGTTTGGCTATTTTTGGTTTATATCCTGTCTCTCCAAATAGACATTATATTTTTATCTTTTTTGTATCCCTCACAAAGCCTCACGTGGTGTGTAATACATGGCACATATTAAGAAAAGTACATAAACCCTCTGATGGGGGAGGGGCATCCCAGTTTACTTTCAGTGCAGATGGAAATGGGATAGAAATGGCAATATTAAAAAAAATAAAACTTGAGCAAGCATTTTAATTTCAAGACAGTAGAGCACGTGACTCTTGATCTCGGGGTTGTGAGTTCAAGCCCCACATTGGTGTAGAGATTACTTAAAAACTAAACTTAAAATAATAATTAATAATAATAATAATAATAATAATAAAATTCTTCATGATTGTACTTCCTTTGTTGGTAAAGACCTGGTGGGCATCAGCAGCCACAAATCAGTAAAATCATACGGCAGGAGCTATGGAGTTTGCAGACAATGGAGACATAGGTTCTGGCCTCAGTGCTGGTGCAACGTAACTTGAGACTTTGAGCAATTCAAGTCACCTTTATGGTTTTCAGATTTGGTAAGAGGCAAGGGTTCTCCGTGGGTCTGTGGAGGTAGCTTTCAGTCCCGACAGTCTGTGTTTGTGACTCTCTCCTTAAATACAGGGATGCTACGTTACAGACATTGAGGCCTTCCCGATAGATAATATTATTCCCCTGAGAATGGATGATGGAATTACACAAAAGTGAGAATCCAGGGGGGAAAGGGAAGCAGCGTGAATAATGACAAGGGAACAAAGAGGCTGAAAGAAGCGTGATTTGTGGGGTTCTACCGCCCTCCTCAGAGAGAAGGGAGGCAGTGAGCCCGCAGACGCCAGTGCGGGCAGGGGGAGAGGCCTTGCCTGCGATCAGGATACGCGGAGCACACTTTCAGAGGCAACAGGATCCAGCCCGGGTTGAGACAAGGATTTCTGAGATCATCATACACTTCTGAGAGTCTGATGTGCTAATTTGAAAGCTCATCCAATCATCTCGACAGTTATTCCTACCAACCCCAAGGAAGCCGTGGCTGTGCCTCAGTCAGAAGTGAAAAAGAACATTATAAAACCTTATTTCTCACCCTCAGATAAGCTGATCACTCCCCTATCTGGTGACTCTTGTTGGAAGCGCTTTAAATGTTTTCTAAAAGCCCATATTGGCTCCTCACGTTGTACTGGGTCATTAAAGGCCCTCACTAATGGAAGGCTGGGCACAGAGGTATCTTTATGTCCCAGAGTGTCCCCTTCTCCTCCACAGGATAAGGGAGGCCAAGCTCGTTCCTCCACCCGGGCCCCGTGTCTGTCATACCCTCTAAGTGGACCTCCTTCTCGGCCCACCTTTCTTTCCATATGTAAGTCATTTACAAAAACCCATCTCTGAAGTCACTCCTCCGTGAGCCCTTCTCCAACCCTCTGTCACAATCCACTTTAGAGAAACTCAGTGAGGCCATTAACCGCGGAGGATGGAATATAACCATCCCCAGCCCACACTAAAATGAGGGTAAGGGAATAAACCCAAGAGAAGAAAGGGAACAGGACAGAAGATAGTATCATTGGAGAGATGGTGTTGTTAATAAAAAGAAGAGAGAGCTCTGGCAGACAGTTTAGGGGAGAACAGTGATAAAGAGCACATTTTAAAAAGGGTCTGAGGTGGTTCTCTACAGGAAAAAAATAGGAAGAAATTAAATGCAATTATCTACAATCAATGATTAAATAAGATATGAAATAATGAAGAATATATTAAAAAGAATGTGCTATATATTATACTAAAAACAAATGATGATAGTATGTGAAAACATAAGAATAAATCCTAATATATCATAATAGATGGCTTAACACTTGAAAAGTAAATCAAGAAATAACTACATATGTATATTTTTAGAACACGGAATAAATGCTAAAAAATAAATAGCTAACAAAACTAAAAGGCATTGCCTTCAGGGAGGCAAATATTGATGTTGTTGCTTTTGTTACATACCTTTACATGAGATTGTACTAAACTAGCTGCCTGTAACATCTAAGTTAAAAAAAAAACACATTTTAAAATATAGGTAAAGCATCAACTCATCACTCCCTTCTGTCCTATAGCCCCTACTATACCTTCATTTGTACCTTCCTTATCGTATTATATGAGGTATTATAACTGTGTACTTTGTCTTACTAAATGACCATAAGCTCCCTAAAGGGAGGTGCCGTGACTTTTATTGTTCTATTCCGTCCGTGCTTCCCTAACAAGGGCTATTGGAAACATAGGTGTATATTTTGGGGAGCCGTCATGTTCAGAGTGTACCTGTTACGGAAGGGTGTCACTATTCTAGACCTCCTGCAATCTGTGGGGTATTCCTACCCAACAAAGAATAATCCTGCTGAGAACACTTTAACAAATAGCCAGTGGTATGGTATTGGGTCTCCTTTCCAGTCAACACACAACAAGGCCAAGGAGAAAGATTCAGAAGCCAGTAGTTGTCATTTACAACTTATTGTCATTACAACTCAGGCCTATTAGATAAGACAATACATCCATTCTGTTGCATCTCAAAGTAACAAGACAAGAGAGAAGTATGTGTAATAATTTCACTCCCAGCCCCCAAAAGATTCAGAGTCCGTTGTTCTGAGGAACCGTACGTAGCATCTGGATTTGTGCTGAGCTCATCAGAATACGTTAGGGCTGTCAGGTTTAGAAATCACTAAGTTTGGAATCCACAACTAGAGTAGGAAATAGGATGCAAAAGAGAGTTTAGACTCCCTAAAAGAACAGTTCCCACTCTATCCCATTTAATTTAGCTAGAGCTTAGCTGCTATCTGTTATCAGCAACACCCAATCTATTGAGACAATACATTTACTTTCAAATTGCTAAGAAAACATGGGTTTTGCCACCAGCCTACAGACTTCACAGATATTTTGGGACATGGACACTGTCACGTCTTTCTTAATACATGAATAATTATGTCTCTCTTTTAAACAAACTGTTCCTAACAGTTCTATAATGATATCTGTAACTTCCAGCCCTAAATAGTTTGCCCACAGGTAATATTTAAATGCAGCTCAAGATGAACTTCAGCCTCAGATGAGAGGATGTATATGTTATTATTAAATATTATGCTGTCTAGCCACCAAATCGAAACTGCATGGCCAAATAGACATTTGAATAACTGCTCAGTTGCTCTATCAATCAAACTAACGAAAGTTAAAACAGCGACATAATATTTTTTACCTGCCAAAATAGCAAATACCGTTACACTTATAACACCCAGTGTCAATTCCATGAATGAAAATTTATGCAAAAGGATTTTTGCTCTTAACAAACCACCTAAGTATCCCACAACAGGAGGATAATTAAATGAATGGACGAACAATTATTTAGCCACTAAAACCATCGTTTCAAAGACTGTATAAAGACCTGGGAAAATAGCCCTCATAAAATAATTTTATAAGGCAAGGTATAAAAACCTACACACAGTATTAGTCAGAATCATAAAAGGTACATCAACAGTCATATATATAAATATACACGTATTCGAATGGGGCAACAGAGCAGTATTTCTGGATGATGAGATTATAGACGGGTTTTATTTTCCACCTTCTTACAGTTTTTCAAACTTGGCACCGTGAAAATATGTCATATATTTTTAATTAGAAAAGATAAACTTCTAACTGCAGGCTGTTCAGCAATACTCAACCACATAGACAACACTCACCAACTGAGGAAAACCAGTTGCTCAGGGCAATTGCTCAATCCCAGAGAGACTTGAGGCCTGATTCAATTAGGGGGGGAAATCATTACTTTTTTTATTCCCCCCCCGAAGATGTTTTTTTTATATATTGTTAGAGGTGGGGGTAGAGTAAGATATACCACGTAGAATACTAAATCAAGAAGAAATAGATCCATTTTACAAGGGTGTGTTTTGAAATCATTATTATAAGTGAACTTATTCACTGTGCATTAGGCTTTAGCAATAAAACAGCACCCTTCTCTCCATGTGTCTCATGGCTACCCTGCTCTGTCTCCACACTTCTGAACAGTAAAATAAATCAAATTACCCCAACAAAAAGCATAGTATTCTCCAAAGAGAGGCCCTGTGTCCCTCCTTTTATTCTATATTGTGCTTGAATAAAGCACATGAGACCCTCTCATTGAATTGGTCTAAATATAAAGCCTTTGGAAAAACCATGCATCCTCCTCTTTCCAAACTCACTTACAATCCCCATTAATGTTAATAAGAGCTATGTGGCGGGATGAGGAAAAGCCATTCCCATTATGTTTTATTACATTTTTATTTTATGAACTGGTCTCTTGGATGATAAATCAGTGCTACTGCAAAACCGTAATTCTTTAGGGAAAACCTCCCTGAGATTTCCCTTCTTTGTGTTATTCTGATGCTGGCAAAAAGAAACCCCCCCCCCCAAAAACAAAGCACACACCGAGTGTTTGGGGCCGGTAGTGACTATTTTGCTGTGGGTGGCACCCCAATGAAATGCCAACCGTGCTGTTCTTAATGAGCAGGAACTACAGTCTTGCTGAAAAGACAGAGAAAAGGTGCCTGAGGTTAAGTATTGCATTTTACAAATACCCACTCAGCAGCTGACAGTTAAGCAACCTGGAATCAAATCATGCTCATCATCAGATAAGTCTCGGGCACCCAAAGCACTCTAGAGCCAGGGTTTGGTCTAAGTGGGGCTGCCATCCTGGCCTCGTTTGTCTGCTCTAAGAGGAGGGTACAGGGACTCGTACCCTTACCTTCCCCTTATGACAGATACTGCACTATATCCTTTTCTACATATTTCTATATATTTCACGCCCACCTGAGGTCCCCTCCTCTGCACACGTAGCTCCTGGGATTTAGAAAATTCTTCCTTTTGTTCTTTCCCACCTTGGCCCCATGAACACTTTCCCCCCCCATTTGGGTCCACATTATTTTCTTCCCTTTAAAACAAAATAAAACACACACACACACACACACACACACACACACACACACACACACACCTTTATTTTTTTAGAGCAGTTCTGAGTTCACAGCAAAACTGAGCAGAAAGTACAGAGCTTCTGTGTACCCATTGCCCCTCAACAGGTACGGATTCTCCCACACAACAGCAGTACACTGGTTGGAATCAATGAACCTATGTTGATACAACATTATCACCCAAAGTCCATAGTTTACATTACAGGTCACGCTTGGTGTGAGTTCTGAAACAGGTACAACGACATGTAGCCACAGTAGAGCATCATAAACAATAGTTTCACTGTCCCTCAAATCCTCTGTGCTCTGCTTGCTCAACTCACCCTCTCCATTAACCCCTGGCAACCACTGATCTGTCTCTATAGTTTTGTCTTTTCCGGAATGCCATGTCATTGGAATCATAGTGCCTGGCCTTTTCCAGTTGGCTGCTTCCACTTAGTAACATTCATTTATGTTTCCTTCACATCTTTTCTCTTTAGTGCTGAATAATACTCCATTGTGTGGTTGTTGGGTTTGGGTTTTTTTGGATGATTTTATCATGACCTACCTTTTCCAGGTTTGTTGAGCTATAATTGACATATAAAATTTTGTAAGTTTAAAGTGTAAAATGTGATGACTTAATAGGGCACATACATTGTGAAATAATTATCATAATAAAGTTAGTTGATGTATCCATCACCTCACATAATTATGTATGTATGTGTGGTAAAAAAAAAAAAATCAAAGACCTACTCTCTCAGCAACTTTCAAGTCTGTAATACAGAATTGTTAACAATAGTCACCATGCTGCATATTAAATCCCTAGTGGACCACAGTGGATCTATCCATTCCCCGACTGACAGACATCTTGGTTGCTTCCAGGTCTTGGCAATTATGAAGAAACTATCTATAAATATCCATGTGCAGATTTTTGTGTAGACACAAATTTTCAATTCATTTGAGTAAATACCAAGAAGCACAATTGCTGGACTATGTGGTAAGAGCATATTTAGTTTTCTAAGAAACCACCGTATTGTCTTCTAAAGTAGCAGCACCATTTTTTGCATCCTCTCTCTTTGGATGAGAGTTCCTATTGGTCCACATCCTCCCTACCATTTGGTGTTGTCAGTGTTTTGGATTTGGCCATTCTAATAGGTATGTCCTGGTATCTCATTGTTGTGTTCATTTATAATTCCCCAATGACACCTAATGAGGCGTGTGTTCAGATCTCTTGCCCATATTTAATCATTCAGGTCATGTTCTTACTATTGAATTTTAAGTGTTCTTTGTATATTTTTGAAAAGAGTCTTTTATAAGATATTTATTTTGCAAATATTTTCTACCAGTCTGTGCCTTGTCTTCTCCTTCTTTTGAAATAGGAAACCAGTTTTAAATTGTAATGGTGTACAGCTTATCAATTATTTCTTTCATGCATTGTGCCTTTGGTGTTGTATCTAAAGAGTTATCACAATACCAAAAGTCATCTAGATTTTCTCCAATGCTATCTTCCAGGGGCCTGCACTTTAAAGTATATTATCTATTTTGAGTTAATTTTGTGTTAATTGGTGAAGGATGTAAAGTCTGTGTCTAGGTGCCTTTTTTTTTTAATGTGGATGTCCAGCTGTAACGGCACTTTTTGTTGGATAGATTATCTTTGCTCCATTGTGCTATCTTTACTCCTTTGTCAAAGAGCAGTTGGCATATTTAAGTAGGTTTATCTCTTGGCTGTCTATTCTATTCCATTGATTTATTTGTCAATCATTTTACCTCTTAATTGTCTTGATTGATCTTGATTGATCTCACCATTGTCTTGATTGCTGTGTTCTATGATAAGTCTTAAAAGTTGGTTAGTGTCAGTAATCCAACTTTCTTTCTCTCTCCCATATTGTGCTGGCTATTGAGACTTTTGCTTGTTCACATAAATCTTTTGAACCACTTTCTTGATATCCACAGCTAATTTGCTGGAATTTTGATTGTGATTGCATTGACTCTACAGAGCAAGAACTGACTTGATAATATTGAGTCTTCCTATCCATGAATATGGAATATCATTGCATTGATTTAGTTATTTGATTTCATTCATTAGGGTTTTATGATTTCTATCATATAGATGTTGAATGTATTTTGTTAGATTTATACCTAAGTATTTAATTTTGGGGGGGTATTGGGAATGGTATTGTGTTTTAATTCAAATTCCACCTGTTTATGGCTGGTATATAGAAAAACAATTGACTTGTGTATATTAATTGGGTATCCTGCAACCGTGCTGTAATTGCTCATTAGTTCCAGGAGTGTTTTGTTGTGGTGGTTGTGGTTGTTGTTGTTGATTCTTTGAGATTATCTACATAGATGATCATCTTACCTACAAAAAAGAACACAGTTTTATTTCTTTTTTCCCCGTGTACAGTAATTACCTTTTCTTGTCTTACTGCATTAGCTAGGACTTACAGTATGATTTGAAAAGGACTGGTGAGAGGAAACATCCTTGCCTTGTTCCTAATCTTACTAGGATTTGCACAGCTGGGATAAAGCACACTTGGTCATAATACATAAATCTTTTATACATTGTTGGATTCTATTTAATATTTTGTTAAGGATTTTTGCATCTATTTCATGAAAAATATCAGTCTGCAGTTTTTTTTTTCTTGTAATATCTGTATCTGATTTTGGTACTAGGGTAGTGATGGCCTCATAGAACGAGTTAGCAAGTATTCTCTCTGCTTCTATCTTCTGGAAGAGATTATAGAGAATTGGTATAATTTCCTTTTCAAATGTTGGTAGACTTCACCTGTTAACCCATCTGGGCCTAGTGCTTTCTGTTCTGCAAGTTATGAAGTATTGATTCAATTTCCTTAAGATATAGGCCTATCCTGATTATCTGTTTCTTCTTGTGTGAGTTTTGGCAGATTGTGTCTTTCAAGGAATTGGTCCATTTCATCTGGGTTATCAGGTTTGTGAGCATAAAGCTGTTCATAGTATTGTTTTATTATGCTTTTGTTCTCCATGGGATCCATAATGATGTCCCCTTTTTCACTTCTAATATTAGCAACTTGTGTTTTTCCTTTTTTTTTTTTTTTGCTTGGTTAGCTTGGCCAGAGGATTCTCAATTTTATTGTTATTTTTAAGAAACAATTTTGGTTTTGTTGATGTTTTTTTCTTTGATTTCCACCATTTGCTTCTATTGGTTTCTGCTCTAATTTCTATTATTTTCTTCCACTTATTTCATACTGAATTTGCCCTTTTTTTTTGTTTGTTTTCTTTTCTTTTCTTTTCTTTTTTTTTTTTGAGAGAGAGCGAGAGAGCATGAGAATGAGTGGGAAAGGGCAGAGGTAGAGGAAGAGGGAATCTTAAGCAGGCCCAACCACCTGAATGGAGTCCCTCAGGGGCTCAATCTCACGGCCATGAGATCATGACCTGAGCCAAAATCAAGAGTCAGGCACTTAACCAAGTGAGCCGCCCAGGTGCCCCAGCTGCTCCTCTTTCTCTAGTTCCCTAGGGTGGAAGCTTAGGTAATTGATTTTAGATTTTTCTTTGCTTCTAATCTATGCTATAAATGCTTTATAATCCCCTCTAAGCATTGCTTTTATTGCATTCCAGTAATTTTGATAAGTTGTATTTTCATTTGCATTTAGTTCAAAATATTATTGAATATTTCTTCAAATTTCTTCTTTGACCCATGTGTTATTTAGAAGCGTGTTGGTTTTAGGGGATCTTCCGGTTATCTTTCTATTACCTATTTCTAGTTTAATTCCAGTGTGCCCTGAATGCAGAAATTGTCCTATGTCTTTTCTTTTAATGTTGTTAAGGTGTGGTTTATGGCACAGAATATGTTCCATATTGGTGAATGTCCCATGCGAGCTTGAGAAGAATGTGTATTTTACTGGGTTGAGTGAAGTAGTCTATGAATGTCATTATAATCCAATTTATTGGTGATGTTATTGAGTTCAATGATGTCCTTACTGAGTTTCTGCCTGCTGGATCTGTCCATTTCTGAGAGATGGGTATTAAAGCCTCCAACTATAATAGTGAATCATCTATTTCTCCTTGTAATTTTATCAGTTTTTGCCTCACATTATTTTGATGCTCTGGTATTAGGCACATTAAGGATTGTTATGTCTTCTCAGAGAATGAACATCTTTATCATTATGTAATGACCCTCTTTATCCCTGATAAGTTTTCTTGCTGTGTTATCTGCTCGGTCTGGGATTAATATTGCTACTCCTACTTTCTTTTTATTTGTGTAGCATGTAAAATTTTTCCTTATCCATCTATTTTTAATCTATATGTATCTTTAAAAGTGGGTTTCTTGTAAACAACACATAGTTAGATCTTGGTTTTCAGTCCACCCTGACAATCTCTGTCTCTTAATTGGTGCATGTAGTCCTCTGATATTGAAAATGATTATCAATATGCTTGGATTAATATCTAACATATCTGCTATTGCTTTCTATCTGTGGCTCTTATTATTTGCTGTTGTTTTTTCACCCTTTTTCTGCCTTTTATGATTTGAATTGAGTATTTTATATGGTTCCATGTTCCTTCCATTCTTATATATCAATTATACTTGTTATTTACTTTTTATAAGCAGTTGCTATAGAGATTGCAATATGCATTTACAACCAACCCAAATCCACTTTCAAATATCTCTATACCACTTCATGGATATTTCAAGTACCTTATAAAAACAAAATATTGCTGATTCCTCCCTCTTCCATTCCTTTTTATCATTGTGGTTATTTATTTCACTTATACACAAGCATAGGTGCATATATATAATAGAATACATTATTGCTCTATTTTTTTTTTTCAACGTTTATTTATTTTTGGGACAGAGAGAGACAGAGCATGAACGGGGGAGGGGCAGAGAGAGAGGGAGACACAGAATCGGAAACAGGCTCCAGGCTCTGAGCCATCAGCCCAGAGCCCGATGCGGGGCTCGAACTCACGGACCGCGAGATCGTGACCTGGCTGAAGTCGGACGCTTAACCGACTGCGCCACCCAGGCGCCCCCATTATTGCTCTATTATTATTTTGAACAAACTGTTATCTGTTAGATTCATAAAAATAAGAAAGACAAAAGCTTTTATCTTATTTTCACTTGTTCCTTCTCTGATGCACTTCCTTTATATAGATCTGAATTTCTAACCTACATAATTTTCCTCTCTCTGAAGAACTTAGTTTAATATTCTTACAAGGCAGTCTACTGGAAATAAATTCCTTTAATCTGTATTTGTCTAAAAATGTTTTTATATCCCCTTCAGTTTGGAAAAATAATTTCACAGGGTACAGAATTCTAGATTGGTGTGGTTTTTTTTCTCTCAGCACCATAAATATTTCACTTCTTAATTCTATATGTCTGAGGAAATATCAGAAATAATTCTTACCTTTGTTCTTGTGTAGATAAGTTATTTTCTTTTTTCTGGCTTCTTTAAGATTTTTTTTGGTCTCTGATTTTCTGAGGTTTGTATTTTATATGGTTACATGCATTTTATATGATGTTCTCTGAGCTATTTGATGTTTTCTGAGCTTTCTGAATCTGGTTTGGTTTCCAACATTAATTTGGGGTAAATTTTCATTCATTATTGTTTTAAATATTGCTTTCATTCACTTCTCACTTTCTTCCTATTTTGATATTTCCAGTACATGTATGTTATGCCTTGTCGAGTTGTCTCACAGCTACTGGATGTTGTTGTTGTTTTTTGTTTGTTTGTTTTTTTAGTGTTGTTTCTTTTTTCTACTTGTTTTTCAGTTCTAAAGGTTTTGACTGAGATACCCTCAAGCTTACAAATTCTTTCCCAGCCATATCACGTGTCCTGGTGAGCCCATCTAAAGCATTCTTCATTTCTATTACACTGTTTTTGATCACTAGCATTTATTTTTTTATTCTTTCTTAGAATTTCCATCTGATGGCTTCCTTTATCCATATGTTCTTACATGTTGTCTACTTTTCCTATTAAAGCCTTTAGCATATTAATCACTGCTTTTCATATTCTTGGTCTTATAAGTACAACATTCCTCCCATATCTGACTCTGGTTCTGATGCTTTTTCAGTCTCTTCAAACTGTGCTTTTCCTTTTTAGCATGCCTTGTAATTTTTTATTGAAATGAGGACATGATGTGCTGGGTAGAAGGAACTGTAGCAAATAGGTTTTGAATAATGCACTGGTGATGTGAGGGAGTAAGGGAAGCATCCCACAGTCCTATGATTAATCTCAGTCTTTTGGAGAAGCTGTGCCCCTGGACTATGAACTTCATCACCACTTCTCAGTCTCCCCCTCATAAGGTGAAACGAGGTATTCAGAAGGGCAAGAGTCAGACATTTCCCTTCTCACCGTGGAAGGCTACAGCCTGCTGAGGTTGAGTATTTTCTTACCCTCAGTTTGGTGAAGTCTGAAAATACCTCAGTGGATGAGGCTCTGGTAAAATAGTTTCCCCTGAGGGCAGGTCTTGTTTTAAGAAGAATAAAATGCCCTGGAGTATTTCAAAATGATTATTTTTCCTTCCCCCTTGAGAAGGACAAGGGAATTTTTCTCTGGTATTTACTTCGAGAACCATAGAGATTCTAAAGGTAAAACTCACCGAACGGTGGGCTCCCCCCACCCCCATCACTGGGAATCCTTGGAGTTTTTAACTCTCACACTTGTCTGCACTCAGCGCCCAGCAATTTGTCAAGCACAGTTCAGATTCTTCTGCCCCAGCACTGCTTCCCCCGAGGTGTCTGCTGACAAGAGTTGTGAGTCCTGTAACCACCTGTTTGTCTCTCTGATTTGGGGGGCAGTAGGTTGCTTTGTAATCCACTTCTATAGCATATCTGAGAAGGTTTGCTGATTTTTCAGTCTTTTTCAGCCTTTTATTCATTGTCAGTGCAGAATAGTGACTTCTAAGCTCTTTGCATGCTGGATCTGAAACTGAAAGTCCTTTTCTCTTCTCTTTCATATTTTTATTAAACTTCTAAGTACCACATAGTTTATATGGATTATGTGTTTTCTGATATTGATATCTACATTGTTTATATATATATATTAACAACTAGATGTTAAGCTTTCTTTGTTGAGGAAATACATCTTATATAGTCTTAATTCCACTTTGCCCACAATGCTGAGTACAGTTCAACAGGTGTCCAATAAATGATCAACAATTGATTGAAGTTTATTAATCATTCCTAATCTCTGAGCACTCCTTTGGTGTAGCCTTGTAACCCTCTACACAATTGTAAGTGTCTGTGGAATATCCTTGATTGTGAAAAATGTACAATAAAAAATATCTACTAGATATTAGTAATGCATCTAAATATGCATTTTATTAATGCAAACAGCATTAAAAACAGTATGTGCATTTGTAAGATCTAAGATTTATTTTGTGCACATGTAGAAAATGCTTTTGAACAAATCGATTATAGGTGGACTCCTTGAAAATTCTTGATAGCACCTAAGTACCTCCCTTCCTTCCCACCGCTCACCTGAGACCAGTGTAGCCCAAATCTTGGCTTTGTCACTTACTAGTGATGGGATCAGTAGGTGTTCAGGGGAAGTAACTGGCAATTAATTTACCTTCTCCGAGGCTCAGACTTTTCATACGTGAAACTGTGATTACACTTCCCTGTGGGGTGCTCATGAAAATTAAATGAGAGGGCACAGAGAGTAGCTAATACAATGCCCGGAAGACAGCAGGTGCTCTGAAAATATTCTGTTCCCACTTCTCTCATACATTCCACTTCAAATTCACTTTCAAGAAAATACGTTGTCTCTCTAAATGGATGTACAGGTTCTCTGTTGCCAGAAAACAGAAGCTCTGTAATTCAATCTAATTCCCCTCTCAGTTTTAACTGCTAATAAACTCCAAGCCAAATCTAAGGTCCCAGGGTTTTAATCCACCAACTCTTATTTCCGCAAGATTTGACTTTCTTCTTCACCTTTTATATGGAAGAGGATCAATTTTCAATTAAATAATCTCAATCATCTCAAAACGTTAAATACAAAAATGCACATATCAATGTAGGTACAAGTCATATATAATGGGAAAAGCACTGAGATTTACTCGCAGCTCTAACACTCATAGCTTATATGTTTAGGCATGTAATTCAATATTAATAGGTGTTAGTAAAATTAAATGATTTGTGAGACCATTTTAAATTATAATTTGCAATTATTCTGATCTTTACATAGGGACACATTCAGAAGAGACATTATGCTCTATATAATTTTGTTACTGTGTCAAATTTTGAAGACAGAAACTTAAGGTACATCTCAAGAAAATGTCTACTAGTATTTCTCTCTTGAGCATGCTTTTAAGGAGCTGAAAGTAGGATAGAAAAGACATTTAAATCCCTACAACTAACAGAACTTGATATTTTGGTGAAGAAAAACCATTCTTAAAAGTCCCTCAAGATGATCTGAACTTCCATCTGGTGTACCTACTATCTACGTTTTTGCAGAAACACATGGAAGGAACCTTGGATTAAGAGCCGAACAAGAAAGTACACTAGGTAAGCAGTTGTAGTTAAAACAAAAAAAAAAGCTCTGTAAGACTAAGGTATTATTTTTATAAGGTCCCTAAATACATTGCCAAGCATTTTTATATACTCACATAACCTAGTATTTTAAAACCTAAACTATTTCAATCTTAAATTGTAATACTTTTTATTTGCTGAAAATAAATAATTGTTTTATAAAAATGATAGTAAAATGAAGCCATCTCAGCATTAACTATGTTTCTAATAGTAGTGATAAATTCACGCCAATTTATCCATTCTATGTTAATGTATATTTTCATGTATTGACATAATTCACTTAGACACTAATTATCCCATCTTATTAATATATATTTGCTTGACTTCATGTTGGGTCCTTTGTCATTTTCCTTTGTTATTGCTGTTGCTAATTATGCAGACAAAAATGAAGTAAACTTATCAGGGTAAAAATGCATTTATTTATTCAATTCCCTATGTCAGCTCTCCAAACTTACTAAGGAAAGCCGCATTTCCAAGTATTGCACCTTAAGCCAAAGATTTTTATTTGTTTATAACCTTTGAAGTGCCTTCTCTGACCCAGTGTAATGCTAAGTATACTCACATGTAGTCCTGTAAACAGACCATCCATCTAATCATCTGGCTCTCGTGACCCTTTCTAGTGTAGTTTTCTGGCTAGAGAGGCAAGGTTATCCATCCATGCCTACAATACACTTTCTTTTACGAGAACCCATTTATTCATGGTGTATTTGCAGGGATTGAAATATGTAAACAACTGAAAGTCCTCATAAATACTTAAGGACAGTGGCTTTGCTAACATGCCACCCTTGACTACATAACTTTATCCCTTTTCAATCATGATACATCATATTTCCTCAAAATGACCTCTAATACCCTGAAAATAGGCTTGGCAGGAATGAAACACAGAAAATACAGACAACACATTATGCTTTACCAGCATAGGCTAATTTCAAATCTCACTTTCTTAGATTAAAAAAAAAAATGATAGATTAAAAAAATATTTTAAAAGAATGTTTCTTTTTCTCAGATATGTATTATGCTAATAATATTTCAAGACACGTGAAATGTTCCAAATATAAATGAAATGCTGGCAATGTTAAAATATGTAAATTAAGGGAAAGAAAACCCAGGGTTAATTCATAATCCACCACAAAATAATGTTTGCAAGGGTTCCATATGCTGCTTCTTATGGTAAATGTCTTCCTTTCACATGTGCTAACATCCTGTATTCACTGCAGGATATCAGATGCAGGAAGTGAACTGTATCCATTTTCTTCATCATTTGATGTTTGGAAGTTAGGAAAAGTACATGGAAACACGGGCTTAGACTGCCGGAAACTCAGCGCTACCCTGACCTGGGCATTAAGTGGCTTTATAACCTTAATGAGTCACTTCACTTTTCTGTACGATTATAGTTCACCCAACGTGCTGTGTTTGTAAAATATAAGCATTGCTTGAGGAAAGTAAAGGACGAACTGGATAGTTTCTTCCAGATAAGGAAGAGAAGCTCTAGAGAAAAATTACTTCAGTTACATAATTTTTTGGATTGCCAGAGGCCCTCAGCAGCGAGGGGAGACAACCCTGAAAAGATCCTTCAGCAGAATTCTCAGCACAGATGGCAAACCACAAGAATCCAGCCTGACATGGGCCTTGCATGAGAACTTCAGAGTTGAGTGTTTCCCTCAAGCTGACTTTCCCAAACTCAAATGTGTGACTGAATCGTCTTTGGTTTTGTTTTTTTTTTTTAAACAAAATCAGAGAAGTTTAGAAACTGGAGGTTATCAACAAGTTATAGAAAAGTGGGTTGTGAGAAGGGTGAACAACTTGTCTGAATTTGCTCAGTTTGCTCAGGGACTTTCCTGGTCTTTCTTTCTTTCTTTCTTTCTTTCTTTCTTTCTTTCTTTCTTTTACTGAAGTCTCTACATTTCAGGAAACCTGACCTCCTGTTGCTTTTGTATTTTACTATGTCACCCAGAGAAGTAAGGACCTAGATCATTTAACTTAGTGTTAATTTATGAACCTCCAGTTCTGTATGTGTGATGATCACATGGCTCCTACCAGGCTCAATAACTCATCTTCTGCCATTAATGACACACCCCCATGTGCACATCACAACAGTGTCTGTGCCTTCCTAGCTGGGCATGAATATACAAAATACCCGGAGGTCTCAATTGAGAAGGAATCTAGCACATTGGCTGGATTTACTGGACCTAATTTTCAGGGTCGGGTAATAATGGAGTTAGAAATAATGGAGTTACACTGGAGAGGTAATATTCATTATTTTAACTTCTGAAGCCTGTTCTGGCCCATTTTGAAATTACAAGACATTATATCCGAGAACAGAACAAAACAGGTGGCCCCGCAGAAGATGAGATGGGGAAATGAAGGTATCGTTGTCAGTTTCTACCACTATGAGTTTAAGTCTTTGTTCAGTGGCTCTCATATCTTGCTTGAGCACAGCAAACTGAAGGGATTGCCAACAACTGTCCTAGGAGAGGGGGAGAGCCAGGAGAGGTCGGTTGAGTGACAGCACCCCAAAATATCCAGGTCATCCGCTCATCCCTGGAAACTATAAATCTTACCTTATGTGGCAAAAGGGTCTTTGCAGATGTGAATAAATTAAGACTTGTGAGATGGAGAGATTATCCTGGATTATCCAGGAGGGCCTTAAATGCAATGCAAATGTCTTTATTAGAGAGAGGCAGTGTGAGATTTGACACAGAGGCAGGAGATGTAACTTTGAAAATGGAGAAAGGCACCGAGGCGGGAATGCAGCTCTAGAAAAGTGGAAAAGGCACAGAACGAGCATCTCCCCCTGGAACATCCCAGGGAGCACTTTAATTTGAGCCTAGGGAAACTGATTTCAGATTTTTGTCATCCAGACCCATAGGACAATATATGTGTGTTGTCTTAAGCAACCACATTTGTGGTAATTTCTCACAAAAACAATAGAAAATAAATACAGAACATGCAATTAAAGTAGCTTACACTATGGGGCACCTGGGTGGCTCAGTCAGTGGGGCATCCGACTTTGGCTCAGGTCATGATCTCACAGTTGGTGGGTTCAAGCCCTGCGTCTGGCTCTGTGCTGACAGCTCAGAGCCTGGAGCCTGCTTCGGATTCTGTGTCTCCCTCTCTCTCTCTGCCCCTCCCCTGCTCGTGCTCTGTCTCTCTGTCTCTCAAAAATAAACATTAAAAAAAAATGAAAAAAAAAAGCTTACACTATGACAGTGCTAACAAGAAAGTAAAGGAAAAGGGCCCGGTTTTCAGACTGACTATTAACATCCCCAAATCTGCTTTCTGACAATGTTAGAATGATACTGAATACAATAGTAAAGTGAATAAATCTACTTCCAGTTGATCTCTCTGGACAATGAAATTAACAACAGAAATGTAACAGCCCTTGCCACAAAAATACTGGCAGTTAGATTTTAGTTGAAAACACCTTCAATGCCCAGACCATGAAAATAAATGAGTCAAAGACATGCATGCTATAGAAAAAAAAAAAAAAAAAAAAAAAAAAAAAAAAAAATATATATATATATATATATATATATATATATATATATATGTCTTGAAATAAGTAATTTTGCAGAAAATAATGAAAGACCAGGAAAATCCATCTGGGTCCTCATAAATTCTGGGTGAATCCTTTGCAAAAACAGATAAGCACTCAGCAGAGCTCTTTTTCACTAAAATGCTCACCACCAACAAAGCACACACACAAAATATGAACAATCACAAAGAAACCAACATCACGGCAATAGAGTTCTCTTCATTAGCAGTGCTATACTATCACGGCTGGAACTCTTGCCCTTTTCCAGGAGGTTTGTAATCTTTTGACAGATCAAAGACAAACATGAGGAAGGATTAAAGTAAACTTGGGCTATATGTGTATTAAGGAAACAAACAGGTTTTGAATAAGAAATTTAGGAAAAGGTCCTCCATATGGCAGGCCAATAATTGATGAAGGACACATTTCATCTAGTGCCTTTACGTACTAATAAAAATACTACAACTCAAATATCTATGGTAATGCAGGATTAAGAAAGAAAGAAAAAAACCTACATCAAGACCTTATCATGAAACTGAAGAATATCAAAAATAAGGAGAAAATCTGGAAAGCTCCCAAGAAAACAGATTACCTTTAAAAAGTGACAGTACACAACTGTCCTTTCAACAGTTGTGCTATAGATTAAAGACAGTGTATTGATCTTCACTGTTGGGTAAGGTAGTGGCCAACCAAGAATTGTATACCCAGAAATACTGGTTTAAAGAATGAAACAAATATAATTTCCAAAAAAGAAAAACAAAAAGGTTACTACCAATAGACTCTCACTAACAGAAATTCTCACAGATACAGATCAAGAAGATGGCCAGTCAGACCACATTAAGAGTAAGAAGCCAAGAGAATCTGAAGTAATGTCCCATAAAAACTAATGACCTAGTGTTACTTTAAAGGCAACAAGAAAAATTTAAAATACATGAAAGTAATAGCATCAAACATGAGGAGAAGTTAATGGATTCATTGTGTAACAAGGTCCTGGTTATTGTTCAGTTTAGACTCTGATAGTTTAAAGTTATGTGTGGAATTTTAGGATAACAATTAAATAAAGACAAAGGGTGTTAAGCTTCCAAACTAGTCATGAAAAGAATGGAACAAGAATAATCAGTCTAAAGAAAGTAAAAGGAGAGAAAAAGAATAATTGCATACTTTGGAAAAAGAAAAAGGTACACACATGATGGAATATAGAGTAAAATCTCGTATTGGACTCTAAATAAAGCAGTAATGACATTAATATGAGCAGACTCGATGCTAAAAGACAAAGACTGACTAGATTTTTTAAACCCAACGATATGCTTTTGTGAGGGATACATCTAAAACTTAAGAAAAAAGGAAGGTGAAAAAAAAAAGGACAGAAAAATATATGCCAGACAAATTTCTACCAAAAGATATTAGTGCTTCAATTGATATATTATTACCAGATAAAAAAGATTTTAAAAAGAAAGAAGCATTCCTATACATATTCACTGAATAATAAGATTAATTCACCAGGAAGAGAAAAAAATTATAAATATATTGTTACTCAATAATGTTGCCAAAAGGTATACATATGAAAAATTGACAGAAGTAAAGGATAAAGACAAATCCATGTTCATAATGAATGACAGAATTTAATACACTTGTCAGTAATGGGTAGGCTAAGGTGAAAAAAAAAAAAAAAACAACAACTCAGTAAGGATATAGAAAATCTGGAAAACACAATCACCAAGCTTGATTCAATGTAATTTATCCCTACTGAGACAGTACTTTTTAAATGAAAAACAACAACAACAACAACAACAACAACAACAACAACAAAACAGGGCTAGAGCTATATGGGGAAAGATATTTGCTACACATAAAATCAATAAGGAATTAATATCCACATTATTTAAAGAACTTCTCCAAATAAGTTTTGAAAAGAAAGGATGATATAACAGAAAAATACACAAAAGACTTGAACCGTTCGTTTCCTTACAAAAGTGACGTTGCAAAGGAGTCTGCACAGAAACTCTTCTGGTACCTCCTTTGGGCATTGTTTCTGTTGGCACAGACTCCAAGCCAGGTTCTCTGACCATCCTGGAGATGCCATGAATCTAATGTTCTTCAGTAAATTTCTTTTCTGCTTAAGCTTGCCAAAATAGGCATTTATTCCATTTGCCTGTTTGAACGCGATCTCTGAATGGCACAGATGCCAATGCGTGGCCTGGACAGCCAAGTCGCCTGGGTACTGACGAGTCTCTGTAAACCTTTTAAGGTGAAGGCTTTACCCAGCCACCTTGAGCTGATACCCACCTTCCATCATCTTATCAAGTGCCAGCAGGTACTTGTTCTGTCATTCTGATCTTTCTTCTCATTGGACTGTCCCCTGGTCCCTCTTCATAACATTGGTGTTCTGGTTTCTCCAGTTATGCCAAGAGACTCAGAGTTGAGTATCTCTACAAGTCACTTTGTAGCAGAATTACCACTGATAAAGGAAAGATTATGTTTTCTAGATCTCACTGACCTTCCTGGTAGCCAGAGAGGCATCAAAATGTAGGAAAAGCCATCACCAAGACCTATCAAACAGGGGCGTTTCCAGATTAGAAAACATGGAACAAACCACATCTTTCTCACTGAATTATATTTCCTGAAGGAGAAAAATCATGAGAACCATCCTTTTTCTCTAGCCTCTTTTTTCCCGTAACTCATTCTGCCGTGTTACAAATTTAACCTCTTGCCCCAAAATCCATGTTCCCCAGGAATACCAGCATTGCCTGTAATGCTAGAATGGCTTGCTAATGAGTTCCATTCTCTACACTATGGTTTTGCCTATTTTGTTCAACCCAGAAAGCCTACAGTCTTGCCTACAAATAAAGCTCACTGACTGTTGATTCTACTGTTCTTTAAAAAGCGTGACATGACGATTTGAACATCATAGTTAATTGAGCAGACGGTAAGCAGGCCCTCATTACAGAGGGAGGTAGACAGAACTAAGTACACATACTCCAGACTTCTCACTCAGTGACATCTTCCCACCCTCAGAGGTAGGGGGCAAATGCGTCTGAAACCACAGAGTGCAGTTCAGCCTCCGCTGCTCATCGTCCAAGTGTGTGAACCCTGTCCCGATTCCTGCAGAGGTACCATAATCGCTGTCACCTAGTTCAAATCACAGGCTACGCATTAACTCTGTATTATATACACGGCTTATCCATTCTGGGAGCTTCGAAGTTAAGCTAGATGTCATTCCTGTGTAATCCCTATTTTATACTCAGGAAGTTCTCTGGTCAACGTAGTCCTGCTGGACAAAAACAGGCTATTAGTACACCTCTGGTCCTGAGTCCAGTGAATGAGCAGCAATCTTGTTTTCTCAGTCCACTTTCCTTCCAAATATAGATGCTGGTGAGCAGAAGTAAGAAAATGTGACTTCACAGATACATGGTGATTTTGACCCAGCCTGAGAGGGACAGCAGGTACTGACAGAGACTTAAGTTAACCATATTTTGTCAAGTTAGCCCTCAAAACTGCACCCTTTGTCTGAGGCACAAATCTTTCCCAAATTTGAACCTGAACTTCCGCTCAGGTGGGTTTCAGGGGACCATTTGGGATTCCACCTCTAATTAATGTTTGCATATGGTTTTTCTCATCACAGTGGCACTCCCACCAAGAAGACCTCTGCTGCCATAGGGACAGACCTTTGGATTCTGCCCAGCACAGTCACTAGTAAAACCTTCAGCTTACTAAATTTTCCCTGTGTTTTTAGATTCAGAAAATGTTGTGATCAAAAGAATGGAAATATTCTACCATTACCATCTGGTTCCTCTCCCTGTTTTTTATTGTGATTGTTGTTTGCGTTGTTTTGTATTTCTATTGTTACTATTTTCCTCCCCACCGCCCCCCATTTACGTCAAGGTGAAGCTGAACTCTATAGCTCCCTTATATGTATTAACGACATTTTAACCTTTTAGATTTCTACTAGCTAATCTTTATGCCTTTCATTCCTTCTTCAAATAGATCCCCTTCCGAATTTTACTTCTGACCAATCCTCTCAATTCAATATGCCTCAGTCTCTGAAAGTGTCTTTCTGTGCTTTATTGTATCTCCATAAAATGGGTATATTGTGATCTTTTTCCTTTGCATGCCCCTGCTTTGTTTCTTTTGTCACAATACGACTTTGCTGTATTATATTAGCTCAGTGCTAATAGAAAATGAGATATTTTATTGTCGTGATCCTTTTATTAAACTACATAAAAGAGCAGTTCTCCGATTCATTCTTCCAAAGTACAGGATACTCTTTTTTTTTTTTTTTTTTTTTTTTAAATATTCAACTTTAAATTTTTTTTTTCAACGTTTATTTATTTTTGGGACAGAGAGAGACAGAGCATGAACGGGGGGAGGATCAGAGAGAGAGGGAGACACAGAATCGGAAACAGGCTCCAGGCTCTGAGCCATCAGCCCAGAGCCTGACGCGGGGCTCGAACTCACGGACCGCGAGATCGTGACCTGGCTGAAGTCAGACGCTTAACCGACTGTGCCACCCAGGCGCCCCCAGGATACTCTTAACAAGCCCCATGCCTTTCACTGGGAAACAAGGCTTAAAATTCTGTAGATTTGACCCAGTCCTCCTTGTCTCTAATTGCGCCACGTTCCTTCCACTGCTTTCTCACATAGTTTTCATTGCTGTGTCAGAATCAATCCAAGCTGTCTTGCTATTTGGGGGCTGAAATACAGTTCAGACTTAGGGATGTTCTCTGGGTAGGAATAAGAATATCCTGCAAGGTTGAACACTTTGACTTTCTGTAATTACCATTGTACGGTTTTTGCATACATGTTGGAGTCTTCAAGACCCAAATAAATAGCAGGGTTTTGTTTTGTTTTGTTTTTTCCTGGCCAGGATCTGAACAAATTATGAAGTAAAAGAAGTTGAAGTTGTGGTTGAAAGAATAAACAACTCTATTTCCAAAAATCTAAAACCTCATGGATTGCAAGGCATTTTGCAATTTCAGGAACAATAAAAGCGAGAAGTACGTCAGAGTTGATGTGCCAGCATCTGCGTTCCTGATAAGGGATAGGCTGTAGAGTGTGATCTCTGTCTTTGAGAAGGTGTTCCTACTCCCAATGAATTACAGACTCAGACTCCTGTGGCTTCACAGGCAAGGCTGGCTGGGAGCACCTCCCCCAGAGACAGAAGGGTTGGTACAGCCCAGCAAGGCTGTCTCCCCCAGAGACAGAAGGGTTGGTACAGCCCAGGTAAGACTGTCTGAATTAAGAAGCAGAAAACGTCGGTGCCTTACAGGCAATCCACTCCTTAGAGCACAATGCACGAGGAGAAGGGTGGGTTATGCAAACCCATTTTCTCCTTCTCCTCTCAGCAATGTATCTCATCCCCGCCCCTCCTCCCCCGGCCCCAGGCAAAGAATGATTGAAGTGCAGAGAAGCCAGGAATGTTGCAGAAAGGGTTGCTCCTTCCAAATGGAAGAAAAAAAATCGGGATGCCCTCGTCTTCCCACTACTCTCCTCCCCTGCAAACAAAGAAAAAAAAGAAAGAAAGCAAAAGAAAAAAAGACAAAGAAGTGCTGTAAATTTTAATATAAACAGCCCCCAAAGAATCTCAGCTAGAGGCTTACAAAAACCAAACACGGCTCTAAAAGAAATCTTGAGGTTGCAGTGAGCTAGACTGTTCTTGAGGGGAATCACTCCAGCTCCCCACTGAAATGTGTGAAAGGCACTTAGTTAGTCTTTTCCCAGCCAAAGGGGCAGGAATCACAACCCCTTCCCTGATTATTATGCTCTCGCCACACCACATTCTTGGACTCCGGTTCTTTACATAAACTTTCATTTCCAGACAATCACACGACATTTCACAATACTATTACATTTGTCTCATAGAGGACTACCACAATTTTACAGGCGGAGTAACAAAATATAAGTTACTATACGAGTCCACAAAAAGAAGCATGAGTGATTCGGTTACAGAAACCACAGGGAGAGCCAAACATTTCATGCAAAATTCCTCCATAGTTTGCATATCTTTCTACATTTCCATTTTCTCTTGAAAAAAAAAAAAAAAAACCTCTATTTTATAACCTTTCAACTGACTAAAACTACAGTGTTTGGTACATGTCGTTTGGATTTCACAATAAATAGCATCTCCTATAGGCGACATCAGAAACTCCAGTATATCACAGACACTTTTTAGCATTTTGGGTTTGTTTCCCTGTTTTAGTGTAATCACAGACATACAGCTTCTTGGACACCCTCATCTGTTCCAACTGGTTATAATTTTTATCTTTCTGATGCTCAAATTTTAACAGCTTGTCCACTAACAGGTTGCTTTTTCTGATGGCCTTTTTGCCCTTTTCTACACAACACTAAACATCTCTGAAAATATCTTTGCTTTCTTGCAATAGGATATTTCAGGTCCCTATTTATTTATTTTGCCTCAAGATACGGCATTGTTTTCTCTCCCTGGGATTTCAGTTGCCTTAGTAAATGATCTTAGCGCTCAAAAACTGGGGGTCAAGAGTGGCATGAAAATAATTTCCACTGGGTACTTGCGGTAGACAGAGTAACTCCAAAAAATGATGGGGGGAAATATTTCCTTTAGGTTATGAGTTTATATTGATATTTTCAAACTACCTCTATCTTCAATTTGCTTTTCTATTTAACTTGCTGTAATATAAAAGCTTGATAATCCAATTTTTCTTGTGGTTTTTTTTTCTCCCTCCTCTTTTTCCCCTTTGTCCACTATTCTTAACATACTGGGTCACACCAAGCCTCCTTCCCATTAAGAAGTATACATCTTCCCATCTTCCTCATTGACTCTCAGCCAATGCATCCTGGAGTTGACTCCACAGTGCAAAGGTCAAGTTGATTCTGTCTGGAAATGACAGCCTACCCCAGATAATTTGAAAGCAAATTACTAACTATTCACTTAATAAAAGCGAGGACGCATGGAGCATAGTACAATACCAGCCCTCAAACTTCTCTCCTTAAAGCTCTCCTGTCTTTCCCTTCCTTTTCTTCTTTTATTACTTTGTCATTGGCATTTTGGTTATTGATGCTAGTGCACTGACAATTCCCCATTTATCTTTTATTTAGGTATCTGCCATTTCCATTACAAATAATTTCAGGTGTTTTTGGACATAACACCAGAAGTTTGCTTTCTCTGTGTGTATAAGGAAAAAGAATTCAGAATGTTATAGAAGTGGAAAATTATAGTGTAAACATATATGATTTTTTACCGGGTTGAAACATTCCAAATCTGGGGTTACTGTACACATGCTGCAGAAATAAAGCAGCATCATTTCAGAAAAGTTAAAACTGCTGAAATAGAACTAATTTACCAGGAAAGGTGTCCACACATTCCGAATCACAGCATCAGATAAAGAAGTGTGATGCTCTCCGTTAAGTAAACACGGATATCTCTGAGAGCTAATGATTTTTGCACCAAGAAACTTGAATATACCCGGAAGAAACACAGCCCCTCAAGGTCAGAATATATTACTGTAAGAGAAGCAATTTGGCACTTACACTTCAAAACAGAGCTACATGAGCCCAAGCATGCCCTCGATGTGGAAATGGGTCCAAGTTATGAGTTGGGGCTGAAAGGAAGTGTTTTGTGTCAAGTATGTTTGCTCGCATGTGCTTATCCACAGTACAAAGTTGATTGGCTCCTGCGATCTCTCTTCTCTGCAACACCTACAGCCCTTCGTTTTGGGGGAGGGAATGCCCTCCTTCATTCAGCAAAACCGCTGCTTCTAACAAGGTGAGTAGGTGGGAAGACTACATATTCTTCAGGAGGTGCTCTAAACCTCTAAGCCTTAATACTTTGAGTAAAAGGTCATGTACTAGGGACTTCAGACTTGGAGAAACCTGTTTGCTGCATATATAGGCATGTATCCATCCTGTCTGTATTTCAGACTGGTCTCTCTGCTTAAGCAGGGTTATGTATCAGGCAAAAATTGGGTACAATCTAAATGACCTATGACTGACTGCTTTCTCTCTGTGTTTCGGGTTTGTTCCTCTTTTCCTGAAGAAACCAAGGAAGTTTGAAGATGGGAAAACAGAAGAATATGAACCCTCCTACTTAGTTGAATGCAATTAGGTGAAAAGGTCCTATGATGCTTTTCAAAATTATAGTGCACATATTTGACGATGCTCACTTTCTAGGTCCTGGGGATACACTGCTAAACCAAACAAGTGAACCTCGCTTGCCTTGTGAAAATTACATTCTATAATGGCAGTTAGGGTTCAGGAATTCCTAGTTTTATCGAAGGAGGGGTGGGGCTTTTTCCCATGATTTTTTTTTTCCTATTTGCCAGCCTGTTTCAGAAAGGAGACAAGGTAGAAATATTGTCATTTTGCTGTCTTTCATAAGGCACTCGGGTTAGTTTTGTTTTGTTTGGGTGCAGTGCCGTGCTGGATGCATTACAAAGCAGCCCAGGTAGATAGGGCTATATTAGCAGACAGCATCCACTGCACATCCTAGGTATCCACTTATGCTCACTGCCTTACTGAACCCAACCACCGACAACACATACAGACACACCTCCACATACATGCCCACAATATTTAGGGCAAATAACGGGAATTTAATGTAAATGTGTGGACTTGATAAAATTAGTATACGGTCTCTTGACTAAATTTTTGTATCACCTACAACCTTTTCCCGTAATTTCTAATGTCTATCCATGCTGTCAAATCATAGAAAAGACTTACTGCCAGGCTTTTTATTAATAGAGTATCAGTCCTCATGGTCTCTGGTCTCCCTTGTCTAATGCAAAAATAAATAAACAAAATAAAAAAGAGATCTTATATTTTTGCTCTCAGCATTCCTCTAACTCATCATCATTTCTAAAATTGCTCTGAGACCTGTTTTCTGGGCAGAGAAGCCAGCAGCTCACTGTGAATAACACAGCAACTGTCATTCATCGTATTCTCAGAGGCTAACTACACACACCCCTTCTTTATCAGAACAGTAGTCCTTTCTACTGGGCCTTCCTTACGGTCCTTGTCCATTTCTGCCCGGATTGTTGTTGACAGCAGTATGTGCCCTGCTTCTGCCCATGCCCGACTTTAACACACCCAAGGTTTGAATTCCCAAGCGGTACAAGCACAAGCCTGTATTTCTTTTCTAATTGCCTTTCATTCGGTAAAGTGTGGAATAGGTAAGACCATCGTCGCTCATAAAGAATATCTAGGACTCCTACTGAGATAAAACATTTCTGATAAGAACATATTTTGCATTGTCTCCACTTAGACCATGAATTAATACCGAATACGCTCTGTGTTACTAAAGTAATTGATTTACAAAATAGCTTTTATGGGGCACACACAAACCCACTCTTTTGCCAAATATGAAAGATTTTCAGACGCAACAGTTTGGTGGAGCAGAGAGCCTGCTGAGCTGAAAAGCAAATACAGCTATCTGATTAATTGATTCTGACCTCATAAATATTATACTTTGGGGGCTCTAATGGAACTTCCTGAGGGTAAATTGTATGGTTCACCTCATTCATTTATATCTCTGGCTGACAGATGTACATTATAAAATGTCACTGAATATGCTGGCAATAAATGAGGTATAACATTAGCATCTTGATTCTGTGGTGGAATTTTTATGGAACACTTTTGTTAAATGATTCCAACAGTAGTAAAAAATACTGCAATATCATTCACTGTATGTTGTCCTTTCAATTTTAATCAGTCTCCAGCATTCACATTGATCTTCTTTCCTTATAACTAAAATGTCTGCCCTTATAAAACAGGTTTCTCATGCTGTGAGCTACCTCTTCTCCGTAATCAACTATCGCTCACAAGAAGTTTTGGGCATTCGATCCTTGTGCTACTAACAGTCTTCATTTACCCAAGTAAAGAATTTGATGTAAAATTTCAAACAGTAGGAGGCGAGACTCAAGAAATACGTCACGAATTGATAGTGTTGCTTAGAATTTCAAATTTTAGTCTCCTAATTATGAAGAAGTTATTTCATTTAAGGAAACACTTACAAATGCAAAAACTAGACCACTAAGGCCAAGAAAAAAAAAAGCAATTTTACACAATTACATATTTTAACACAATAGTATATCTTGTTACTGTACGAACATCTCCCAGAGAAAAATGTATTTTACATATGCTGTGAGCCCTATACAGCATGCAAATTTCAGTGAACATTAATCTCGCCAGTGAAAGGATGATTATTTTAAAGACAACTTAGCTTCAGGAAAAGGATAAAAAGGGAAGTGGTGTATCTGCCAAATGGAGAAATTTAATAATGTACTTGAGGTGCTGTTATTCTTTTGTTTTGTTTTGTTTTGGGTTCCTGGAACATAGGGGAAAAAAAGAAAATTCATTTTCCAAAAGTTAAATTTAAAAAGACACTCGGTTCTTTCCATGAGTAAAAGATTTGTGGACTTGGATATTATAGACAAAACTTCCCATTGGTAATATGATTATCACCACTCTTATAAAGCCTCAATTTTCTTCATTTTGCTATAATCGTGTATGTATTGATATATCATTATTTTTATAAATCTGTAAGGAAAACACGGTTGACCTTCTTCAAGTTAGAGGCATGAATATAGGAAAGCTTTGAAACATGAGTATGGTTTAAATACACCGACGGTCAACCTGATTATTATCAAACCTCAGAATCTAATTCATTCAAATTGGATGGGTTCAGTCTGCCCTTTTATATTAACGGAAGTCCAGCTAAGTTAGTCAGTGCAACTCTCCTAAAAACATACGAGTTGAAATGAATAACAATATCGTTCTAACAATATCGTTCGAGAATTTATATTTTAGGATCCTGGGTTAAAAGTAATGGAAAGGCACGTGGTGTTGGCCACAGTAGAAAGAACCACATTCATTAGAAATACAAATAAAGGTAGCAGTGAAGTTCCCAGACCCTGACAGTGTAAAGGATTGGGAAAAAATTAAAATTTATGCTATGGATATATTTCCAGACTTCCTCAATTAACTTTCACACATGCTTCAGATCTCCACATCCATCTGGGAATTGTCCTCTGTCTGCTTTTCTCTTGATGTTACTGTTACTTCTTTTTTTCCATTGTGCCCTTCCATTCATGAGTATGATTATTTGATTAAGATCTGCCTTTCCCACTAGACTGTTAGGCTATGGAAGAAGGGGCTAAACATATTTATTGTATTCTCAGAGCGCTGGGCTAATCTAAAAATTGAATTTTATATTACTTTTAAGTAAAACTTCTGACTTTTTCCTGATATTTGTGAATATAAATTATGAGCCCTATAATTATATTGGGTTTTAATTCGCTAGAAATAGTTTGAGTATCTCTGTTCCCTATAAGTGTTGAATTCCAAGTGGGTGGGAAAAATAGCATTAGACGACAGACATTTTTATTTTTTATGGAGTTCCATTACACTAATATGTTCATATTTTTTACAACCCTTTGATTTGTTTGTTAGCATAGAAGCATCATTTTTGTGAATGTTTAAAAAAGAACATTTTATATTTTGACTTCACTCGTTTTAAAGCTTTTAGGTAGAAAGCACAATTGATATATTTGATAAAGATCAGCAAATTGATCATTTGGCAAATTGACTTTTAATAAATTGATTTAAGGCAAATCAACCTGCTTCTCAGTTCTAACAGCGCTCACAAAGCCTAGGAAAATAAGTGCATTTGGTTTTATTTCAACTTGTAATCTGTCAAGTTATATACAAACAATAGTTTTTATAATGTAGGAGAGATTCTTGTGAGGCTCCTTTAGATGGATACTGGCTAGGTCACTTGAAAAAGACCTATTAACCTCTCTCAGTGATTCTTTCTTCATCTGAAGAGAAGATACCAATAACTCCCTGGGTCTTACTTGGGAATTTGGGAGGGATTAAGTAATGTATACACAGGGCTTTTGTAAATTGTAGAGTACTATAAAACTATAAGGCAGTCACAAAGCAGCTCAATCTAAAGGGTCATTTCATATGATCCATTTATCTTTGCAAAAATTTTCCACACTCGAGTTATCGGGAAGTTTGAATGGCACATTCACTCTTGAGGGCTTTTGGAGCTAATCCACCAGAGGTCCAAGGTTATAGCAGTTTCATGGGTATTTCCAGGGCATTTGTCAAAAGCCTTTTTTTAAGAAAAGCAAACATAGTATTTCTTTCTTTCTAGAATTCCTCTAGGACTGTACCCACAGAGGGTATGCACTACAAACCAGGACCAGCTGACTTGCAGTCAGGAGGAATCAATTTATCAAGCATTAGGAAAAATGTCTAGAGCCTTCACTAAAGGAGCAGGGCTCAAGGAGGGGGTGGGGGAAGGAGGGTGTTTTTTCTTCTACATTCCTATTTTTTAGTACTCACAAAATGGGATTCACATCTGGGATTCCTCTCCTTCGTAAACTTTCAGACACCTTTCTTGCTCTTTCTCAGGCCTCTTAATTTGTAAGTCTAGACATTGGAGCTTAAACAGCAAGATATCAGTTATTTTCTTACCTCAAAATTTGCCAATGAAATAAAAGATGTCCCAATCCCTTGACCTCCTATGTAGGTGGATGTCACTGGTGGCCTCATGGTGGCTTCCAATGACTGGAAAATGGTCAATGTAGTCCATTTAGTCCCCATTTCACAGATGAAAACCACTGAAGCTTAGTGAGCCTCAGAGGTTGGTCAGTGGTTGAACAGCTGCTAAAGGGTAGAGCTGGGAGTCAGCCCTAGGGCTATGTGGTTTAGAAAGCTGAGAGCTAACTCACTGGAAGAGGCACAGGGCTGGTAGCCTTCCCACAAATACTTTCCTCTTCAAAACCCATAAATCATTTCTCAAATTTGTTCACATGTAACTTCACTCAACATAATTCCAAATTATTCTCTTCTTTTTAACCGCCACTTATAAAAGGCAAAATTTACTCTTCCTTTCAATTCAATACAAAGGCACATACAAAGAGATTGACTCTAAAATCAAATGTCAGTGACAAAACTGGCTCATGATTTGTGAAAACCAGAATTCCTCCAGCTCCATGTTTTGACTCCCACCGTGACTTATGAGGACAAATGGAAGGGGAAGCAAGCAAGCAAGAGAGTGGTGTTGCATCTCAATGGCAAGAGAGAGATCTACTGCTGCTCCTCGACCCACCCTCCAGATTTCTTCATTTGCTAAGGCCACCTTGCCTAAATTCGGAGGCTCGACACATAATTTCTAGAGTCCTCTGACAACTTGAGCAACTTCCTGTGTCCTGGGGCCTCTGGTTCCTCATATGTAAAATGAAAGAAATAATATACATCATTTTTAGGATTGCTATAAGGATTAAATGTGATGATATAATAGTGACTGGCATTTAGAAAGAGCCAAAATGAAAGCTACTACCATTAATATTGCCATTATTATTAACCTAATTATTATAACCAATCGAGAAAGAGAGAAAAAATGGAAGAGGGGGAGAAAACAAGACCAAAAGAAAGGAAGAGAAAGAAATCTGTGTATTTTTACAGATAAATGAGAGACAGAAGATAACAGAGAACATTAGGCACACTAGGTGTTGCCCCTTTGCAATCTCATTTCTGCCATTCTCTTCTTTGATCCCCATGCTGTAGCCATACTGGTCTACCTGCTTCTTCTTAATATGCCTTTCTTTCTAATACTCTAACCTTCTGCACATTCCATTCCTTCTCTTTAGAAATATATAATTGTCCATCTTATCATTCACCAAACCACTACTGACAGACTTATCAAAGTTTATACAGAAGTGTAGTTACCTGTGCGCACATTTTTACTCTACCAGAACCTACCTTCCTTACAGAAAGAGAGTCTTGTTGGCCTTTGTATCCTCTACAACATCTGCAAATGTTTACTGAATTAAATCAAATTTCCACAGTCTTTCTTTATTTCTATAGATGGGGAAGCAACCAACTAATACATAGGATTTTCCAAATTTTTCTTAGAGTTAAAAACAAATGCAAACTTTTTGTTTTCTTTTACCTAATATTTATTTGCCAATAGAGTCACTTCAGAATAAGACAGTGAACTTAGTGCTATGATGGAAAACTCAGTTCTCAGCCCTGGATGATTCTAAAATACTGATGGCCAGTACACATCCCCAGAAGAAATAAATCAGAACCTATCTTGGTGTATGTTTGGAGGGTATGGGGGATGGGCACACATGCATAATTTTTTGTGTTCCACAGGTCATTTCAATGTTAAGCCAGAGACAAATCATGAGTTTATGTCTGAAATCTCTTTTTTTAAATTTATTTATCCATTTTGAGAGAGAGAGAGAGAGAAAGAGAGAGAGAGAGAACCAGTGGGGGAGAGGCAGAGTGACAAAGTCCCAAGCAGACTTTGCCCTGTCAGGGTAGAGCCTGATGTGGGGCTGGAACTTATGAACCGTGAGAGCATGACCTGAGTCAAGGTCAAGAGTCAGATGATTAACTGAGTCCCTCAGGCACCCCTACGTCTGTGATCATATAGTTTGATGAGAAACAAGGTACCAAGCATTTGCCAATCCATGTTTCAGATCATCTGAAAGCCAAGTTCTTTAATTTTACCCCAAAGAATGACATGAAGCCCGTCCCATTAGAGGAGGGCATAGTGGTAGAGCCAAGAGCCAGGACACTGAGGTGATTAATAGCTTGTAGGCTTTGTGGTCAGTGACACATTTCCCCCAGACATAGAGATTATCACCAAAAGCAGAGCAAGCAAGTTGAGGGATAGATCCCCTTTAGCCAAACGATGATTAACACTGTGGTATAAAGAGTTTAGCTTTGAGGTCAGACAGAATAGAATTTGAATTCTAAGCTTTCCAATTATTTACTAGGGGCAAGTTTCTGTGCCTATATAAACCTTGATTTTCTCACATATAAAATGAGAACAGCAATACTAATCTTAAAGAGTGGCTGCAATAATTGAGGAACTGTATATAATTTGGCTGACAAGTCCTAGCATATCAATTTACTAAAACTCTGGCCACGTCCTCTAAGAAGCATCTTCCTTCAAATCCAAACCATAGTAGATGATTCTTAAGACACACGTTTACTCAGGGCTACAGTGAAATCACACTGACCTTATTCTATAAAGGCAACAAATCACGACGTGCTATTTGTGAGTTTCATCCTTGAATTCCAGTTCTATCCGTTGCTCAGAAACTCCAATGTTTATAGGTTGCCCTTTAAAAGACACAGAATTACTCATGTCCTTAAAAATCCTGGACTTGCATCAGCCAGAAACTTGAAGATTCACTCCTTCCCACCCGCACACCTGTCTTCATGTTCAGTCCTCCTTCCCTTCTACGTGACAGCTCTGGCAGGATGTCTGGAAGGAAACTCGTGACCCCACAGAGTTAACTTACCTCAAGAGTAGTAGACAAACAGGCTTATTTAACCCAGAAGATACCAAGAAATAGTGGCTTGGAAATGGAGACCGGGTTGAGCTCATGCACAGGCAGTCTGGAGAACTATCATTTATAGAAGGGTGTCTAGCATTCAAGCACAGATTAGCTCAGTCTGAAGGCAATGAGCCAGAAGCCAAGTTTCAATGTTAATTATAAGATAACTGGTATGTCTCTGCTGCACATATTCCAGGAACTTTGGTCAGCCGAAAGAGTGTATACCCATCTTGCTCCCACACAAGCCACCACGAGCAAATTTGTGACTCAGACAAAGGTAATGCAATGTATTCAGCTATACTTTCGATCCCTTCCCACTAATTCCCCTCCACAGAGAAAATCATAAAATTTTATCACCTTTATGTAAGTTTGAATCCTTCATTATCTCCACTCTAGAACAATTATTTGGGTGTGTGTGAGTACGTGGGAATGTACTATTAAGAAAGTAGGGAGGAAATTAGGTTCTTTTTCAAACATTCCTCTCCAATGACTTATTTCTGCTGCCCAATTGAACACATCTAAAATGGAAAATGAGAAAATTAAGAAATATGAGTGAGGCAGAATTGAAGAGAAACCAGAGAACCTGGTGTTACCATCAGGTGTCTTTTTCAAGTTTTGTTATGTCAAAAATGCGCATTCACTCCGGAGCAGGAAGCGAAGAATCACTATGGGAACTTTACTTCGTTAGTTTAACAGCCAAAACCAGTGTCTAGTAACAGGCACCTTCATACTTGACTCAATGCTTTTATTCTCCTTCCTCTTTAAATATCCTGGTACAGAGACTGAGATTTCTTTGATTTCCTGTTGCTCCTAAATAGTTCCTTGGATGGTAGTGAAGAATGTTGGGGGCATAACCACCTTGAAGGGAGAATGTCCTCTCCTGAACCAAAGGGGGCTGCCACAGGGCTCGGGAAAGGCAGGGGTGGGAAGAGGAGGGCATGCCATTTCCCCCTTTCTACTGTTAACTACCATTAACTATCATTTTTCAAAAACAGACATACCTCTTTTCAGTAATTTCCCTGGGCCTAAGATGAATCATAGTTCATAAATAGAAGACAATTTTCAGCTGCAGGTTGTAATTGTGAGAAGGGATGGGGGAGAGACACTTATTCTTTCCTTTAACAAGTATTTGTTCAGTCCCTGCTACATGCCAAGGACTCTGCTAGATGCTAGTACTAGGAAGATATAGACCAAGAGCTCAGGGCTCCTAACGGAACATAGATGTTTATAAAAGTGATTTCAACATCACATGCTATTTTTCTAGTGGCGTGGTGTTATGTACAATTTTATCAGTGCCACTATAGTGTAGAAGAGAGTGTAAGCCTAGCTACAGGACTGAGAGACTTCCATATAAAAGTTAAATATATCGAGTGCTTGAACTGAGACTAGAAACAGAAGCGGAGTTTGCCAGACAGAACAAGAGGGAGGTATTGGAGGCCAGTGAAGAGCATGGAAATGAGTAGATGAGTAGGGAGATAAACTTGAGGGTTAAAAGGTAAGACTATCAGCAGGGACAGGGACCAGGATTTGGATTTTGTCATCGAGACGATGGAGAGTCACAGAAGAATCTGGAGCAGGGAAACAACAAAGGCAGGCTCAAGGTTGGAAATGTTCACCTCTGCTAAAAGCAGGGGAGGATGTGCATTGGAGGAAAGCAAAATGGAGACAGGGAGGTTGCTGCAATGGTCCAGATGGCAGGATGATGGCAGTGCCACTGTAAATTGAGAGGTGGGTAGGAATGTGAAAGAATGCAGGGACAGAGAAAACATTTGAGTATTAGGGCCAAGGATGTTTGATTTGGGCAAACCCAAGAGAATCTCGTTAATATGAGAAAATTCATTCAGTAGTTTCCAGAAACATGCGGTTCAACTATTGATCAGTGCTAACTTGAATTATATAAAATATTCTATATTCGACATAATGGTCCAGGGAGTATTTATATATTTAAATATTCAATTCCAAAGATGAGAGAATCCCAGAGGACATCTGGGTTGAGAGGAATGAAATAAAGGGAGGTATAAAAAAGTAAGGATAGATTGATTCTGCTTTTTATCCCTATAGCGTATGATATCCCTTGTCATAGAAAGTATTTGTGAGTGGGGAGATCAATCAGAAAACCTGAGTCAAGGGAATTACTCTGTACAAATTAGCTTTCTTCTTCCTATACATTTTTTTTTAAGTAGGTTCCACACCCAGCTTGGGGCTTGAACTCACAACCCTGAGATCAAGAGTCAAATGCTCCACCCACTGAGCCAGCCAGATGCCTCATCGTCTTCATATATATTCTTTATAAAGTATGTAATCAAGTGAATGAGTCTCCCTTTCAACAAGTAAATTGTCAGGGTGCCAGGGTGGCTCAGTCGGTTAAGCTTCTGACTCTTGATTTTAGCTCAAGTCATGATCTCACAGTTCGTGAGTTCAAGGCCCTCATTGGCCTCTGCACTGATGGTGAGGAGCCTGCTTGGGATTATTCTCTCTCCCCCTCTATCTCTGTGCCCCTTCCCCACTGCCCCTTTCCCCACAAATAAACATTTAAAAAAAGGAAAGAAATTGTCAACAATTTGTCAGCAAACTGTCAAACATTGTAAATTATGATTTTTCAAAATGTAACCAACATGTATTTATGGAGTCCCTACCTTGTGCCAAAAATCTTCTAGGTCTTGGGCGCACCTCGGAGGCTCAGTCAGTTGAGCATCCGACTTTGGCTCAGGTCATGATTTCATGGTTCATGAGTTCGAGCCCTGCGTCGGGCTCTGTGCTGACAGCTTAGAGCCTGGAGCCGGCTTCGGATTCTGTCCCTCCCTCTTTCTCTCCCAACCCACTCACATTCTGTCTCTGTTTCTCTCAAAAATAAATGAACATTAAAAAAAATTAAAAAAAAATCTTCTAGGCTTTGTGGAAAGAAAGGTAAGTACATTATTGTGATTAGTATTAAAAACATAAAAGTGAAGTTACTGGAATTCAAAGTATAGTACTTGATAGATCCAGAAGAGAGCTTGTATCAGATGGAGAATTCCCCAGGTGCTGACATGCTTGTTAAAATTTTCTACCTTAGGACTTTGCTTCATCAAACCAAGATGCTTTGCTCAAAATCTACGCATAGGACACGTTTCTATTTGCAAGGTATTCATCATTTTTCCTGGAACCTAAAATAGTCTCCATTTTTATATCCGCATTCCTCTAATGCTAATTAGAGGTGGCTACCAGTGGTGGCTAATTTCATGTGTCAACTTGGAGGGTGTTTGGGATGAGATTTACATGTAAATTGGTAAACTTTGAGTAAGGCAGATTGCTGTTACTAATGTAGGTAACAATTCCTTCATCCAATCAGTTGAAGGTCTAAACAGAACCAACGACTGAATTTCTGAGCCAGAAGGAATTTTATAGAAGACTTCTTTCAGACTTTACTGAGCCATGGGGTGTCCTGGGTCTCCAGGCTGCTGGCTTTCCAACTGGAAGTGCACCACTGGATCTCTTGGGTCTGAGCCTGCTGGCCTGCACCGCAGACTTTGGACTTGCTAGGCTCCATAACTGCACGAGCCAACTCCTTACAATAAATCTTTTGCAATACATAGATATCTTCTATTTGTTCCATTTCTCTGGAGAAACCTAACATATTACTTCAAATTCATTATTCTTCCTAAAACCTCCCTTTTCCTTTTTTTTTTTTTTAACACATGGGTAGCAAGATCTGTTTCATCACAAGAAAGGTAAAGAACATGTAATAAAAGTTGAATGTGAACGCAAGCACACACACAGACATTTATACGACAAGAAACCTGAACATCTGATCAATTTAATTTGTAATCAGATCACTGATACCATATGAGCAGTGAGGTCATTCCTACTCGCAAGTGCAAAATAAGGTGTTTTTCAGCTCGCTTCCATTTTTCTCCTTCATCATGTTGCTGTTTCTGCCTTCATGCTCTTGCCAGCCAGTTCTCCCACCCACAGGGCTCTTTATCATGCCCTCCTGTGCCACAACCTCCAGTGACCATGACCTTCCCTCTCTACAGCCAACAAGTCACCAAGCCCCATTGTCTTGCCACCTCCTCTGTGTCCCTTTTCTTCACAGCACTGGAGAGCCCTGAACCCCAGGCTCCATCTGTCCCTAGAGATGGCCCTATTTTTGATACAGCTGAAGACCCCTCAGGCCTGGGTTTGGTTTGACTGAGTAGTGTGTGCGAAGGAAGAGAAAGAGCAGACATGGTCTATGCACGGTGGACTTGAATTCTGTATCATGAGTGAGAGGGGAAGGGGTATTATCACACGCGGTGTTCAGACATGGAAACATGGGAACACTTACATAATTGCATTAGAGGCTATCCACATGGAAGACGAACCTGGGAAATATTACTGCACAATAAAACCAGCTTTGGTCAGGACCATGGATATTCTTTCAAAGGTGGCTATAATTATGGCCGGGAAAAGAGCACTTCAGATCCTGAGGGACACTCTCGGTTAACACAGAAAAACTCTACAAAAGGCCCCCTGTGTCTTTTCATGACACAGAAACAGTGGCATGGCGGTCCCATGCCTTTGCTTTGAGCACCACCATAAATCAATGTCAACTTCAGAAAAACAAAACCAAAGGAGCATCTTGCCTTCGTGTCCCCAGCCTGTTTTCTCAACAGTGCCACCTGCACTGCCTCCTTCACTGGAGCTGACCCCTGGGACCCAAGCCGCACAGAAAAAAAAAAAAAAAAAAAAAAACTACATGATGTGGAGAAAATGGAGGAAGAGAGACACAATTAAATCCCTGACGGTAAAGCTGGCAAGACTGTTTGTACTGTGGAATGCAAAACACCACTTTCCTCAGACCTCTGGAGCCCTGCTCGTGTTCCAGGCTGAGAGGTAGGAGGGCGGACTGAGGGGAGCCCCAGGCCCTTTGCCCCAATCCACTCTTTCTGCTTTTCTTTTTTCTTAATTTTTTGAACTTTTAAAAAATTGCTTCAAGTTTATTTTGTGACAGGGGGGCAGCGAGGGCAGAGAGAGGGAGAGAGAGAATCCAAGCAGTCTCTGTGCTGTCACCACAAAGCCCGATATGGGCCTCAAACTCCCAAACCACAAGATCATGACCTGAGCCAAAAAAAAAAAAAACAAGAGTCAGATGCTTAACCGACTGAGCCACCCAAGCACCCCACTCTTTCTGTTTTTAAATACGGGGATCTCATATCCTTTGTATCTGAGGGAAGGATTCCACCTTTTTTTTTTTTCATTGAAATCCCATTATAACAAGTACCACACTAAGAGTCAGGACGGCTGGTTTCTAGGACTGTTATAGAGAGTCTATCACTGCACCTCCATTTTGCACTTGTCAGTGGAGGTAACATCAGGTCCCTTGCCCTCTGTGAAGATCAAATGAGCCATGTTCCTTTGAGATCTTTCCAAAACTGGAAAATATTGTGCCAATATAAGTGCGGTATTTGCAGCATTAAGCTGACCATAGGTCACCTGCTTAACAGAAGCTGCCCCAAGGCAAGGTGAAGGCTAACCTTTCCCCCATCACCTCCATGACATCGGAGATGCTGTAGAGGCCCCCATGGCTAGGATGCTGTTCTTTTCCTTTGTTCGGTAATTTTAAAAAGGTTGTTTCGTTGGGGTGCCTGGCAGGCTCAGTCAGTGAGCATCTGCCTCTTGGTTTGGGCTCAGGTCACCATCTCATGGTGTGTGAGTTCAAGACCCGTGTCAGGCTCTGCACTGACAGCCTGGAGCCTGCTTAGGATTCTCTCTCTCCCTCTCTCTCTCTGCCCCTCTCCTGCTTGTGCTCTCTCTCTCAAAATAAATAAACTTTTAAAAAGTTTTAAAAAAAGTTTAAAAAAAGGTATTTTGGGGCGCCTGGGTGGCGCAGTCGGTTGGGCGTCCGACTTCAGCCAGGTCACGATCTCGCGGTCCGTGAGTTCGAGCCCCGCGTCAGGCTCTGGGCTGATGGCTCAGAGCCTGGAGCCTGTTTCGGATTCTGTGTCTCCCTCTCTCTCTGCCCCTCCCCCGTTCATGCTCTGTCTCTCTGTGTCCCAAAAAAATAAATGAACGTTGAAAAAAAGGTATTTTATTTTAAAAATAAAATACAGTAAAATACAATAAAATAAAATTGTTGGGGCTCCTGGGTGGCTCAGTTGGTAAAGCATCCAACTTCGGTTCAGATCACGATCTCACGGTTTGTGGGTTCAAGCCCCGCATCAGGCTCTGTGCTGACAGCTCAGAGCCTGGAGCCTGCTTTGGATTCTGTGTCTCCCTCTCTCTCTGTCCCACTGCCACTTGAGCTCCGTCTCTCTCTGTCTCTCAAAATTGAATACAAATGTTATAAAAAACTGTTTTGTTGCTGCTGTTCCTAGGTGTGTGTTTTAGAACTTATCAATTTTTATATGAAGCTTACATGGAAAGTCATTACCTAAGAAAAGAATTAAACAGACTGAACCAGTTGAAGGAGGAGAAGAGGCTCAGAGCCTCGAGCTGGCCCTGCCCCAGGTACCGCTGGCACTTCTGAGGACTCTGGGGCATGGCTTTCACAGGTGAACAACTCCCTTGGCCCCTGTCGGCCATGTTGGCACCACCTTGTCACCTAAAGAATTTTATTCAGAGCTTTTCCATTCTGTTCAAGAGTCAATGCGGGGGGCTTAGAAATTTGTAGTGATGTGTTCCTTTTCATTAATTTTTAATTCTGATATTTAATTGTCTTCTAACTAATTAATTCAATAAAGTCTGCCCTTCTGAACAGCTTGAGCTGTGATTTGAGGAATTACCTTTTCTCCTTTGCAAAGTAGTATTGAGGTGCCTGACTCCCACAGATAAAAAACAATAAACAAACAAACAAACAAACAAAGATGGTCCGGTAACTCGAGGTAAGCCGATCAGAATTTCTCTGGAATCTCCAAATTTTGAGCTGAGTGGCACAGGGTAGGGGGGAAAAAAAAAGATGGTAAAGCGCATTCATCCAGGTGATGGAAGCCAACTAAGTCTCTTGAGTCTCAGCTTCTTGAGGCCAGAAACCTTGAGCCAAATTGGCTCCTGTTGTATCTGACTTATTTCCAAGGCTGTTTCCCCAGCGTTCTTATCCATCCTCTAAGTTACTTTATCCTTTTGCATAAATCCTTTTTTAAAAATCCACACTGATTTTTTTTGTGCTTGTGAAACAAAGCAACAAAAACAAAATAAAACTCTAGCTGAATCTATGTCCTCAATGACCCTGCAGTTACAAGAGACTACATTTAAGTCCAGGGTAAAGATCTGATTGTGTACTTGCAGGATTCTGCCATGTGCCTGTTAGTAGGCAGATGTACAGGGTACTTACGTATGTTTCCTAATTTAGTTACCACACAGTATGACAAACAGACATGATGTTCTCCATTTTACAGATGAACAAAGACAGGGTTAGACAAGTCATATCACTCTTCTAACCTTATATAGCTGGCAGCCTAGTGGTTCAGATAGATATACCTAGTCTCTCAACCCTGAGTCTTTCAACTTCCATACTCCATTACAAGTTAAATTATTTGGCTAAAGAAATGCTTTCCTTAGGGCACCTAGGTGGCTCAGTTGGTTGAGCATCTGATTCTTGATTTTGGCTCAGGTCATGATCCCAGGGTTGTGGGAGTCCTGAGCATGGGGACTGCTTGGGATTGTCTCTCTCTCCCTCTGCCCCTTCTCCACTTGTGCACACACCCATACTTTCGAAAGAAGGAAGGAAGGAAGGAAGGAAGGAAAGAAAGAAAGAAAGAAAGAAAGAAAGAAAGAAAGAAAGAAAGAGGGAGGGAGGGAGGGAGGGAGGGAGGGAGGGAAGGGAGGGAGGGAGGGAGGGAGGGAGGGAAGGAAGGAAGGAAGGAAGGAGAGAAAGAAAGAAAGAAAGAAAGAAAGAAAGAAAGAAAGAAAGAAAGAAAGAAAGAAAGAAAGAAAAATGCTTTACTTAGTGTCTTGATTTGGGGTTGTGGTGGTATCCATTCTAGTTATCAGAATAATAAAATAGTAAATAGAGGATTCATTTATTTGCATTTCTATGTTGAAAAGGACATAGGACTGTGAACACGTATTTCAAGGGTTAGTGTTGTTGACAGGGAAGTTACAACATCTAGGAGATGTCACATTTTACATTACCTCCTATAGAGATTCTTAGCCCAAATTTGCTTCAGCTAAATATTTATTGATTCAGCATTGTTCACCTCTCCTGGAGGTCAGGAAGCACCTTGGCGTTTTATTAGTGATTCTGCTGATATGGATGAGATCACGTTTGGTCCCAGCCTTCAGACAGGACTATTTCATCGATTTCTCAGAGGTTTGTTCAGATATCTGGCATTTCAGATCCAATTTAATTTTAATTTGATCTTTTCGTCAGTTGCTATTATTTAGGAAATACAACCCTACAGACAGAAAGAAGTAGTCAAAAATGTTAAGGAACGTATCTTCCCTCTGACCTATGACAGCTGCAGTGACACGTATCAAAATCTGATCTGATCTGATTTTCTCTAACCTACTGTCTTACCTCACAGACAAACCATGCCATGTCTCATTCATCTTCCAAACAACAACAAAAATCCCCATTTTGTGAAAAATACATCTGCCTGTAACACAGTTTTAAATTAAATCTATTAGAATTACCTCCATACACACAGAACATAGAATATTTGCGTGTATGTGTATGTATACTATGTGTATATACAATACATATACACACACAAACACATTCATGTAGCTTCAGGGATCTCAATTCATTTAAAATATTCCTATGCTCTGTGAGTAAGAAAGTATTTCTTTCTTCACCCAGTAATCTGTTCCTTTTTCCCAATCCATACTTATTTAAAGTTCACCTACTATATGCCCAGGACTGCATTCGTTCCCGGGTAATGAGTAAGGGACACACCGCACCCTGACCTCCAGAGTTTGTCGTGGGCCAGTGGGAGAATAAGCAAGGCATAAACAAACGAGGGAACAGGATCTACAAACAGTCGATGTGCCACGAAGGAACAAAGCGAGAGACATCCCTGTGGAAGAGAGGCTGCTTCAGCCAGGTGCCTCATTGTGCATTGTTTGTTTCCTGATGTATCTGTTCTGCAGACTGCTCCCTACTATATCAAGAAGACGCTATTTAGGCAGAAAACTGCACTGACATGAAGGAGCAAAGAGTGCAAAAAGGAACACTCCAGGAGAGACAAAAAAGAGCTTGGCATTTTCAAAAATCCCATTAGTCAGTGCAGTCAGAACAGTGAACAAATGAAGACAGCAGCGTGACATGAGTCGGGCAGGGGCCATCACCCAGGGTCATGGTCAGGTGTTCAGACTGTACACTATGTGCAAGGCAGACTCATTTGGAAAGTGAGAAGGTACAAGTCACGTTTTCATGTTTATTCTAGCGGCTGGGTGCAGAATGGGTCGGGAAAGGTCTCAGGCTATTGCAGTAGTGCTGACAATCTGTGTCGCCTTGGATAAGGTGCGGTGACAGAGATGGGGAAAACGTGGAAGGAGTGGGGGAGGGGGGACGGCAAGCAGAGAAGGAGAGGGGTTGCTCTGGTTTCTTATAAATAGAGTAACTTTTGTGGAAATTTATGTGAGCATTTCATGTGTGTGTGTCCGATAAAAGAATAAAGAAGGGCAAACATACCCCAAATTCTCCCACCTCCAATCGGATACCTTTCTCCAGGATCAATCACATAAAAATGTTTGCGAGCACGCAAGATATTAGACGCATCTTTTTCTAGCTTGAGTCAGTCATTGCGGAACTCTATCCAAATTACCTTGTATAAGTTTCAGTCATTTTTACTTGGGAACATGATAATTGCCTGACATGGCTGCATTGCCATTGATCTATCCCTCTCCGTAGATGGGTTTTATCCCCACTGCCACTCTTTGCCACTATAAACAATGCTGTTTTAAACATCTTTCTCCCTCTCTCTCTGCCCCTCCCCCGTTCATGCTCTGTCTCTCTCTGTCCCAAAAATAAATAAACGTTGAAAAAAAATAATTAAAAAAAAAAAAAAAAAGAAGGGGCGCCTGGGTGGCGCAGTCGGTTAAGCATCCGACTTCAGCCAGGTCACGATCTCGCGGTCCGGTCCGTGAGTTCGAGCCCCGCGTCAGGCTCTGGGCTGATGGCTCAGAGCCTGGAGCCTGTTTCCGATTCTGTGTCTCCCTCTCTCTCTGCCCCTCCCCCGTTCATGCTCTGTCTCTCTCTGTCCCAAAAATAAATAAACGTTGAAAAAAAAAATTTTAAACATCTTTACTCTGCATTGGTGTTTCTATCTCAATGTTAGAGATTCTCAGGAGTAGAAGTGATGGCTCCATATCTCTTCCCAGAAAAGCTATTAAAACTCTCATTTCTATCAGCAATATCTGAGAATAAAATTCTCTTTGCATATCTTCCTACCATCACTATTATGTGTTATTCTTCCTGGCCATCTACACCTTCTTCACATGCAGAAAACCTTCAGACAACAGACTCTATATACCACATACCTGCGAGCCAGACTCTCAATGAGAATCTAGTGACATAAAGAGCAGATAATGTAAAGAGCCCATTCTGGCAAGGATGGGAAGAGCTCTGTCCAAATCTGAGATGGAGCGATGGGAATAAAATCCAGTGAGGGTACAGCATGAATTTGGACAGGTTGAGTTTAAGATGTCTTGTCACTTCCTAGCAGAGATTACCAGCCAGACATATGTGTAGGGCTCAGAGGAAAGTGTGGGTTAGATGTGAGAAAGCCAGCATGTGGATGACACCTAAGGCCACAACGGTAGATGGAGCCATTAAAAGAGAGGACACAGAGAAAAGAGAAGAGGCAGGTCTCCAGCCTGAACCCCCAGGAAGTCCAAATTGAGAAGTCACTCTGGAGCGGAGTCTGAGAAGCAAACTTGGGATGAACCACCAGGGAGGCCAGAAGTCAAGCAGGCCACTTTGAAATTAGGAAGGATACCTGCTTCAAAGTCTTGTAACAGATACCATCAAATAAAGACAGAGAGCTGTTCACTGCCCGCGGTGAAGGGAAGGTCTTGGAGACGTTACCAAGAGCAGTTTCTGGTGAGTGTCAGAGCAGAAAACAGATTGAGGTGTATGGAGCAGGGACCAGGGAAGGCAGAAAGGGAACCACGGGAGGAAGGACACACTGAAGCCACGTTCCCTCACCTCTTCCTCCTGCATCTCCAAAGCCCAGATGGAGGATGTGCCCAGGGGAGCCGAGAGGAGGGCTCAGGATAGAGGGACTCTTATCCTGCCCTGTCCGGGTTTCCAGAAGGTCCCTGTGACAGGTGACCTGTTCCATCTACATGGGCATGATTGATGGTGTGACACAGAGAGGGCGCAGTGGCCTCCTGGACCCTTTCAGCCCCACCATGTTGGACAAAATGAGTTCAGGGCCTGCAAACCTGCTAGGGGGTCAGTGAAGAGTGGGAAAGGGAACAGAGAATAGTGTAAGGTCAAGCTTCTAGACCAGGATTTGTATAAAAGGGAAGGTGGAAAGTTTAGGTGGGGTGTAGCCTCAGTGACCGCCGAAAAGAAGCAGGTCATAAGAAAAGGTCAGCTGGACCCTGGCTTAGCCTAAATGGGTTGTATAGTCAGTGCTGCTCTAGGAGGCATAGGCATTCCCCAAAATCACCACACTAGGCAAATGGAGCAATAAAAACTTCAAGGCTTCCTGGAAAGACGAGGCTTGGACAAAACACTCAAAAATTTTGATGAGTGACACATAAAAATAAGTACTGGGACTTAAAAATGGAAGCACAACTTATACATGGTAAGTGGTTAAAAAATCCTACACGGTTAATAAATACTCCAGAAACATGGCAGTATACCTTGAATTAGTTGGACCTGGGATTTGCAGGTGGAACCGGACACCAGAAGAGTTGCAGCTTGGGAGTTCCAGAGACAGTGGGAGGGCAGGAAGTTACAACACTGGATGGGGAAGGGAGGGGTCCGGCCACATGGGTATAGTGAGGCAGCAGGAGATGACGGAGGTGCGTGCCTGTGTGCGTTTTGTGTGCCCACAAGGGCTCGGCTCCGCCAGGGGCAGTTGTGAGCATTCCCCTTGTGTTTACCGCTCGAGAAAATGAGCAAAGCAAATGAAGGCAGGATTTATGCTCAATTATTCCCTAATATATCAATCGTGTTTTCAAAACAATCATTAGAGCAGAATTGACTGTAGCATGAATTCGTTGACTGCAGACGGTAGCAGATGTCAGCAAAACAATCAGAGACGAGAATGGCTTAGCCCATATATTAGCAGTTGTCAGGCAGGCACATTTGAGAACCAGCACTGGAGTCTGGGGAACTTTTGCCTCCAAGGCCACGCAGACTTTTGGTTTGTTTGTTTTCTGGAGGATAAGACTTATTTCCGTATTGTTCGATTTTTCTACAACGACCCTGTGATTGGGAAAAATAATACTTTTTCTAGAATAAAATCATTTTTTTTTTCTAGAAAAAATTATTTTTCCTAGTTTTATTGACATATAACTGACATATAACATCGAGTAAGTTTAAGTGTATGGCATAATGATTGATATGTGTATATATTGCAAAATACCATAATAAGGTTAATATATCTGTCAGCTCATACAGTTATAATTAGTGTGTGTGCACGTGTGTTGAGAACTTTTAATGCGTATTCTCTTAGCAACTTTCAAGTTATACAATACAACATTGTTAACTATGTTGCCAGGCTATAACATTAAATCTCCAGAACCTACACATTTTATAATTGGAATCTACAACCCTTAACCACCTTGACCCATTTCCCTCCTATCCCACCCTTCCCCCAGCAACCACCAATCTACCCTCTGTTTCTATGAGCTTAGTTTTTTTAGATTCCACAGAGAATATATAGTATTTGTGTCACAAGCCTTACAGATGTGTTAAGCCCTTCATACAACTGTTTGCCATCCTAGAGAGGAGCAGGGCAAGGGGATGAATTAGAAGTCTGAGCAATTATGTGAGGGGACCAAAGAAAACCCAAAGTGACTATAGTAGAATGTATCAGACCGTTTTCACTTTGGGTCCAATTTTGATCCCACCACCCCTGTCAGAGGGGCCTGGGGTGGGGGCATCAATGTGACTAGAATGGCTACAGAGAAATAGAATCATCAATAGGGGTAATCAAGCGAAGATGTATGCAGACAACCATTTTGTTAATCTTTTTATGAGAAGGAGTTGAGAGAGGAGCAGATGACAGAAATGATATCTAAGTTCCACTGTAGTTTTTTTTTTTTTTTTTTTGGTAGTTATTTATAGTTTCTTAAGGGAAGGCTGTTTTGTTTTCTTTTTTGTATTCAGCAACTTCACTGCAAGCAAGGAGATGATCTCCAAGTGGCCATAGATTTGAAGACAGACTCCAACCCCGTTTCCTGGTCCTGACAGACACGGGGTGTGACAAAAGCAAGTGGCCACTCCATGGACAGACCCAGAGGACAGCAAGGAGAAAGAGAATATTTCAAGATGTAAATGGCCATACAGGGGGCTGTGCTGATCCTTGATGCTTGAGACAGGGCAAGGAGAGGATGGCCAAGGAGGAGTGGGCAGAGAAGTGCATCAGATTCTATCATGCCGAACTGTAGAAGGGAGAGCATGCAGGCGCTAGTCAATAGTCTGAAAGCTTGGCACTTCTGGAGGAGATTTTGGTGAACATGATCCGTGACCTCATGATGGGTACTGTGATGGGTACCTTAGTACCGCAGACCTAAATGCTTTCCTCAGTGGTATAGGGGCATCCGGAATATGGCAGCTTCCATTACGAACAGGGGAAAAACTAATGCTTATTGAACACTTCTGTGCTTCAGGTCATGTTCTAGATCTGTTATATATTTCTCAGATCCCCTGAAGGTGGGATTATCTCCAATTTACCAAAGGAGACAATTAAAACAGAAAATTTAAATAATTTGTCCTGATGCACATAACCAATAAACAGAAGAGCCGATATTCAATTTTGACTCTAATGCCAAAGTCCATGTTGTTGTTGTTTGTTGTTTTTGTTTTATTTTTGTTTTTTTGTTTAATTAGGCTTTATATCTAGCACAGAGCTCAACGTGGTCCCTGAACTCATGACCCTGAGATCAAGACCTGGACCAAGATCAAGAAAAGTTGGATGCTTAACCAACTGAGCCAATCAGGAGCCCCAGTCTATGTTATTTCTCTAACACCCATTATGCCATTTTCTTCTCTTATATCACCTAACCTCTATTAGCAATGACCTTGTTAAATATACAGATTGTTGCAAATTCATGAAGAAAAAAATTAGATGAAATATATACATATGTATATATGTATGTATATACGTATACACATACACACACACACACACTGTGATACCATATTTATCACTGTATTTTATATATAGAAAGCAGCTCATTAGTGTTTTTTTTCTTTTTGGTGAATGAACAACTGACTAATATGAAAAAATAATGTTATTAATTCATCCAATCATCATAGATTAGAAGATCCTTATTAGGAAGACCATGACCCATTTGGGGGAACATGGCATGCTGGGAAGTTTTATAATCACTTGAATATAATCTTTCAGTGTCTGAAACAGTAGCAATAATATTGCTGACTCTTAAATGTCGGTCATTGAGCTGATGAATTAATGAACTAATAATAAATAAACAGGCTCAAGTCCAGTCATCCCAAATTCGTAGTTATTAGGTGCTGGGAAAATTAGACTTTTAGGCTCGCTGAACCTTTTTACTTTCTTAAATTTGTAAAATAAAGGTAATGAATGGCCTACATACAGCTCAAATGCATCCTTAAAAAGCAGGTAAAGAAAGGAAGAATAGACACTAGCATTTATTGAATTGATACTAGCCTCTTTGGTAGACCATTTCCCCTTATTACTGTGTTAATGAGGCATGACTATGAAAGACCTTCTCAAAGTTATTTTTTTAAGGTTTTTAAGTTTTTATTTATTTATTTTTGAGAGAGAGAGAGAGAGAGAGAACACGCAGGGGAGGGGCAGAGAGAGAGGGACACAGAGAATTCTAAGCAGGCTCCATGTTGCCAGCACAGAGCCAGACGTGGGGCTCGAACTCACAAACCGTGAGACATCCTGAGCCAAAACCGAGTCGGACGCTTAACTGACTGAGCCACCCAGGCACTCCTTGACTTTCTCAAAGTTTTGATAAGCAATCACTTATTCAGTAACCTGTACATGAGCTTCCATTGCGTTGTTACTTTCCCGGATGACATGAGAGGGCATTCTAGGAACTTGAATGACATATTTAGTATGAATCAGATGAAATATCATTAAAAAAAAACAGTCTCGGAACATTTTATAGGAGTAATACGGAAGTCATATTATAGAAGAAGATAACTGGAAGGCCACATGACTGCTTTAGGAAAGGAGAGAAGAAATTACTAATGACGGAATCATGAAATGACAGCCACGAGTAGCTGACCCTAGTAAATCTTAATGGTTCATGAGTAAGTGGAGAGCCAGTGCCCTCCCACAGCTATTCAAGCTGTAGAAGCCTGGGTCGAATGAGCAGAAGTCTGAATCAGAGTGGCACTATGGCATTGAATACAGTAATTTTTCCAAGGTCGTGCAGAAAGTCAAAGATAAAACAGGAAATGTCATTCAGCCTTCCTTTGCTACAATCTAATTTTATCCCCTTCAATATACATTACCGAGTTCATGTTCTCCTGGGATGTTTGGGGTTATTTCTATTCTGCCTTCCTGTTTTTAGCATTCCGTTTCACTAGAATTCTATAAGCAGTGCACAAAAGTAGGACAAACCGTGCCAAAACAAGAATTAGCTCTTGTTCCAATGAGTGTAGCACCTGAAGGCACGAATAATGCAGGGAAAGAGAATGGAATCGGTATGTAGTAGCAAATAGCATAAATATAATTATTTTTAGACTTAACACTGGGAACATGATTTCTCAGGAGACAAAGTTAGTGATTAGCAAATACTAACTGGAGATTTGTGTTGTGTATCTACAGGGTTGTGCTCCCATGTGTAGGGCGAACCCTCTGATACGGAGAATGATGGCTGTAGCAGCAGAGAGTAGATTTCCTGTTCTCTCTACCCTTTCCTCTAATCTGGAACATTCAACCTGGCTCTTGTTCCTACCACTGATATTGCCAGCCTGACATTTAAGGTCTTCGCCTCCATGGTTATGTATTTGCTGATAAGGGACTCCTTAATATTAAGAACCTTCAAGATTCAGTGGCATCATCATTACCGGTATAAATGCCAGTAAGAATGAGGATAGCCATTCAGTATTTGCATCATGCATTAGTTTCAAGATCTTTTTCACCTTCTTTTTTTTCATGTGAGCTTCACAAAAAACCACCGTGAGTTAGATAAGATATAGAACATATCTTGCTCCCAAAGACATTGAGATTTTCCTCTGGTTACTGAGTTCTGAGTTGCAAAGTTGGAGCTGAACTCTAGCAGCCCTCACTGATGCCCTCTCCCCTCTCAAACCCACCACCCACTGGGATTGTTCAGACGGCTCACCTTCATGGGCACCTGCTCAGTGCCCATCTGAATTTATGAACCCTCCATGCTACAAAACTATTATCTTCTGTATGCCTTTCTAGCATATTTATTTATTCTATATGGTTGTAACTGTATAGTATACATTCATTGTATTCTAATTTTTAAATTCAATATAGAGGATACATTTTCCACATTCTACATGGTAGCCATAGTTATCTTTTTAATAACTCGCAAGTATTGAAACTAGCATATTTTCTTTCATATTTCTCTATTGTTAGACATTATTACTATTTCTATTCATTACAGCTTTATAAAGAATTTTCAATAGCTTTGGTGAAGAGATTCATCAAAACTCTTTTTTTATTATTTCCTTAGAAGAGGCATCTAGAAGTTGGATTTTAATAAACATATGTAATTTTATAACTTTTGTATCTATTGCTAAATATCTTTCCAAAAGTATTGAACCAATTTACATCACAAATAGCAATATATGAAAATGGCAAATGTATTGTTCATTGTGCGTGCCTTTCTTTCTTCCACAGCACAGCAGACAAAAATAAACTTAATTCATCAAATGTTTGTTCAGAACCAACTACTAGCCAAGTCTTTTGCTAGACTGTAGAAATGCAAAGGCAAATAAGAAAGGCACGCAGCCTACTCTCCAGGAGCTCTGGATGATTTTGCCTCAGATAACTCCAGAGACTCAGGAGGCAGAAATAATGTGCAACCAGAACACATATTTGTTTAGTGAACAAATTATTTTAATAGGATTTGAGTGGTGATGTATCTTCCAGCCTTGTGTGACTCCATCCTGCGTATATCAATCCTACTCTGTTGTCAACACTCCCATGAACGGGCCATGAGCATCTGTTCATATTCCACATCAAACCCGAACAAAACCAGATTTATCAGCTCTTCTTCATATATTTCCCAGATGAGTCCAGTGATTCGGAGCCCAGGCAATATTTCTTCTCAAATTTTCAGGTAAGAGATGTCATGGCTCTTTTATGGCTCTTCCTTGGCACCAAAAAAATGTGTCTGTAAGGAAGAGACACTAGAGGAAAATCAGAAAATTTTGCTTTAGTCCTACATCTGCCTCTAAGTATGTGACTTATGGCAAGACATCTAATTAGTGTATGTCTCATGGATAGAGAGGACAAAGACAGCTTCCCTGCCTACTCCATGACTATCCTGGCTTAACTCTCTCCCATCCCAAGCTTTCTGCTGGAAGCAGACCCATCTTCTCAGACTCCTTTAACATCCATCATAATCCAGGCTTATCTCCAATTACAGAGCCCCAGTTCTTTAGTCAAGGTCTAGCTCACCTAGCACCACCTCCAAGAAGTCTTCTCTAATTCCGGGCAACAGTGATGTTCTTCCCTTTCATACCACCTCCTGCATGTGGTCATGTTAAATCCGATGTTTTACTGTGAACCTCTTTAAATCTTTCCGAAATCATTTCCTGGATTTTTACTCTATCTTCCTCGTAATGGTCTACACAGTCTACGCAAAGATCTAAGCAAATTATATATATATATATATTTGCTTTTGAACATTTGCTACTATACCAGAGACACAGTAGGGAGTCCAAGGTTTGTTTAAATGTGATGAAAGCAACCAAAGGAGTCCAAACTTCCAGGAACTCGATGCTGGAGAAAAAAGAACTGCAGAGAAAAGAGGTAAACCTCTGCTTACAGTGTCCCATCTTAGCATGTTGAGATTCTTAAGGAGTACATACATGAGGGAAGCATGGGGAATCCAGCAGAAAGTACAGCAGGGAAACAAAGAGCAAAGCAGCACATTGGCAGCCCTGGAGATGGAGGTTGGAATTCTGGGGGAGCCAAGGTGAAGGGTAAACACAAAGGGCTCGAAATTGAAGCATTCCCAAAGAGCAACAACATAGAATTAAGGGTTATGCCTTAGGAAGAAGGGCAGACCAGAGAAAACAGCCATGACAAATCCTGAACGTCCACGTTGGTGGATTAAGGGGATTTTATACCAGGACTAGCTTACTGGAAGAGATGATGAAAACAAATATTAGAATTCCTCTGGAGAAGGATAACATTATCACAGAACTACCAGTATTTTCTTTTCTCAATGTCCAATCATTGAAAATTCAAGAATTACATTAAGCTAAACTTTAAATTACAATAAATACATTCTTTAAATTATATCATTTGATGAATTTATAAATGAAGATTCCCATATAAACATCATGACAATTCTGAAATAGACATTTCCATTTCCTCAAAAGTTCCTTCATGATGCTTTGGCGAAAATTCCACCCACCCTCCAATTCCAGGCAACCAAATACTTTCTGCCATTACAGATTAATTTCACGTGTTCTAGAATTGTGTACAGACTTACACTGTGTGTGTATGCGAATATATAAATATATAATATATAATAATAAAGTATGTACTGCTTTGTGCCCTATCTTTGTTATGTTCCTTTTTATTGTGAAATAGTATCCATTATCTGAGTATCCCACAATTTGGTTTTCCATTCAATTGTAGTTGGATGCTTTGGTTTACAGATTGCAGACATTATAAGTAAAGCTGTAATAAACACTCATATACAAGCCTTTTTTGTGGGTACATATATATATCTATCTATATACATATACATATATACATATATATATATATATGTACATATATATATACACACATATATATTTCTCTTGGGTAAATGCTTGGGGGTGGAACTGCTATTGCCTGGTGAGAATATGCTTAAGTATATAAGAAAGTAGTAAAATGTTTTCCAGAGTAGTTTGTATTCCCAAATAGCAACAGATGATAGATCCAGATGTTCCACATCCTTGCCAAAAGTTGGTATTTCAATTTTTTTTGTTTTTTTTTTTGTATTTTATCTCAGTCATTGTAAGGAGTTTATGCTGCTATTCATTGTGGTCATACTTTGCATCTCCATAATGACTAATGATACTGAGCATTTTACCACGGACTAATTGGCCATTCACAACTCTGCTTTTTTGAAGAACTGCCTTTGCCATTTTTTATTGGATTATTTGGCTATTTTGATTGTGTTGTGAGAGTTTCTTGTCAGATAGATGTATTGGGAATGTGTTCTCCCAATCTGTTGCTTTTCATTTTCTTAGTGTGTCATTCAAAAAAGCAGGACTTTATAACATTAATGAAGTGTAATTTATCAATATATTTTCTTGTTTGGTTAGTACTCATGGTTTCTGTCTAAGAACTCATTGCCTATAACAAAGCCACACATTTTCTCCTTTGTTTTCCTCAAAAAGATTTCTTTTAACTTTTATTTAGGGTTTATAATCCATCTCAACTTAATTTTTGTGTATGGTGTGAGTTAAGGATTAAGGTTTGTTTTTTTTTCATATGAATATCCAGTAGTTCTAGCACCATTGTTGAAACCTATTGTTTTCCTATTTAATTGCCTCTGTTTCTTTTATTTATTTTTTTAAGTTTATTTATCTATTTTGAGAGAGAGAGAGAGAGAGAGAGAGAGAGAGCGCGCACAAGCAGGGGAAGAGCAGAGAGAGAATCCCAAGCAGGCTCTGTGCTGCCAGCGCAGAGTCCAATGAGGGGCTCAAACTTAAAGAACCATGAGATCATGACCTGAGCCAAAATAGAGTTAGACACTTAACCGACTGAGCCACCCAGGTGCCCCTAATTACCTCTGTTTCTGTGTTGAATTTCAGCTTACCATGTATGTGTGCATCAATTTCTAGACTTACTATTCTATTCCACTGATCCATTTCTCTATCATTAAGCGAATACTACATTGTCTTAATTGATAGTCTTTACTGTAAGTCTTGAAAACACATAGAGTATGTCCATCACCCTTTTTTTTTCCTTTTTCAAAACTGTTTGGCTATTCTAGGTCCTTTATATTTCCACATAAATTTTAGAATCAGTATTTTAATTTCTATTTTAAAAAGTCTACTAAAATTTTTATTGGAATTGTACATAACCGATCAATTAATTTGAGAAGAACTGATACCTTAGTGATATTGAATCTTCCAATCAAACACCATGATATATATCCTTTATTTATTTAGGATCTTTAATTTTTCTCAGCATTGTTTTATATAGTCCAGTGATGAGCTCTTAAACATGTGCTTAAACATATCCCTAGAGATTCCATCTATTCTAGGTGGTATTGTAAATAGAAATATTTTATATTTCAATTGCCAGTTTTTCATTGTTAATGTATAAATATATAATTTATTTTTTTAGTATTTTTTAAATTTTTGCTATTTAGTGTAGAAGTTCCTTATGTATTTTGTAAATTAACTCTTTATCAGATATATGGTTGGCAAATATTTTCTCTCATTCCATAGGTTGCCTCTTGACTCTGTTGACTATTTCCTTTGCTGTGTAGAAGCTTTGTAGTTTGACACAGTCTTTCTTTCCTTTTTTTTCTTTCTTTCTTTTTTCTCTTGACACAGTCTTTCTCGTCTCCTTTTGCTTTTGTTGTCTGTACTTTTGGTGTCATTTTCATGAAGACTTTGCCAAGACCAATGTCAAGAAACTTTTCCTCTAAGTTTTCTTCTAGGTGATTTACAGTTTCAGGTCTTACATTTAAGTCTTTAATCCATTTAACTTCATTTTTATGTATAAGATAGGGTCCCATTTCATTCTTTGCATATGGATATCCAGTTTTCCCAAAACCATTTGTTAAAGAGACACTCGTTTCCCCATTGTGTATGCTTGGAGCCCTTATCAAAGATCAGTTTATACCTCTTTAATTGGCAAAATGGTCTCTCAGATGCATACTCATATTCCTGGTATCTCACTGATCTAATGCAGGATGATGGGAGAGAACTCCTAGGGTTAACACACTTATATATGAAGAAATATGCTTCCTCCTCAAGATCTGAGTGTTTCTGTGAGTTTTAATCTTCCTTATTCATTTTGATCCACACTCCACAGTATTTGGTGTTTGCTTTGTGTTTTCATTCAAGATTTTCACCATTTCCTATTCCCACGGAGAGTATTTTCTTCAATGTTTATCATCATTTTGTTGGGTTGGTGGGTTTTGTGGGGATGTATGGGATTAATTAGCCTTTATTCCAGTATACTTAACCAAATGTCTCTCCTTAAATAAGGGGTAAATCACTTGACCACAAAATTCCAAATGACTGAACAGCCAGCACTATCCATCATGAACTACTTTTTATTTGACTCACCAAGTCAAAAGGTTGGGTGGAACTTGGGCTAAAGAAAATGGCTTAATTCACACCTATTTTCGAGGGAAGCCCATGACTTCCCTCAGCTCAAAAATATATAATTTATTTTTATCATTGTTCTTGTATACTGAGGCCTTGCAAATTCATGTACCAGTTCAATACTATCTTCTGTATTTCATAGAATTTGATACACAAATCATACATTTATTTTTCTTAAATTATTGCAATGCCTTCCAGAACAATACTGAATGGAAGTGAGGACAGCTGACACCTTTGCTTTATACCCACTCTTGGGATAAAGTGTTTAATTTTTTTATATTAAATATTAATAACAGGCTTTTTCAAAAGTGTATTTTATCAAGTTAAGTTCCCTACTGTATATATATAATGTAGGTATGGAAACAGATGATAGATGATACAGATACAGATACGGATTCAAAAACATACATGTTGAGGGGCGCCTGGGTGGCTCAGTCAGTTGGGCGGCTGACTACAGCTCAGGTCATGATCTCACAGTCTGTAAGTTCGAGCCCCACGTCGGGCTCTGTCCTGAGCGCTCAGAGCCTGGAGCCTGCTTCCGATTCTGTGTCTCCCTGTCTCTCTGCCCCTTCCCTGCTGGCTCTCTGTCTCTCTGCCTCTCTCTCAAAAATAATAAACGTTAAAAATTTTTTTAAAAAACATACATGTTGAGTACAAAAGACAGAAGTCATACAGGAAAAAATGTTTAACTGAAGAGGTAAAAGGGAGCAGTATATGAAGAAATACTAGCTGTTTTTTCTAAACCATTGAAGATATTAAGTCACAACATCAGATCTCAAGTAGGAAAAATACAAGAGGAACAGTGTCTAGCCATATCATGCTCAGACTGATAAAAAATAAAAAGAAAGAAAGAAATTAACGCACCACAAGTGATAAAGGACATGTTTCCTTCAAAGGGTTACTTATCAGGCACAGAGTAGCCTCTTCACATGAAACCAAGGAAGCCCAAACACAATAGCATGGTATTGTTAAAGTGCTGTAATGAAACATTATCAAAAGAGAATTCCTTATCAGCAAATACGTGTCCTTTAAAAGAGAGGAAATGGAAAAGGCAAAACAAAGTCTGCAGAATAAAACAGAATAAAATCATCATGTTCTTGGGTAAGTAAAAATATGTTAAAGAGGACTGCAGGCACTAACCATTAATGGAAAGACTTATGAATCGGGCTACATGAAAACGAAGACTTCTGTTCATCATAGGATGCCATTAATGAGTAAAAATGCAAGATATGAAAGAGGAGAAAGTATTTCTAACACATTTACTCAACATTTTCATCCCCAGTATGTAAAGTTCTCAGATCAACAATAAAAAAGAAAACCAGCCATCTTTCGTACATAGGCAAAGGATCTGAATAGGCGCGTCACTAAAGAGAATACAGGATTGTCCAATAAATGAAGAAAATATCATCCCCATCATTAGTCATTGAGAAAATGCAAATTAAAACTGCAGTATGATACCACTACCTACACCCATCAGAACCCTTGAATGGATAAATAAATGACGGCCTACTTATGCAGCAAAATATTATGCGGCAACTAAAATGAGCAATGTACTGCTATATACAACAATCTGGATAACTCTTACAGACACAATGTAGAGTAAAAGAAGCCAAACAAAAAAGAATGTAAATGATTGCATTTATCTAAACTGAAAAATAGGCAAAACCAACCCACAATAAGGTAAGTCTGATTAGTGGTGATATATGGGAGAGGAAAGGATGACTTCTGGGATCTGGTCTCGTTCCATATTCTTATCTAGATGTTTATTATGTGGGTGTACACATATGCAAAATTTAATCAAGCTGTACATTTAAAATCTGCTCCTATCTTTCGAATTATATTTTAATAAAAATGGCAACAAAAATTGAGATTAAACCATATAAAATATCCTATTTTAATATATTGTGATCCAATACAGGCATTCAACAGGGAAAGATTAAAAGAAGATAAAAAGAACTCGGTAAACATACATTTATTTTCTCTCCAAAGATAAAATGAAGGAAATACATCACAATAACAGAAGCGAATGTGATGAGAGTGCTTTGAAAAATATTTTAAATTATTTGGGAATACCATCTATTATCACAGTTATCACAATGCAAATGGTATTTCTGTTAGAAAGATAATTCATCCTCCCAAGCACCAACTATCTAAATGTTCTGAAACTAATATTGATATATTGAGTGCTTAGTGTATTTCAGACTCTACAATAAGCACTTTCAATGCATTACCACAATTTATAGCCTCAGCAACCCATGAAGTAGGTACAGGTACTATTATTTGTGCCACTGGACACATGAGGAAACTGAAGTTTAAATAGGCTTAGTAACTTGAGCAAAGTTAAGCACTAGTATGTGGCAGAACTAGGTGGTCAGGGCAGTGCTTGTCATGAGTCTACTGAAAGCACTCAACCAACAGTTGCTGAAAACATGACAAAGGTTTCTAACCCTCTTCATCTATGCTGTGTGTTTGTAACAAATCATCTTCTCAGGAGGGACCCTTAAAATGTAATGCAAAGTTAGACGTGAAATTGGGGATGATTACTAGATAGTTCATTATTAATACAGTACGTGTTAAGCATATTGATCTGCACAACTGTTTTGATCTCACTATCTGTTGACTGATTCATTCAGCAAGTATTTATTGAGCATCTATCAGGTACCAGAGGAGGAATATGATGGTAACAAAATTCCTCCTCTCATGTAGCTAACAGTCTGGGGGAGAAGATAAAGGGAGGGAGGGAGGGAGTTAACAGAGTGATAAATGCTATTAGTAATAGTAAAGTAAAGGGGTAAAGACCACAAGCCTACTTTAATGAGAGTGCCTAAAGAAAAGTTCTCCCAACTGCAAACCTACACAACATAACAGTCAGCCAAGCAAAGACCTAGAGGAAGGGCATCCCATGAAGAGGGAGCAGCAAGTGCCAAGGGTCCCAGGTACACTGGGTAGTAGGTCTGAAGAGCTCTGAGAAGGCCATGTGCCTAATGCATAGTGAGCAAAGGTGCTCTTCAGTATCCACATTTTCTAAATGTTTGTTTTGGGTTATATGTAGACTATCGTCTGTGCTCACCATGACTTGAAAGTCAGGTTTGCTAGTATTACTCGGGATACTCAGTGTCTGTACATTATGAGCAATGAAGCTCTGGCTCTAAACTAGCATACTTTGCTTAGCAAAACACAAGCCCTGAAATTTACTAGACTCACCAGTTCAAAGTTAGTTTAGTGAGCAACTATATGAGCATCTCTCTTGAGGTAGAACTCCTCCTACGCAGTTCATGAAAGTCATACCTCTAACCACATACTATTCCTAAGACTGTTTTTCAAAATTCAACGTGGCCCTTGGTATCTTGTTAAAATACAAACGAATTCTGGTTCAGAAACTCTGGATGGGGTCTGAGATTCTGCAGATAATGCCTGTGCTGCTAGATCGTGGGCTATACCTTGAGTCCCAAGACCTGAGAATACTTCTAACAAATTAAAATGTGTTTTCCAGTTAAGTATCTATAGATTTTTGGGGGCCTATCAGAATGACATTCTGAGCGAATGGCACAGATGGTCTGCTGCTTAACCTGGCTCCGGTTGTGATAATTACGTTAAATAACATATGTGAGAACACTATACACATAGTAAGTGTACAATTAGTAGTATTTTTATACAGTGAAAAGTTAACTGCCTCAAATGAAATCTGAATTACCAACGATGAAACTATTAAAATCACGTCGTAGTAAAATACATTCTTAAACACACTGGACTTCTCATGTCTTTGTACACAAAGTGGGATCAGTTAATATACAGTGTGCTTTCTTTGTGTTCAGTATCATGTAAAACGCTGAGGGAAGAGAACCAGGTTTACAGTATGCTCTTTGACCTCAAGGATCCCCAATACAGTTGAAAGAGAGAGGGGAAAAAAAATAAGGGAGAATATAATTAGCTGCTAATTCAGGTGATAGCACATTAATTATTATACCGGATCGGAGGCAAGTGAGATCAGTGAGGTCTCGTGTTGGCTCCTGTTCCACACCCCACTATGGGCGGGGCCTGAGGAGGAGGGAGACCAATCCAAGCCACCAACTACGGTGATTTCTCAATTCCCAGGCCAGTTCCCAGAGTACAAGGGGGACGTGCTGCCATCTTTCCCCACTGTGTTTTGTCTTGCCTGTGGCAACATCTGGGGAATCCATGAGGCAACATTGATATGCTACTACATAATTTATTGATCATATAGACCTGCCCCAAGGCAGTGGAAAGCTACAGGGTTTTATTTTTCCAATTCTCTCTTTCTCTCTCTCTCTCTCTCTTTCACACACACACACACACACGTTTGTTTATTTATTTATTTATTTATTTATTTATTTATTTATTTATTTATTTAAAAGGCTCTACATTGTTTTGTTACCTTCCTGAATCCACCCACGCTTCCACTTGGGGCTGATCTTGGGACACTTTCACATTCCAGGTCATATTTTCTTTTTTTTTTTAATTTTTTTTTTCAACGTTTATTTATTTTTGGGACAGAGAGAGACAGAGCATGAACGGGGGAGGGGCAGAGAGAGAGGGAGACACAGGATCGGAAACAGGCTCCAGGCTCCGAGCCATCAGCCCAGAGCCTGACGCGGGGCTCGAACTCACGGACCGCGAGATCGTGACCTGGCTGAAGTCGGACGCTTAACCGACTGCGCCACCCAGGCACCCCCCAGGTCATATTTTCATAAAAAAGGAGATTTGATAGCATTAGTCAACCTAGCTTGGCATCTTAACAGCCCTTCTTTGACGATAATACCAATACTAACTGGTTTCCTTCTAAGTGAGCAAAATGTAATACTGTTAAAATTATGCAAAAGAAAAGCCTGATATTTACTTTTCATTTGTTGATTGGTTTAAACTGGCCTTTCTTATGTACTTTTGTTTTTATGGGGTAAAAAATTCCCCTGGATTTTTAGAAGGAAGTCTATCTATTTTTAGAATATGACTTGAACTTGAACATAATCATATATTTTATCAACAATGTTATTGCTCACCATTTTACTTTCCAACACCTGTAATAGTCAAGAAAGGCTTCAGGAAAGAGGCAGAACTTGACTAAGCCTTAAAAAATAAGTAAGATGGATAAAGAATATTACTCAGCCATAAAAAAGAATGAAATCTTGCCATTTGCAAAGACCTGGATGGACCTAGAGAGTATTACGCTAACCAAAATAAGTCAGCCAGAGAAAGACATATACCATATGATTTCACTCATATGTGGAATTTAAGAAACAAAACAGATGAGCATATAGGAAGGGAAAAAAGAAAAGGGGAGGCAAACCATAAGACATTCTTAACTACAGAGAACAAACTGAGGGTTGCTGGAGGGAGGTGAGTGGGAGATGAGTTAAAATAGGTGATGGGGATTAAGAAGGGTACTTGTGATGAGCATTGGGTGCTGTATGTAAGTGATGAGTCACTGAAGTCTACTCCTGAAACTAATATTACACTATATATTAACTAAATAGAATTTAAATAAACATTTGAAACAAACCAAAAAACAAAATTAAATAATATTTCATGAACCTGGACCACTTTCTTACACCATACACAAAAATAAACTCAAAATGGATGAAAGACCTACATGTGAGACAGGAAGCCATCAAAATCCTTGAGGAGAAAACAGGCAAAAACCTTTGATCTTGGCCACAGCAACTTCTTACTCAACACATCTCCGGAGGCAAGGGAAACAAAAGCAAACATGAACTACTGGGACCTCACCAAAATAAAAAAGCTTCTGTACAGCGAAGAAACAATCAGCAAAACTAAAAGGCAACCGATGGAATGGGAGAAGATATTTGCAAATGACATATCACAGATCAGATAAAGGTTAGTATCCAAAATCTATAAAGAACTTATCAAACTCAACACCCAAAAAACAAATAATCCAGTGAAGAAATGGACAAAAGACATGAATAGACACTTCTCCAAGGAAGACATCCAGATGGCCAACCAGCACATGAAAAAATGCTCAGCATCACTCATCATCAGGGAAATACAAGTCAAAACCACAATGAAATACTACCTTACACCTGTCAGATGGCTAACATTAACAACTCAGGCAACAACAGATGTTGGTGAGGATGAGGAGAAAGTGGATGTCTTTTGCCTGCTGGTAGGAATGCACTCTGGAAAACAGTATGGAGGTTCATCAAAAAACTAAAAATAGAACTACCCTATGACCCAACAATTGCACTGCTAGGCATTTATCCATGGGACACAGGTGTGCTGTTTGGAAGGGACACATGCACCCCCATGTTTATAGCAGCATTAGCAACAATAGCCGAAGTATGGAAAGAGCCCAAATGTCCATTGATGGATGAATGGATAAAGAAGAAGTGATATATATACATACATATATATATATATATATATATATATATATATCATAAAGATAAAGAAGAAGTGTATATATGTACATATACACACACAGTGGAGTATTACTTGGCAATCAAAAAGAATGAAATCTTGCCATTTGCAACTACATGGATGGAACTGGAGGGTATTATGCTAAGTGAAATTAGTCAGAGAAAGACAAAAATCATATGACTTCACTCATATGAGGACTTTAAGAGACAAATCAGATGAACATAAGGGAAGGGAAACAAAAATAATATAAAAACAGGGAGGGGGACAAAACAGACTCATAAATATGGAGAACAAACTGAGGGTTGCTGGAGGGGTTGTGGGAGGGGGGATGGGCTAAATGGGTAAGGGGCATTAAGGAATCTACTCCTGAAATCATTGTTTCACTATATGCTAACTAATTTGTATGTAAATTTTAAAAAATAAAAAATTAAATTAAAAAAAAAAGATTTCAGAGGACCCAACTAGGGAAGGAACATGTGACAAGTTCTAGGTAAGTGGAAAAGCAGGTGTTTCCAGGTAGTAAAGGATATCTAATTAAAGCAAATAGTATACATTGGGATGGAATAGAGAGCAGGCTTAATAGAATACATGAAGCCACATAGGGGACAATGCTAATTGCCAGGCAACAGTTTAGACTGAGTCAGGAAAAAAATGCATATATCCTGAGTGTTTGATTTCAGGGAGCGAAATGACATAAATAATGTTTATGGAAAATGAAACCTGAATTTATGGAAATTTAAATTTATTCGGATAATTTAGGCATAACATAACTTGGATCCACAGTAGAGTTTAAAATTAGATAAAGGGGGGCACCTGGGTGGCTCAGTTTGTTAGGCATCTGACTTTGGCTCAGGTTATGATCTCGCAGTTTGGGGGTTTGAGCACCCTGTGGGGCTCTGTTGTGGCAGCTCAGGGCCTGGCGCCTCCTTCAGATTCTTTCTCCCTCTCTCCTCCCTCCCCTACTCACACTCTGTCTGTCTGTCTCTCAAAAATAAATAAACATTAGAAAAAAGTATTAAATTAGATAAAGGGACGATAAAGAGGAAAGTAATGAAATACTGTAGACAGCTGCTACATGGATGACAGATACCACTCGAGATTATCCAGCAACTTCATGGGTATTTCTAGATACCCATGAATCTAGAGTGGGATAAGTTAAACTTATGAGTTGCTCAAATCTTCATGGACAACCATTGGGTGTGTTCATGCCTCACCCAACTGATGGTTGGGACTGAAATGTCACAACCATCTCAATTCTAAAGAATTCAAGACAAATGTATAGCTTGGGAAACAGAATATCCAGATTGCTAGTCTTTGGAGCATCAGCTTTAGAACTTGACCTTAATGGATTCTCAGCACCTTTTGACTATACCTCCTTGCATTGTTGGAAGACCCCCTTGCTAGAATCTTGATTTTCTGTGCCCTATGTTTAAATATACTAATGCTTTAACAAAAGTCTTAGAAGTGATTTTTTTCAATTCACCATTTACCTGCCAAAAGCAAATGGTGAATCTAAATTCTGGACACTTCCTACCTTAAACTTTGCACATAACAATACCAAACCACTTATAATTCACTACATACTCTTCTAGATTCTTTCTCCTCCATACATAACATCCTGTTCATCCATTTACCTAAAATGTCCTTCCCCACTGACGTTCTTGATGTGTTTAGCTCCTACTGAACAACTCATCTTTCCTAAGATAAAAGATACTCCCGTTTTTAATCTCTCTATTCTCTACTTCTCTAACTGCCATTGATCATTTCATCTTTTGGAGTTCATCTTAGCCTTGATATCCTCTGACCTTCCCTACTGCATTCTGGATTGCAATTAGATGTTGCTCTCTCACACCCATGACTACATGCTTTATATATACATAATCTCCATGAAAGCGTGTAACCACAACGAATCACAGTGACCTCTTTGTGAGTCTTTTCCACTGTGAATTCCTTCAGGGAAAAGATTCTTGGTATTCTCAAAGCATATTAGAGTACCTAGAAAAGAGTACTCAGTGAAGGTTTACTGATAGAATGTCTGGATGAGTGTTTTGTGTTCACTGTATTACTTAAATCATTTCCATTGTAAATATGAATAGGAGTCTCATCTGGCCTCTTGAGTCAAAATTTGGAACTCTACTCTCACAGTGAAGTTTCTTTAATTCCTATCACATTCTGATATACAAAGTGTGAAGTTCTAGAAGAAGCTCCATTTTTCAGGGATTTGGGAAACAACTATGTAGAATAGAGTGATCAAAGCATGGATTTTTTCTCCAGAAAAAACTTTCCATTAATCTATGAACAGGCATCAGCCTCCAAGAATAATTTAAGAAAAACTAGCAACAATGGGGCCCCTGGATGGCTTAGTCGGTTAAGCGTCTGACTTTAGCTCAGATCATGATCTGAGTTTGTGAGTTCGAGCCCTACATCAGGATCTGCACTGACAGCACAGAGCCTGGAGCCTGCTTGGGATTCTGTGTCTGTATCTCTCTCTCTGCTCCTCCCCTGCTCTCTCTCTAAAATTAAAACAAAAACAAAAACAAAAAAAAAACTAAAAACAAATAAAAAAAGAATAACTAGCAACTCTAGATAGATACCTAAAATAGCAACATACATCTCTGAAGCTACCAGAGACGTAGTACAATGCAGTGTTTAAGATCCAGACTCCTTTAAATTCTAAGATTCTGCCCCCAAATTAGATTATCTTAATTACTATTCTCATTCTGGCAATCACTAGCTGAATGCAACCACCAATAAGTAACTTTTCTATGTCTCAGTTCTCTCCTCTCTAAAATGGAAGTAACAACTAAACCTAGCTGCTGGGATTGTTATGATTCAACGTGTAGGTACCTATCCAAAGCATTCAGAAGACCACCTAAGAGTAATCATTCAGTCAATATTTCGGGGAGAGATAATGGTGGTGATACCAGCATACTATTCTTTTTTTTTTTTTTTTTTTTTAATTTTTTTTTTTCAACGTTTATTTATTTTTGGGACAGAGAGAGACAGAGCATGAACGGGCGAGGGGCAGAGAGAGAGAGGGAGACACAGAATCAGAAACAGGCTCCAGGCTCTGAGCCATCAGCCCAGAGCCCGACGCGGGGCTCGAACTCACGGACCGCGAGATCGTGACCTGGCTGAAGTCGGACGCTTAACCGACTGCGCCACCCAGGCGCCCCCCAGCATACTATTCTTAATGTGGAAAAAGTATATTAAAAAACCAGCAATTTAATTTTGCAAAGCAGTATATGCCTGGAGATCCAGAGTCAAAAAGGAATGAAGTTAAATTCACTCACTTACAATTATCCTAAGATCCTTGAGACTATATTTTGACAGATTACTAATGATTACTACTATTGATTACCTTATAGATGAGTGTGAAACAAGACAGAAGCAAACATTTTATGTAGCCTAAAAGGAATATATATACTTTAATGTATCCAAAGGCTATAAAAACTATTGATTATCTTGTTATAGACAAGTGTGAAACAGGAGAGAAGCAAACATCTTATTTTGCCTAAAAGGAAGATATTTTAATGTATCCAAAGGCTATAAAATACATCAAAAACATGTAAAAGCAATTCTAAATGCTATGAATCATTTTCGCATTTTGAAGCCAAGAGAACAGCAGTATCATGAACAATGAGCTCTCATGGTGGATGAAGAATTACAGTAAGTTGTGAATGGGAAATTTGAAACAACTGTGAAACAGGATATAGGACAACAATAGGAGTAGAGGTAATGAGCGAAACATAAACAAGAACGTGTCTCAAAGACTTGCCTTTCGAACCTTTCTCTGCATCCCCAAAAGGCCTGTTCTCCATCTGGCCTTGGTATGCCGAAAACTGCTTACAATTCAGTCCAGCATCTCCCAGATATGTCATATGCTCACATTCCTGTCCACTCCACTTACAGCATGTGCAGCCCGGGGTCACACTGACTATGCTGAAGTCCTCTCTCAAATGTCGCTCGCTCTGAGGTCAAGGACCTTGTCTTTACTAATGTTGCATCCTCGCCTACTATAAAGATTAAGAACCTGTGTGTTTGCACTTAGAGTTTTCTCATTCAGAACTACACTTCACGCCACTTTTTAATTCATTTTGATTGATTTGGTTTAGTGGCGCTGAGCTATTGTCAGGTATTTATTGGAAATGTACATTAATCTCTGTGCTATAACTCATGATCTCTTCCTTTGAGGCTCTTAAAATAATTGAAAAGATAGAATGTGTGCAGAAGAACGTTTTAGATGTTCACATAAAATTTCTAATCATATGATGGTCATTTAGTAAGTCATTGATTCATCCAATAAAATTTTACAAAATACTAACCAGGCACTGTGAGATCTGAGAACACACAAATGACAAGAAGGATGCCTGTCTTCATAGAACTTATGTTTCAGTGAGAGAGAACAAATGATGAAATGAGAAATTTGCAGAAAACATGAGAAGTGTCACAATAGGGAAACACAGTGTGCTAAGAGGACGCATAGAAGGTACAACGAACCAAAGCCACAGGCTGAGGGGCAGATCCTTTTTGCTGCATGTAACAGAGACCTCAGAGAAAAGCGAAGTAAACAGGAGAGAAATGTATTTCGCTCTCATGTGAATGAAGGTAGTCAGTTGCACGGCAATGGTCTGTGCGTCCATTGGAGAGTCAGGCTTCCTGATCTTGCTACAATACTGTACTTAGTGCATGACCTCAAGAACCAAGATGGCTGTTTAGAGTTTAGCAATCATATGCACATTCTAGCCAATGGGAAGGATGCAGGGAATAGAATGTGCTTTCTAGAATCACACAGTTATATTGTATCGGGCAGTGATATGATCCCACCTAGCTCCAATGGAGCTCCAGTTCCTTTAGCTAGTTATTTATTTATTTATTTATTTATTTATTTATAACAGTATATATGATATAATAATATGATATGATATCATAATTGTGATATTATTATAATTGTGATATAAAGATATATATATATATATATATATATATATATATATATATATATATATGAACAGAGGCCTGGACAGCAGGTTGCAGCTTGTGATTAGCTAAATAAAAGAGGGAAAGTAGACAAATCTCCCATGCAGAAGAATTCCAAATCATTTATGGAGACACTCTGCCCTTAAGGAGGCGGAGCTTAATTCCCCACTCCTGCAGTGTGGCTGTGTAAGTAACTTCCTTCCAAAGAGCAAAGTGTGGAAAAGGGGAAAAAAAAGAGTAACTTTACACTGGAGAAATTCAGCATACATAACCTCGGCCAGGTGCTCAAGGTTAGTATCATTATTAAGTCGTGCAGATAGTATGTACCTTTGATGTGATGTCGTGAGAATGGCACTTCGTCTCCACGTTCTTCCTCTAAAAACTCCCAACCATCACGACTCTAACCATGAAAAAAACAATATTCCAATTGAAGGACATTCTGCAAAAGCCTGACCAATACTCTTCAAAACTGTCAAGGTTATCAAAACATGGAAAAACTGAGAAAAAAGTTTACTAAGGACACATGACGATCAAATGTAATGTGGTATATTGGACAGGTTCCTGATGCAGAAAAAGGACATCAGATAAAAAGGAAGGAGATCTGAATACAGTATGGACTTTATCTAACAGTAATGTATCAATATAGTTTCTTTAACTGTGACAAATGTGCCATGGTTGTAAGATATTAATAGGGGAAACGGAGTACAGAGTGTATGAGAACTCTGCACTATCTTTGCAATTTTATGTAAATTTAAAATATTTTTAGTGAAAAGTTTATTTTAAAATTTAACTAACAGCCTTAAATAAACTATTACTTAAAAATAATTTAAATACTTAGACCACTAAAAGTGAAATAACTTTGAGTTTTATGGATATCCATGACTCCTGTTAAAAACCCAAAAGGGTTCATGATGGCTTCATAAGTACTTATTTATTGTTTTATTAAATTCTATGAAGAAGCTACTGAATTTATAAATAAAGTTAACAATGACAGCAGTGATATAACCTCGAAGATAATTAGAGAAATTTGGCCAAGTTATCCAAAGGTTTCGGATTAGCTTCACGAACAGTTATGTGTGAAGCTTACCACATGGTGTGCAATGGTTTCTATTATCACTGGTTGAGGTGTGAGTGCTCATATAATCATAACGTTATATTTTATTACAGTCCATAATGGAAACATATTTTTTTTTATAATTGAACCTTGTGTATGTGTGAGAATCTCGTACAGCAGAGGAACTAAATATTTCAAGAACATAAAGTTCAGCATAAGATTTTACAAGAGACCACACATTTAAAATATTGAAAGGGAAGCATGCTAACTGGGAAAATGAGTTGCCAACCAGTTTTCTCTCCTGCTGATCTCATAGGAGATACAGCAAGCTGAGAAAATCCAGTTGTACCCTTGCCAGAGAATCTCACATGTCAAAGAAAAGATGCTCTGTAGGATTTGGTTTCCGTGAAAGAGATCAAAATACACTTCCCTTAAAGTGTGCATGTATGTATGCAATATAACGGGGCAAACATTAAAGTGAAAGCATAAACTCAGAACACTTCCATCTCCAGATTGTGTGTGTGTGTCTGTGTGTGTGTGTGTGTGTGTGTGTGTGTGTGTGTGATAGGGATATTAGACCCTAAAAATAAAATGCTCCCATACAAAAATGTGAAATCAAGACTTTAGCACCTCTGCTCTAACAAGATTTATTATATCTACTATTAATTGTATGCCAGACAAATATCCAAACTTTCACACAAATCTGAATATAAGACCATTTTAAATACGAGTATTCCTATAATGTACCTTCTGCCTTCCCTACTGGGGATATAAATTTTAAGATTCAAAATTCTTCAAAGGAATATACATACTTATGTAATTTTTTGTGTAAAGTTAAATTTGAATTCAGTTAGGACCTGACAGATTAGCAATGATAGAAAGGGTGCAGGTGCACAGGAAACCTCTACACAGACTATTAAGGGTGAACCTTGGGTCGGATGTCATCGTACAGGGGGAACCAAGGTAGAAGTACACCAAGCACAGACCCTTAGGAAAATCCATCTTTAAGTGACAGGAGGAAAAAAAATCACAGAAAAGCAGAAAGAGCAATAACTTTGAGAGCGGAACGAAGAATCAAAATGGAAACCTCAGTGCACCAGCCACCATTCCTAGAGAAGGAACATCAACCCTTTGATTCGATTTGTTCTTCTGTGAGCAAGGGAAATGAATTCTTACTTCATCAGCTCAAAGATAATATTAATGTAGTGCAAGTAAAGGGCTTAGCTCAGTTCATTGTACAAAGTGAACACTCACTAGGTGTTAGTTTCCTTCCTCATGAACACTTATTTCCTTAAAAAGGAAAGTGAGTCATGGAAACCAATATAGAATTTTTTTAAGTCACTGAATAATAGTAGAAGTCAGGAAAACAACATTGATCCTTTAAGGGAGGCATGGTATTTCCATGGTGCACTTAACGCCAGAGCGACTTTCTCATAGCCGACAAATTCTGACTGTATCCCCATTTTCTCAAGGCTAGCTTTGACCTCACCGAATGAAAGTCATGTTTAATGAGGACGGTGTGCTTGTAAACAGAGAGAAGATTATACCTCAAATTCAGAATTTTTTTCAGAGCAGCGTCTTTGTTGCCAGTTATTTCTGGGCGTTCTGTTGGTCCCATTAGAAAATATTCATCCAAAGCTAAAACCAAGTTGACAAAATTTAGAAAATCCAAATATAGTAAAAGAATCAAACTAAAGGAACTGGAAAAGAAGTTAAGTAACACAATATGTCTCTGTAAAAGATGTAAAATTTTAGCTGCCCTTGGATTTGTTAAACGCCTGTTTTCCTCTTAAAATACTTTTGGGAATAGGCAAAACCCAAAAGGTGTTTTACTAAGCACTTTTTCTGTTCATGTAGAAAGGTCCCAGAGGAAATTTAATCTCCATGTTTCTGATACTTTCACACTTAACATCAAAGAATAGTTTTGTAAGAGTTATTTGATATATTAAGAGGCTTTTTGAGCTTTTTTCCAAGGCTTTCAAATTGTTTTTCTTGGACAAAATGTAGTCACATATAACCAAGGGGAAACTAATTCATACACCACTAAGTTCAAATTCAGTTCAAAATTCTGATGCCAAATTATTAAAAAAAAAAGAATTTTCCTGGCTAAAAATAATAATAATAATAATAATAATAATAACACTTCCTCCATTATAACATTTCAGCTACACATCCCTACTTTATAGCAGATACATATGAAACTGTCTTCATTACTGCACTATTTTCATATAAATCATTACAGAAGAAGGTAACTCCTTGTATAATGGAAATGAGAAGGTTGCATGTTCTGGTATATTGTTCTCACGAACTGAACATGCATTAATGACTTCACAGAATTTTGCAGAGTCCAGAATGGAAGACAATGGGAGCTGTATCAGTCCCAGCTGGTTAAATCTCTGAAAACGGCTAAAGCTGTCTCTACCAAGAGCAAAGTGATTTAATCTCCATTAAAAAAAAAAAACAAACAAACACTTTAGCCTTGGACTTTCTAATCTTTAGCCCCAAAACATCCAGACACCATAATCTGCTATCTAGACTACAGAAATAACCTATAATTTTTATTCCCTCTGTTCAGTCTATTTTTCATAGAGCAACCAGTTCTCGTATCTACCCAAACCTTCAGTCCATTCTTTATAGAGAAGACAGCACTATTTCCTTAAAATCAAAACCCAGTTATACCTCTGATCTGCTTAAAGACCATTGGTGACCGTTATAAACTGAATTTTGTGTCCTCCCCAAAATTCATATGTGGAAGCCTCATCTCCAAAGTAATGGTATCTGGAGGTGGGGTTTGGGGGAAGTTGATGAGGTCATAAACGTGGAGTCATCATGAATGAAGCTAGAGTCTTTTTAAAAAACACCCAGGGAGATTTCCTCAGCCCTTCTACCATGTGAGGACACTGGCGTCTGTGAACCAACTAAAGTTGGTTTAGTTGGTTTAGTCTGTGAACTAAATCTGCAGACGCCTTGATCTTGGACTGCCCAGCCCTCCACCCAGTCTGTGGCATTATGTTATAGCAGCCTGGATAGACTGGGACAGTGACCATTTTCTAAGAAAAATGAAACACTGAGTTCCTTAATGTAGCCTACCACTCTATTACAAATCCTGAGCCTTGCTGACCTTTTTTGGGACCACCCATGGGGAAAGCTACTTCCAGAATCAGTGCCTTTGCAATGTTTTCCCCTTGGCCTGGACTATGTCCACCCACCCTTAAAGTCGAATAACCTCTACTCATTATTTGTGTTTTCATACCAACCCATGCTGTGGAGAAGCCCTCTCTCACCACAATACATTCTGCTTTAAACTCACTGAACACCTTCTCATAATACTTTTTAAAAATTGTAAATAAACTTTGGAGCCTTTTAAATGTTTCAGTGATTGAACTCTACTTAGCTCTTGAGCTCTGCTTTGATTCACTGCAGAAGACTTAGCCTAATAATATCCAGAGAAACCAAAGTCAGCTCTCTGTCTCTTCACGTCAATCCTCAGGCCTGTTTCCCCTCTTTCATCTTCTCTTATGCCTGTGACCTAACTCTAGGAGGCCTATCTCCTATTCGGGTATGGATGGTGGAGGAGGTCTCCTTCACCTTCTTGGTGAAGTGGTTCATTTCAGTGGCTCTTTCTGTAGCAACTGCTAGTCCCCTTGTACCTGCCACATTCCACACGTTCTGCGCGGACTATTCTGGAGCTCCCTCTTGGCATCTGTTTCTCGATAATACAGAAAATTGTGAAGGCTGCCAGTGTTACCTGAGTATGTGTGTGTATGTGTGTGGACGAGGGTGTCTCAACATCTGTCCAATAACACCATGCAGCTGTTTCCACTCTCTCGTGTTGCCACAGAGTGGAAGAAGCTTTTCTTTCAGGATTCCACCCTTCTCGGCCTTTATCCCAAGAGTGAAGGTCAGTTTTGCTATGGGATATAAATATTACATATCATCTGGTTTATATGCAGTAATATCGTTACCCCCAAACCCTTGAGCTGTGCCCAAAGATAAGTAGGATATGAGGACTCACGGCAAGCATCCAACCGCATCTAGGTATTAGCAATATTGCTCCTAATAATTGCATATTACCTCAAAGTTCGTCCCAATACATTTTAATTGTGTTGATGTTTATTTCCTTCATTAGTTTACAGCCTCATTCCCAGTATCTGACAAAAATTCTAGATTATAGTAAATACTTGATAATTGTTAAGTTAATACAGCAACACAATAAATAATATAGAATTGATTGCTGATGTATATGTAATTATGTTAGTATTTAAGATAATTCAGTTGACAAGACTCAAAAAACACAGTAGCTATGAGGCCATTGTATATAGTTTTTGCCTGATCAGTATGGTAAATTTAACCTTAATCCTAGTTCTTTACTCCTTGTAGTTGTATTATAAATTCAGATCCTTGTCATGGCCTCTTGGCGAATAGAACACACATCCTTGTCCTTTGATTTGGGGCTTGGATATGCAAGTTGCATTGACCAGATGGTGTTAAAGTAATGACGCAAATGGACTTTTAACTGCATTTGAATTCTAGATTCCAGTAATGGAGAATATCTCTTATTGGATCAACTCCTCCATAGACCATAGATAACTATAAACACTAGACAAAATACAAAACAAACAAAAACCCACCACCTTGAAAATGCTGGAGAGCAACCAAAAGTAGGAAAAAAACTTAAAGGAAATCTATATGTAAAAGAAGCCAAAGGACTTGAGCGACTCTCTCCTTTTTATGGTCTTTTTTGTTTTGTTTTTGTTTTGTTTTGTTTTGTTTATTTTCCATGAGGACAGGACACAGTTAGAGCCTGCAAGGTAGTTAAATCTCAGATAGAAAAGCCGCAACGTTATGGGTTTGAAGGATCAGGGGACAGAGTTCAGGCAGACATAGTAGGTGGAGAGTAAAGGGATAAATCCAAAAAGGAAAGAGCTCAGACGTGAAGCCCTAATGGTACATTTGAACTGCCAAACTCTGCTGACCCTTGCATTATGCATGAGCAGGAAATACTTCAAGCAGCCAAATGAAGGATAAAAGAGTTGAAGAGAGATTTTTAGCTTACACTTATGCCAGATATGACAGTATTTGAAGTTTGAGTCCAACCAATGAGAGCATTAAAAACATCCAAAATTCCTACAATGTATCACTCAAAAAGCCCAGGTTTCAATCCAAAATTACTAAGCCTTAAAAGAATACGAAAATGTGACTCATAATCAAGATATGTGTCAATTAAAAGAGACTGACCCTAAGACAACACAGGTGGGAAAAGACATTTAAAGATTTTAAAGAAGCTATTCTAACGCTATTCAAAAATGTAAAGAAAAATATGTTCTTAATGAATACACTAATAGGAAATCTCAGAAGAGAAACATAAACTGTAAAAATTCTAGAACTGAAAAACATCACAACTAAGATAATCTCTGGATGGCTTAACAGCGGATTGTAGATGACAAAGAAAAGAATATAAAGACAGACTATTAGAAGTTACCCAGCAGGGAGAACAAAGATAAAGCCCTGATTGTACATTGTAGAATGCCTTTAAAAAGTACCCCATATATCAAAAAGTTTCATAAGATAGCTATTGGAGTCCCAGAAGAATATAAGAAAGGGAACAGGACAAACAAATATTTAAAGACATAATGGCTGGAATTTAGCTCATGCGTGAGATAGACCCATAAACTCCACTGGCCTCTGCGTCACTCCTCACTGTCTCTAATCTTAATAATAAGGATTTCCTGCTGGAGAAGCTGGCCCCTTCTTCACACACCTCAGTGTCCGTCTTTCCCAGGAGTCAGAGAAGTTGAAAAGGATCCAGGGGGATGTCGAGTAATTTCAGGCCCAGCTACTACTCCATGCCAACAAGATAAGCCTTCCAAACAACTACAATACACATACGGTACAAAAGTGCCCACTGATGGTGTCTCGACATTTCAGGGGCTAACCACATATGGCGATTTGCCTCTATTCTCCAAATTTTGCACAAAAACGCCTCCCGACACTCACTGGAACTGGAAAGGTACGCGGAAGATAAACATGGCTCCGACTAGCTAAGTTGACACATTACAAAACCGATGCGGCCCACTCCTCGTCACGGGCATCCACACATGTATCTTAAACTCTACTTAACTTCCAAATATAGTCTTGTTTCTGCCTAGCATTTTACAGTTGTGTTGCCTACTATAAAAAAAAATTGTGCTAACACTAACTCCAAAAGAGAATGTGAAGTTTCTTCTTGTCTTTTGATATTTGTTCTTCTTCTTTTTGATTCACACTCTGTGACTAAGATACTGGGATAAAATCGAACGGGATATCTACTATTAACACATCATATGTCTGATGGTAAGAAAATGAGAGGAAAATTGGGGTGCCCGGGTGGCTCAGTCGGTTGAGTGTCCGACTTGGGCTCAGGTCATGATCTCACAGTTTGTGGGTTTGAGCCCCAGGTTGGGCTCTGGGCTGACAGCTCAGAGCCTGGAGCCTGCTTTGGATTCTTTGTCTCCCTCTCTCTCTGCCCCTCCCCCACTCATGCTGTCTCTCTCTGCCTCTCAAAAATAAAGAAACGTAATAAAAAAAAATTTTTAAAAATGAGAGGAAAAGAAAGCAAAAATATTTGGTTAACATATAATAAAACTTTCATATCAAGATAACGAAGAAATATTTATAATTATTATAGTTCTCATTTCTTCACGTGGTCATGTAGGTGGTATTTATAAATATATTCTTCCAAAAATCATTCCATATTCTCTTTATGTTCAGAAAGTATTACAGTTGGGTGTAGCACCTTGCCTGGTGGATGGCCCACAATTTGTTCATTCATAAATCACCTGGGCCTTTAGCAGTCCTGACAGAAGTTAGTTTCTGTGGTTTTGGATTTCAGTTTCTAACTGAATTGAGTTGCTATAATATCACAGGACACGTGAGTACTAAGAGGCATCCCACAGAATATACAGACATATTCCTCTTTACCCCCTTTACTAAATAGTGATCCCCCAAATTGATTTCTACCTAGAACCACAGAATATAACCTTACTTGGAAATATAGTACTTGTAGATGTAATCAAGTTAAGATGAGGTCATACTGAACTAGGATGGACCCTAAATCCAATATGAATGTTGCTCTTATAAGAAGAGGGAGATTTGGACACAGATCACACAGCAGAAGGCCATATGACAATGGAGGCAGAGACTGAAGTGACACAGCTATAAACCAAGGAATGCCAAGAACTGCAAGCAATCACCATAAAGAATTACTAGAAAGAGATAAGGAAAGATTAATCCTCCTTTAGAGCCTTCAGAGAAAGCTTAGTCCTGCTGACAACTTGATTTCAGACGTCTAGACTCCAGTATTATGAGAAAATAAAGTTCTATTGTTTTAAGCCACCTAGTTTGTGGTACTTTATTAGGGTAACCCAAGAGAACTAACATAAGGCCATTGTGTACTAACAACCAATTTCCCTTTGATAGTCAAGAACTATTCAGGATAGTAAGTCACATTTTGTCTGTTGGTTCACTGGCATGAGGAGCCCAAAGTGAACAGGGGGTAGTCTCAACTTCCACGTTAATGGAATCATTGTTGTTTCCCCTAGTAGAAATATTTTTCCCTTTGAAACTAACTAAGACCTCTAGAGCAGCAGAGTCTAAAGTCATGGGCTGTACTTATGGAAAGGTTTCTGATTTAGAGCATATACCATATCCTACAGGACCACCCCTGCCTAGAAAACTGTTTCCACCTAGCTGGTTCTATAACTGAGACTTCAAAGGACCACCCCACTGTTTTGTCAAGCTAGCTGATTCAAGATGATGAGGACCATGGTCAAAGTAGTGAATTCCTTAGATATGGTCTCATTCTCTTATGTCATTTGCTTCAAAGTGAGTTCCTTGGTCAGATGCAATGCTGTATGGAATACAATAATGGTGGGTAAGAAATTTCATAATTTCACAAATTATATCTCGGCAGAAGCCAGGGAAGGAAAATTCATGTCTAGAGAAAGTGACTATTCCAGTGACAACAAAACACTGTCCGTTCTATGATGGACACAGTGCAATGTAACTAAGCTCCCAGTACGTGAATGACTGACCACCTTGGAAAACGATGCCTGTCGGCTGGAAACAATCCTCTCATCATCATCTTTACTAACAGATATATAGAGATAACCACTCAAAAGATCAAGAGCTGCATACCACATGCAATATGCTGATTTGATCCAACAATGAAACCACATTGAAGTCACCACCTGAATTGTTTACCCCAATCCACCATTATTTCCTAAGCTCAATCTTTTTTCTTTTTCCAAAGTCCAAAAAGGTGAGTTGAATGGGGATGCGATGGGGATCGCTACTAGTATCTCCTGATGGTAGCAAAACCTTGGCAATCCCTGCAGGAATGCACTTTTGAGTTTAGTCTTTTCAAAAGTAGAAGCAGTTCTAGTTGCTTCCACTTGGCCTTTCCCACCAAAAACAGCCCACATTCCACACGTCAGGGAACCAATGTGGGGATTCTGCCAGTTGCTGAGTAGGACTATCTCAATTATGCATTCTGGAACTGGAGAAGTGACCACAGGATAGATCAGGGGAGTCACTGGACCCACTCTGAGACAGAACTGAGCCAAAACTCCAATGATCACTTGACCTCCATAAGTCACTACTGTGACTGGTGTAACACAGTGATTTCCAGTAATTACTGAAAAGTTGGATTATTTTCCCTATACCCTAGGAAGTAGCCACAGGTCCCTTTGTGGATGGTTAGGAGTAAGACAAACAGTACAATTTTCCAGCAGTGTAGTGAGGTCCTTCCTCAATGGGGCTCGGCCTCTCTTTCATTCAAGGAGTTCTGAGGGGTGAACTGGCTCAAACAATTATTAGAACTAATAAGTGAATTTGTCAAAGTTGAAGGGTATAAGAATGACATGCAAAAAATCCATTGTGTTAAAATATATTAGACAAAACACTTTACAGTGATTCTCATTTCCTTGAGATCCACTCACACACCTATCCCTCCCACCCAGATTTTGTTGATACAAATTGGAAAAACCATGCAATTATTTTGGTATGTATGCCTCTTATATATATTTTTTTATCTCACTTTCTAGGCCCTGTTGGGTCTTCAGTCTACTGATGTGTCTATAAGCAAGGAGGAAAAAAATGAAGGTAGGTACTGAGGAGAATCACTAGTACCTTGTGAGACAACTACAACGGGGAGGTCATTACAAGTTATTTAGGCAAGGATTGGTTCATTGATAAACTGATTAGGTCAATTTTGTGTGATATATAGTTATCTGTAGGAATAGTCTTTAGGTTTGGTTTTCAGAAATTTCGGCCCTGTGATTATAGAGGAACAAGGTTTCTTTTACGGCAGTCACAGATGCTTTCAAGTCTTTTATAGGGATCTTGAACTGAAAATTATAAGCACCCAGCTCACAATTCCTCTGTAAGTTTTCCAGCACACTTAGAAATCAACCAACTTAGATTATCATACTCTTCTTTTCACACACACACAAATATTCTATAACAGTAAATGCCTAATCCAAACGTCTCAATTTTTTTTAATATAATTTACTGTCAAATTGGCTAACATACAGCGTGTACAGTATGCTCTTGGTTCAAAATTTGTCTTCAACACACACTTGATTATAGTATGTATGGGTAATAATAATTTATATAACTACATTGCCATTGAACACCATGAGCTAGCACTGCCCCTTTCATCTATTGATAAATAGTCATTAGTGTCTAAATTTGATTTTAAAAAATCTCAAATAACCCAGAAACAATTTATTGAGCACATGCTTCAGATTCTTCTTCCGTGGAACCACTGTTGTTCATGATGTATCAGTCAGGGTACAATTAGAGAAAGAAATCAATAGAACATTCTGACCCTATGCAACTGTGGGAGCTGGTCAAACAATCTCTATAATGCTTTTGTCTTCAGGCTTAAGTCTACAAGGCAGATAATCAAGAAGGGAAGATGAATGTAAAATGGAGAACAAGGACAAGTTGGAACCCACAAGGAATAAAATCTGTGGTAGTTATTTATTGCTCCATATAAAATTACCCAAAAGCTAATGGCTTAGGGGTGCCTGGGTGGCTCAGTCAGTTAAGCATCTGACTCTTAATTTTGGCTCAGGTCATGATCTCATGGTTTGTGGGATCGAGCCCTCCATTGGGCTCTGCATTGACAGCATGGAGCCTGCTTAGGATTCTTTCTCTCCCCCTCTCTCTATCTCCCCCCTCCCTGCTTGCACTCTCCCTCTCTCTCAAAATAAATAAAAGAAAGGATAATGTCTTAAACCTAAATTGATAATGGTGTATTATCTCACACAGTTTCTGTGGGTCAGAAGTTCAGAGACAGCTTAGCTAGGTCTCTCATGAAGTTTTAGTCAGGTACGGACTAGGGCTTCTGTCATCTGAAGGCCTGATTGGGGCTGTACCTACCACCAAGATGGCTCACACAAAGGGATGGCTGGCTTGCACACTGTAGGAAAAAGAACTTATTTTCTCACCACATGATTGTTTCCCTAGGTCTGCTTGATTTTTCTCTTAATATATCTACTGGCTTTGCCTAGAATGAGTGACCCAAGACATAAAGTGAGGGGAACGTCAAAATGCCTTTTATAACTTAGTCTTTGAAACCATGTACCATCATGTCTGCCATATTCTATTTGTTAGAAGCAAAAATCTAAGTCTTGCCCACAATGACAGGGCATGGAATTAGGCTCCCACTTTTGAAAAGTGTCAATAAGTTTGTGGTAATATTTTAAATCATAACATAATTCTAGTCTTATATATTTACTCAAATGAAAGAAAGCATATGCTCACAAAAAGAATGATCATAGCAGTTTCATTCAAAATTGTAAAAATTGGAAAGAGTTCACACATCCATCAGCAGGAGAATGGAGAAACACCCTTGTATATTCACACAATGTAACACTACTCAGCAATAAAAAGAAACTTTGTGCAAATATATAAGAGCGTTCAAAAATATTATGCTAAGTAAAATAAGCCTTACCCTTTTGATTTTTTTATGAATCACATATATGAAGTTCTGAAACAGGCTAAGCTGTACTACATGAACAAAATCAGAGCAGTGGTTGCTTTTGAGGACTGGAAAAGGAGGACATAACGTGGGGTGCCATGAGGGAATTTTCTGTGGTCATTACCATGCTCTGTAACTTGATAAGAGTATGTTACACCAGTGTCTACATCTATCTAAACCCATAGAAAAGTATGCTCAATATTTTTGTATTTCACTGCACGTAAGTTGTACTTAAAATGTAAACAAATACTAAATTCTTGACAATGATATGCATTCTTCTGTTTAGATGTGAGAAAATCTGTTGTCTGTAACTTTGACATACACAAAAACAGGATGAATTATGGATGAAGAAAGAGACAGAGAGACATAGAGTTGGATATATCTGTGGTAAAGCAAATAGAGCAAAATATTAAGAGTAGAGTCTAGGTGGTACTGAATGGGTTATCACTGTCCAATTGCTTTACCTTTTCCATATGTTTGAAGTGTTGACAGTAAAATGTTGGGGAAGTTTATTTGAATCATTTGACTTGACCACTTGTGATTCTTCCATCACTATGATAAGAATACTCCCTGGTTTGCCCACTGGTCTAAGGAAGGTAAGGGCTACATGGAAAAGACCTCACCCCAACATAAGCTTGGGAGCCCAGCAAGCTAAGCCAGGGCTGAATCAGTCTGTCCTCACTTGCACCACAGACAGAAGAGTAGAGTGAATGATCATTTTCAGTCTCTGATTTGGGGATAGTTTGTTACATCACATTATTGTGGCAAGAGCTAACCAAACGGCTGAAGTGCTTATTTTCCCACATAACCACTCCGTAGAGAAGTGCTTGTATAAAAAATGCTTCATTATATGTTGTAAAGGGGAAATGAACAGCTATAAACCATGTCTTACAGGGCCTTAACAAGAGGAGACAGACAACAAGTGCATGGGCAAATGAGTAGCAGGTATGAAGCTAATGATAAAAACACAGTGAACATATTCCTAGTGATAGAATGGTTAAAGCACTTGCTTTACCGCAGAGGAAAGTCAGCATGTGATAGGACTTGACTGAATTTAAAAGCAACCCATAATCATTTTGGGGATGGTTTAGCTAAGAACACAAGGATAGCCTCCCAAAGTGCCTTCATTATGGTTTTGTGATTGTGCGACTACCATTGCTGCCCAACCCAGAGACAGATTGCCTAGGGAGTGCAATATTAAATTATATTCAACTACACAGCTGCCGTGGCCACAGTGAGTCCAAATTGGAGGAGAATCTCTGAGGATGTTTAGAGAGAAGAAGAAAGGAAAGATTTTGATTTTGATTTATGTCTAGCAACTCACTCAATTACATTTAATTAGCCCTTCAAACTAATTTTGAGCAACTTTTCAATCATTTCATGTGCTGCCTCTTCTTTCTATATCTTTCCTTTCTCCTAAAATAGAACCTTGGAAATAGATGATGGGCTGCAAAGTTGCAAAGCATGATTCTCTCTCACTGTCCACTGAAACCAATACTCTTTTAAAGGGTCTGTGAGCGGTCATGACCCCAGCCTATAGGCATCACCTCCAAGGCACGTCCATCCAAATGGGCTCAGGCTGGACAGTCTGGAGTCAAAAAGGCTCCTTTTCCTCTAGGGCAACCATTCATCACCACCCACAGTCTCTGAGCCAACTAATTGAAAATAAATAGGAGCATTTTTACTGCTCCAATAAAGGCTGACCTTTGTACCTCACACTTTTTGTCAGTTTGGGGAAAAATAAATGAGATTTAAAAAAACATCTCTATGTTTTATGGTTCACGTTCCCCATGATGAATTTGATTGAAGGCCTCCTGAGAAGAGAAGGTCACCTAGTGCATCAGTCCTTTGACCAGATACAGTATTAACATAAACTGTAAGACCTAGACGGGGTTGGATCCTAGGCAAAATTATTAAGCTGAATGTCATTTTCAGTTCATGCCATTGAACTTAACCTCTCATCCTCCTTGCTCCAAGTGTCCTTGTACACTTGTGTGACCACAGGTGGCTCCTTTTCACCAGATGTCAGGTAAGCCCCCCATTTCTTTTTTTTTTTTTTTTTTTTAATTTTTTTTTTTTAACGTTTATTTATTTTTGGGACAGAGAGAGACAGAGCATGAACGGGGGAGGGGCAGAGAGAGAGGGAGACACAGAATCGGAAACAGGCTCCAGGCTCTGAGCCATCAGCCCAGAGCCTGACGCGGGGCTCGAACTCACGGACCGCAAGATCGTGACCTGGCTGAAGTCGGACGCTTAACCGACTGCGCCACCCAGGCGCCCCAAGCCCCCCATTTCTAAGACCCCTCCTATGCCAGTGCACCCAGGAGGTCCCCCTTTGTTACTGAACCTTGCACTACACAGTTTACTGTTTCTCTTAGTATCTACTGCTATGTATAACTTATAGTTAAACTACATGTATTTATCTCTTCTCTACATAAATGCATACATGTGGTGTAGAGAAAAGAAGAGCTCAGAAATCAGAAAGACCTGAATTTGGGTCTTAACAGTCAGTAGCTGTGCGATTTTGAACAAATGTCTTCACGTTTTTCAACCATGTCTATAAAAGGAAATCATATCTACTTTCTAGGCTTTTGCAAATATCTAGAGAGATACTAAATAAAGCCCCCAATGAAAAGGAGAGTACATACACATCTTAGTGACTGTGTAGTATTATAGCCCAAATGTAAACTGCAGTCTATCTGATAATTAAAAGCTACACAAGGTCACATTCTAGGCATTTTGAGAGTACAATCTCTCTCCTGGCTTTCTATACACTCGTGATTGCTTTACCTGTAGTTCTAAATTCTCCCTCTACTAAAATAATTCAGTTTATAACTTGTACATCCCAGAAAAGCTTCATTTTTAAATTACACACCATATGCATAGGGATAAAGCTTGCAGCAAACTGGAATGAATAGTAGACTTGAATACTTAGGGAGGCAGTGATTGTTTATCCAGAAATACAGACAGTTTCAATTAAGTTTTAGATTAAAGTCCTTGAGCCAATCCCTGTAATGCTCTGCTGTCTTGCTCATGACTTCATCCACATTCAGCTTTTCATGTATTTCTAAGAGAAAGCTGTTAAAATATTGGTTATTTATTCCCTAATATTTGCCTCAGGGTCTCAGCCTCTATCTCAAAGTTTTAGTTGGGTATTTTCTTTAATAATGAACATTTCTTCCAAAAAGAGAAAGAAAAATTCTTAAAAGACTGCACTAACTTTTTGAAAATTCTGTCACAGACACCACACATATGCACATACTATATTATATATATTATATTATATTATATTATATTATATTATATTATATTATATTATTATTGCATTCTATTATGCAGATGCATATTAAAGGGGCATTCTGAGTCTGAGTTCTGGCTCAACTTTTTCAAATTACCAGAATAGGAGTTCTAATTTTTTTAAATGTTTATTTATTTTTTTTAATTTTTTTAACGTTTATTTATTTTTGAGAGACAGAGCACGAGCAGGGAAGGGGTAGAGAGAGATAGAGACACAGAATCTGAAGCAGGCTCCAGGATCTGAGCTGTCAGCACAGAGCCAGATGCGGGGCTCACACTCAACTGTGAGATCATGACCTGAGCCGAAGTCGGATGCTTAGCCAACTGAGACACCCTGGTGCCTCCAGATTAGGTCTTCTAATAAATAGATGGGTTCAGTTGCTAGAGAAACAATTCTAAACAAAGCAGCACTATACTTAAAAAACCACTTTCAAGTCACAAATAATAGGAGGCCAAACATTTCAATACTGAAAATGAAGTCTGGGGGCGCCTGGGTGGCTCAGTCGGTTAAAGCGCCTGACTTCGGCTCAGGTCATGATCTCACAGCTCATGAGTTCGAGCCCCACATCGGGCTCTGTGCTGACGGCTCAGAGCCTGGAGCCTGCTTTGGATTCTGTGTCTCCCTCTCTCTCTGTCCCTAACCCACTCACATTCTGTCTCTGTCTCTCTCAAAAATAAATAAACATTAAAAAAAATTTTTTAATGAAGTTTGACAGGGGATGCCTTATTAGCATTCCTTAAACAATTAGAATAAACATTTAGATTATGATAAAGAATAAATGGTCATATTTGAAGGTATTTGCAGAGCCTCTCAATGTTACATTATCCTAGCTATTACATGCATTAAAGTTTGCTCAAAAGTATTTCTTCAGGGGCACCTGAATGGCTCAGTCAGTTAAGCATCCAACTTCAGCTCAGGTCACGGTTTGCGGTTCGTGAGTTTGAGCCCTGTGTCAGGCTCTGTGCCATATACTGTTTCTCCCTTTTCTCTCCCCCTCCCAACATCCCCACTTTCTCTCTCTCAAAAATAAACATTAAAAAAAATTTTAAAGTATTTCTTCAAGTTCTAATTAAATTGTCAGTGAAATAAATGATAGGAGGCCCTTCATCAGCCCTGTTGATTTTATAAGCATGAAAATTAAAACCACTAACGTTTTTGCCTCATACTTACTAGGGTCATGAAAAATTGACTATCATAGAGTAAAATCTAATTAAAGATAATGAGACAAAATATTTGAACAAATCACATTTTAGGCTTACATCATAATAGATTGGTGGAATTGAATTTGTAAATTGAAATTTCTTTTTTTTAACATTTATTTATTTTTGAGAGACAGAGCACAAGAAGGAGCAGAGAGGGAGACACAGAATCTGAAGCAAGCTCCAGGCTCTGAGCTGTCAGCACAGAGCCCTATGCGGTGCTCGAACCCACCAACGGTGAGACTTTGACCTGAGCTGAAGTCGGATGCTCAACCGACTGAGCCACCCAGGCACCCCAAATTGAAATTTCTTTTTACTAAAATATATCAACTGCCCAGTATTATCTGCAAAAGCCAATGATAAGTCAACGGGATGATTTCCTTCTGCCACATGCACATTGTCTTCTCCCCTTGCTAATTCTATTGTAGCAAAATGTGAATCATGCATAAATCCTACACTGCCTAGTTCTTAACAGAAGCTAAATCTGACTTATCCATCCATGCAACTTTAATATCATTGGAACCAAAATTGAGAGGAAAACATCATAAAAATAAATATTTTGTATTCTCTTTTCTCTCTGGGTGCAGATCCTTTGCCAAAATGCTTTACTCAAAAATTGGAAATGAAACTATCATTCTATCCTCAGGAACATTATAATGTATCTCCTTTTACAGGCTCATCATATGCATGCTTGTAATATGTTTAGGAAGTCACCTTTTTTTAAAAAAATTCAATTTACTCTGGCACATTTTGGAAATATTTATCTCCGTGTTATGGTACTGGTATGAAATCTAATAAATTAAAGCACTATTTTATATATTCTAAAGATATTTTACTGTTTTTGTTTGGCAAGGAATATCAAGGAATAGAGTTACATCACTGTCATAACCCTACAGAAACGACTCCTAACTTGACAACTTCCAGAGAAGTCATTCCACACAAATGTCTTCCCTTTTCACATAATGAAAATAACAAGTAAAGTAATCAACTAGGCCTCGATTCTTGGACATGTCAGGAGAATTAGATATGAATGAATTTTCTAGCTATCTGAGTATAATTTGAAATCTAATAAATCCAATGTCTATTTTTGGTAAAGCATTGGGTTAAATACACAAAAAGGAAAAAGATAAATAAGATACAGACCCTGCCCTTAGAATTCAGAGATGCACAAACAAATATTCCAAGTAGAAAGTGGACAGAATTTATCCCTGAAGTTTTGCCAAACAATAGGAGATAAAGTAGCTGCATAGTAATTGCAACGTTGGGGAATAGAAAGGATGAGTCTCTGAAGGTTTGTTTTCTTTTTTATTGCTGGCGGTGGTTTTGTTTTTATAGGGATCTTTGAAAATGCATTATGAAGTATTCTAGAAACAGATGACTCAGTGGAATCATTATGAATGTCAATGGCTGTAATGTTCATTAAAAGAGTTATAATCTTAAGGACCACAGGCAGTTACAGAAATGACTGCCCCTGCACTGAACGGTCCCCTGATTATGTAACTTCTGAATATCACATTGACTTTGCCTATCTCTTGTCTCTCATCCTGTTGGAAGTCCATTTCTCCCATGTCCTTGTAATGTACCATTTTAATAGGCAAAAGTTTAACAAATTTAATTATATATCTCACTATAATGAAGTGTCACTTGTAACTTAAGAAAGAGAATCAGTTGAGACAGTTTTGGGGTTTTTGGTTTGTTTCTCAATCTGGATCCCCCTGCCTACTCCACATATTTCTGATTTAGAAGGTCCAAAGTAAGACAAAAGTCTTGTTTGTTTAAAACTTACTGGGTAATTCAGATTTGATCCACATTTGAGAGTACTGCTCTATGGGGTGTTTGTGTGTGTGTGTGTGTGTGTGTGTGTGTGTGTGTGTGTGTGTTTTAAGGCAACTGCTTTAAAACAATTAGACAAGATTTAATCCCCCCAAAAAGGTAAGATGGCCTTTTTTGAGAACTTTTTAACTGTTGTCCATCTATTTCTAAATTATTGCACCTTAACCAGAAATGTAGCAAGGGTTCTTTCTCTTTATAAGTCTTTGTTCATAGAATAGCAACCCCATCATGTGGTATATTGCTGAAACTGCTCCTCCAGGCATATTAGGTTTAAGTGTATTTTCCTACCCAAAAGCAAATTTTTAAACATTCATTACTTTATTTACTCATTTAATATTTGTTGAGAAGATATATGGTGGTCATAATACAAGGTGGCCAACAAAAAAATTCAAAATCAATACTGTAATCTATTCACACCTGTGTTAAAATCTACACGTCAAAAATAAAGATGGTTGACCCCAAGATATTGATTAATACATTCCCATTCAATGCCCCATCAGATTATTTTAATTAAAATACCTGATTTGTGGTAGTTTGAACTCCCTAAAAAGTTTGTTTAATCAGAACTAGGACAAGGCTAGTTGACTGCTGTACCTGGATGACATATTACCCCAATAATGGGGCCCTTTTCCATTCCTCTCTCAGAGTACATTTGGTCAGGAAATGCCTACAAAACCCAACAGAGCTACACCTTCCAAAAGGCATTTACTGACACTAAAACCCAAACCAACACCGGGTTTGATTTCTTGTTAATTTTTCCTCCAGCACCTCCAAGCATTTAAAAATAATATTTTTTACAAGGGCACCTGGGTGGCTCAGACTGTTAAGCATCCAACTTCACCTCAGATCATGATCTCATGGCTCATGAGTTCGAGTCCCACATCAGGGTCTGTGCTGACAGCTCTCTCTCTCACTCTCTCTCTCAAAAATAAATACATAAGTAAACATTAAAATATAAATAATAATAATAATAATAATACTATTTTTAGATATGTGACTTTACTATTACCAAATGCCAGAAAAATGAACTGGGTTTGATTCTGATGTATGGATCATAGAGCAAAAGGATTACTCTACAAATTAGGCATCTGCACTCTTTATAAATGAAATATTATCAGGGTCTTTCATGCACAATGAATATTGAACCTAATGCTGTTTATTAATGAGAACCAAAGCTCATAGACAAGACCATGGTGCTGAGAAAGGATTTTTGCACATTTCTGTTAAGTGCACTCTTTGGTTTTCTTGGCTAAAACAAGATCTTTACATAAAAATTGATATTCTGAAATACACATTTACTTTAAAAAATGTTAAAAGGGTTCAAAATTTAAATTAAAAAAGGATAACCTTAAAATCCACTTCTGTTGGTAACCACACTACAAACTCCCATAACACTGCTGAACTGACAGTGGCGTGCATTCTTATTAGCCATTATTTTCATTGTTTAAAGCAAGAATTTCTGTTAAGGGGGGGGTGCAAATTGCATTTTACTGTCATGAAAACTCTGAATATTGAGATAAACATCAAGTCATTCTTATCTCCAGTATATACGAGGTTAGACTTTATGAATTTATCAGATACAGGAATAAATGTTTGAGGACTAGAGATTTACTAACGTGTTTACGAGGTAGCTGGCACTGAAACACAAGAATTCTTCCAAAAGACTTACATACTCTAAGAGTAAAAGTGAAAAGCATATGAATTTGCCTGCCCTGTCCAATCCAGTAACCACTAGCCACAGATAGATATTGAGTACTTGAAATGTGGCTACTGTAACTAAGAAATTGAATTTTAAATTCCATTTAATTTCAATTTCTATCAGTTGTAATAGCCACATGTGATCAGTTCCTGCCATATTGGACAGTGCAGGTCTAGAGTCATGTACTGTAGTTAGGGGCCATTTTATCTTTAATGTTCCCTAATCTCAGCCTTCTCTTTGTGACATTCATATTTTTGGAGAATATATTTGGTGGGTCATTTTTACAGCTCCTTTCCTCACCTGCAAATTCTTTTCTGGAACTTCTGTTTGGACCAAGTTTGTAGGATGTTTTTATTCCCGTGAATCCTGACAACTTAATACCAATCAAGTGGGCAACTAGCCCATAAAGGAGGTTGCAAGAGATACAAGGGACATCTCTGAAGACAGAGAACTGCCAAAGTCAGGGAAGAACAGAGAGCAAGAGTATGGACTTCAAGTGTATCCCCTGAGGTCCTGCAAGACGGTGGAGTAGCTGTTGATGTAGAAGACAGGCAGAGAGGAGCCATGAGATCTCATAAAGCCTCATTATATGGATAGGAAGCATTGAGTGCTCTGGTGGAAGGAAACGAAGCAAGGAAATCATACAGTACTTAATCTCAACAGTTTATGACCTTAACAATGAAGCTATAATTACTACAGCCCTAGGGGTGCCAGGGTGTCTCAGTCAGTTAAGCATCTGACTCTTGATTTGGGCTCAGGTCACGATACCGGGTTTATGAGTTCAAGCCACGTGTCAGCACAGAGTCTGCTTGGGATTCTCTCTCTCCCTCTCTTTCTACCTGTACCTGCTCTCTCTCTCTCTTTCTCTCTAAATATATAAATGAACTGAAAAAAAGGTACTACAGATCTGCTATATGCTTGGCTTATATAAGGAGATAAAACAGATACATAGAATTCATCATGAAAATGGTATCATTAATCATTTTAATAGTATAGAAAGGACAACAGGAATTTCTTTGAACAGTGAGGAAGTAGAAGGAAAAAATGAGGATTTTTTGTAGGGTAACAATAGGTGTAATCTGAACCAAACAAAATGTATTGTATATGTTGCTATACATGATTCTATCTACTATCATAAAGGGTTGGACTATGTTAAAAATAAATGTCATTTGCACCACTCTGTTAATATACCAAAACCCACTCAATTATCTATTTTCCAAGAGTGAATTCTATGCCATATAAGTAATACCTTACTAAAATTGCAGTAAAATAATACATAAAAATAAAAAATAATAAATCTGCAGGAAAAAAAGAGGGCCTTTTTCTCAAGGGAGGACGGTTTGGGGAGTGCAGGTTGAGCTAGAGATTTGGGAGAGGTGACTCGCTCTGTTCACTCAGTCGAGAAGAAATGTAAAAGTTAGCTGGAAGAATCATCATGAAGATGACTTTGGGAAAGAGGTGGGAAGGATGGGAGAGATGAGGCCCTCCGTGCGCAGGTGCAAGGGAGCGATGTAAGAGCCCTCAAGGACAGAGCATCCCTAAAGGACTTTGGGACACGACAAGGACACTAAGCAGGGATTTTTAGGTCACTTATCATGGTGTTTCTAGGCACCTGTCTCTTTTCCAGTCTTAAATGTTTTAGTGAATGTGACATTGCTCACTAATTCTTTTTCATCAATATGGATTCTTCAAGGGGTAATTACAAGGGTTAATTTAAGGCAAAAACATACCATGTGGAAAAGCTGAAGCTGAGGCCCAGGAGGTGCTGAAGTGTAAATCTCTGGGAATTAAGAGAAAAGAAATCCAAGGAGAATTACGACTTTCAAAAACTGTGGAATTGGAGAGGTTCAAGATGGGATTTCCAATTAACTGTCCCTGATGGCCACAGTCATACAAACAGGGGCAGAGACAGGGACACACATCCCCGGGAAATTGTTAAGATTTGAGGATCAGCAAATACATCCAAGTGTCTCCCCTTTACGCCCCATGTTTCCGGCAGCATGGGGCAAGCACACTAAATCCCTGCAGCCCAACTCAGCCCTGTTCCATCGTTGCCTTGAAGAGGTGTCTTTTCCATTCAGAAAACACTTCTCAAGCCCTTCCAGGGAGCAACATTTTTCTCTAAGAAAAAATGTAGTCCATGCTGAGAAAACATATTATCTCGCATGTAATTAAATGATACAATGCTCAGTTTCAGTAGTTTATCCTTTTAATAATTAAGCTTTAAGCATCAGAGCTGTTTGTTATATGACAGGCTAACAAGAATATTCTGTGTATATGTATAAAATATACATAGCTCAATTTAGATGGCCATGCATATTTAATTATAAAATATTTAGAAATGTTTTATTTCTTAGGGTGCCTGGGTGGCACAATCGGTTAAGCATCAGACTTCAGCTCAGGTCATGATCTCACCGTTCGTGGGTTTGAGCCCCACATCAGGCTCTGTGCTGACAGCTCAGAGCCTGGAGCCTCTTCAGATTCTGTGTCTCCCTCTCTCTCTGTCTCTTTGCCCCTCCCCGGCTCATGATGTATCTCTCTCTCTCTCCCCCTCTCTCCCTCTCTCTCAAACATAAACATTAAAAAAACTTAAAAAATTATTTCTGTGTCTTCTATGTAAAACAATAAGTAATATATTATGTTTATAAATAGTGTCATAACACTATTTACATATACATTTATAAATGCTTGTCATAACACTATTTATATACATGGTATATGAATACTATATTAATACTATGTAAATTAATATACTATGCAAGTGAGAGAGAGATTTCAAATATGGTGTGTATGTGTATACAACAAAAAGAACTTCATTAGATTATTTTTTTAAACGTAGAGAAGCCAATAAGAATTTTAATGAAATGTGACAAAGTAGATGGGAAAAAATCAAGGATTCCTAACCATCTGATTCACAAGAAGCAAAAGGTATTTCTGTATACAATTCCAAATGCTTTGGTGAGAGAATGGATTATGTTAGGGAAGATCTCTCTGCACGCCCTAATTCAGGATGATTGGGGGGGTTCAGGGTAGGTTAGACACTAGGGGGAGTAGAATTGCTTGCATACTAAAGATGCATAACTACGTTTCCAAGGGGTCCTCCTGTGCCATGACTGAGGTCAAGTTCAACTTCCTGTGGCACTGATTCCATTTTCAACTTCCTGTATGAGGTGGTCCTCACCTTTGTTCTTGCATTACTGACAGAGGAATCCACTCTTGCCTTATTTGCAAAAATAAAGGTGTAACCAGTAAAGAAATCCTAAGGCCACACCCAATAGAAATTGACTTTATTTTCTTATTCCTCTCTTGAAACTTCTAAATGAATTTTGTTGTCTCAGAAATACACCTGAGATGAGAACTCTCAGAAAAGAATAGATCACACATCAAAGACTGTCCTGTCCAACAGGCATCCCTAAGCCCATGTGATTATTAAGCCTTCCAATGCAGACAGTCCTAAGAGATGTATGTGTCAAATATACACCAGATTTCAGGCTTAGTATTTTTATACTGATTTCATGTTGAGATGTAATGGTGCTAAATAGACTGTATTACTAAAACGAATCCCCTACATTTCTTTATATGTTTTTAATGTGACTACTGGAAAATTCAAAATTAAATATGTGGCTCTATTTTTATCTCTGTAGAACAGCACTGGAATAGTTAACTTATAAAGTAAGAATTAAAATAGTATAACATGAAAAAACATTTATCTTCATAGCTAATCAAACTAATGAAAACTTACCTATTAGGTTTCAAGTCAGCAAGGTATTTTAAGATGTTAATGCATATTATCAGCAAGGACATGATAAGATAAGCATGCTAACATATATTGCTGATGAGGTTATAAGTTAATTTTATTAATTATATAAATTTATATTAAATAAATATGTATAAGTTATTATATGAATAAATTTATAAACGATAAAATCTTTCTTAAGAAAAACTGGAACTGCATTTAAAAGCTTTTAAAATATTGGCTCCTTTTGGGGGTGCCTGGGTGGCGCAGTTGGTTAACCATCTGACTTTAGCTCTCAGGTCATGATCTCACAGTTCATGAGTTCGAGCCCCACACCGGGCTCTGTGCTGGCAACGTGCAGCCTGCTTGGGATTCTCTCCCTCTGCCTCTGCCCCTCCCCTGACTGTGCTCTCTCTCTCTCTCTCTCTCTCTCAAAATAAACAAACTTAAAAAAATTGTTTTTTAAATATTGGCTCCTTTTAACCAATTAACTTTACTTCTAGGAGGTGCTTATAAGGAAATGATCAGATTGACATAGTTGCAGTACTATTTATTTTAGAGCCATATTATAATACTTTGTGTAATAAAACTAAGGAAATATTTAAATGAAATAGAGTTCATTCACATGATGGAATAGTGTCCATATTCTGGTCACAGCACATTTGTAATATTAATTTAATAATAGGTGTTCATGCATTGAAATACAAAAAATATATTCATATTTGGCTATACTCATCTGGCTAATATTCACTTTTTTTCTTGAATATACTTTTTGTTATTGATAGAGATTTTGTAAACATTAGCCTGAATTACACGAAGTAAAAATAAAGAAAAAGCAAATGAAGTGGGTACAGTATTTGCTAGCTGCTTTCGTCGCATCCTCTGTAGTTTCTCTTTCAAATATCCTCATCTTAGAAATGTCTTCAATAGGGGCACCTCGGTGGTTCAGTTGGTTGGGCATCCAGCTCTTGGTTTAGGCTCAGGTCTTGATCTCACAGTTGGTTAGATGAAGCCCCACGTCAGGCTTTGCATTAACAGCACAGAACCTGCTTGGGATTCTCTCTCTGCCTCTCTTTCTGTTCCACCCCTGCTTGCAGGACCTCTCTCTCTTAAGATAAATAAATAAGCATAAAAAATAGTTAAAAAAAAAGAAATGGCTTAACTAGGTACATAGATAATTTAAACTCACTGCCTTTTCCTCACATTTTTCCTAACAAACCAAGTGATTACTGAAGAACACTTTAGCCGCAGATAAGCTCTCAAATATTTCCTTGAACATTAATCTTAATTTTGAAATAAATGCTTTTTGCCTCTTATCTAGGTGTTAACATGTTCCATTTTTTCCTAATTCATATAAAAAGAATCACCTCACTATGGGGCGCCTGGGTGGCGCAGTCGGTTAAGCGTCCGACTTCAGCCAGGTCACGATCTCGCGGTCCGTGAGTTCGAGCCCCGCGTCGGGCTCTGGGCTGATGGCTCAGAGCCTGGAGCCTGTTTCCGATTCTGTGTCTCCCTCTCTCTCTGCCCCTCCCCCGTTCATGCTCTGTCTCTCTCTGTCCCAAAAATAAATAAACGTTGAAAAAAAAATTTTTTTTTTAAAAAAAAGAATCACCTCACTAAATTTATGCATTTATCTCCAACTCTCGTTTTAATCTGTATTCCAGTAACATTTAATTAAAATATTTTAAAATTTCTCACTGCCCCCCCCAAGCTTGCTGCCCCCCCCCCAATACTTGCTTTAGGTAAGTATTTAAATACAGAAATAGTGATTTACTTGACTAAATATAAAAACTCAGGTCAATAAGTATTGACATGAGAAACACATCAGTATTTTTCTGACTGGTGTCTGATGTTGACCATGAATAAACTTACATTTCTACTTCCTGTTCTTTAGTGGATCATTATTTCAGAGTGGAAAGAAATGTTCATAATCATCTGGGTCATCCCTGACACTTGCCAACCTTAGTTAGTTTCCGCAGAGTGTATCATGGCTGTACAAGCCAAGCCCAAACTTAGAATTAACTTACAAGGGCATCGGACTTGTGAGCTCACAGTTGTTTCCTCCAAGCATCATTTCAAAACCACTAAGATTCCACTTTTCTACATGGAATGACCAAAACGAAGGGTATGTGCTTATTCTCAGGATCCTCAAAGAACTTAGAATGAATAAAAATTGAAAATTTGCCAAATGAATGTGTATCTATCTGAAGACTTTTTTAACTTTTGTGACAACAAACACTCGCCTACCACTTGGTGCACAATTTTACTTATAAATGACATTACTCTTGAGCAGTACACATTTTGGGCTTTGGTACCATCTGGCATTGCAGGGCCAAACACAGCTCCAGCCATGCAAGGTGACATGTCAAGCAGTAAGACAGCAGAGAATGGTCTTAATCATATTGACGTCCTTGACAATTGACACAGTGGTTATAAAATACAGGCATTCACAAATGCTGTTAATTACTCTCTTATGCATAACAATAATCTTATATCTAGTCAACAAAAGTGTGGTATTAAGGAAAATATTCTTAAGTCTTCAAGCTGGTGGAATGAATGTTTCCCCCAATAAATAATCGCTATATTTCTTAATTGAGGCATACTTTACTTGAAATAAAATCCACTCATGTTAAGCACATAGTTCAATGAAATTTGACAATGTGTATACTCATGATATAAATTTCCTTCAAAGCACAGATTGCACTTCACCCCAATTATTTTGTTGGGTTGTGATTTAATTCCATTCAATTCATTTCCTCTTCAACCCATGGTTGATTTGGAAGAGTGTTTTTTGCATTCCCAATATGTTGTGGTTTTCCAGATGGCTTTCTGTTTTACATTTCTACTTTCAATCTCTTGTGGACAGAGTATATGCTCCGTATGATTTAAGTTCTTATAAATTTACTACTTTTTTTTGCCCCAAACAGAGTCTAGTTATCTTAATGTCCCAGGCCACTTGAAAAGAACATGTTTTCTTCTCTTTTTGTACTGTTGCATAAAATGTCCATCAGGTCATGTGGGTAGTGTTGTTTAAATTTGCCATACCCTTACTGATTTTTCTGTTGACTCAGAACCTCTGAGTTATTGAGAAGGAGCATTTCAATCTCCATACACAATTGTAGTTTCATCTATTTTTTTTCTTTCAGCTCTCTCAGTGCTGAATTCACACATTTACAAGCTGGGCTATGGGGCTTATTTATTTAGGATTGTTATGTTTTTTTAATAAATTGTTCCTTTGTATCATTTTTATACTTTACTCTTTATCCTCAAAAAGATTTTTGTACTGGAGTGTAATTTGTTTACCAAACATTATAATGATTAATATTTGGAGATTATATAATTTTTTATCCTCTTGCTTTCAGCCTATTGTGTTATTATGTTTAAAGTGTATTTCTCGTAGGCAGCATACAGTTGAGTTTGGGTGGTTTCCTTTTTTATCCGTTCTGACAATTTCTGCTTTTTTAGGGGAGGGTTTAGTTCATTTACACTCAAGGTAAGTGTTGATACAGTTGTATCTTGGTGTAGTGTGTTAGTATTTAAAAATTTATTTCATCTGTTCTTTGTTTTTCCCCCCTACCCTCTTCGCAGGCATCCATTTGGCTGAATTGAGTATTTTTAATCTACTCTTTTGATACATTGATGTGCTTCTTTGTTTATTTTTATTTTCGCTGCTTGTGCTGGAGTTTACAGGAGCATCCATAAGTTATCACGGTGTATCTTTAAATATTCTGCCTCTCCATGGATAATGTAAAAATAATACACTTGAACTCACCCTGTTCCAGACTTCACGCTCTCACTGTGATATGTATACGCTACAAGCTCCGGACAGTATCTTATTATCTTTATTTTAGTCAATATTTTTTACTTTTACTTTTTAATTATCCTATATGAGACCTGACTTCATTTTAATTTTTGTGTGTAGTTCTTTGGGTTTGAATACATGTATGTATTTGTGTAACCACCACAGAATACAGAATAATCAGAACACAGAAACGTTCCAAACTCCCCCCAAAAACCACTGCGCTACCATGTTGTAAATGTATCCTGTGATGGTTAATTTCATGTGTCAACTGGACCAGGTGCCCAGATGTTTGGTCAAACATTATCCTAGGTGTTTCTGTGAGAGTGTCTTCAATGAGTTTAACACGTACATCAATAGACCATGTAAACCAACTCGCCCTCCCTAACGTGAGTGGGACTCATCCTATCAGTTGAAGACCTGTGAAGAACACAAAGGCTGACATTTGTCTTAGTCTGACAGAAATTTCTTCTGTCTAGTGGCTTTTAAACTGGAATGCCGGCCTTTTCCTATCTTTGGACTCAAACTGACACCTCATTGCTTCTAGGGTCTTGGGCTTGCTTCAGTCTTCAGGCTACCCCACCAGATCTCCTGGGTCTCCAGCTTGTCAACATATCCTACAGGTCTTGGGACCTCCCAGCCTCCATAATCATATGAGCCAAGTCATATGACTGGCAATAGGATATCGCTTCTGTTTCTCTGGAGAACCCTAAAGCATACACCCAACCTCTCATCCCTGTAAACCCCTGATCTGTTCTCTATCTCTATAGTTTTATCTTTCTGAGAATGTCATACACAGTACATGAAACAATAGCACATATCATCTTTTGAGATTGCCTTATTTTGTGTAAAATAATGCATGTGAAATTTAAGCAAATTGTTGCATACATCAGTAGTTTGTATCTTTATATTGTTCATATTTTTTTTTATTTTATGGACACAAAACGGTTTGTTTACTCATTTCCCAGTGGGGAAGAGCATTTGAGCACTTTCCATTTTTAAGCCATCATGCATACAAATGCTATGCACATTTGTGTGTAAGTTTTTGTGTGAGTGTAAGTTTTTAGTTCTCTAAGGCAGAGACCCAGAAGGGGGAGTGATGGGTTTAACCTTGTAAGAAACCGTCCAGTGATAGGCTAGTGACTGTACCATTCACTGTTTCTACCAGTAAGGTACAAGAGTTACAGGTGTTCTTATACTTGCCAGCATCTCGTAGTACCAGCATTTTCTAGTTTAAACATTCTAACACACACAGAGTAGTGTTTCATCATGGTTTCAGCTTGGATTTCCCAAATGGCTACTGATATTGAACATCTTTTCATATGTCAGTTGGCCATCTTTGTATCCTCTTTAGTGGAGTGTCTATTCATATTTTCTGCTTATTTTTCAACTTTTTATCGGTCATGCTTTGGATGCCACATCTAAGCACTCTGCCTAGCCTCAGGTCCTAAGAGTATTCATAAAAATCATTTTTTAAATAAAAAAATATATAATAACAAAAGAAATAAAAAGGGAGAGGAAAAAGTTCTTTTATGTTTACGTATGTCGACCTACTTCATTCTTTTATGTGGGTTTGGGTTTCTATATATCATCTTCCTTCAGCCAGAAGAATCTTCCCTAATATTTCTTTGTAATGCATACATCTACTGGTGACAGATTCTCTGGGCTTTTGTTTTTCTGAAAAGTTTTTATTTAACTTCGCTCTGCAGGGCTATTTTCACTGAAATAGAAAATTACAGATCGGCCTTTTTCCCCCCCTTTTTCAGAGCTCTAATGATACCATGCTCCTATTTTATGGCTTGCATTTTTAAATAAAAGTTTACAATCTTTCTTACCTATTTCCCTCGTAAGTTACGGAGTTTATTCTCTCTGACTGCTTTTAAGAATTTCTCCTTATTTCAGCAATTTAATTATTATATGCCCTTGGTTTTCTTTGTGTTTATACTGCTTAGGTTTGTTGAGCTCCTCAGGTGAGTGGCTTGATAATTTATATCAAATTTAGAGTGATTTTAAGCCATTGTTTAAAAATTATTTTGACCCTCTTCTCCTTCTGCAATGCCAATTATATGTTATTTTGGCTTCTTTCCCATTTTTCCATACATTACTGAGCTCTATTTTTTTTACCCTTTTATTCTCCCCGCTCACCATTTTGCATGTTTTCCATTACAGTGTCTTCAAATTCACTGATCTTTTTTTCTTTTTAGTATCCAATCTTCCCTTAAGACCATCCGGTGAATTATTCATTTTAAATACTGCATTTTTATTTCTAGAAATTCCAACTGGGTATTCTAAGATTTTCAATTCCTCCATTATATCTATGTTTGACCATATATATATACACACACACACATATATATATACATATATATATATATATACACACACACACACACACACATTATATCTATGTTTGACCATACATATATATACATATATATATATACATACACACACACACACACACACACACACACACACGCACGCACTTAATTAGAATAGCTATTTTAATGCCAAGCCATCTGTGTTATGTCCAGGTCCGTTTCTATTGGCTGGTTTCTCTTCTGGTTAATGGACACCTTTTCAGGTTTCTTTGCATGTCTGAATTTTCCTTGGACACTGGAAATCATGAACATTGTATTGTTTGGACTTTGTTTTCTTCTTTAAAAAAAATGTACTTTGTCTTGGTTATCCATTTTTAAGCCTTATTTTCATGATTTGTTTTGGCAGTCAGATTTTTAACATTGGTTAGAATAAGGTAAGGGTAACTTTACTCCAGGGGTAGATTGGCCCCGTGACCAAGGTGTGATCCTCCGTTGTCTCGACTGAATGCTCCAAGTGTTCAGTGAGGTCTCTGTATTATGGCCAGTTAAAACTCAAGCATCTTGCAGCCCTACCTAAGCCCTACGAATGTTTCAACTTATACTTTTTGAGGTTGCTTGGATGACTTTGTGGAATTTCAGCCTACAGATGCACAGCTTGGTATTCTGGAACATTTTGTCTTCATAGCCCCCCTCCTCTTCACTACTCTGCCCTCCTCAACCTTCTCCAATGGTACTGCCTGGTGTCCAGTATCGAACAATAGCTGGTTCATATATATTGCTACATTCTCTAGACGTATTATTATTATTATTTCAGATGTTTTTCTAGATGTTTAAGAAGACGAGTCAGAGTGATACCAGTTACTCCAACCTGGCTGGAAGTGGCCACTACAGGTAACTATTGTTTTGTGCAAGAAAAATGTTAAGTGTTTGGGATGTCCAGGAAAGGATAATACATCTGTTTTTAAGGTAAAATATATGAATAACTCCATAACCACAGCAAAGAATTCAGTTTCTTTAAAAACCTAAACATGGAAAATCCTAGCTAATATATCTATTGAGATTCAAGGAAATAATATAGCAGTTTTGAGGTTTTTTTAAGAGTTTGCTCTTGAAATATGATACTCCATGTGGTATCACAGAAAATGGAGCCTTCATTAAGTAGTACCAAATTCCAGGAACAAAATTCATTTCACCCTGAAGGCACACAATTTATAATTCATCTTGCAAAGTGATTATTGGGCTTTTGGGGTAACTGTCTAAAAGCATTTTACATAGTCAACATTTGCAGAAAAGCCCACACAACATAGCAATCCCCCCATGCTCCAGCAAAAACAGGAATCTGAGTGATTGTAGACAAATGGCATAGTTATTATTTTAAGCAACAAATGGACACCATATCTATTTGTCTATGAAATCCTTGGGTGTCCCTCTTGCTCTGCTATATGTTCTGTCTAGGAAAATAAACCACATCAATGGCCACATTCCATTCTCATTGGAATTAAGATTGGAGAGAGGAAATAAGGAATGTGCAGACATTTAGACTTTTAAAATGAATGTTACTTGTTACCACAAATATAAAGGTATTTACTTTTGTAAAATTCTTTCATCTTTTAAAGATATGTTGTACAACCTAATTGCCTCTAAAAATAAAATGTATGTTCACATAAACCTACCAGACTCTATTTGACAATCTAGTTAAAAATCACTAACTTCTTTTTTAAGATGTTTGCTTCAGAGTGTTTGCAAAGATTTTTCATTTCACCTTTTCTTAATGGTAAATTATTAATGTTCTTATAAAAATGGTTAATGCTTCCTGGGCTCATAATATAACTTTTTGCATGGTTATCCTTTCCTCATATTTCAAAAATACATTAAAATTTAATTTTACATTTTCCATGTAATTGTTCAAGCTGACAAGCTGTTAAACACAGTTTTTATTTATTTGTGCTATAGAACGTAATCTGTCTTTCCATTGTGAATATGAACAAAAATAAATAAATGAAATGATTTTCTTATTCCCCCTAAGAAAATAAAATTTCCTATGAAACAGTATTTAAGTAAAATAAGCACTTTGCTTCTCTCAAATAAACCAACTGAATAAGAATAAATATTTTATCCCCAATAAAATCTACAATAAACTTAGAACAATTTTCCATTGTCTAAATACTAAAAATGGATTAGTCATAGCTTGGAACTTGGCTAAGCATAGCGCAGTTAAAAGCCAGCACCTGGGACTGTCCCAGCCCGTCGGAGAGGCAGATCTGGAGACACTCTGAAGGGAAGTCCACACTGGCAAAAAGGAGTGTGTTCACCGGACACTATAGAGTGCAATGAGCATCAGAAATTTCACGTAAAGTCATTTGGTTCCCAGTGCAGTGGGCATGTACTTGTACAGGTATCACAGCTAAGGGATACAAGAGCAGATTAAGCAAATGCCAGTACACACGCCGTCAGCACTGACTTTATTTTGGAAATTGACTTACTGGCATTACTAGGAGAAGCAACGGAGATGGAGTTCAAAGGATGAAACCCAGTTATGTGACCCAGAGCACAGAGCAAGCCTGAAGCCCATGCTGGAACTGCAGCAGCTGTGAAAGGTGACTTTATGTTACATCCTACAGTGGAGGCCAACGCGGTTGTTGAAATCGTCGCCATGTAAAATTGGAATTAACCATGCAGACTGGGACAAGTCAAGGCTGTGTGGCCCTGCTATCATGAGAGTAGTAAGTAGTACCAGGATGATTGCAGCCAGTGTCTATGTTACTTATCACTATGTATAGCCTAGGTCTGAAATATATAATGTCTTTCATTTAGATCCATAGTCAACTGCACACATAAGTGACTGTAAAACATGAAGGCCTGTCACCCGTTTATGATGTTCCTTCATAGGTTTGCATGCTCTAGAGGTTTCACCTGCAAAGTGAAGTAGTTGCCATCAGTTAACAGTGGCCGCTAGCCCCACTGCATAGACAAATCATGGGATCAAACGTTACGTCATATAAAAACAGGAATAACAGCATATACGAGGCACCTGTTGTGAGTCACATACAATGCCATGGAATTTATATTTCAATATTATTTTCATTCTTGGAGTCATTTTTCAGCGACCAGAGGTCGCTAACATAGAGCTAGCAAATGGGAACTAAGAAAGTGAAACACCTGTCAATGGTAAAAATAAATAAGTAAATAAATAAAAATAAAAACACACACACATCAGAATTAGACCCACGATTTGAATCTAACCTTATGATTAAAATCTGAAGTTGATACTCTTTTTTTTTTTATTTTTTAATGTTTGTTTATTTTTGAGACACACACACACACACACACACAGAGTGCGAGTCGGGGTGGGTGGCAGAGAGAGGGAGACACAGAATCCAAGGCAGGCTCCAGGCTCTGAGCTATCAGCACAGAGCCCAACGTGGGGCTCGAACTCACAAGCAGTGAGATCATGACCGGAGCCAAAGTCAAACACCCAACTGACTGAGCCATCCAGGCACTCCACGAAGTTGATACTCTTACCCTCTATACTCTTCAGTCCTTTAACATGAATGAACGAGTCATATCTATCACATATTAATGTCTACTAAATGTCTTGTACCTTATATGACCTAAAGGATTAGAGCCAGAAAAAATAAACTGTGCCTTGAATGTAACTATCAAAATAATAAATATTACCTGATCAATAATTTAAAACACTTAAAATATTATGAGCCATGAATGGTTCAACCCAGAAATAGCAGGACTATTTCTTTCCATTCTCATGTTGTTAAGTAGAACTGAGAGCCAGCTACCTCAAATTTTAGATTAGTTATCACTAAATTCAAAAGTGATGACACTATATTGAAAAGCCAATCAAGGTAGCATCCAAGTCAGCACAAACAGAAGCCAGCCAGTACATCCAGAAGTAGATAGAAATAACTCTTTATTCCATTCTTAGGAAGGGACCCACCACAACATTAAACTCTATCCCTAAAATACATGACTGTTCCTTCCTGTGGTAGCCGGAGTGGAATTTCTCCACCATCAATCCCTTTCTTTATTGATTTGGAAACATCAGTCCTCAGAAAAACATTTAGGGAAAAAATCTGGGAGGTCAATGGTGGTATATTTCATTCTGAGATGTGTCCTCTCCCGAGATGAAGTGCTCTGCTGGGGGTATAAGCAGACGAGCTGGAGGTGCAGAGCAAGCTAAGAATGAAAACCTCACAAGTTCTTTGTTGCATGCATGTCAGAACCCCAACAGTGGAATGTATCAATCCAACTTAAAATTTAGAGAACATCACCAGTAGAAGCCTTCTTGAAACTAAGGATTAGATAACACTATTCAACTTTATCTATTACACAGCTTTGACCAACACAAGGTGGAACAAAGCATAACTGCACCCTCTGTTTACTGGATAAACATTAAGTCTAGAAAGCTATTTTTTTTTTAATTTTTTAATGCTTATTTTTGAGAGAGAAAGAGAGACAGAGGGCAAGGTGAGGAAGGACAAAAAGAGAGGGAGACACAGAATCCAAAGCAGGCTCCAGGCTCTGAGCTGTCAGCACAGAGCCGGACACGGGGCTCAAACTCATAAACCATGAGATCATGACCAAGCCGAAGTCTGACGCTTAACCGACTGACCACCCAGGTGCCCCCCACAAAGCTATTTTTCAATGCACATTTAAGTAGAGTGAAAAAACAAAAATGTAATAACATGTAGCTGATGAAAGAATGAAGAGCAAAAACAAATGGAACTGTGAAAAAATAAAATAAAGTATAACATTGCAAGTTTTCTCTTTAAAAAAAAAAACTATTTTCCATTCTCAGTAAAATGCAAAGAAAAGATAATGATAATGATTGATAGTGTGGTATTGTGATTTATAATAAGAAATATATATTTGGTCCGGTCTCATTTCTGGCACACAGTTCCTAAAAGCCTTGGACTTCCCTAAGTGAAGAAAGCAGCAAGGTGTTTTTTGTTATCTTAATGAGGTGACTCTAGGAAGCCCCTAAGGATGGGGGCTAGTTGCCAGGGTAGTGAACCAACTATATGATTAGAGGGTCAGCACTATCAGTCCCATCCTCCACCTCACTGAAGGGACAAGGGGCTAGAGATTGAGTCCATATGCCAATGGCCAGTGATGTGATCCAGCATATCTCTGTAACAAAGCCCCATTAAAACCTAAAACAATGGTGTTCCAAGAGCTTCCAGGTTGGTGAATACACAAATATTAGAGAGAGTAGCATGCTCAGAGAACATGGAAACTCCATGCCCTTTCCCCACATCTGGCCTTATGCATCTCTTGCCCTATGCCCTATCCATTTGCCTGTTCTTGAGTTCTATCCTTTTATAATAAAATGATAATATAGTAAGTAAAATGTTTCTCTGAGTTCTGTGAGTCACTCTGGCAAATAACTGAACCCAAAGAGGAGGCCATTAAAACTTCCAGTCCATAAAATGCCCTCAGAAGCATAGAGGATAACATGAACTTTCCACTGGCATCTGAAGTGGTGGAAGGAGGGCTGTCTCATAGAACTGAGCCCTTACCCCGTGAGATCTCATGCTATTTGTTGGTAGCCTCAAAACTGAGTTGAATGATGGAACATCCAACTGGTGTTGGAACATTGCTTGCTGGTGAGAACCACACTCCCAAGACACACACACACACACACACACACACACACACACACACACACACTGCAATTTTAGATAGAGAAATAAAGAGTTGATAAGAAGGCACACACACATATATATTTACATAGACATGCAGGAGATAGGAGAACAAGAAGAACTGATGAATCGGAGGGAATAAATAATGTTTCGCAGATCCTTGTATTACTACCTCAGCAACTTAAATGAAAGTAGGAACTTTCTTCCAATTATAAGTTTTGGTTCATTTTTTCCATTAAAAATGAAGTTATGGAAACATGCTTAGACATTTGTGGAAATAAATTATTAAAAATACCTCCCCCAAAGCGAACAAATGTTTTCAATGTCTAAAAATAAAACAAGAAAGGGAACAAACAAAAATTTAAATGTCAGATGTGGCTCCAGTAAAAACAGTCCTGAGTACAAGAAAATATTTTAAGAGATATGGACCAGTGGCTATTCCTTATAAGATCATGCTCAGGGGCTTATCCCGTCCAACACAAATTCTGAAATGGTAAATTTAATTACTTCTAAGACCAAGAAAAGACATTCATATAAAACAAATAAATTATGGAGGAGTATTTGGAGAAAGCTCCTAAGAGATCCCAAAATGCAGTTGTACAGCAAGATCTGAAATGGGTAGATAGTGTCATTCCAGGTCAGACTGAAGAGCTGCAGAGTGTATAAGAGACATTGGAACAAAGAGAAGCATATTGAAAACAGATGTCAAAGCACAATGTTTTCAGCAAAAGAATAGCCAGTCTTTGGAATAAGTGAATAGGGCAAGAAAAAAAAAAAGCTTCATATGCTAGATCATCCAGAAAGCCAAACTGATGTTACAGTGAAATTTTCTTCATAGACATTCCTCATCTATCCAGACATTACATTAACTTCTTGTGTTTGTGAACATGGTCAAGGGCTGATCTAGTTCATACTTTATCTCAAGTGAAAAAAGAGCCTATCACTGCCGAAAGTTTTCAACTGCACACGTGGCAGAATGGAGAATAACAGAATATTGTAGGTCCACTAAGTGCCTTAATTTTGAATAATCATTTTTGTATTTACTTTCTAATCCTGTAAGTCTGATAGCAGCTCTCACTTTCAAAGAAGAGAATTCAAAATTAATAGAGCTAAGGATGGACATCAGGTTTTCTGTTTTCTGAAGAGAGTTATCTTCCGCTTAATGTTTTTTGATTGCCCCCTTAAAATGAAGAGTAACATCCTCTATAGACATTTAAAGATCAAGTATAAGTATCAGATTCTGAGGATCAAATCATCCAAACATCCACACATAGGAGGAGATCGATCAAGGGCTCTCTATGGAGATGGCTTTTTTTAAGGTATATGATAAAGACTTTAAGGGTCAGGCTCTCAAGCAGCATTTGGGGTAAGAGTTGTGATGACTTCATATATCTTGAATTTGTAATGCATAAACTTCTCAGAATGGTAAGATCTAATTGAAAGAATGAAACGAAACAGGCTTTATTCTGGGGAACTGAGTTCTAGTTGCTATTTTTTGTTACAGGTTTCCCACTATCAAAAATTGAGCCCTCCCATGAAACGTTTTGTTCAACCAAAAATGTGGTAAAGTGGAGAAGCAATTACCAGTAATTTATATGAGAAAAAATTTTGAGTGTTCTCAGACCCCCAAAACAACCTCTCTTACACTTTTCTCCTACCTTGGGACACAAATTGCTAATGGATGCACAGATAAACCAAGATAAAGTCCAGGCATTCACAGAAGTTCAAAGCTATGATGTCTTGATGTTGAGATGCTGGGTGTGGTTGTGGGGGAGGGGCTCCGAGGCACACATACTGCCTCCACACACTGCAAAACAGACACGGACTGCAATTTTTGTCCTTTTACCTAAAAGCAAATATCCTCTTTAGATTCCTTTTGGTTATCAAAAACGAGGACTAACGTAGGACTTTTGTAAAAGAAAAGTGGCATAACTTGAACTTTCTTTTTTTTTTTTAATTTTTTTTTTCAACATTTATTTATTTTTGGGACAGAGAGAGACAGAGCATGAACGGCGGAGGGGCAGAGAGAGAGGGAGACACAGAATCGGAAACAGGCTCCAGGCTCCGAGCCATCAGCCCAGAGCCTGACGCGGGGCTCGAACTCACGGACCGCGAGATCGTGACCTGGCTGAAGTCGGACGCTTAACCGACTGCGCCACCCAGGCGCCCCATAACTTGAACTTTCAAAAAGCAAGAGATACCTGTATTTGTTTTAGCATTGCTCTTGCCTTTTTTAAATAAATGGACACGCCCTTGGACTTGATGCACAGGGAATAGACCAGTGATGGGAGACTGGAAAGACACGTCGGAGCTTCAGAATCACAGCGGCAATGCTGTTAGCAGGAACCTTCACACCTGGTATCCCAGCCTCAGTTTGCCTATCTGTGAAGAAGCAATACAGTACTTTTCCCCCCAGAGAAGTGACATTAGGGTTAAAATAGGTAAACTTTTAAAGGGCCTAGCATGGTGCTTGACTGTGGTTGCCAAATGAACAATGAATTTTTTTTAATTTTTTTTTAACGTTTATTTATTTTTGAGACAGAGAGAGACAGAGCATGAATGGGGGAAGGTCAGAGAGAGAGGGAGACACAGAATCTGAAACAGGCTCCAGGCTCTGAGCTGTCAGCACAGAGCCCGACGCAGGGCTCGAACTCACGGACCGCAAGATCATGACCTGAGCCGAAGTCGGCCGCTTAACCGACTGAACCACCCAGGCGCCCCCAATGAATATTTTTTAATATTTGTCCCATACAATATTCGTTTATCTTAAGCTCAAATTTAACTAGATTACCTGTGTTTTCATTTGCTAAATCTGGCCACTCTCTCTCTGGCACAAAGAGATGCTTAAGAACACTGCTCTGTTCCTATCCTATAACAGCCTTTCAATCTCAGGCCTGGGAAGTCCTACTCTGCAGAGCATCTGAAGACAGCAAAATCAAAAGAACCACTGGCCTACATGCCTGGGAATAAGCACAAAACATCAGGAGAGCCAGTCACTGATGAATAGTGATAGATTCTGCCTCAAAAATTATACAGACCTGGGGGCACCTAGATGGCTCAGTCCGTTAGACCTCCTACTCAATCTCAGCTCAGGTCTTGATCTCAGGGTCATGAGTTCAAGCCTTGCATGGGCTTGGCACTAGGTGTGAAGGCTACTTAAAAAACATATACCATATAATATATGGATCTGAAGTTCTGATGAAAGCAGAGATCCCGTCTCAAACCCCTGTTACCAAAAGTAAAATATAAGGAAATGTTCTGGTAGAGCAAAATGATAAAACAAATAATCTAGAAATTAAAAGAAATATTTCAATTTTAATTCATTACACTGATATTGTGGAACACATATTTGCCCCAAAACAACTTCAAGACCTAAGTAGCCAAAATGTTAGAGTTTAAGACACAGTCCCAGGGCACCTGGATGGCTCAGTCTGTTAAGTGTTTGACTCTTGATTTTGGCTCAGGTCGTGACTTCATGGCTGGTGAAATTGAGCCCTATGTCAGGCTCTGCGTTGACAACACAGAGCCTGTTTGAGATTTTCTCTCTCCCTCTCTCTGCCCCTCCCCCTGCTTGCATTCTCTCTCTCTCTCTCTCTCTCTCTCTCTCTCTCTCGCTCTTGCTCTCGCTCTCTCTCTCAAAAATAAATAAGCAAAAACTTTTAAAAAAGACAATCACATGCACATGAAATTTTAATGGTCCTTATTCCTAAAGTAAATACTCAGTTTTGAGATTAAAGAAGCAAGTAACTTTTCCCTTTTTTCTTTACTAAGGTGATCAAAACAGCTGGAAAGTCAGGTTTCCTATTTTTTCAGCCTAGAAAATTATGCTAAATCCCAAGAAAGCAAAGCCTCCAAGATGAATAAATGCTTAATGATTTCTCTTAGACAATTAACCCAAAATTTCAGATCATGAAACTCTTTCAACCAACACCTAATAACAAAGATTTATTGCTTACATGTCACATGCCAGACTGTTCTCAGCTTTAAGCTGTTGAGAACACCTTCTTCACAAGAGTAATTATCAGTAGTAAGTCAGATACTTTATGTAAAGCACACAGCACAGACTTGACCTTCAATAAACATTGGCTTTCTCATCACTTGCTCTATCTTAAGCCCAACCCAGGTACTGGGTATAAAATGATACATAAGACATAGTCTCTTCTCTATATATTTACATATGCTATGTTATTTGTGATAATGCTTTCTGGCTGACAAGCCATGAGAAATCATCATTAAATTTAATCTGATGGAAGAGAGAGAAAACTTTTCAACCATAGAGAAAGTTTTGGTCCAATTTCCTTGAGAATTGTGTAGGAGCATAATAATTTCCTGAGTTATCAAACTAAAAATGGAAAGGAAAAATATTCTTTAGAATTGAAAAACAATGCTTCAAAAAAGAATACAATCCAATGGGAGGATACACTTGCAAAGGTAGCAAAACAGTCATTTCATCTGACCTGTCAACTCCTCCTTCTGCCCTAGCCTGAAACCCTAACCTCATTCTCATACCTTCTCCCAGAGGCCACACCACTACTCCAAAAATAAGACCCTACAAAAAGTCTTCAGCTTTTGAGTCAGGCAGATGAAAAGAAGATGATTTTGGCCTGTGTCATCATTAACCATGCCTCGAATGAATTTCACGTAAGACCTACTGTATTAAAAAGTACTCTGAAGATATCACTAAAGACTTTGTCTTTTAAGAGCCCAGACATTAGTTAATATAATTGAGAACGGTTCTTCCCTGGAGAAAGTACCAAAAAGCAAAATAGGGCCAACGTAAAAGGAAAAGAAAGAGCATATATGAACCAGATTTCTATCACAGTTAATGCAAGAGGACTTCTGATATGAACAGACTGCTAAAATAACACATTGTTTTGCCTGGAATCACCGTCTGTATATTTTCTTTGACTAATCTGTTTTAATGAAATCCTTACCCCCACAATAATAGCAAGACATAACAACTTCTTGGAAATCCTCCCTCTATTGTGTCAAGAGATTCCAGAAAAGCTGAAGTAAAAATCCATAGATGTAAGCAGAAAGAAAGTCCCGTCCCAATGTGCCCTAGGTTATCAGTCTGTTTCCCATAAACCAGCTCCTGAATTATGCCACATTGCTTTAAAAAATAATAATATACATCTACAGGCTATGTCTGCAAACTAAACTGATGAGCCCATTATGATGGCCAAGTCCAGTAAAAATAAGTCAAACCAAGAGAGAAAATTTGCCTGTTGTGAAGGTAGAACCAGATGTTTATACAGATCCAGTCCAATCACATGGCATGATTTAGAAGTCAGCTTATATGAAACAGATGGCCAAAGTCCTGTTCTTGTGTGCTCTGGGTTTTTTGCTTATATTCCTAGATCTGACTAATTATATTTTATTTTATTTTTGTTTTGGGATTCTCACTGTTATAGTTTAACCGACGATCATTTTAAAAGTGAAACCAGTTGTGTTTATGAATACAGCTTTTGTAAAAGAAGACAAAGATGCTTAGTTTGTAGAAACAGACACGCTTTAGATTTCTACCAGGAACCTGAGTGACTACAGGGAAAGTCAAATGTTTGGAAATACATGAGGCAGATGAGGGGAGTCCTATGGCAACGCCTTCTCTCTGCCCTCGCAAATAGTAAATATTCACCTGGGAGGGAGGAGGCTGGAAGGGAGACCCGGAAGTCATCCTTGACTTCCTGTGTATTTTCCAACTGCCTGAACTGTCCTACCCTCAGTCCTTTCCTGACCCACAGCCAGGGTCCTACTTTAAAACGCAACTCAAGGGTTATCTTCTGCTTGACTTACCAGGCACTCTTTCCAATATCTTCCATTTATTCTGTCTAACAAGAAAAGACCTTTCATTTTTTATTTTTAATTCCCAGCCAAGAATTTCCTAGTCTGCAAAACACTTTCTGGTATACAACACAGAGTTAATCATTGCTTCTTCCAGGCACTGCTGTCCCGAATACTTACCTCTATGATAGCACCAACCACATGGCAGTCTAGACTCTAGGCTCTAAGGTCTAGAGTTGGTTTTGTTCTCTGTATGTCTACCTTTCCTAGAACACTGACTGATGCTTGAGGGCAGAGACTGTTTATTGTTGCAACTAGGTGTCTGCAACCCCTTATGCAGAGTTTGCATTTAAAGAAAAGAACTGAAGAATTGGGCTTCTGGCAAAGGCAGGCTAATTTTTTTTTTGGAGCAAAAGTCCATCAGAAAGCTAGAAAAAGAAAACAAAAAAAATTTTTTATGTTAGAATGCACTGGAATACTGTTGGAAAAGAAACAGCCAGCTCCAAATGGAGTCATCTGCCTCCAAGACAGCAAACCAAGACTACACTGCAGTTTCAACCTCTCCCAGAAATGTGACTTTATACAGCCAATCGGAGATTTCCTGACCAGTACTAGTGTGGTCTTCTGCATGAGACCCCTGCCCTGCCCGTCTCCCAAAAAGAGATGACCCCATCTGAATCAATCCCCTCTTTTCTTTTACTAATAAGAACTTCCTTGTCCCACACTCCCCTCTGCTTATAAAAATCTTCCATACAGCTCCTCAGAGAGCCTGTTTACTAGAAGGGTGCTGCCTGACTCATGACTCACTAACATCATCAATTAGATCTTCAAATTTACCCAGTTGAATTTTTGTTCTTTACCACCACTAAGACAATAAGAATTTCCAGGGCTTAGGATCAAGACAAGCAGGAAGTCCAGAAAGGCGAGCCCAGTATTTGGAAGACCATTTGCCTCTGGCAAGGATGGCTGTTTACCAAAGTGTCTGAGGGTTTGGGAATCTGTGAGAGTTGTCATCATTTACAGAGATTGGGGACAGACATTTGAATGCATGGCCTCCCAGTGATAGGAAGGCCAGGTAAACCTTCCCAGTATGGGATTAGAAGGCAGCAGGATTAGATGCCAGGAGTAAGAGTAGACTAAAAATACGCAGCTCTCACAACGTCTGAGGCCCACTGATAAATCACCTCATTCTGACTGAGTTACGGTGATTGATCAACAGCAGCACTGCCATCTGAAGCAAAAGTAAATCATCTGTGGAGGAGGATAGCCTCCAATCTATGCATTTCCATATGCAATGCTTAGCCCTCAATCAAAAATAACCAGGCATATGAGAATATAAGAATTTATAGGAAAATTAAGAGAACAGACAATAGGTTTAGACTCTTAGAAGATAAATAAAATAGAGTTACCAGACAAAAACTTTAAAATAATGACAAATAACAGGCTTCAGGAATTATGAGAAGGTGCATGATGGAAGATGATCGGAAACTATTTTAAAGATTTTTAGCATATGGAAAGACCGTGGGGGCATTTTCTAGGAGTGATTTTGATCTTGGTGGTAATTATATAAATACATGCATAGACAAAAATTCAACGTTTTTTTTTTAATTTTAAAAAATGTTTATTTACTTTTGAGACAGAGAGAGAGCACAAGTAGAGGAGGGGCAGAGAAAGCGGGGGACAGAGGATCCAAAGGAGGATCCGTGCTGACAGCAGAAAGCCCCATATATGGCTTGAACTCACAAACCATGAGATCATGACCCGAGCCAAAGTCGGACGCTCAACCAACTGAGCCATCCAGGCAATGCAATGGGCTTTTTTGTTAACATATATCTATTTTACAATACCCTTTGTAGGTGCAGACTCTACTTAAGTACATAAATAGTGCACCAAACACATATACAAGAATGTTCAGAGTGGCCTTATTCTTATATCCAAATAATGGAAATATCCACTGTGAAATGGTTGAATACGCTCTGGCTTACTCAGACAATGCAATAATACAGCAATAAAAACCCATGACATTCTGTCTTCTACAACTTTCATAAATCTCCAAAGGTAACAGTGAGTGAGAATCCAGACACACAAAAAATGCATCAAGGATGATTCTATGCATATAAAGTCCAAAACAGGTTAGAAATCAGAAGTTGCCTTTGGGAGGAGACAGTGACTAGAAATATGTACTAAGAGGTTTGGGGATGCTGAAAATTTTCTGTTTCCTGAGTTGGGTCAGGGTGGGTCCATGAGCGTATTTATTTTACAAGAATTCAGAGTCCCATTTTATGATTTATGTCCATCTATACATGTAAGTTTTACTGCATTAAAAACTTATATAGAAATTATAAATAGAGGCACTCCACAAATGTTGTTGAAGAATTAATGTATGAATGAACAGATCAATGAATCTTGTTTTGAGGATTTACAGCCACCAGAGAGAAAAGGTAATGGGAGCAGGTACTAAGAAATGAATAACCTAACAACTTCACCTGGATTTATTGGGATTTATGTCACTGTTAAAATGAGGGGGACTATTGGGCACTCAAGATAAATGGCTTTCAGGATATTACCTAATATTTGACTTAGCAATAATTCTTTCTGTTATTCTGACCTAAATTACTCTTGCAGTTAACATTCTATTTGTCTTTGGTCATATTTTACTTCTCTATTTCTAAAAACTGTTCTCAAGATAGGCCAGACTGAATAAATACATCTTTCCCTAGGAAGAGCACTGGGAAGGCTGATTGCTGAAAGACAGAAAAACGTTCTGTTTTGCAGTATATCTGTACCCGTACCTTCTGAATGTGTCCTTTTGAGATTAACACATACGATTCAATTAACTCTCTTAGCAAACTCTGGTACCAATTAGTACATGATAGTGGCAATTCCCCAGGTGTGTTTCTGAACTCACTGGAAAGCCAAAGGGCACTTTGCCAAAGAGATATGCTTATAAACAATACAATAGCAGCATCTGGTTCCATAATTCTTGGGTGACACTTGATTTGGTTTTCTACCACCCTAGTGTAAATATTTGCCAATTTCTGGTGTTCTTCAGCTTTTTTAGTAGCCACATCTATTATCTGACATCTCACGCAAATATAAACATTCCAGATTGTCTTAGAGAGTGTATGGTAGGGTTCTGTGTTCCCTGGGCTCATAAAAATATGGCTACAGGATGACTTCCATGGGTTGCCCTGCACCACTCTTGAGTCACAGTCTGTAGCACCACATTCCAGGGACCCAGCCAGAAGCTATGGAACCAGGTATGGTTCCCAGGCCAGAACCAGAAGTGAAAAGCAGAAAATCCACTGCCTTTTAGGAGGCAAAGGCCGGGCAGTGAGTGGACTTCCCAACACCTTCTGCCGAGATCCAAGGCCAAGCAGCCCAACAGCAGCCCCACTGCACATCCTGAGGCACCACTGTTCCACCTGGCAGATGTGAGGCATCCAGAATTATTATCTCAGGACACCATGGCTGTCTGCTTCCCTGAAGAATAGCCTCAGGTCATTCGATACATATCACTTTATTTGATGTATCAACCTGAGTGTTTTAAGAAAAAATTAAGTGGAAAATTCCAGGACATGCAGCTGTGAGCACCTGCCGCGTCTGCCAAATACATTTTGGAAGTGAACCTTCTTGACCTCTTGATGCCTAAGGGCCTGACAAAGTCCAGCAGGCTAAGGAAGTGGCCAAGGCTGTGTTCGGCTTAGGACTGTCAGGTCTAAGGACAGCCTTGGTGTCCTCCTCATGGGACTTCCGCCACATACACTAGTCCTTTGTGACCAACCAGAGGAAGAAAACCTTCCTTTCTGAAGGTACACTTCTGATTTTGGTGACAGATGACATTCTTGGTCAAGGGCAAGGAGAGTATAAAGTCATTGAAGCATCTGTAACACCAGTGGGGACTTTGAGGGACACCAACCAAATACCCGTCTACAGTATGGCTCACTCATTCTATCTCAAAAAGGAGACCCTTGCAAGGGTCATACTGTTGGGAGACAATAAAATATATATATGTAATAGGTTCTTTACAGTATTTTGGAAACAAATGCCAACTGAAACAAATTGTGGTGGATTAATCCTGGTTAATGTAGCCCTTCATGTGACCTGCTACCCTCAGAATTTTTGTCCTATCAACATACCACTACTATTATTATTTATTTAATATTTTTTCTTTTAATTGACTCAGTGTGTTCACCTTGAAAGCATCAGACTCATCTTAGGTGTTAACGTTTGCAGAATCATGAGCTAGCTATATATGCTAGTTCCACTGTTTATAATATATTTAAAATAAATACACAATTTTTAAAAATTTTAAATCATTTATCCATCCTTCTCCCACTGAAAATTTGCTTATTTAGCACTGGTGTAAAATGTATGACACTTTGGAAAAAGCCCTGTTGTATACACCTGGCCTCGGCTCTGTTGATCTCTCCAATCTTCCCTATGAGAATTTGAGACAAGGTATAGGGGAAAGAATTCGATTTAAAATCAGATGTGGGTTTTCATCCTGGCTTGGCCACCAAGTGGCTGTAATTTACACTGTTGACTTACTTGTATCTGTTTTATCATCTGTCAAGTGTGAATAAGAAGACTTTCTTTTCAGGAATATGAAACTTAGTTGAGATTGTTTTGAGAACACTGACTACAGTGACTGTCACATAATAGGAGCTCAATAAATGCAAATCTTCATTCCTTTTCCTTCTTCAGCAGAGACCAAACCCTAGATTTCCTGCTGTTTGCAATTCACTTTGAGCTTTCTTCAGTTCACAACCCTGAGGCATCAGGGGATAGTATGCAAATTAACAACACACACATCTAAGATTATATTGTTTTTGTTACTTGTTGACTTGTACACATCACACTATTTTAAAATTAATTGTTCAGGGGCGCCTGGGTGGCTCAGTCGGTTAAGTGTCCGACTTCGGCTCAGGTCATGATCTCACGATCCGTGAGTTCGAGCCCCGTGTTGGGCTCTGTGCTGACAGCTCAGAGCCTGGAGCCCATTTCAGATTCTATGTCTCCCTCTCTCTCTGCCCCTCCCCTGTTCATGCTCTGTCTCTCTCTGTCTCAAAAATAAATAAACGTTAAAAAAAATAAAATTAAATGAAATGAAACTAAACTAAACTAAATTAAATTAAATTAAATTAAATTAAATTAAATTAAATTAATTGTTCATACATCTTGTGTCCTACTAGACTATAACCAGCTTCAGTTCAATTCTACAATCCAATCATGTCCAGAATCTGTCACTTCTTTCCATCCACACTGTGGCTCCCTAGTCCAAACCATCATCATTTCTAATCAAGACCATTGGAACCATCTCCTCCTGGCCTTTCACTATGCGCCCTTGCTCTGCTCAGTCCATCCTTCTATTGTGCAGGCAAGATACCTTCTGTTGAAGACACCCATTGTATCTCTCCCACTTAAACCCCTACAGTTGGGGCACCTGGGTGACTCAGTTGGTTGAGTGTCTGACTCTTGGTTCCAGCTCAGGTCATGATCTCACAGTTCGAGGAACTGAGCCCCCACATCAGGCTCTGCACTGGCTTGGGATTCTTGCTCTCCCTCTCTCTCTGCTTCTCCCGTTCCCACACACAGCTCGCTCTCGCTCTCGCTCTCTCTCGCAAAATAAATAAACATTAAAAAAAAATACCTACAGTTACTTAGCATTCCTGTTGGAAAAACATCACAAAATCTTAAACTCGATCCCAAAGCCTTGTAATAGCCTGGCCCCTACCTACACATCTGGCCGCAAACAGATTATTTCTACATTTCAATTCTAGATTCCCATTCTAGATTTCAAATATAAGGGTCTTTTCTGCATTTCACAAATTACAGTATTCTTTGTCACTTTGAGACCCTTGAACTTGCTGTATTTTTCTGTCTGGAATGTTTTTCCCCAGAACACCTGAATGTTGTACAGTACCAAGGTAAAATCTAATTCCCTAGGGTGTCTCAAACATCTTAGGCTTCTCTATTGTTAGTTTCAAAGTATCTTGTGCTTAGACACTCTTGTACAATGAGGACAGCGACCTCTTCTTTGCATTATCATGTCTTCAGCAACTAAAGCAGCTCTGACAGGTGTATACATTTAATGAATACATGAGCACCCATGAATGAACCCATAGGTGGACTCCAAGGTAGAACATGAATCCTTTATTGTTTTATACAAAACTTAGTTAGAAATGCACATATATTTAATGATTCAATTATACTCTAGATAGAATACAATCCTGAAAAGCCCTTTTACAGTCCCCAAATGTTGTCATGCTTTCCTCTCTCCAAGATAAATCTGCTAATACCAATTGTATGCATATTTCTGAACCAAATGTTCACACAGGAGGCAAAGGACCCTCAGATGAGCAGAGAGCTCCCACCCCATCCATGTGAGCCTGCTGACCTCCCCACCTGGGTCCTAACTGGAGCATTCCTCCCTAATGTGTGAAGCTAGTGATATCTGAAATGGATGAATCTGCCTGTCTGCTACTCAGAGGGGGCTGAGGTGTCCATTCCAAACCCACTGATAAGGAAATTCTCTGATGATAACAGCAGGTCTGACATTGATGAAGCCGCCCCATCTGGTGTGTTTAGGGGAGCAATAATGAAGAAGGGGTGGCAAAATGTGCTTTCCTGGCTCCTGGCCACCACCATATTGTGTTAAGTTTTCTCTCTTCCATTGCTCTGCCATCCCCATCTCAGTGTGATGTGAAAGAGCTGTTCTAGAAATGTTTGGCTGCGTCCAAAAGCTTTCTTTTCCTCTTTTTGACTAAGTCAGGCTATTTCATTTGATAGGGGGAAAAATGCCTTTCCTCTAGATGTACTCAGAAAGTTCTTTTACAGAGGGAAGAGTTTCATATGCAGCTTGTGTCGTATTAACATTCCCTTAGAGGCCAATGTGGTGTCTAATGCAGTTGCTAGACACATTTTAAAAGTCAGCAACATTCTTAAATTACAGCCGATGCTCTGTTCAGTGATCAGCAGATGATCTTCTGTTTCCATTTGGGTACACCGGATGTGTGGTGGCACACTTAGGCACCCAAGTTGGTCTAATGGACTTAGTGTACTTCCAGGTGTCTTATTTTCCTATTAAAATGAGTTGCAGATTCCACAAAAGAACATACCCATTGTGTCGTTCATATAATTGCTTCTGGATAGCCATAAAACAGTCATAGACTGGTCTAGCTATCTATCCACAACTCCTACAGCCTGATAGTAAATAAGGAATAAACACTTTACACTGATGTGACCATCTGTGTATCTCCTGGTGAAGAAAAAAAAAAAAAAACCTAGACATATCTTTTTACTCATATGCAAGACTTTGCCTGGTATTAATACATACACAGAAATTTTCTCCTAAATGTGACTGGCAATGTACAGAGCAATTAACTTGCTTTGCATGTAACAGGCACTAAAGTAAACTTGCTAATTTTAGAATCAAAGGGTCTAACTAAGAACTGAGAAATAAACATCCTTGCCACAAACATAAACTAGTTAGTGAGAGATTCTGCGATAGAAACCAGTTGTCCTAACTGCTAATCATTTCTTTGTCCACACAACAGCCTGCATCATTTGTTTACTGAATGAGCTAGTGAATTAATTAATTTTTTTCTTTAGCTTCATCAGTAGCTCCGGAAATAATAAAAGCCAACCAAAATCTCTAAAAAAAAATGTTAAGACTTTTCTATACTGGTAGCGCTTTTCAGTATAATGATCTATATTCTGCGATTACTTTTGTAGTTCTGATCTAAATCTATAAACAGTATTTTTAGTTTCAGCATTATAAAGGTTTGCTTTTCTTATCTTTACAGATAGGCAGATATAGTAATATGTATTTATATCATGTAAACTTTCAATGAGCTACATGATTATTATCTATTTGAGAATTACTCACCCACAGTTAATTTTTAGTTCCAGATTGATAACCACCTGTCACCAAACACTCCTCAGCTGCTACTCTTTAAATGACGGATATGTGCAGATAAGTCGTTTTAACATAGTCGTAAGCAAAATATATTTGTGCCCTACAAGTGATACGTCTTTTATTAATATTGTAACTCTTCCCATAAAAGAGATAAGATATACTCCAAAAGCATACGATAATTAACTTTCCCCTGCCTTTACACTGCCTCTTATTTTCAACAAGGACAATAAGAAACTATGTAACATATCCCATTGGAATATGGTTCTGCTTACAGAGATATATATGACATCTGTTATTGACAACACAGATATGAGAGTGTTTTTCACTCTCTATGTACATTCAAATACTGACTTTCTATTTCAACTACTTTTGACAAATCCAAAAAGCTCAGCTGCAGTGTGTGTCCCCAAATAGATGTACTATTTATGATGGCACAGAGGATCTTGGAAGTAGGATCACATGGCACAGTGGTCAAGTACCTTAGTGGTACGCCAACACCTGGATTATATTCTCAGTTTTCAACCTAACAAGTCTGTTACATTAAGCAATGCTAAGAAATTGCCTCAAATGTAGCAACTGCAAAATGTAGGCAATGTCACCTAAGTGAAAAGATTTTTGCTTCAATGAGATTGATGTGCTTAGGCTATCTAGAACATGGTACTCCACAATTTAAGCTACTATTTTTGGAATAAGTTCATAGATAAATCAACTGCACTTCCTCACAATGGAAGCATTCCATCTGAAATCTCCCCAGCAGATAGTAATCCAGATTCTGGTAAAATACTCCCAATATTAGCAGACTTGCTAAAATTTTCTCTTCTATTACTTGAGCACATTAAGTAGAGAAAGTCCACTCTTGTATGGGGTTAACTTCTTCTCACAATCACCTCACCTTTACCTTAGCCCTAAACTACCAGAAAACCTGCATAAATCCAACAAGCAGCCCTTTAAATATTCTAAGTATAGGGGTGCCTGGGTGGCTCAGGTGGTTAAGTGTCTGACTTCAGCTCAGGTCATGATCTCACCATTTGTGAGTTCGAGCCCCGCGTCAGGCTCTGTGCTGACAGCTCGGAGCCTGGAGCCTGCTTCGGATTCTGTGTCTCCCTCTCTCTCTGCTCCTTCCCCTGCTCATCCTCTGTCTCAAAAATAAATAAACATTAAAAATTGTTTTACATAATAAAAAAGTAAATATTGTAAGCATTTACCCTCCACCCTCCCTAAAATTATCCTTCATGCTAATGCTCCCTTCTATGGACATATAGAGTTAATCAAATTGTTAGCGAGGCTAATCATAACCAACTTTTCAAGTTAAACCGAATGGCATTCGTAAGTTTTCCGTTTACGCGCAAAGTATTCATTTCCATTGAGTAGACAGTATTAGGAACGTGGATTAGCAATAACAGCATTGTGGCCATTATATTTTTCACCTTTTGTTCTGAATGCTACTGTTTTCCCCCCAAAACAAAAGGAGAAATTGTTAATAGGTCACTTGTACCTTTTTATTATTTGTGCAAACCACCTTTGCATGGACTTGCTTGAAGTCACACAACTGTAAAGACGTGCTGCCTAGATACTTAGCCTGTCTGAATTTTCAAACAATTACAGCTTGTATGTTTTCTGTTTTGCCTCTTTTTAATAATCATGAGCAAGGCTCTTTTTGAGTCTTTTTTTTTTAATCTGGTAAGAGGTTTTACATAACAATTTATTTAACCAAACGCACATTTTCTTCACAATGTGTTTTCCCCTCTATATATTGATGGAAATAACACCCACTTTTGGAGATAAGATATTATAAATTGTAAATACAAAATTTCATATAAATATTTTATCTTCATTTTTATAGTATTCTAATTTTCTCCTAATTTTATGTTTGTTGCTCTTACCAACATTGAACAGTGTACCTATTAAATAGTTAATTTTTCTTCTTTTCTTACTATTTCCACTTTACATTTTTCTTAAGCTATAAATCTTTGAGAATTCTTATGGGAAACCCTGTTAGATACTTGTCTTTATGGTCTATCTTCTCAAAGACATTCAATCGTCTGAGCTTTTATGCAGCATGTCCCTAAAGACAATCCTTTAGATCTGTGCTGTTTAATACATTTTTCTCTAAAACACCATAATCTCTGGTTTTCTTTGTTTATCCAGATTTAAAATCTACAATCTTTGTAGTGCACAGAATCTCAGGTCCATTTTTTATTGTGCTGATTTAAGTAGCTCATGGTTACCAATGCCAACCGTGATTTTTCTTTTCTTGAAGAAAATAATAAGCATCTCTTATAAAAATATTAGAGCTATTTCTATTATGCTTAAGTTCTTTTTGTTCCATTTGCTAATAAGAGACTGCTTCAGCTCTTTTTTTTCTGATATAGAGCCTGTAACTGACAATTTACAACCAACCATGATGCACAAAATGTTGCATTGCTGCAATTTTCCAAGTATTTTTAAGAATATATGAAATACTCATCTTTCGTTTTGAAGTGGTATACAGTAAGCTTCTATTATCTGCACTAATAGGAACATAATTGAGGGTAATATTAAATACCAGATAAATCCCAGCTTAAGAGTATCTGGAATTCTAAAAAATGTAAAATAAGACATAGTCAATCATATATTGCTAATATGTTACTGGATCAAAATTTGAAATTACACACTTTCCTTATCTTGCTCTTAAATTTCTCTCTCTCTTGGGGCACCTGGGTGGCTCAATTGGTTGAGCCTCTGACTTCGGCTCAGGTCACAATCTCACGGTTAATGAGTTCGAGCCCCGTGTCAGGCTCTGTGCTGACAGCTCAGAGCCTGGAGCCTGCTTTGGATTCTGTGTCTCCCTCTCTCTCTGACCCACCCCCATTCATGCTCTGTCTGTCTCTGTCTCAAAAATAAATAAACATTAAAAAAAATTTAAAAAAAAACTCTCTCTCTTAATGCTGGAATTAGACCACCTATCTCTCAGTTTGATAAATTAAAAAAAAAAAAACAACTAAAAAGACACAACTTTTTCCACAATTTAGAGATTTCAGTTTTGGAATGAAAGAGATGAATATCTCAGCCAAAGAAATAAAAAGTCAAATATTAGGTAATTATTCCAATGCATAGCAAGAGATTGGTTACACTTTGCTGGTTCTGTTATATACAAATAATCTTCGTAATCTTCATTATCATTGAGCACCCAGTCTGTATTAGACATCTTGTAATACTCATGGTAACTCTCTAAGTGTATAGTATAATGCTAAGCTTACAATGAGAAAACTAAGGTTCCGAGAGTGTAAGTAAATTGCCCAAGTACACACAGAGAGTACTGATACTCAATAAGCTGCTGAATGAAGGATTTAAACTAAACTGGAGTTAGTCCAAGCTCAGGGATTAGTGCTATGGATTTCCACGATAAGCTATCGTCCCCTCCATCACTGGAAATTTAGTCTTACACATCTAACTAAGCCGGGCTCGTCTCTTTTCTCTGATGAGGCATTTTCTCGTCTTTTCTCTGATACTGGCAGCACAAAACAACGTGTACTGCTCTGTGCCATTCTCTGAAACACCTCTGAGAGATCCTTTAGGGTTTTCACTTGAATGCAAATGATGTTTAAAGATTTACTCTTTTTAGTCTAAGAATGAGAGCAGGCATTTTATGCTCTCTGAAGAAGTCAGATTTATCACATATGCCAGTGTCCTGGGACCTGCTGTCTTGGCTATCAGGAGGCACACCAATTGGCTCCTGCAATCAGTCATGCATTGTGTATGCTCAGCAACCTTCTTACTGTTAGGTCTGCCCATATTTCCCACAGTCTGAAATTTATTCACGTCAGCCTGTACCCTAGCAGCAGATAGTTTGTCTCTTTGATATGTTATTGGCTTCTAGAAGCCTGACAGTTCTCCCTGTGTAGTTTTAATACATACTGATGAGTTTCCTGAACTATTATGTACTCTCAAAAATCCTTACAGTACCCTAAAGGCATTCCACCTTATTCACTAGTTCCCAATATGGGGTCTCTGAGCCACTAGAGATTCATCAAGGTATCAAAAGAATTTGGAGTGCTTTTTTCAAAATTTAAAAGACTTAAGAGAAATTGTACTTTTAGAAAAGATAAAGCTATAGAGGCTCCACACAGCACTGGATTTCTTTGTACTAAGATTATGTTAACTCACTCTGACAATCTGGCTAATTAATGCTTATTGAAATCTCTAGTTAACAATTGTGAATAGCAGTGACTTTTAAATATTAAAAAGGAATCAATTGTTACTTCATATAAGTAGTTTTTACTGACAAAATCCTAAATCGTAGAGTCTACAAGGAAAAATTAATTCAATGGTTCCTTAAAGATGACAAGGTTGAGAACTACTGGTTTCATAGTAATGGTAACTATTATATCAGCACGTGATAATAATATAATCATTTACATGATATGTATACTGTAAATCTCTAATGTGTTAAGTATCTTAATGCACTACTTTTGAAAAACTTGTAACATGACAAATGGATAACACCGCCCCCTTTTTTAAATAGGCAAAATAAGTAAAAACAAACAAAATCCCTGACTTATCCACATTTTCAAAGCTAGCACGCTCTTGTTATTTACTGCCTCAAGAGACCTCCGCTCTAAGAAAAGCAACCATATACTGAAGTGTCGACAGTCAAACTGGATGAATTCACTTTAAGAAATTACCCACTTCAAGAATTTACCCAATTAATTTAAATACAATATGTTCTGATAATTTAATAATATGAGCCATGCAGTTACCATTTTCCATTCTGTGCCGTGTAAATATTTAGTATAAATGAAGTCAGTACTTTCTGTCCACGTTCAGACAGTTTCTGCATTTTTTCATTATAGTGAAGAGATGAGCAATGTGAAAAACATATTTTTCCCTGAGTAGCAACATGGAAACAGAGCCATCGCCCAGGTGATTCAGAAAGCACCTGAGTCTAAAGGTTGCTAGAAAGTAACAATCCTTGAAAGATTACCAGAATTTTACCTTTCCCCCAAAACAGAGTATATGATCCAGTACTCTCATGTTTATGTATTTGCTTATTAGTGAGTACTCAGCAAATGAAGCATGCTGTTTCTAACTGCTTTCCCTTTAGTCTATATTTATCTGTACTCCCTGGGGTGTTTGTGTATGTACCTTCTTCCCCCTATATCTCATTCTCCAGTAGCTTGCAAAGGGTTATGGAATTTTATGGATACTGTTTTAATCTCGCTCCCCAAACACATTATGATCTATTAAATAATATCTAGGGACCATGTCAGTTTCCCACTGACACGTGAAAATTTCAGAGGATCTCTTTTTTTTTACATATAATTATTCTTCTATCAGTTTAGCACTGAAGTCTTATGTTAAGGTTTTCTCAAGTTTGCAATCGTCTCCCGAATAACCAACTAATCAGCCTGACAAACAATTCATAATCTGAAAGTAAATTCAAAAGTGCTAATATTTACATAAAAGAATCCCTCTGTCATAGATGGACTTCACATTGAGAGTCTAATAATGGATTTGTCATGCAAATAATTACTTCTTAATTTATGTGTTTCATGATTAGGTTTGCTTTTTCCCATATTGAATTTCATGAAATCTGGATCCAGTTTGAATAAAATGGGTTAAATCTACCACCGAGGTGATAGGAGAATATTTTATAAACTTCACTGTAAAATAAAGGCCCCTAGGTGATTTTATTAACTTTCAAAGTCCTCCCCCAGGTCAAAGATATCTCGCTGAAAGTCTGGGCTGGTATTGGCTCTGCCTCAACATTCTGCAGCCAAATTTTCAGTGATTTTATCAGCATAATTTAAAAGCATATAGCATAAAAGATGAGATGGGACTTCTGAAAAGGAAAGAGTGAAAACTAATCATTCTATACACCCCAAAAAATGCTTTGTGAATAAAAAATAGTTCTTCAGAACTGGACAAATGTAGGGAATGAATAAGAGCCTTATAATTAAGCATAGCTATTCCCCCCGAAAACACTGACACAGAAGGGTCACATGAAGAAGGCAGAGTCTTGCACCCCTCAGTGGGTCTCAGGGAAAAGCTTCTAGCAGTATGGCAGCATCGCGAAGCTTTGGTACAACCAGTGTATCAATTCAGCATGTAGTTGCCAGAAAACTGGTTTTTCCACTTAAAGAAATGATTCTGACAGCGGAGGAGACAATGAGTAGCACCCTCAGAAGCCAGGTAGACAGTATCGACAAGAGTGACAACTATTAACTATGACACATTACTGTAACTTACAGTATGGAGAGATCTATAATGCTTCGGTAAATTTAGCCATAGCTTTTCAACTGAACAATAACATCAGTGATATGTGCAATCCAATTCTTTGATCTTTTAGGTAGTTAATATATATCTTAGCAGTAAAGTGCATTGGAAGTAACTAGAAGTCTGTTGACCTCGGACAAGACCTGGTCTGCCCCCCACTAGGTATGTCACTGTTACCAATGGGCTCCCACTTTCTTATTTTTTAATTTATTAAATTATGGAATAAGATTTAACTAGGTCATCTCTGTGGTCTTTTCATTCTATGATTCTGTCATCTCTATAACAAATATATACCTATATCTATAAATTATATCTATAAATTTTATATCTATAAATTAATATATATCTATAGATATAAATTTATATCTATAAATTAATCAATGAAATCATCTAATATTTAATACAATTATTTGCAGTTAAGCAAAGTTAAAAAAAGATTTTCTCTTGATGAATGGATACAGAAGATGTGGTAGATATATATATATGTGTGTGTGTGTGTATACATATATATATATATGTGTGTGTATATATATATACACACACACACACACACACACACACACACACACAATGGAATACTACTCAGCGATGAAATAAATGAAATCTTGCCATTTGAAACAACATGGATGGAACTAGAGTGTATTATGCTAAGTATAATAAGTTACTCAGAGAAAGATAAATTTCATATGACTTCATTCATATGTGAACTTTAAGAAACACAACAGATGAACATAAGGGAAGGAAAGGAAAAGTAAAATAAAAACAAAGAGGGAGGCAAACCATAAGAGACTCTTAAATACAGACAACAAACTGAGGGTTCCTGGAGGGGAAGGGGGCATGGGGAAGGGGGTGATGGGTATTAAGGAAGGCACTTGTTATGATAAGCACCGGGTATCATAGGTAAGAGCTGAATCACTGGATTCTACGCCTGAAGCCAAGACTAGACTGTATGTCAACTAACTTGAATTTAAATCAAAAAAATTTTAAAAAATGTTGGAAAAAAAAAGATTTTCTCTTTATAGAGGAAAAGCAGATTCCTTTGGAGGCTTGGAGGGCCTATGGTATCACAGTCCTTAAATGGGATGAATTTGGGAGATCTCTCTGCTCATGTGTAAGGTATCATATCACATCCCTCCTGGTTGGCAATAATGTAATCAGTGATATTTAATCAGCACTTTAAGGTCTCACTAGCCCATTAGTAGAAATCAGAACACAGACACTAATAATCCACATTTATTTATTCTTTGCCCTACTGGTTCATGTGTGAAACTCTTAGACTTACAAATCTTCAACCCAAGAAAACATTTCTCCCTGGCCCCTGGGATTTTTCTATCCAAATTCACATCTTTCTAAGTTTCAGCCTGGTGATTTTTGTTTTATTCCCTTTCACAGTTCTGCTTAACTCCTTCAATTCCTAGTTTTTATACATCTTGGCATGTTCTACCTCACCTCCTGTCCCTAGTCCGCACCACTTTAGGAATGGCACCGAATATGTGCCTTGACAGCCACTCCAGCACGTCAGTGTCCTAATCACTCTCTCTGCTGTTTGCCAGGTTGCCTCCATTTATCAGCTCTTTACATTTTGAATGCCAAACCTGAAATGCAGCAGCAAAAGCTGAGCTGTATTCTCACGAGATGAAATAGAGGAAAACTGGTAACTCCAGGAAGTGAAACTTGTATCAAACCATCATTGCTTGAAACAAATGCCCTACAATTGAGTAGGAACAATGATTTATCTTTATCACTGGCACATAAAACACGAAAGAAAACCAGCTAAGGGGCGCCTAGGTGACTCAGTCGGTTAAGTGCCTGACTTCAGCTCAGGACATGATCTCACGGTTCGTGAGTTTGAGCCCCATGTCGGACTCTGCACTGACATCGTGGAGCCTGGAGTCCACTTCAAGTTCTGGGTCTCCCTCTCTCTCTGCCCCTCCCCTGCCCCTGCTCATTTGCTCCCTCCCTCTCTCTCTCTCTCTCAAAAATAAACAAACATTAATAAAACGTTAAAAAGAAAATCAGCTAAAAAAAACCTGAGATTGACAGGGATCTTTCAACCGATCATTGAACACCTCCAAGAATATTGTAAAACAGAGGCTCCTAGCTAATTATGAAAATATTTGCAGGCACATTTACAGGGTCACCATTCCCTCCCTTTTGATATAAGAAGACACGCACCTGAGTCAGTCCTAAAAGAGAGCTGTCACAGGGTTAGCTCATTCATCACTTTCATGGCTGCCAGTCATTTTTTGATTAGCTTTTCTCTGTTGGTAAGATTCTACATTTTGAGTTGTGCCTCCTCAAATTAGAATTTAAAATTCAAATCTTGTGTCTTGCTTTTTTCTTGGGGGAGGTGGGGAACCCCCCCCCCAATCAAAATCCTCCACAAAAGACTTTGACTCTGAAATGAGTGGTATGCAAAAACATATTTGATGTAGACATTTAATTTTACTCTATAGATGGCAAAGAGATAGATAACACCTTTGGAGAAAGCTGTAGTCGCGAGGTTGGATCTCTGATGTGTGGCAGAAACAGTTGCAATAAAGGTGAACTCCTGTCATTTGGGTTTTCTACTGGTGCCAGTAGCAATGGTGGCTGCTTTTCTTCAGATGTGGGACATTTTTCCTAGACCTTTAACCACAAATCAATTTCCTCAGCTCCCCTCCCCATCACTAATGAATTTGGGAGCTACTGAATATACTCCAGTAAGAAACGGCTCTGCTTACATAGCCTGAGAAGTTCCCGCTGTTTGCCACTAAGAATACTAATCAACCAAAATCATTTGCAGTAGCTAAAAAATAATGAAAACTGTTTAAGTGGAGGAAGAAATGAAGTGTCTGAGCCATTAACAGCAGTTCTCCTATGTTCATAAAACTACCAGAAAAAAGAAATTACAAGACTTCTCTAGATAGCACAGTTTCACACTACTTACTACCACAAATCCACAAGTATTCAAGATGAATTTTAAGCACAGAGTAAAATAAATAGCAAAAAAAAAAAAAAAGCAAATAATTGAGAATTAAAAACATGAATCCTTTAACAAGGAATTAAAGTTTTGTGATGTTGCTGTTAACTCTAACTCATATGTGTGTATATGTATGTGTATATATATACACATATATACACATATACATATATATATATATGAAGTTAAGATTGTCAATACAGCTAAAGAAATGATCTGCAAATCCATGCCTTTGACAACACATTTTTGCATTTTAAAAATTCCTTTTTATGTTCCATTTACTTACCTTAAATCATGCTTTCCAATTAAGTAAACTTTTTAGTATTCTTTACCTTTAATGTCACATAGACAGTTTCACTGACTGTTAATGCAGCCATTCCATTTTAGTATACTACTTGGTTATTACCTCTCTCAAAATATGGTTGACAACAGGAAAAAAATATACATCAGAAAAGATATGAACTTTAAAGAGTGCAGTGGAACTATTAGCTATCCAGAGCTATACATTTTACATTTATTATGCCCTAAGATTATTTTTAGTTAAGCAATAAGACAATAAGGATAAATTGTAGTTAGTTCATGGTCAATAAGCTTTCAAATCTAAGCTGCAACTGTCTCGGATACTTTAAAACTTCTCAGTGAGTGATAGACAAATCTAAGAGTGTGTGAAGGCTGAGGCAGGTAGAACTTGCAATATGAAATGCCAGCATTAAAACTGGATAAACAGCCCCAGGAACCTGAGTACAGTTCCCCATGAGTTTGTTGCTCAATACAAGGCTGCATCGGCAAAGAGTAAACTCCATGTTTACAGCCACATGAAGGGTTGATGAGTTGCGAGCTGGACAGTTACCAGAGCCACACAGATCCAAGATATATATGAGTCCGAACAAGCCAGAGTGGAGTCTTCTTTAATACACAGAATACACAATGGAATCAACCAAGAAGCCATGCCTCAGTAATAGGGCTCAACTAGCCCTAGAGTAAAGCTTATTCCAAATCTATCCTACTGGAGATGAAAAACATTCTTGAAAATGATCAAACTGATTCACAAGTAACTTAAGTAACTTCTAAAATAAAAGCCAATGATTTCTAATAGAATACATCGCCTTAGTGTGCTAGTGCTGTGATAACAAAGTACTAGAATGTGGGTGACTTAAACAACTAGAATACATTGTCTTACTTTTCTGGAGTCTGGAAGTCCTAGATCAAGGTGTTGTAAGGCTTGGTTCCAACCAAAGGCTCTGAGGGAGGGATCTGTTCCCTGGACTCTTGCCTAAACTTGTAGATGGTCATCTTCATGCTCACATGATATTCTGTATGTGTGCCTGGATCCGAATCTCCTCCTTTAATAAGAACAAGAGTCATACTGAATTAGGGATCTATTCTACTTCAGCAGGACCTCACCTTAAATTACATAATTACACCTGTAATGACCCTATTCCCAAAGAGGTTCACATTCTGAAGTGCTGGAGGTTAAGACCTCAACATATGAATTTGGGGGAGGAAGGCCCAGAATTCAATCCATAACACACCTCAAACCCTAGCAATCAAATAAGTAAAATAAATAATTTCAGCATCAAAAGAAACAAACAAACAAAAATTCCCAGATGAAGAAAAGCAGGAAAATTGGACCCATAAGCAGAAGATACATAAGTCAAAGAAACAGATGCGGAAAATGACACATAAAAGAATTGTAGAAAAGCTATTGTAAATGTGCTCCTGGTTTAATATAAAACATCATCTTGAAGAGAAAAGAAATGGAAATTATGTGTACCAAATAGAACCTCTACAATTGAAAAAACAGATTAAACGAAAATTTCACTGGATGAGGTTAATAGCAGATTAGACATGACAGAAGATCAAAATATATAAATACAGCAATAGAAACTATCAAAAATGAACCATAGGGAGAAAAACCACACAGTCTAATATGTGCATATTGGTGTCCCAGGAGGAAAAGAGAGGTAAAAAGAAAACAGTATTTGAATACGTAATGGCTTAAAAAATTAGAAATATGATAAAAACTATGAATCAGCAGATCTAAAGCTCCATAGATCATAATAAAATCACGCTGAAACATGTCATGACAAACTTTCTAAAAACTAGTGACAAAAAGTAAAGCTTGAAAGACTGTCCAGCGGACGTGAAGGGGAGTGACATTTGTGCAGAAGACCAAAAATAAGAACAACTACAGACTTTACACCTGCAAACACACAAACCGGAAAGCACTGGGGTGGCATGTTAAAGTACTAAAAGTAGGGGTGGGAACATCTGATAACGTGGAATTTGATATTCAACAAAAACATCTTTCAAAAATGCAGGGAAAATAGAGGTTTCACAGAAAAATAAAAGTTTAAGAGCTGAGAGAATTTGCTGCCAGCAACCTGGATTAGAGACATTGAAGAAACTTCTGGAGGCAGAGGAAGTATGGCATCAGACAGTAGCTTGGAATTACATGAGGAAATAAAGAGCTCCAGAAATGGTAAAAATAAAAATAAATATAAAATACTTTTTCCTTATTTTAATTTCTCTAAAATATAACCAAGGGTCTAAAAACATAATGACAACTATTAAGGGCATTGCATATACATAAAAGTAAAATGTATGACAAAAATAAGACAAAGGATGGGGGCAGAACCACAATATTGTAAGGTCCTTATATTATATGAGAAGTGGTGTTATGTTATTTGTAGGCAGACTATGATAAGTTGGAGATATAAATGCTAGAGACACCACTAAAAGTAGAAACACAGAGGCATAACTAATAAGCCAACACTGGTGATAAGGCAGAATACAAAAAAAATAAAATAGTTAAAATAAGAGGAAAACAGAAAAATGGAACAAAGAACAGATGGGTAATCATGAAACAAACAGCAAAGCAATACACATAATAGCAACCATATTGACAATAAAATTAAATATAAATATTTAAAACTCCAATGCAAGGGCAGAGTAGGTTAGATTGATTTTTTAAAGGTTGTCTGCAACAACATGTTTTAAATATAAAGACGGATATACTAAAAGTAAAATTGTGAGAAAAGCTGTAATGTGCAAACAATAAATATAACAAAGGTGAAGTAACAATATATTAGGCAAAGAATACTTTAGAACTAGGGCTTTTAGGGGCACCTGGGTGGCTCAGTTGGTTGAGCATCCGACTTCAGCTCAGCTCATGATCTCACGGTTTGTGAGTTCGAGCCCCATGTCGGGCTCTGTGCTGACAGCTCAGAGCCTGGAGCCTGCTTCAGATTCTGTGTCTCTCTCTCTGTCTGCCCCTCCACTGCTCATGCTGGCGCTCTCTCTCTCTCTCTCTCTCTCTCTCTCTCTCTCAAAAATAAACATAAAATTTTAAAAAAAGAACTAGAGCTTTTAACAGGGTTAACTTGTTAGAAGACATAACAATCTTAATGGTGCAAGTTGTGTTTAACAGTTGAGCTTCAAAGTAATGAAACAAAAACTGATAGAAATGACTAAAGAAATAAACAAATCCACAATTATAATTGAAGACTTCAACACTTCTAAGTAATAGTAGAAAAAGCAGGCAGAAAATCGGTAAGAAAATAGAGACCCAAATAATATCAAACACATTTGTCAACAGACATTTGTGAAATCATGCCCATAATAATAGCAATTATATATATTTTCAAGTATACATAGAATATTTACTAAAAATTTCTAAAGTTAAAAGTAAAATGAATTATACATTGAACCCCAGAAATTAGAAAGGAACAATAACATGAAATAAGTAGAGAAGAAAAATATATTATATATAATTATTTTATATAAAATAATATAGTAATATATAATTGATATAAAATAAAAAAATTATATAAGATTTAGGAAACAATTGGTTTGATAAAGAGCACCTCTTCAAAATGCCCTCAATTTAAAGGGATTAGCATAATCAAGACAAAATAAAGTCAAATAAGGAAAGAATAAACAAAAAGAATGAGTTAATAACTTAATGATACTATATATAGACAACCCTACAGACTCCGCTAAAACACTACTAGAACTGATCGATGATTTCAGTAAAGTCACAGGATACAAAATCAATGTACAGAAATCTGTTGCACCAATAAGGAAGCAGTAGAAAGAGAATTGAAGAAAACAATCTCATTCATAATTGCAACAAAAATAATAAGATACCTAGGAATAAATTTAATCAAGGAGGTAAAAGACCTCTACTCTGAAAACTATAAAACAGATGAAAGAAATTGAAGATGACACCAAAAACTGGAAAGACATTCCATGCTCAAGGATTGGAAGAACGTTGTCTGTCTATACTACTCAAAACAATCTAAACACTTAATGCAATCCCTACCAAAATGCCAACTGCATTTTTCACAGAACTAGAACAAACAATCCTAAAATTTGTACGGAACCACAAAAGACCCTGAATAGCTAAAGCAATCTTGAAAAAGAAAAGCAAAGCTGGAGGCATCACAATTCTGGACTTCAAGTTATGTTATAAAGTTGTAATAAACAAAATAGCATGGTACTGACACAAAAGTAGACACACAGATCAAAATCAATTAGTCTTCGACAAAGCAGGAAAGGATATTCAAAGGGAAAAAGACAGTCTCTTCAACAAATGGTGTGGGAAAAATTGGATAGTTAATGCAAAAGAATAAAACTACTTTTTTTCACCATATACAATAATAAATTCAAAATGGATTAAAGACCTAAATGTGAGACATGAAACCATAAAAATCCTAGAAGAGAACACAGGCAGTAATTTCTTTTTAGCCATAGCAACATTTTTCTAGATATGTCTCCTGAGGCAAAGGAAAGAAAAGCAACAATAAACTATTGGGACTACATCAAAATAAAAAGCCCTGCACAGCGAAGGAAACAATCAACAAAAATAAAAGGGAACCTACAGAATGGGTGAAGATATTTGCAAATGGCATATCTGATAAAGTGTTAGTATCCAAAATATATAAATAACATATAAAACTCAACACTCAAAAAAACAAAAACCCAATTAAAAAATGGGCAGAAAACATTAAGCGACATCTCTCTACAGATGGCCAACAGAAACATGAGAAGATGCTCATCATCACTTATGATCAAAGAACTAAGTATTTACTCAGTTACTAAGCACTAAGTATTTACCCAAAGAATACAAAAACACTAATTCAAAGGGATACATGCACCCCTATGTCAACAGCAGCATTATTTAAAATGGCCAAATTAAGGAAGCAGCCCAAGGGTCCATCAATACATGAGTGGATAAAGAAGATGTGGAGATACATATATACACATACATACACACACAATGGAATATCAGTCAGCCATAAAAAAGAATGCAATCTTGCCATTTTCAATGACATAGATGGAGCTAGCGAGCACAATGCTCAGTGAAATAGGACAGTCAGAGAAAGACAAATATTATATGATTTTACTCATATATGAAATTTAAGAAACAAAACAAATGAGTAAAGGGGAAAAAAGAGAGAGACAAACCAAGAAACAGACCCTTAGCTCTAGAGAGCAAACTGATGGTTACCAGAAGGGAGGTGGGTGGGGGAATGGAGGAAACAGATGATGGGGATTAAGGAGAGCACCTGTTGTGATGAGCACTGGGTTATGTATGGAAGTATTGAATTACTGTATTGTATACCTAATACTAATATAGCACTGTGTTAACTAACTGGAATTAAAATAAAAACTTTTTAAAAATAAATTATATGAAAAAAGAATATTTCCTCAATTTTACATACTCCTCTTTGAAAATGTGGATGAATTGGATATATGTAAGAAAGACATAAATAACCAAAATTTACTTTAAAACAACCATAAAAAGGAAGTGTGCTAAATAATGTTATCAAAGAATAGCACCAGACCTACATAATTTCAAAGCTGATAATTTTCAGACTTTCAGATACCATGTATTTCCAGTGTTATTTAAACTACTCAGTAGTAGAGGGGGGAAATATTTTCATGGAAAAATAAGCATGGAAATGTAGACAAGGAAATTCTGGAAATGAAGAAGAAGGAAGAACAAGGCTTGGAAAGTATGACAATACTTCCATAAAACTATATTTATTTAGTGTTACACTAGCAGGGCAACAGGTAAGGACATCAGCAAAACAAAAGAGAGAACCCAAACTCAAAGATATAGGAAATCCAGTATACAATAAACATGGCATTTCAAAATCAGTGGGAAAAATAGATTATTTAAATGCATGATTTGGGTAGGATCCTAGTCATTTAGAAGAAAAACGAAGCTAGATTTGTATGTTTATGCCTTATACAAAGTCAATCCCAAACTCTAGTGGAAAATTTATGGTGAAAAATATCATGAACAAAGTTCAAAAAATGAATGACTTTCTTGGAGAAGGTTTTCCAATTTCTTTCAATTCCAATGCTCTGTACATGAAAAATATCCAGTAAACTGATGGACTGTCATAGGATATGCACAGATAGAGACATTAACACATAATTGTACAGAAAGCTATGGCAATTCATCATAATTTAAATTGTGACCTAGCAATACCAATTCTGAAATTTATCTTCAGAGATAACCTTACCAGTGGCAAAAATATTTAATTACAGCATTTAAATAGGAAAAAGATGAGAAACAATTAAATTTCATAGAGAATTATATCAATATAATATATACACTGGAATACTAAAGCAAATAAACTTCACTGTAGAAAATTTGTGTGTATGTGTGTGTGTGTGTATGTGTGTGTGTATACACACCAAAGACATACCATATACCTATACATGAACACACACGTCATATCATACCATAATTTTGTATTATTTTTATAATACAAGGAAGTATAAAGTCAAATGATTCAAATTAGTGTTCTCTTATTCTGGAATATAGATTACTAACAAGGGGGAATTCATCCAAATTCTGTTTACTCACACTAATGCAAAATATACACTTTAGATTTTTAGAGAGGTTGGGTCTCATATCTTGAAAGACAAATTTGTTTGAAGGTCAAATTCCTTCAACTTTTGTAAGCACATATAATATATTCTGTAAGCATATATTTCATGACTATTTTATCTACTGAAGATCATTAGCCATGAAATTAAATTCCATGTATTTTCTCTAGGAAGTTAAGCATGTAGAAAAGCTTCCATATTTCTTATATGTCATTAAATGATTCAAATCCAGCAGATAGCATTTCCCTTTTTAAGAAAAATTAGAGTATGTGGAATGCTCATTGCTATATTTAAAAATCTAGAGATGTTTGTTTATCATGTTTTTGACAAACCACAAAATGAAATTCCTCAGGGCTCTCTCAACAGCAAAAACTGGGAAGATTGAAAATAAAACTGACCACAGAGGTCTTTGCTAATCTCTATCCCAGAAGGATCATGTATCGAAATACATGAAGTTCCCAAAAATCTGTGTTTATTTCAATTCAGCTGTATATATTAAATTAGAATAAAATTGTCCCACTTTGCTGAGAACCAATTGAAAGTGAACTGAAGCCTGAATAATAACTACTCTTTTTTTAAAAAATATTAAGAATTAATTCTATACAATTTGTGTCAATGATAAAAAGAAACTTTAGGGAACCTTCCATTAATGATATAGGAGAGGTGAAATTTTGAGGATCAGAAACTCTAATCCTCAAACTTTGGCCAAATCAATATAAGTGGGACACAGATTTCTTTAAATGACACAGGTAACTATTTAAAATCCCTTCTACTAAACTATTTTTTATTTCAACATTGATGGTCCAAGATGACAAGTCATAAAAGAAAATGGAAGCCAATATCATCATGCTTAAATGTTCTTTCATAATTATATTTTGCCCACATTTTCTTTTGATAATATCAAAGAGTAGTTCAAGAATCTTACTTTTTAAAATGTAAATACTAAATATTTTTCTGAGGTTTTTAAAAACCTATGGTGGCCTTCATAAGCACAAAAACAAGTAAAAAATAATTAATGATTCTTAACCACAAAAGCATCTATTTATCTAGTATAATAGCTTTTAGGCCAAAAGTGAACCACAGGAATGAGTACTGCTTTCAGGGGAAATGGTTTCAGGAACTTATTACAGCTCTCTGTCTTCTACTATAATCAGGGAAAGGGCATTTGGTTAATCAAATTTATTTTGGTGTTCAGAAATTATCTAAGTACATAAGACATGTCACATGAGCTCTGACTTTTACAATAAGAGACAATGACATGATTAAATGCAACGCCTCCCTGGGGAAAGTGATTGGGGAATCCGTGATTATAAGCTTCAGAGTAATTTGCATGTAAAATCCCAGGAACCAGCAGACGTGCTTGATACACTTAGGAAACTGGCTTCTCATGTTTAGGGGATCAAGTATCTGGAGGAGCAAGAAGGGATTTCTGTTTTCAGTCAGGGTCTTGCCAGAGATAGAAGCTAGTGCGATCACTTTAACAAAGAGAATTTAATACTAACATTTCTCAGCTAGGTATCAGAGAACAGAAAACGTACCACTCCTGCTACTACTACTAATAATAACAATTAAAGACACTGAGAAATCACAAAAGTAGTCACTGTGTGATGAAGCTATAACCCAAAGGGGTAAGGGGATGAATGGGGGAGTGGAGCAGAGGAACTAGGACTCATACCTCTGGGGCAGAGATGCTATCTATTAATTATCTCGTACCTCAGGAGATGGGGTCTGGGTCCCATGGAGCTGGGACCCAGACCTCTAAGGAGCTTCAACCATCTGGTACTGGCCTCTCTCAGGGGGTACACGGAGGCTTGTTCCAGAAGGTAAAACACCCGCAACCTGAAATCACTGCCAACGTAAAGAACCACTGATGTGATACAATGACACGCAAAGGAAGAAAACAGGAAGTAAGAAGTATCCTTTTGTCAATCAAGTAGTTTCGTGGTCTGTATCGTCAGAGCTTAACTGGAGACGAAAGAAAGAAAGAAAGAAAAGAAAGAAAAGAAAGAAAGAAAGAAGGAAGGAAGGAAGGAAGAAAAGGAAGGGAAAGAAAGAAAAAGAAAGAGAGAGAGAGAGAGAGAGAGAGAGAAAGAAGAAGAAAGAAAGAAGAAAGAAAGAAAAGGAAGGAAAGAAAGAAAAAGAAAGAAAGAGAGAGAGAGAAAGAAAGAAAGAAAGAAGAAAGAAAGAAAGAAAGGAAGAGAAGAAAAAGAAAGAAAGAAGAGAGAGAGAGAGGAAGGAAGGAAGGAAGGAAGGAAGGAAGGAAGGAAGGAAGGAAGGAAGGAAGGAAGATGTGGCTTGGGGAAGACCAGCCCCAGAATCATAAAACAAAATAGAGAAAAGCAGATTTGGAGCTGAGAGACAAAAGTACAATACTGGCAGAGCTCACCCATTTGACAATTCAGTAATATACCTGCCCTCGTACAAATTGTTGAATGCCCATTCAACAACAAAAACGTATACTTAGGCTTTTACATTCTCACCCTCTTCCCAAAACAAGGAGGTGGAAAATCCCAATAGCTCTTGGGCATAGAATTACTCTTCAAATTTAATCACAGTCCAATTTTTGTAGAAAATAATAAGGGGGGAGAAGAAGAAATGAAGTCAATTTCCCAGTGGTTTGTGGTTTCCAGTTCCTATTTTCCTTATCAATTTCCAGTCTTTGTTAATCATCAGATAATACATATCTGTTCTTGATTTTGTTTTGTTTTGTTTTGTTTTGTTTTGCAGGCTTGCCTTACTACAGAGTCATTTTTAAATGTTCCTTGGATACTTGAAAGAAGTTATACTCTCTTTAAGGTTCCTTTTTGCATGCATATATATGTATGTTGACATATATACACACACACCAATGTATACATACATACACATTGTATATGAGAGTATATCTGTATGTTGCATATCTATGTACATTTTATATCTATTTATGGCTAATTCCATAAAATATGAACATATAATCAAGTAGATGTGTATGCATTTCATTTAATATATCGATTTATACCACTTATACCCTCTACACATTCATTTGTTCCTTGTCTGGGCTGAGAGATACAACTTAAATTATTCTAATACAATTGTCTATTTCTGTTGTAACCATCCTGTAGTAACACACGAATTCAAACTTCTGGTCAGATGTTAAGACTAGTGGTACCGTATCAATGGGTATAAAAAGGTTCACATCTCACATAATGAGGCACTCTTGGGAGGGCAGGGCAGGATCCCAAGCAGGTCCAAAAATGACTTCAAAGGCAGGAAACCAGCTTGTTTTTTAACGTGGTTAGGGGCTGGGGCTGGGGTGTGGGTTCCTATAGGCATGAGCTGGGGCTTGCCTGCAGTGAGTTTTCCACTAGCACTGAAGGAGAGGGCACCAGGCTTTCTGATCAGTGTGCCTGGATTTGGGACAGAAGGGGAAAGGGAAATGAGGGACTTGAGACCTCTTGGGAGTCACATACCAAAAACAGAGTCAGATTTTATTAAAATTTTTTATTGACTGTCCTATCATTTTGGCAATAATATTTTGATGCTGTGTTATTTGTTGTACGAAGACACAGGACAATTAGATTTTCAGTTTGGGCTGTATTCTTCATTCATTTAGAAGTGCCTCTCTAGTTCACTGTTCATTTTGCTGATCCCTCACATCCATTCAAACTTGCCTTGTGTTAATCTGATTTCTGCTTCCTTTTTGTTTCTCTGGATTGCTTTTTTTTTCCCTCATACTTGAAATCTGGCATTTTGGAACCATGTTGATTTAGAGTTTATAAGGCTGTTTAATGGAGTGTGAAATTTGTTTGACCGAATCTAATTTTTTTCTAGTTAAATTTATGTATATAATATCAAAGCGTTTTTTACTTTATACTTTGCTTTCTGTTTTAAAGAAAGATTTCTAGGGCCGCCTGAGTGGCTCAGTTGGTTAAGCAGCCGACTTGGGCTTGGGTCATGATCTCACGGTTCGTGGGTTCAAGCCCCACTTCGGGCTCTGCGCTGACAGCTCAGAGCCTGGAGCCTACTTCGGATTCTGTGTCTCCCTCTCTTTCTGTCCCTCCCCCATTCATGCTCTGTCTCTCTCTCAAAAATAAAAAAATAAACATTAGAAAATTTTTTAAATAAATAAAGATGTCTACATGGTGTCGTGTGTTTTGTTTTGTGGGTTTTGTGGGGTTTTTTCCTAATAGTAATTTGAAAGCATATATATGGCCTAGCTTTTCTAATTGACCTTTAGAAATTATGAAAGCAGAAATGCATTCACTTTCACTTTTTCACCTGGGAAACTTAAAATCCACTGTTTCTTCTATTTAGTAAAGAAAGAATTTAGCACGTTCAAACCTTCTGGCGTCTAACCTCTTACCCATCTGATTTTCGTAAGGTTGTGTTTTAATATTAAAGTAATTGTATACACACTTAGATTTATCCCCTGACCATCTCAACAGCTGCGTGGCATTGACACTTCAAAACCGATGCACACATCTTTTTATTTTTGTTTTGAGTCAGGTATCAACTGTCTGAATGTGTCATCGAAATCTTTAAATGATAAAGTTATAATGAATGATGTATCCATGGAGAATGTTTACTTTATTGCCTTAAAACTGGATACTAAATCTGTGTCACAGGTCCTGTTTTCTCAGGCCCTCTTTTCTCTCGGATGGCTGTTACATTTGTTTGGCAAAATATTGGAGTTAAATGAAACTGTATAAATTACAGAGCCATTCTGATTTTTCACTCTTTATGAGTGATATGTATTTGCCTAGACCCTCATAGGGTCTTCATCTTGGAAGTTCAATAACTTTACTGCTATGTTCCCTTGTTTATCAGTTTATGCCAATTTTGAAAATTCAGATATTCCTAGACTTACAAAATAATGTTTATTGATACTTTTGCATTCCTCCTATGATACATGTTTTTAGAAATGATACATTAAACCCTCCCAACTTACACATAATTTTTACCTTATAAATTCAATCTGAAACTCAAAAAATTTTCTATTATAAAATGGGATTTATCTTCAAGACCTTCTATTGTTTTATGCCAAATTAGACTTACATAAATAAACATTTACCCTTATCCTCTTGATTAAATTTAAAAATATGATTGTTTAGCATACTATTGTTGTATACAACTGAATTACCTAAGGAAATTTTTGTTTCATATAGTTTAGACAACTAAGCAATTACTCTGTTCATTGCTCTTTATTATTTTTTGCATATCAATGCTTCCATTAGGAGCATTTTATTTTTATCTGATCACCACCTGTTATTTATAATTGGTGCTTTCAGCTGATATTTGAAAATCTTTGTTTCATGTTTATTTTTATGAAAGCTTTATTTTTAAAATATTTTTAAAAATATTTATTCATTTTTGAGAGAGAGAGACAGAGAGAGAATGTGAGTGGGGGAGGGGGAGAGAGCGAGGGAGACACAGAATCTGAAGCAGACTCCAGGCTCTGAGCTGTCCCTACACAGCCCGACACAGGGCTCGAACTCACAAGCCCTGAGAAAATGACCTGAGCCCATGTCAGTCGCTCAACCGACTGAGCCTCCTAGGAGCCCCTGTGACAGCTTTATTAAGTTCTGATTCACATACCTTAACATTCACCCAGTTAAAATGCACAATTGAGTAAGGTTTATATTCCTAGGGTTGGGCTGTGATGACCAGTATGAAATGTAGCATTACTTCATCATCCCCCAAAGAAACGCCATGCCCATCAGTCCTCACTTCACACCCTCCTTTTTCCACAGTGCATGGTAAACACTAATCTATTTCATCCTCTGTGATGTGCCTATCCTGACATTTCCTATAAATGGAATGACACATTATGGCCATTTGTATCTAGCCTCTTTCACTTTGCATAATGGTTTTAAGACTCAATCTTTCATGCTAGGGCATCTATATGAGCATTTCATTTCTTTTTATGAAAAATATTCCATTTTACTTAACTATTCTTTAGTCGGTGGACATTTGGGTTGTTAGCACTTTTTGACTGCTATTAATTACGCTGCTATGAGCATCTGAGTTCAGTTTTTTTAGACACACCCTTTCAATTCTCTTGGACATATGGTGAAGAGTGCAATTACAGAGTCATACAGTAAGTCTTTGTTGAATTTTTGAGGAAGTAACAAACTGATTCCCAAAGTGATTCCATCATTTTATGGTTGTTCTAATGTATGATGATGGTTCAATTTCTCTACATTCTCACCAATACCTGTTAATGTCTATCTTTTTTAATTTTAGCTATCCTAGTGTATGTAAAAATTATTTCATTGTAGTTTTTACTAAGTTTTACATTTTAATTCCAGTATAGTTAAAATACAGTGTTATATCAGTTTCAGTTGGACAACAGTGATTCGTACATCACCTGGTGCTCATCACAAGTGCACTCTTCAATCTCCATCACCTATTTCACCCACCCCCACCATCTCCTTCTGGTAACCATGAGTGTGTTCTCTGTAGTTGAGTCTGTTTCTTGGTTTGTCTCTCTCTCTCTCTTTTTACTTTGTTCATTTCTTTTGTTTCTTAAGTTCCACATATGGGTGAAATCACATGGTATTTGTCTTTCTCTAACTTATTTCACTTAGCATTATACTCTCTAGCTCCATCCATGTCATTGCAGATGGTAAAATTTCATTCTTTTTTATGGGTGAATAATACCATATATATATATATATATATACACACACACACACACACATATATTATATAATATTTATATATGTGTCAATATATATTATATATGTAGTTATATATAAAATATATTATATCTTTATATATATGATATATATGATATACTTCATATATATACAATATATATCATATATATATACACATACATACCATCCCCTTGAATTGGTGGTTTTGCTCCATATTGTTTTCCACAGTGGCTGCACCAGTTTGCTTCCCACCAAAAGTGCACGAGGTTTCCTTATCTTCCACATTCTCACCAACACTTGTTGTTTCTTTGTGGTTTTGATTTTAGCCATTCTAACAGTTGTGAAGTGATATCTCGTTGTAATTTTGATTTGTGTTTCCCTGATGATGAATAATGTTGAGCATCTTTTCATGTATCTGTTGGCCATCTGTAGGTCTTCTTTGAAGAAGTGTCTGTTCATGTCTTCTGCCCATTTTTAATTGGGCTATTTGTTTTTTGGGTGTTAAGTTCTATCAGCTCTTTCTATATTTTGGATACTAACACTTTATTGAGTGTGTCATTTGCAAATACCTTCTTCCATCCAGTAGGTTTCCTTTTAGTTTTGTTGATTGTTTCCTCTGATGGGCAGAAGATTTTTTATTTTGATGTAGTCCCAATAGTTTATTTTTGCTTTTATTTCCCTTACCTCAGGAGACACACATCTAGAAAAATGTTGCTATTGCCAAAGCCAAAGAAATTATTGCCTGTGTTGTCTTCTAGGATTTTTATGATTTCAGGCCTCACATTTAGGTCTTTAATCAGTTTTGAATTTATTTTTATGTATGATGAAAGTGTTCAGTTTCATTTTTTTGCATGTTGCTGTCCAGTTTTCCCAACACCCTTTGTTGAAGAGATTGTCTTTTTCCCATTGGATATTCTTTCCTGTTTTGTAAAAAACTAATTGACCACACAATTATGGGTTTACTTATGGGATTTCTATTCTGTTCCACTGATCTGTGTGCCTATTTTTGTACCAGTACCATACTGTTTTGATTACTACAACTTGGTAATATAACTTGAAGTCCAGAATTGTGATGCCTCCAGCTTTACTTTTCTTTTTCAAGATTGCTTTGGCTTTTCAAGGTCTTTTGTGGTTCCATACAAATTTTAGGATTGTTTGTTCTAGTTTTGTGAAAAACGTTGTTGGTATTTTGATAGGGATTGCATTGAATCTATAGATTGCCTTGGATAGTATAGACATTTTAACAATATTTTTCTTCCAATCCATGAGCATGGAATGTCCTTCCATTTCGTGGTGTGGTCTTCAATTTCTTTCATTAATGTTTTATAGTTTTCAGAGTACAGGTCTTTCACGTCTTTGGTTAAATTTATTCCTAGGTATCTTATTATTTTGGGTAAAATTATAAATGGGATTGTTTTCTTAATTTATCTTTTTGCTGCTTCATCATTGGTGTATAGAAATGCAACAGATTTCTGTACATTGATTTTGTATCCTTTGACTTTACTGAAATCATTTATCAGTTCTAGTAGTGTTTTAGTACAGGCTTTAGGGTTTTGTATATATTGTATCATGTCATCTGTAAATAGTAAAAGTTTTACTTCTTCCTTACGAATTTGGATGCCCTCTATTTCTTCTTGTTGTGTGACTGCTATGGCTAGGACTTCCAGTACTATGTTGAATAAAAGTGGTGAAAGTGGACATTCTTGTCGTGTTCATGGCCTTAGGGGGAAAGCTCTCTGTTTTTCACCATTGAGTATGATGTTGGCTGTGGTTTTTTCATATGATTTTTATTTTGTTGAGGTATGTTCCTTCTAGATATACCTTGTGAGAATTTCTTGTCAAGAATGGATTTTGTACTTTGTCAAATGCTTTTTCTGCATCTATTGAAATGATTATATGCTTTTTATCCTTTCTTTTATTGATCTGACATATCATGTTGATTTGTAAATATTGAATCACCCTTGCATCCCAGGAATAAATCTCATGTGATCATGGTGAATGATTGTTTTCATGTATTTTTGGTTTCAGCTTGCTAGTGTTTTGTTGAGGAATTTTGTATCTATGTTCATCAGGAATACTGACCTGTAGTTCTATTTATTTGTGTTGTCTTTATCTGGTTTTACTAACAGGGTGACACTGGCATCAGAATGAATTTGGAAGTTTTCCTTCCTCTTCTAATTTTTGGAATAGTTTGAGAAGAATAGGTATTAACTCTTCTTCAAATGCTTGGTAAAATTTGTCTGTGAAGCCATATGGTACTGGACTTTTGTTTAATGTAAGTTTTTTGCTTAGTGATTCAATTTTATTGCTGGTAATTGATCTTTACACACTTTCAGTTTCCTTTTGCTTCAGTTTTTATCAGTTATAGGTTTCTAATAATTTACCCATCTCTTCTAGATTGTCCAATTTTTGGCACATAATTTTTCATAATATTCTCTTAGAATTGTTTGTATTTCTGTGGTATTGGTTGTTATTTCACCTCTTTCATTTATGATTTTATTTGAGTCATTTCTCTTTGTTTAAAATTTTTTATTGTGTTTATTTTGAGAGATAGAAATTGAGAGAGAGACAGAGTGTGAGCTGGAGAGGGATAGAGAGACAGACTCTAAAACAGGCTCCAGGCTCCAAGCTATCAGCACAGACCTCAACACAGGGCTTAAACCCACAAACCATGAGATCACGACCTGAGCCGAAGTTGGACACAAAACCTACTGAGCAACCCAGGCGCCCCGTGAGTCATTTCTCTTTTTTTAACAACTCTGACTAGAGGTTTATCAATTTTGTTGATCTTTTCAAGAACCAACTCCTGGTTTCATTGATCTATTCTACTGGGCTTTTTAGTTTCTAGATCATTTATTGCCACTCTAATCTTTATTGTTTCCTTCCTTCTGCTCACTTGGGGTCTTGTTTGTTATTCTTTTTCGAGTTCCATTAGGTGTAAGGTTATCTATTTGAGATTTTTCTTGCTTCTTGATGTAGACCTGTATTGCTATAAACTTCCCTCTTAAAATAGCTTTTGCTGCATCTCAAAGGTTTTGGACCATTGTGTTTTCATTTTCATTCATTTCTATTTACTTTTTTATTTCTTCTTTTATTTCCTGGTTAACCCATTCATTATTTAGTAGCATGTATTTAACATTCATGTATTTGTGTTATTTCCAGATTTTTTCTTGTGGCTGATTTCTAGTTTCACAGTGTAGTGGTCAGAAAGGAAGCATGGTATGACTTTGATTTTTTTGAATTTGTTGAGGCTTGTTTAGTGGTCTAATATGTGATCTATTCTGGAGAATGTTCCATGTGCACTTGAAAAGAATGTGTATTCTGTTGTAGGATGGAAGGTTCTGAATATATCTGTTAAATCCATCTGGTCCATTGTGTCATTCAAACCCATTGTTTCTTTGTTGATTTTCTGTTTGGATGATCTGTCCATTGATGTAACTGAGGTGTTAAAGTCCTCTACTATTATTGTATTACTATTGAGTAGTTCCTTTATATTTGTGATTAACTGCATTATGTATTAGGGTTCTCCCATGTTGGGTGCATACATATTTACAACCGTTCTATCTTCTGATTGGATTGTCCCCTTAATATAGTGTCCTTCTTTGTCTCTTGTTACAGTCTTTGTCTTAAAATCTATTTTGTCTTATATAAGTATTGCTACATCAGCTTTCTTTTGACATCCATTTGCATGATAAGTGTTTCTCCATCCCCTCACCTTCAATCTGCAGATGTCTTTAGGTCTAAAATGAGTTTCTTATAGGCAATATACGGAAGTGTCTTGCCCTTTCATCCACTCTATCACCCTACCTCTTTTGATTGGCTTCTTTAATTCATTATCATTCAAAGTAATCATTTACTGCCATTTTGTTACTTGCGGTTATTTCTATAGACTTTCTCTGATCCTTCTCTTGCTCTCTTTCATGTTTTCCTGGCTTTATTTAGTGATATACTTGGACTCCTTTCTCTTTATTCTTTGCATATCTACTACTGGTTTTTGATTTGTGGTTACCATTAGGTTTGTATATAACATCCTCTTCATATAGCAGTCTATATTAAGCTGATGGTCATTTAATGTACCCATTCTTTATTACTCTCTCCTCTTGTTTTAGGTATATGGTGTCATATTGCACAACCTTTTATTTTGTGAGTCCCTTGACTGGATTTTACAGATAAACATTCTTTTACTGCTTTTGTGTTTCCTACTTTTCATATCTCAGTTATGGTGTTTCATTTCCACTCAAATAAATTTCTTGTAGGGCTGGTTTAGTGGGCATGAACTCATTTAGTTTTTGTTTGTCTGATAACTATTTCTTCTTCTATTCTGAATGATGGTCTTGCTGGATAGAGTATTCTTATCTGCAGAATTTTCCCACTCAGCCTTTTGAATATATCATGCCACTCCCTCCTGGATTGCTAAGTTTCTGCAGAAAAATCTGCTGACAGATTTATGGGGTTTCCTTTGTGTGTAACTGTCTTCTTTTCTCTTGCTGCTTTAAAAAGTGCTTTTCGGGGCGCCTGGGTGGCGCAGTCGGTTAAGCGTCCGACTTCAGCCAGGTCACGATCTCGCGGTCCGTGAGTTCGAGCCCCGCGTCAGGCTCTGGGCTGATGGCTCGGAGCCTGGAGCCTGTTTCCGATTCTGTGTCTCCCTCTCTCTCTGCCCCTCCCCCGTTCATGCTCTGTCTCTCTCTGTCCCCAAAATAAATAAAAAACATTGAAAAAAAATTAAAAAAAAAAAAGTGCTTTTCCATTCCCAAAGGCAAGGGAATTAAAAGCAAAAATGAACTACTGGGACTTTATGAAGATAAAAAGCTTCTGCTCAGCAAAGGAAACAACTGACAAAACTAAAAGGCAACCAACAGAATGGGAAAACATATTTGCAAATGACATATCGGACAAAGGGCTAGTATCCAAAATCTATAAAGAGCTCACCAAACTCCACACCCGAAAGACAAATAACCCAGTGAAGAAATGGGCAGAAAACATGAATAGACACTTCTCAATAGAAGACATCCGGATGGCCAACAGGCACATGAAAAGATGCTCAACGTCGCTCCTCATCAGGGAAATACAAATCAAAACCACACTCAGATATCACCTCACGCCAGTCAGAGTGGCCAAAATGAACAAATCAGGAGACTATAGATGCTGGAGAGGATGCGGAGAAACGGGAACCCTCTTGCACTGTTGGTGGGAATGCAAATTGGTGCGGCCACTCTGGAAAACAGTGTGGAGGTTCCTCAAAAAATTAAAAATAGACCTACCCTATGACCCAGCAATAGCACTGCTAGGAATTTACCCAAGGGATACAGGAGTACTGATGCATAGGGGCGCTTGTACCCCAATGTTTATAGCAGCACTCTCAACAATAGCTAAATTATGGAAAGGGACTAAATGTCCATCAACTGATGAATGGATAAAGAAATTGTGGTTTATATACACAATGGAGTACTACGTGGCAATGAGAAAGAATGAAATATGGTCCTTTGTAGCAACATGGATGGAACTGGAGAGTGTGATGCTAAGTGAAATAAGCCGTACAGAGAAAGACAGATACCATATGTTTTCACTCTTATGTGCATCCTGAAAAACTTAACAGAAACCCATGGGGGAGGGGAAGGGAAAAAAAAAAGGAGGTTAGAGTGGGAGAGAGCCAAAGCATAAGAGACTCTTAAAAACTGAGAACAAACTGAGGGTTGATGGGGGGTGGGAGGGAGGGGAGGGTGGGTGATGGGTATTGAGGAGGGCACCTTTTGGGATGAGCACTGGGTGTTGTATGGAAACCAATTTGACAATAAACTTCATATATTGAAAAAAAAGTGCTTTTCTTTATCACCACTTTTTGTCATTTTAATTACTAGGTGTCTTGGTGTGAATCTCCTTGGGTTGATTTTATTAGAGGATCTATATACCTCCTGGATCTGAACATCTGTTTCCTTCTCCAGATTAAAGTTTTCAGCTATTATTTCTCAAATAAATTTTATCTCTTTTCTCTCTCTTCTTCTGAGATCGCTATGATGCAAATATTATTATGCTTTATGGATTAACTGAGTTCCCTAAATCTATTCTCATTCTGCATATTTTTTTCTTTCATTTGTTCAGCTTGATTACTTTCCATTATTCTGTCTTCCAAATCATTAATTCATTCTACTTCCTCTAGCTTGCTATTTGTTCCATCAAGTGTATTTTTAATTTCATTTATTGTGTTCTTCACTTATGATTGGTTCTTTTTTATCTTTTTTGTTAAGGATGTCACTGATATCCTCCACTCTTTTCTCAAGTCCAGTGAGTATCTTTATGATCATTACTTTAAATTCTCTATTAGGCATATTACTTATATCCTTTCAGTTAGGTCTCTTGCTGTGGTTTGGTCTTGTTCTTTCATTTGGGACATATTCCTGTCTCCCCTTTTCATCTAACTCTCTGTGTCTGTATCTTTGTCTGTACATCAGGAAAGTTAACTATGTCTCCTACTATTGAAGGTAATGGCCTTATGATGAAGAGGTCCTCTACTGCCCTTCAGTGAAGTGTCTTCTGTCCCCCAAGACCTGTTGCTTCAGGAAGTATCTCCTATGTGTCTTCGTGTGTCCCGCTATTGTGTCCTGGCCCCTTCTTCCTTCAGTCATCTGGAGAGGCTCTCTGCCTGTAGTGGGCAGCATTTGGTCCTCAGTTTGGTGGAGCACATTTTAACAAAGGTGTCCTGGTCTCCTGTGAAATGAGACCTGCCACCACCAATGTTCCCAGAACTGATGCCCTGGCTCCAGAGACATGGTGTTGGCAGGATTTGAGCTGGTCTTCTGGGTGAGGGGATCTGCAGTGCCAGGACTAGGGCAAGTGTAACTGGAAAGGGTGGATCCACCAAAGCACAAGGCAGCAGGGCTTGGCGTTAGATAGTGAGTGCCTGTGCCATGCTGGTTCCCACAGGTGGCTGTGTGTTTATGCTGGGGTATGTGTGGGGGAAATGGTGCCTGCCAGCTCCTTTGTTCCTGGAGGGGTCTCCCTGCAATCCCTGTATCTCCAGGCCATGCTCTGAGAAGATTAAATAACTCTCCCTCCTGCGTGCTCCAGGGGTTTTTCAAACTGCTACTTCTATGCTCTATCTCCATGAACTATTTGTAATGCTGTCTCTCTAGGTTTTAAGTGTCACTGTTTGCAAGAATGCATGAAAATCAGCCACTCTAGTCTTAAGAGCCAACTATTGTGGGAATTCATCTTCCCCATGTAGGCTACCAGGCGTAATAGTCTATTTCTCACCCTTTACTGTGCCTTCAGCTTACTCCTCACGAGATTGCTGTGGTCCCCTTTGCCCCCAAACCACATCACCATCTTGCCTACCTTCTGCAATGTGGACTCCCCTCTACTTTCAGTAGAGAAGTTTGTTCTTCCAGTCACTGAGTCATTTTCTGGGTTATTTACACTGATGTGAGATGCATCCATGGGACTAGGTAAGCTTAGGGTCCTCTTACTCTGCCATGTTTCCAGCCTCCTTTATTGTAGTTCTGGTTTGCATTCTCATAGTAGCTAAAGATGTTAGCATCTTTTCATGTGTGCACTGGCCACTTTAATATAATTTAAGAGAAATGTCTATTTGAATTCTTTGTTCATTTTTTAATTGTAAGAATTCCTTATGTATTCTGAATATATTCCTTTATCAAATATATTATTTACAAATACATTTTTTTCATTCCATGGGTTGTCTTTTCACTTTCTTGATGATGTCCTTTGGAAACAAAAGAGTTAATTTTTATCAAATCCAATTTATCTACTTCTGTTTTGTTGCTTGTACTTTGACATTATATCAAGAAATCTTTGCCAACTTGAAAGTCATAAAGATTTATTTATTCCTATGATTTTTTCTAACAATTTTGAGAGAAAAATGCATAAGACATACAGTAAAAAAATTTGAAAATTACAGACATAAATCCACTTTTTTCGCATCGATTCAACATTATACTAGAGGTTCTAGCAATGGAAATTAGACAAGAAAAAGAAATTAAGGGCTTCTAATTTGGAATGGAATAAATAATTGAGTTCTATGATCCATTCTTTAGCCTTTTAATTGAGTTCTATGATCCATTCTCAAGTAATGTTTGTCTATGGTGTGAGGTATGGATCCAACATCATTCTTTTACATGTGTCTGTCTAGGTATCCCGTTATTGTTTGTTGAATGACTATTTTTCTCCATTGAAGTATCATGGAACACTTATCTAAAAGCAAGTAATTATAAATTTAAGTGTATATTTCTGGATTCTCAATTCTATTCCATTGATCCGTATGTCTATCTTTATGTCAATATCACACTATCTTACTTACTGTCACTTTGCTATAAGTTGTGAAGTTTGTGCTATAAGTTGTGTTGTTTTGTTCTTCTTTTTCAAGATTATTTTGGCTACTCTAGGTCTTTTGTATTGTCACATTAATTTTAGTGTAAATTTTCAAAAAAAAAAAAAAAACTGGAACTTTGACAGGGATGCACTGAATCTGTAGATCAGTTTGGGAAGCATGGCTGTCTTAAACTGTTAATTCTCTCAATCCATGAGCATGGTATATTCCCCCATTTAAATTTTCTTTAGTTTCTTTCAGGTATGTTTTGTAGTTTTCAATTATGCATGCCTTGAAATTTTAAATTAAACTTATTCCTAAGTTTTTATTCTTAAAAGGTATTAAAATATTATTGTAAATGCAATCATTTAATTAATTTTTTAATATCATTTATTGTCAAATTGGTTTCCATACAACACCCAGTGCCCATCCCAACAAGTGCCCTCCTCAATACCCATCACCCACTTTCCCCTCTCCCCCAACCCACATCAATCCTCAGTTTGTTCTCAGTATTTAAGAGTCTCTTATGGTTTGCCTCCCTCCCTCTCTGTAACTTTCTTCCCCCTTCCCTTCCCCCATGCTCTTCTGTTTTCAGACTTTTTATGCTATCATATAAAATGTAATTGATTATGTTGATCTTGTATTCTGAACTCTTGCTGAACCTGTTTATTAGCTACTTTTATGGTATCTTTAGTATTTTCTATAAACAAGGGCATGTAATCTATAAATAAATATAGTTTTATTTATTCCATTCCAATTAGAAGGCCTTAATTTCTTTTTCTTGTCTAATTTCCATTGCTAGAACCTCTAGTATAATGTTGAATCGATGCAGAAAAAAGTGGATTTATGTCTGTAATTTTCACATTTTTTTTACTGTATGTCTTATGCATTTTTCTCTCAATTCTCACTACCTCTCTTTTTCATGTTAAATTGATATTTTATATTATTCTGTTTTAATTCTATTACTGTCCATTTTTTCTATATTTTTGAGTTATTATCCAGTTATTTTCTTGGGAGTTTCAATTAGTATCTTAAAATAATCTAGCTTTAATACCAACCTAAATTACTAATATATAAAAACTTTGTGCCAATACAGATCAATTTCTTCCTCCACCCTCATTCTCTTACTGTCATAAAAATTACAGCTTTAACATTATAAGTACATCAACCTGCATTTTAAATTATTGCTTTATGCAGCTGTTTTGTAAATAAGAAGAATAAGCTACAAAAATACCTTTCTAATATCTTTTATATTTAACTATGTAATTACTTTTTTTTACCAATTACTCTATTTTTATTCAAGTTATTGCCTGATGTCCTTTTGTTTTAGCCTAAAGGACTATCTTTAGTACTTCTTACAGGAGAGGTTGCTAACATATTTGCTCTCCCTAGTGAATTTTTTTTTCATGTCAGTTACTGTACTTTTCAACTTCAGAATTTCTACTTGATTATTTAAAAAAAATAATAACATAATAGTGTTTATTTTAGTGAATTCTCTATGAATTCTGTTAAGACTTTATTCTTTGTCATGTGCACTCACTGAAGTCTCTTTTCAGCTGAGTGGTCAGTTAATGTATTCGACAGAGATCTCCTTAAAGAGTTTGAATCAATAAGTCTTATGCAGACAGTCTCCACTTATAATGGTTCAGCCTATAATTTTTAAACTTTATGATGGTAAGAAAGAAATACACATTCAGTAGAAGCCATATTTCAAGTTTTGATATTCAGATCTTTTTCTTGACTAGTGATATTTAATACTATTCTTTCCCATGATGCTGGACAGTGACAGCAAGCCACAGCTCCCAGTCAGCCACGGGATTGCAAGAGTGAACAACTGATACACTTATAACTTTTCTGTGCCCATAGAACAAGTCTGTTTTTCACTTTCAGTACAAAATTCAATAAATTACCTGAGATATTCAATACTTTAGTATAAAGTAAACTTTGTGTTAGATGATTTTGCTCAACTATAGGCTAATGTAAGTTTTCTGAGCACATTTAAAATAAGCTAGCCTATGGCGTTTCATAAGTTAGGTGTACTACATGCATTTTCAACTTATGAGATTTTCAGCTTATGATGGGTTTATTGGGACATGAACCCATCATAGTGGAGGAAGATCTGTATTCTCTTCTGTATTTTCCATCTGCCTGTCTTTTCACTGTGTCTATTTCATTCCGGATATTTTCTTAAACTGAGTTTTCTTTTCATGTACAATTTCTTCAGCTGTTTGTAATCTGTTAAGCTTACCCATTGTGTTTTTAATTTCTATTTTTTTCAGTTCTAAAATTTGATACTTTCTTACTCAAATATATTTTGTCCCTTTTTTCTGAGATACTATTTCCCTGCTACGTTTCTCAATATTGTCTTTTATCTTTCTCTATCCTGGAGAGGCTGTCGCATCACTTTTCAACTCCTCTGGCTCTCAGTTACCTCTCCCAAAATCACCAAATATCCCCAGTAAAAATACAACCCCAATGACAGTCTTCAAATTCCTGGGTTTCCATCTGCTCTAGATCTTGGCCTAAAATTCATATTTATCAAGAGCCATAGTATTTAATGGCATTATACTTCTGGGCATCTATCATAAGGAAATAATATGAATATGGACAAATTTAGACACAAAGATGTTCAAAGCAAAGTAACTTGTAATAGAAAAAGTTTGGAGAGGGGAGCCTGGGTGGCTCAATTGGTTAAGCATCCAACATGGCTACGGTCATGAACTCACAGTTCATGAGTTTGAGCCTCACATTGGGCCCTGTGCTGACGGCTCAGAGTCTGGAGCCTGCTTTGGATTCTGTGTCTCCCTCTCTCTCTGTTCCTCCCCTGCTCTCATTCATTCTCTCCCTCCCTCTCTCTCACTCTCAAAAATAAATAAATATTAAAAATTAAAAAAAAAAACATTTGGAGAAAATCTAATGTTCCACAAGCAGAGAAGAATGCATCAATTTGTTGGAATGTCATATAGTCATTATTAGTGATATTTTCCAGTAACGTTTATAACCTAATAAAGTGTTCACAATTTAATATGAAATGAAATTTCATGATAAATATATTTTATATAGCTACCTTCTAAAATAAAATTATTTATTCATAGCACATTACAAAGAAAAATAGAAAACATTCTTGAAGATGTGAGAATACAGAAATTTGATTTTCTTCTTTATAGTTTCCTAAAATTTCTGCACTAAAAACTTAGTGAAGAAACCAATCATAATTTAACTGAAAAGGTAAATTTCAACTAAAAGAAGACTGACTTTGTAAATTTTTTGTGTGTGCTTGATGAAAGAACAATTTGTTCCACTATTCCTTTCTCCAGTGTAGTTGTGACAGTCCTTTTTCTCTTTATGTTCACCTGTGCTGCTGACTTATTTGTTGTTATGGCTGTCAGATTGTCACAACATTTTCTTTAGAGAAGTTGGTTCTGATGCATCTTATATCTTTTCATATCTCTGGGTACGGCCACAGGGATGAGCCCATGATGAATATTTAAGCTCTTGCAAAGGTTATGAGCACCAAGCTTTCTGGGCCATGACAACTGACAGCCTGCACCAGTATTCTAATGAAAGTGATGACAAGTGTCTGGAGTACTCTCAATATACACTTAGTCTTCTGACATCATTTACACATATCAATGATCTCTGAATATGAGCTCTTTCCAGAATTATTAAAAATAATAGCAGGATAATTGGATAATAATTGAGACCAACTCTTTAAAAAAATTATACCTGGATAACCTCTATGAACGTTGCCATCACTCACCTCTACTATATTCTGATGTTTTGGCAAAGTACCGTTTATTATCATTCTCTCTTATAGAAGCAATTTTCTTTGTTCATTACGTTAATAATGTGATGACTTCTTGTTGGCAAGCCAAATAATTAATCTTCTATGAGTAGATCTAGTTTAATTTAAACATGCTAATCTTTTTGCACTTTTCAAGCAGGCAGTGAGACATCACCTAACAGAGAATTAGCTTTAGCAGCTCTGTATTATATCTCACAAATGATGGAAACACTGATTGTGTGCCAGTGCCAGCCAGAAAACATAATTTCACAGGTTGTGTTGAAAAGAGACATTATGTGAAGTCATATGGCATAACTATATTTGGGCAAAGGAGAACCTAAATTGTTGAGCAAATTTAAGAGCTGGAAATTAAGACTTGGGAAGAAATTATGACAGGAAGTAGGATCCTTTAATTTTGAAAGAAGATAAACTATTTAATAAGAAAGGCTAGGTAAAGAATGAGCTGTACATCAGGTAAAGTATTTCTTTGGCTAATTGTATTTTACTTCCATTTGGGAAGCAACCTCAGACCAGTGAAATAGGCATGTTACGGAAAGTAAATTTCTCATATGAAATGTTTTGTTGATATGCTAAGCTCAAGTTCAGGAAAGGCGAACACTGATCCCAAAAAGATGAATCTGGCTGATGCAGACAGCACTGGGAAATCCCAGGTTATAAGCCCTGCTGGAAGTGAAGCAGGCTACGACCAGGGTTCGATAGACCGGTTCCTTCAGGGCAGCACTCTAGCTAGAGAGAAATGGAACATTGGATCCAATACTTTGGATGAAGCCTGGCAGTTGCTCAGCTATATCAGAACTAGGTTCAGAATTTAGTACCACCACAAGAGAAAGATTGAGGTACCAGATCAGGTAAATTCCACTGTACAGTGGAAACAGAAGTAGGATTTTTACCTTGTTATAGTGTCACTTCACAACAGGAAGGAGTTGCCAAGGGAAAGGTAGTACTTTATCCCAGAGATTGTATAGACACCTACGGTTCAACTATGACACAAAAATTATCTGGTCTATTGACAGTAGAGCTAATCCTAGCAACTCTGAATGGTGGCCCACATACTAAAAAAAGAGAGCGTTTAATATTTGGGTGAAAGAAGATAGAAAGGTGAATTTAGAACAGATGTGAGCATTACTTCTTGAGTCAGGAAAAGGACATAGATTTAACCTGGGTGGAAGTTTTTATATCTGAGTACTGAGAAGGGGATTCAAAAATCACTCTTATAGAAACGAAGGCTTTCTCCTTATGTATGTATTCCTATCAAAACCTATCTCCTATTTTTTATCAAAACTATTGAAATTATTCTGCACAGAGATGGCCACCTCTCCACATGAGGAAGCTTCAGGTGGTACAGGTGTTGTGAGCAGTGATGCCCACACACTCCAAATAGATTGCTTTATTCCTTAGGAACTCTAATTATTGGAAGTCTGGTGTCTCTCCCATTTCTGGTATGCATGGGCCCAAGAATCAAGGGATGAGAGTGGCTCCTTTCACCCTTACACCTAAAACCCCATTCAGAGAGTTTCTGATTCCTCTCTTGGAATTTTGTAACTCTCCTACTTTGGAGAGTTTGTCTATTATTCTAAGAATGCAATGTTCCCTCCATGAGACAGAAAGAAGTCTAGAAGGCGTCTACCAGTTAGGGCTGCTACCTGGTCATTTGGGTTAAACATGCAACTGAACTTTACATTAAGAGGGATCACATTACTGGTGGCTAGGATGGCTGACCCCAATAACCAAGGAAATTGGGCAAGAGAACTAGGTATGGAAGCCAAGGTCTTCTATGGAGTACCTCTTACTACTTCCATATCCACAAATAAAAGATAATGAGGAATTACAACAACTCCCCCCACACCAACCAAAAGAGGAATGTCCCCTGAGGATTCAGACCCTTCAGTAGTGAAGTCTGGGTCACACAACTGAGTAAAGAATACCAATTAACTGAGGTCCTTGTTGAGGGTGATGGGAACATAACACAAGTGGTGGAAGAAGAAACTATAAGCATATTAGGGCCTTATGGCAAAATACACCAATGAAGATGCATCAGTTATGTATGGTTTATTCTTTGCTTTCTATGTGTGTATATAACACACAAACACACACACATGCATTATGAATGACTGTCTGACATTTTAGCTAAGCACTTCCTCTACTGTTGAACACTTATGTTTTCTGTAATCACTCCCTATTATAAACACCCCTGCTTTAAACATGTTTATGTATAAATCTTACCATATTCATGATTCATTCCTTAGGGTACGTGAGAAAAAAGCATAATTACTGGAAATGAAAATTTTATACTCTAAGCAGATATTGAAAATATCTCCTAAAATGTTATAGGAATTCTCCCCCCACCCAGAGGTACTTACCTAACCCCATCTTTGTCAATACTGAGTGCAATTTTTTATCAAAAATATCTACTATGCCCCTCCCCAACTCATACTTTCTCTCTCTTTCTCTCTCTCAAAATAAATAAATAAACTTAAAAAATGTTTTAAAATAGGGGTGCCTAGGTGGCTTAGTCAGTTAAGCGTCTGACTTCTGTTCAGGTCATGATCTCACAGTTCATGAGTTCGAACCCAGCATTGGGTTCTGCACTCACAGTGTGGAGCCTGCTTGGGATTCTCTCTCTCCCTCTCTCTCTGCCCCTCTCCAACTCATGCTTTCTCTCTCTCTCAAAATAAATAAATGATCTTTAAAAAATGTTTAAAAACATCTATATTGATTTCATAAGCAAAAAGCTGTATTCCATTGTTATGTTAATAAGTTGACTAAGTGTAATGGTATAGGCTGAAACTGATCAGTGAATTTTTCTTTACGTCTTCTATTGAACTTCTAGTAATGTTTTAGTGTCTGCTTAGGAATCATAAAGGATGTTTTTATATTATTGTTATAAAGTCTATAGTAAGATTCATTGTAAACAGTTTCCAAGTTTTTTAATTTCCTTCTATTTCTTTGTTATTTGATTTATAGAGGTTTTTATTTTAGGGAGCCAAGTCTACCTGCCTTTCCTTTTGAAATCCATGTTCTTCTCATCCAAGGGGTCATAACCTAACTCCCTCAAAAACAGGTAAAAGAATGATGCAAAATTCAGAAAAATAAGATAAGTAGTTTCTTCCACTCCCTTCACATCACTTACTACTCTACTCATTTCACATGCTCCCATCTTGTCTTCTTTACTATCTTAAACATCCTTGATGGTTGAGTCTTCAAGCTTTTGTCATTTCTAAACTTCTCCAAGATATACGGAAAGAGCTCCAGAAGTGTTTTGTTAAGGGGAAAAATATGAATTAATAAGCATATGCTTTATCAGCTTTACAGAGGCTTCCCAAAAGAGCTCAAGGCAGTACACGTTTATTAATTCTAATATATTCTTTCTTGCTTGTTTACATTTGGATAACAAAACTCTATTTCTTGTACACATCAGAAAATAAAATAGTCTTAAGCTAAGAACTGACATTATATGTTGGTATTTCAAAAATAAATCTAATCAGTAAGAAAGTTTCTTACACAAAGACATCTACAATAATTTATCATCTCATGAATTTGGTCTCCAACTTATTTATTTATAGTATGAAAGATACCTTGTAAGTATCTCATAAGGAAATTCTACTCTGTGTACCTACAGTGTATGGCTGAAATATTACACAAAATAAACCAAGGGGATCCCCAAACTGCAGATCATTAGGCAATATTTCAAGTAGCTGTTGCTCTCTGCTGCTCCTGGAAAAATCTGCCTTGGATCAGGTTATTCATAGCCATTCAAAAGAAGCTGAATTCTAAATTAAATGCATTAAATTCAAAAGAAGATAGACTATCCGCCTGGGGTCAGAGCTGAGATGATCACTACAACTATATAATTTTCTTTGAAAATAACTTCATATTTTTGACAAATTTCAAAAAATTTTTTGCAAGAAGGAAAATCTAACTTTCTGGTAATCACCATGATTACTGTCTTTGTGTTTGTATTTTGTGCCTTTGGGAAAAGGCTGCAGGAAATGACTACTGTATGGCTCAATACCACTTTCAAGGGGCTACATAAACTGACACTTTAGGGGAAATGGCATTGTGAGTGAGGATCTTTAGTAGAACAGGTGTCATTTTGCTTATGAGTCAACTGTCCCAATATTTTATATAAAAAATGGTTGATTCCAGGGAAGGGTAAGAAAGCAATGTTTCCACCACCGGCATCAGACAGCAATGGGCTTAAATGTCTCAATCTTATCTGTATATTCCCATGTGTTCCATCATAAGGTCCCATTCTTGCCAAGCAATGCCCTAACTTAACACATGGTTAAAAAGAAAACATAAAATCAGGACTTTCTTATCTCTTAAGTCTGCCCTTTCCTTTATGATCACCATAAAGATTTTTGTTTTTCAAAATCTTACTACTGAGTTGAAAGTTCAAGACCTAGCCCATCTTTTTCTTTTTTAGGTTCTTCAGCACCATCACAATTATCCATTCCATACCAGTCTATAATTTATAATCATGACATGATATCCCAGTAGCTCGTCCTCCATTCCGTGTCCACGGTCGCCTTCAGATTGATAAACTGCTCCTCTAACAGGAGGTTTGTACTTGGTCACATTTATTTCCACTTATCCAGCATTTATCAGCAATTCCATGCAGCCCATTCATAGGGACTCTGTTCCAGGAACTTTCTTCTTCCAGAAACAGAACAGAACACACCAATCTGTGCTCTCTTGTTCTTTATCAACAACTGCCATTACCAAAGGATGCATGTTCCCTATTAAAATTTCTAGCTGAATACTGGTCTGGGAGCATTCTCTCAATGCAAAGGGTCTTTATTCTGGGTCTCATCTTTCTGACATAAGAAACACATTGTAAGAAGATTTTAATATCACTGATTTATTCTTTCCCTCTGCCTGCCAGTGAGGTATACGTTTCCAGCCAAACTCTCCATATAGGGTTTCATCTACAAATCTTTCCACATGTGCAGAGATACAACAAACACAGCACAGGCAGAAATCATGACAGTGGATCCAAATGGTCCTGACAAAGCTACTTTCACATACCCCCAAATTGGAGGAGAGTATGGAAAATCAAAATACAAAGTATTAGTTGTAAAGTTAAAGAGCTACTTCCTGTTATAAAAGAGATACAGACTAGCTCTGCAAGGAAATGACCTTTACTCAGATTTTTAAAAATAAAAATATCAGTATTTACGTATTTCAACATTTAATTCCTCAGATAAAATGTTATGCTTTAATAAGGACTGGGAAGGAGGTAAAAAAAAAAATAAGGGTTTTTTTTGCTTTGTCTTCAACACATAAATATGATAAATAATGAAGCTAGCTATTTATCCAGTTTGAAACTCAGATTTATTCTGTGCAACTTGGATAGTACTTGAGTAGTCATAAAAAGGATAAACAGTCATTCATTCAACTACTATTTCTTTAGTGTCTCCTACCTGCCAGGTGTGCTGTTAGCTGCTGGAGCTATAGCATTTAACAGGATAGGTAAGGGGACATAATCCATGGAGATGTAGCTCATGGAACTTACATTCCAGTGGGGAAGGCAGAAAATGAATGAGGAAACAAACCAACAAACAAATAATTGAGATAACTTCAGATAGTGGTGTGGTTTATTAGAATATAAACCAGAATAATATGCTAGCAGGAAGATGGAAAATGTCAGGCAGGATTAGAGTAATATTCCAAATCCATGCTCAAAGAAAGTCTTTCAGAAATAGCTGATATAGAGCTTAACTACTGCCATAAACAACCATAAAAACTGGGCAATATATACCAAAAAAATCATCTGTAGGCATTGGGCAGGACTACGATCCTTAAGAGAAGGGACATAAGGGAGGTGATTCCCAAATCTCATTCCCCCAGCTTTCTCCCTGAGGGCAGAGAAAGGTATTCTCACTCAGTGAAAGAAATATAGACCAGAGTTAGGGGCCGCCATGCCTCTGAGATTTGAGAGATGGGGTATTAGAGGGAAAGAACTGCAGGAAAGGAGCCATTGATATCAGCATAAAAATTTCCCTCAGGTCCTAGAGCACCATCTAAGCTGCACATGAGCAGGAAAAGACTCTCACGGAGCAGCAGAAAACAGTACCTGGGAGCCCGGGGAGCAGACCTGAGACGTGGGTTGGCCAACATGGCAGAAAGGTAGGGGGATCCATACTTCCCACGTCTCTCAAACAAAGAAGTGCAGAAGCCAAAGGACTTTGAACACCAGAGCCTGGGAGGAAACGAGATCTGAGATGCCACACGGTGCCTGAGGAAGGCTGGAGTTCAGACTCAGCCAAGCTAGGAGAGCACTGCATCAACATCTGGGCTTTTGGCTGAGGATCCAGAAAGGCTACCTTCGAAGATTCAGGACTAACTCTAGGAATGAGAGTTACAATACAGATTATAATTTATGTGAGATTAGTTGTTTTACCAAAGCATTTTATTATTCTTGGCATGACTATAAATCTGAAGAAGTTCCTTAAGTGATGATATTATGCACTATTCAGCTATTTATTTTTTTAGTCAAAAAAAGAAGTTTTTGCATTGAAAGTTTTTGATCTTCTAAGAAAATGTATTATAAAAAAAAGTAAAATATTATTGTCCACTTGGGATCGATAAGAAATAAAATTATTTCTAACTTTTTAATGACTCTTAAAAGTTTAGGGGCACCTGGGTGGCTCAGTTAAGCAACTGACTCTTGACTTTGGCTCAGGTCATGATCTCACAGATAGTGGGTTCGAGCCCTGTGTTGGTCTCTGTGCTGAGCATGGAGCCTACTTAAGATTCTCTCTCTCTCTCTCTCTCTCTCTCTCTCTCCCTCCCTCCCTCCCCCTCTCTGTCTCTGTCTCTTAAATAAAAAATAAAAAAGTTTACCAGTCCCTGGTGGAAATAGTAGGAGTACTTGGGTTTGATGGGAATGTGAAAACCTACAATGATTCAGATAGCAGTGAATAGAGGGAGGTCTCCCATGTGGTTCTATTCAGGATACACAAGAATAGAGGGAAAAATTAATCTTACATTTGCATTCTTCTGCTGTTCAATTGGCTCAGTATAACATTTACATTAAGCTTATTCTAAACTTGGATGAATATTGAATCTTCTATTTGAAAGCTGACATCTTGAAATAAGAAAATGCAAAGAAGAAGAAGAAGAAAAAGAAGAAGAAGAAGAAGAAGAAACCAGAAAATGCAAAAATTTCCATTTGCTTTACTCTGATTGCCCTTCTGTCTACAGCTCACTCAGATTCATTATGTGTAGGCTTCCTTTCCAGAAAACGATATCAGTCTATCAGCTACCAATACAGAGTCTTCTAGAAGCCTACAGAAATGCTTATGAAAACACAATAAACACAAGAGAGTTTATAAATCCACAGATAATCAAGATGAATAAATAATATATTAACTTATTTTATCTTATTTTTTAATGTTAATTAAAATATAAATAAATAAATAAATACAAATAAATAAATTCCATAAACAAATGGAGCCAGATAGAAAGAAACCTACCTAAAGTAGTCACAAGACCTCAAAAGAGTCCATCAAGATTTAAGAACCATATCTCCCTTCTGACTCAGAAAGCTGCAATCTGTACAAAGGAAAAAGCCTCCCTGCATTTAGGCACTTGGGATGAGCACTGGGTGTTGTATGTAAGTGATGAATGTATGTATGTATGTATGTATGTATGTATGTATGTAAGTAAGTGATGAATCACTGTGTTCTACTCCTGAAACTAATACTACACTGTATATTAACTAACTTGAATTTAATTAATTAATTACAAATAAAATAAAATATGGTAACAAACATTGGATAATACAACATTTTTGAAATAAAATATATGCAATATAAGATAAAAAAGAAATGGGTGATAATTTTATCAAGTCATTTATGGGACTCTGACATGACAAAAATCATGTTATCACCTATGAGTTACATTAAAATAATTTCTAATGTTAAATATTCTTTTTTTTTTTTTTTTAAATTTTTTTTCCAACGTTTTTATTTATTTTTGGGACAGAGAGAGACAGAGCATGAACGGGGGAGGGACAGAGAGAGAGGGAGACACAGAATCGGAAACAGGCTCCAGGCTCTGAGCCATCAGCCCAGAGCCCGACGCGGGGCTCGAACTCACGGACCGCGAGATCGTGACCTGGCTGAAGTCGGACGCTTAACCGACTGCGCCACCCAGGCGCCCCTAATGTTAAATATTCTTAATAGAGAAAATAAAAAGAAAAGATCTATAAAAACATACACTAGAAATCCTTGCTCCAAATAATTAGCTACTTCTTAGACAAATGTTTGAAATAGCATGGATGTAGAAAATGTACTATGGGCAACCAAGCAAGTAAAAGTAAGTGTCTACAAACAATGGAACAACTTCCTTGGAATTCCCAAAGGAAAGATGGCGGTCAACAGACTGCACATCCAGTGTATAAAGGCAAAGGGAGGTATTTTTAAGATTCAGAAAATATTCACCCATGAAAACTTTTGAAATTGAATATGTGCTTTGATCTTGGAATGAAGACACTTTCATTCAAGACAGGGATGGCATGAAAGGATCTTGAGCACTCAAGCTGGCCAGACATCAAATGGAGTCAAAATGATTATTTTAGGGGTGCCTGGGTGGCTCAGTCAGTTGAGCTTCTGACTTCAGCTCAGCTCATGATCTTACAGTGGATGAGTTCGAGCCCCGTGTCAGGCTCTGTGCTGACAGCTCAGAGCCTGGAGCCTGCTTCGGATTTTGTATCTCCCTCTCTCTCTACTCCTCCTCCACTCATGCTCTGTCTCTTTCTGTATCAAAAATAAATATGAACGTTAAAAAAAGTTTTTTAAAGATTATTTTAATCTTGTGACTCAATGGAATGAAAATATCAAAAATGATTTTTAAAAAAGAAAAATTCCTAAGTAAAATATTTCACTGAGGAGGAATAATATGAATTTTAAAACCAGAAAAAAATAAAACAGTGTGAATGGAAAGGGGGAAGGAAAGCACATGAAATTTCTTGCTTTCAAGAGTGAAGATTCAAAAAATATGTAATTTTATTTTTGGCTGGCAATGATAAAAATGTAGACTAAAGGAAGATTTTAAGAATAGCACACAGACAATCCAAAATATTGAAAAACATCAAAGAAAACATAGTTAACAAAAAATAAAGATTGAGAAAATACTACAAAGGAAAAATAAAATGAACTGACATGAATAAGACCAGTTATAGTAATAGATACAAAATTAAATATAAAGGGACACAAATAAATATATAAAAGGACTAAATGATGAAAATAAAAATAAATTTTCATTTTGACCCTGACTGGGTCTAGATTGAGTTGGAGGCACAGATTATAACTTTTCAAGTACAGAGCTTCACACACTTCTGCATACGTTGTTTGAGTGAATTAATACCATTTTAGTTCCTCCAAAGATTTCAGAATTAGAATTTAAACAAGCAGGTAAGATAAAGGCAACATCAATGCACAAAAATTCCGTATCAAGATAAACATATTTGCATAGACAATTTGAAATTTAAAAGTTCCACGAGAAATGGAACTCACCTATTTAGGACTTCTTGGCCAATCTGTGCATTTTAAAAATGGAAGCATTGATATTTTAGTAGGCAAATGTTAAGACTTCTCATAGAATGAAATGGTTGTCTAAGGCAGTCCAACAACCTAGTGACCTTTGTACAAACAGTGTATTTTCACAAGAAAAGAGAAATAGAAATCTTCCAGAAAAGGAAAACGCTCCCAGACCTTGGCTCATGTTAGTGATTTACACCACTTAGTCATTCAAGTGTAAGGTGTATTAGGAAAGCAATAGTGATGCCTATTCTTACCATACCTCAGTTGTTCTGGTGAGAACTGCGATACTAGCCTTCAGAGCTGTCAACCTCATATTTTCAAGGGAGACAAATATTGTTTACTTGATGGCTGTCTTTTGAAAATACTATTATGTTCTTCTTTCAACGGGAGAAAACAATTCTGAATGTTGCCATTCAACTGATTGTACTTAGACTTATTGGGGTTGGCTAGAATTTCGTGGACACAACACTTCTTGTTATATGAGTCATAACTCTAAGTGCCATCCATCAACACCAATTACTCTGAAAACATCCTACTTGTAATACACACTGGATCCCTGTGCACGTGACACACACAAGCACCTTGTAAAAGGAATCAAAAGGAAGTACGGTTACTGGCATCTTCATTGTCATGGCCATTTCTACCTGGAAAACACAGGTCATCATTTTGTAAAATAATTTTGATCTACAGCATGAAAGGAATAGAATAAGAATAGACTGAATTAACACGCGGGAAAGTCATGAGGCTTAATCGGTGTGTCTCCATCATTCCTCTCTACGCAGACAGAAGGGCATCATCTCCATATTTTACTAAAGCTTAGAAAAATTGCATTTTCCAAAGTCACATAGCTGCCTAAGCACTGAGTCAGGGTAGAAAAACTCAGGGCTGTCTGCCCCCCAAAGCTGTAACATTGAGAACAATGCTATGTTTCTTCCTCCTGCCTACACTGACATTCACTACGTAGAAGATTTTAGAGTTTTTTCCAAAACAGCAGCATCTTAAAGTGAGTTTTTAAAATGCTTTTGCTGCTGCTCTAGTTGCATCAACTTAACTGTCTTAGTCTTAGCAAAAATTTGAAGTTATCTTTTTTTTTCTTTAGCTGTAGAATTACAGAGCAAGAATGGATTTGCAAGACTAATCTATCCCTAGTTTTACTAACAAGAAAAATGAGGCCATAAAAGTCTAAGATTTGCCTGTAGTTCCTTAAGGAGCCTGTGGGAGACACAGAACAGGACCAGAATCCAGTTCTTAGGAACCCTGCCCAGTCCTTTCTCCACAAGAGTTGATGATGAATGGTTACAAAGAGTGCTTCAGACATTCACATATATTCTAGAACATTTGCAATCTGTGCGTGACAACTTGGCGTGCCATCCAAACACTTGTTTCTATAGAAGCAGGCATAAACATCAACGTCCCTTTCTTCCTTCCTTCACTGAATGCTTTCTATCAACACAGACAGTGTGTATTCAGCTGCCTGTAATCCTGATGCCTTCAGGCTCCACTCAGATGAGCATGATGCCAACGGGCCCTGATGTTTTATATCACTGTAGGTAAAAATTCTTCTCCTGCATCACAACCAAAAACTAGAAAACAAGAATTCTCCAAGCTTTAGCTTTTTGTTGGGTGGTGCGGTGGCATGTACCTCCCCATTTATTTCTATAAATATATAGATATACATATATAGATATAATATAGATATAAATATATAGATATAATAGATATAAATATATATCATAAAATATATAAAAGAATTAGCTGTGATGGGCTTCCTAGGAGAAGAGTACCTCATGACTACACTAAGAAAACTGACATGGATGATTCATACTGGAAGGCAGGTCAAACCACATGGAAAGTCATTCCTTCAGGAACCATAAGAACAACTGTTAGTTAAAACTGTAAAGAGGGATGTCTTGGTGGCTCGGTGGGTTGGGTATCCGACTTCAGCTCAGGTCATGATCTCACTGTCCATGGGTTCGAGCCCCACATCAGGCTCTCTGCTGACAGCTCAGAGCCCGGAGCCTGCTTTGGATTCTGTGTCTCCCGCTCTCTGCCCCTCCCCCCACTCACACTCTGTCTCTCTCTCTCTCTCTCTCTCAAAAATAAAATAAAAGCATTAAAAAAATGTAAAGACAAACTATGTATGCTTATTTTTCCTTATGAAATTGTTCTCTTTAATAATTCAGATTTTAGGGGCGCCTGGGTGGCGCAGTCGGTTAAGCGTCCGACTTCAACCAGGTCACGATCTCGCGGTCCGTGAGTTCGAGCCCCGCGTCGGGCTCTGGGCTGATGGCTCAGAGCCTGGAGCCTGTTTCCGATTCTGTGTCTCCCTCTCTCTCTGCCCCTCCCCCATTCATGCTCTGTCTCTCTCTGTCCCAAAAATAAATAAACGTTGAAAAAAAAATTAAAAAAAAAAAAAAATAATTCAGATTTTAATATTTTAACATAATAATTCAAGTTTTAATATTTTTATATTTGTATCTAAATTAGTTTTAAAATATTTTAATATTTCTTTTAAGTTTATTTTTATTTTTGAGAGAGAGCATGAGCAGGGGAGGGGCAGAGAGAGAGGGAGACAGAGGATGTGAAGTAGGCTCTGTGCTGACAGCAGAGAGCCCGATGTGGGGCTCAAACTCACAAACTATGAGATCATGACCTGATTGAAGTTGGATGCTCAACCAACTGAGCCACCCAGGCACCCGAAAATATTTTAATATTTCTTAAATCAGAAAGTATATTAAAAGATTCTATTTGTAAAGGCTTCATAGTGAAACACAGAGTCTGAATATCAGCTGGGGAGAGAAATTTGCTATCAAGATCTGGATTCATAGAACTACCTACAGAAGTGGGAAAGGTATTCTCTTAGCTTCTTGTCATTGAACCTAGCCAAGTGGTCTTCAAACTCAGTTACTTCTAGAATAATCAGTCTTACAAAATGCTCAAGTCCCACTCTGGCTTGCTTCCCTTTGCTGTTAGTTAGCAGTAAAACCCAGGGCAAAAGTGCCATTGTTTAGGCTTTACATGAAATAAGATCTTATACTATAGAGCGTCAGACACTAAATGAGATTTATGGAAATTCTTAATGCCTCCCCTGTGCCTTATAGAAGTTTGGGAATCATGGTTCCAGTCTTGTCTCTGCCATTTTGTCTAAGACACTTAACTTCATGTTTGTTTTTATTACTTTATAAAATCTCTTCTGTAGCATGGAGAAGAATATTGCTAACATTCTTCAAAACACTGTTGAGAGAATAAATTTGATAATAGCTATGAAAGTACTTTGTAAAACACAGAACACAAAGTAGTAGTTTTCATCCTGTAAACATGAATCGTAGAAATGTTAGATGGTATAACCTATAGAAAAAGTGATTTTAAATATACAGCAAACTTGCTTGCACTGCGCAAACACCCAACACTGTGCTTCTGTGGATCCATCCGTCCGACCGGTCTGCCTCCCTCCCAGTGCCGCAGGGCCCCTCCTGAAGCAGACCACTGAAGGCAAAGCGAGCTGAGCCTGCCCCTCCTGCCCCCGTGCACCTTGCAGATCCACCCTGGCTAATATACCAGATCCCATCAAAGCAGCACCCCAAGCCTGGCAGTGTGCAAGTAGCAGACAGGGGCCACACCACTCCACTGAGTCCTGCCCCTGGGAGAGGGGAAGACAAGATATATACCAGTCTGACTGTGGCCCCAGCAGCGGGCTGGGGACAGACATGGGGTCTGACTGTGGCCCCGCCCACCAACACATGTTACTCCAGACAGCACAAAGGAAGAGCCCTGCAGTTCCCCGCCACTCAAGGGACTTCCCAAAATGACGAAATGGAGGAATTCTCCTCAAAAGAAACGCCAGGAAATAGCGACAGCTAACGAACTGATCAAAAACGATTTAAGCAATATAGCAGAAAATGAATTTAAAATAATAGTCATAAAAGTAATCACTGGGCTTGAAAAAAGTATAGAGAACAGCAGAGAATCTGTTGCTACAGAGATCAAGGGACTAAGAAGCAGTCAGGAGGAGCTAAAAAATGCTATAAATGAACTGCAAAACAAGATGCAGGCTACCATAGCTCACATTGAAGAGGCAGAGGAGAGAACAGGTGAACTAGAAGATAAAATTATGGAAAAAGAAGAAGCTGAGAAAAAGAGAGATAAAAAAATCCAGGAGTATGAGGGAAGACTTAGAGAACTAAGTGACATAATTAAGCAAAATAATGTATGCATAATTGGGATTCCAGAGGAGGAAGAGAGAGGGAAAGGTGCTGAAGGTGTACTTGAAGAAATCATAGCTGAGAACTTCCTGAACTGGGGAAGGAAAAGGCATGGAAAACCAAGAGGCACAGAGAACTCCCTTCAGACGTAACTTGAATCGATCTACTGCACAACATATCATAGTGAAACTGGCAAAATACAAGGATAAAGAGAAAATTCTGAAGGCAGCTAGGGATAAACATGCTCTAACATATAAAGGGAGACCGATAAGACTCGTGACCCATCTCTCTACTGACTTGGCAGGCCAGAAAGAAATGGCAGGAGATCTTCCATGTGATGAAGAGAAAAAATATGCAACTGAGAATCCTTTATCCAGCAAGTCTGTCATTTAGAATAGAAGGAGAGATAAAGGTCTTCCCAAACAAACAAAAACTGAAGGAATTCGTCACCACTAAACCAGCTCTACAAGAGATCCTAAGGGGGATCCTGTGAGACAAAGTACCAGAGACATCGCTACAAGCATGAAACCTACAGACATCACAATGACTCTAAACCCATATCTTTCAATAATAACACTGAATGTAAATGGACTAAATGCTCCAACCAAAAGACATAGGGTATCAGAATGGATAAAAAAACAAGACCCATCTATTTGCTGTCTACAAGAGACTCATTTTAGACCTGAGGACACCTTCAGATTGAAAGTGAGGGGATGGAGAACTATTTATCATGCTATTGGAAGTCAAAAGAAAGCCGGAGTAGCCATACTTATATCAGACAAATTAGACTTCAAATTAAAGGTTGTAACAAGAGATGAAGAAGGGCATTATATAATAATTACAGGGTCTATCCATCAGGAAGAGCTAACAATTATAAATGTCTATGCACCAAATATGGGAGCCCCCAAGTATATAAAACAATTACTCACAAACATAAGCAACCTTATTGATAAGAATGTGGTAATTGCAGAGGACTTTAATACCCCACTTACAGAAATGGATAGATCATCTAGACACACGGTCAATAAAGAAACAAGGGCCCTGAATGAGACATTGGATCAGATGGACTTGACAGATATATTTAGAACTCTGCATCCCAAAGCAACAGAATATACTTTCTTCTCGAGTGCACATGGGACATTCTCCAAGATACATCACATACTGGGTCACAAAACAGCCCTTCATAAAAGAATTGAGATCATACCATGCACACTTTGGGAACACAAGCTTTGAAGCTTGAAATCAACCACAGGAAAAAGTCTGGAAAACCTCCAAAAGCACGGAGGTTAAAGAACACCCTACTAAAGAATGAGTGGGTCAACCAGGCAATTAGAGAAGAAATTTAAAAAATATATGGAAACAAACGAAAATGAAAATACAACAATCCAAATGCCTTGGGATGCAGCGAAGGCAGTCCTGAGAGGAAAATACATTGCAATCCAGGCCTATCTCCAGAAACAAGAAAAATCCCAAATACAAAACCTAACAGCACACCTAAAGGAAACAGAAGCAGAACAGCAAAGACACCCCAAATCCAGCAGAAGAGAGATAATAAAGATTACAGCAGAAATAAACAATATAGAATCTAAAAAACTGTAGAGCAGATCAATGAAACCAAGAGTTGGTTTTTTGAAAAAATAAAATTGATAAACCTCTAACCAGGCTTCTCAAAAAGAAAAGGGAGATGACCCAAACAGATAAAATCATGAATGAAAATGGAATTATTACAACCAATCCCTCAGAAATACAAGCAATTATCAGGGAATACTATGAAAAATTATATGCCAACAAACTGGACAACCTGGAAGAAATGGACAAATTCCTAAACACCCACACACTTCCAAAATTCAAACAGGAAGAAATAGAAAGCTTGAACAGACCCATAACCAGCGAAGAAATGGAATCAGTTATCAAAAATCTCCCAACAAAGAAGAGTCCAGGACCACATGGCTTCCCAGGGGAATTCTACCAGACATTTAAAGCAGAGATACTTCCTATCCTTCCCAAGCTATTCCAAAAAATAGAAAGGGAAGGAAAACTTCCAGACTCATTCTATGAAGCCAGTATTACTTTGATTCCTAAACCAGACAGAGACCCAGTAAAAAAGAGAACTACAGGCCAATATCCCTGATGAACATGGATGCAAAAATTCTCAATAAGATACTAGCAAATCGAATTCAACAGCATATAAAAAGAATTATTCACCATGATCAAGTGGGATTCATTCCTGGGATGCAGGGCTGGTTCAACATTCACAAATCAATCAATGTGATACATCACATCAATAAAAGAAAAGAACCATATGATCCTGTCAATCGATGCAGAAAAAGCATTTGACAAAATTCAGCATCCTTTCTTAATAAAAACCCTCGAGAAAGTCGCGATAGAAGGAACATACTTAAACATCATAAAAGCCATTTATGAAAAGCCCACAGCTAACATCATCCTCAATGGGGAAAAACTGAGAGCTTTCTCCCTGAGATCAGGAACACGACAGGGATGCCCACTCTCACCGCTGTTGTTTAACATAGTGTTGGAAGTTCTAGCATCAGCAATCAGACAACAAAAGGAAATCAAAGGCATCAAAATTGGCAAAAATGAAGTTAAGCTTTCACTTTTTGCAGATGACATGATATTATACATGGAAAACCTGACAGACTCCACCAAAAGTCTGCTAGAACTGATACATGAATTCAGCAAAGTCGCAGGATACAAAATAAATGTACAGAAATCAGTTGCATTCTTATACACTAATAATGAAGCAACAGAAAGACAAATAAAGAAACTGATCCCATTCACAACTGCATCAAGAATCATAAAATACCTAGGAATAAGCCTGACCAAAGATGTAAAAGATCTGTATGCTGGAAACTATAGAAAGCTTATGAAGGAAATTGAAGAAGATATAAAGAAATGGAACAACATTCTGTGCTCATGGGTTGGAAGAATAAATATTGTCAAAATGTCAATACTACCCAAAGCTATCTACACATTCAATGCAATCCCAGCCAAAATTGCACCAGCATTCTTCTCGAAGCTAGAACAAGCAATCCTAAAATTCATGGTGGAACCACAAAAGGCCTCGAATAGCCAAAGTAATTTTGAAGAAGAAGCCCAAAGCAGGAGGCATCACAATCCCAGACTTTAGCCTCTACTACAAAGCTGTAATCATCAAGACAGCATGGTATTGGCACAAAAACAGACACATAGACCAATGGAATAGAATAGAAACCCCAAAATTAGACCCACAAAAGTATAGCCAACTAATCTTTGACAAAGCAGGAAAGAATGTCCAATGGAAAAATGAGAGTCTCTTTAACAAATGGTGCTGGGAGAACTGGATAGCAACATGCATAAGGATGAAAGTGACCACTTTCTTACACCATTCACAAAAACAAACTCAAAATGGATAAAGGACCTGAATGTGAAACAGGAAACCATCAAAACCCTAGAGGAGAAAGCAGGGAAAAACCTCTCTGACCTCAGATGCAGCAATTTCTTACTTGACACATCCCCAAAGGCAAGGGAATTAAAAGCAAAAATGAACTTTTGGGATCTCATGAAAATAAAAAGCTTCTGCACAGCAAAGGAAACAGTCAACAAAACTAAAAGGCGACCAATGGAATGGGAAAAGATATTTGCAAATGACATTTTGGACAAAGAGCTAGTATTCAAAATCTATAAAGAACTTACCAAACTCCACACCCGAAAAACAAATAATCCAGTGAAGAAATGGGCAGAAAAGATGAATAGACACTTGTCTAAAGACATCCAGATGGCCAACAGGCACATGAAAAGATGTTCAACGTTGCTCCTCATCAGGGAAATACTAATCAAATCTACACTGAGCTACCATCTCATGCCAGTCAGAGTGGCTAAAATGAACAAAACAGGAGACTATAGATACTGGAGAGGATGTGGAGAAACAGGAACCCTCTTGCACTGTTGGTGGGAATGCAAACTGGTGCAGCTGCTCTGGAAAACACTGTGGAGGTTCCTCAAAAAATTAAAAATAGACCTACACTATGATGCAGTATGCAGGAGTACTGATGCGTAGGGGCACTTGTATCCCAATGTCTATAGCAGTACTCTCAACAATAGCTAAATTATGGAAAGGGACTAAATGTCCATCAACTGATGAATGGATAAAGAAATTGTGGTTTATATACCTTTTGTAGCAACATGGATAGAACTGGAGAGTGTTATCCTAAGTGAAATAAGTCATACAGAGAAGGACAGATTCCATATGTTTTCACTCCTATGTGGATCCTGAGAAACTTAACAGAAGACCATGGGGGAGGGGAAGAAAAAAAAATGGTTAGAGAGGGAGGGAGCCTATACATAAGAGACTCCTAAAAACTTAGAACAAACTGAGGGTTTATGGGGGGTGGGAGGGTGGGGTGGGTGGGGGATGGGTATTGAGGGCACGTGTTGGGATGAGCACTGGGTGTTGTATGGAAAGCAATTTGACAATAAATTTCATAATAAAAAATAAGTAAATAAATAAATAAAATGAAGTCATACTTTAGGGTGGGCTCCAAACCCAATGACTGGTGTCTTTATAAAGATGAAAGAGACATTCAGATAGAAACACACAGGAAAGAAGGCCATGTAAAGATGAAGGCTGAGATTGGAGTCTGTAAAGCCAAGAAATACCAGGGGTTGTGGGAGCCACCAGATAAATAAATAAATAAGTAAGTAAATAAATAAATAAATAAAAAGCAAGTGCCTTAAACATATCCTGCGCCCTTTAACCACTCCACTAAGATTCTAATCTGAAGAAATCAAAGACATGACCACACGTGTACATAATTTGCCAACAATAAATAGCAAAACAACGAAACAAGTAGATAAATGTGGAAATAACCAACTTAAGTAATTTAACCAAAATTTTTAAAATGATAAATTAAGTCCAATTCAATCAAGCAATGATTAAAATCACATCACTGAAAATTAGTGATACTATCAAAAGTATCTGATATAATAGTGAGCAAGAAAAGCCAGAGAAAATTGCATTTACAGTACCATTACAAATACACATTATACTTATAAATAGATGGGTATGTACATGCGTTCGTGTGCATGTGTGTGTGTGTGTTTGCTTGACCGCACTTGAATCAGCTCCTGAACCTTCTTTGTAGGCCTCACTCATATGGCCATTTTCTGGTAAATCCAATTTTAACAAGAACTCCGCTAAGTTAAATGGACCCCCACCCTCTATATCTGATCACCATTGATATCGGATTAATGTCCTCATCCTCCACCACCCCCAGCGGATGACTCATCACCCTGGTCTGTCAGGCAGATACAGCCAGATTCCCCTTCACTCTCGATGTTCCCTCTTAGTGATTTCTTACCCAGTGACCCACCCTGCTCCTTGGCTGTAAGTTCCCACCTGCCCACACTATATTCAGAATTGAGTTCCACTCTAAACAGAGATATTTTTCCTCTATTGGAATAGCCCAGATATGTTTTTTCTTTGACAGTGTGTGTCTGTGAGGGTTCCCTTGTTATCTCTCGGTATTGAAATCATGGATGATTTGCATCTTCTTTATACCCGTCTATCATTTCCACAATAAACTTGCTTTATTTTTTATGGTCAGAATATATCATTAATACAATTAAACGATGAAAAAGAAACTCACAAGTAACACACACGTTTGCAATAGCACTTTGAAGCATTATAAGCACAGGCGTAACTACAAAAATCTGAGCGCTTCTATGTGCCAAGCGTTGCACTAACCTCTGCATGTTATTTTGCAAAGTCTGTGAAGTACAAATTATCATCTCCATTATCAAACTGAAAAAATAATCATGTCTCAGGTTAAGTATCTTGCCAAATCATGTCTCAGGTTATTGAATGGTAGAAACTCATTCAAACCTTGTTCTGTATGATATCAGAGCATATTTATTTGGCCATTAACTTCTCTCAAACATTAAAATAGCTAAGTGGGGGCACCTGAGTGGCTTAGTCGGTTGAGCATCTGACTTTGGCTCAGGTCATAATCTCACGGTTCGTGGGTTCGAGCCCTGCATCAGGGTCACTGCTGTCAACGCAGAGCCTGCTTCAGATCCTCTGTCCCTCCCTCTCTCTCTGTGCCTTTCCCACCCGTGCTCTCCTTCTCAAAAATAAATAAACATTAAAAATATAGCTGGGGCACCTGGGTGGGTCAGTCGGTTCAGCGTCCGACTTTGGCTCAGGTCATGATCTCACAGTTTGTGGGTTCCAGCCCCACATCGGGCTCTGTGCTGACAGCTCGGAGCCTGGAGCCTGCTTCGGATTCTGTGTCTCCCTCTCTCTCTGCCCTTCCCCTGCTCAGGCTCTGTCTCTCTCTATCAAAAATGAATAAACATTCAAGAAAATAGCTAAGTGTGATTAGCAGGTTTTTCTCAATAACTCACTTAGCAAAGTATAAATAGGATATAGGAAATCACATAGTCCCTACAGTAGACCACAAGTCCCTTCAAAGAACTTAGAGTCTACTGTAGAAGGAATGCCGTGTGCACAGCCTCTATCCTATGTACAGCATGCGGAAAGGACAGGCAACACAGCATGAGTTCTGGAGTCAGGTACGCAGCGCTTGCAATCCTGATTCTGCTATGTAGTTAGTCACACAACCTTGGGAAAGTCGCTGAGCCTCTCTTCGAAAAGCTTCCAGATCATCTTAAGAGGATGACGATGATAAGGATAATAGTTCGTAGGGACGCAGGGATATTAAGGGAGACAACGGATATTCAACAACCAGAGACGCAGTGACGTGTGCGCTGTTCAGGCGGTTCTGTTCAGCACTGACCAGGGCTTTCGTGCGTTTTCCTTCTGTTCCTGAATTTTTCCTGTTGATTTTCTGTTGTTTCTGCTATTGCCGTTCTTACCAGAGTGGAGGCGCCCTCGGAGTACTCTGAAGAGTCCACCGCCTCTTCCCCCACCCCTGCCAGGAGCCAAAACACAGCACCAGTTAGGTAAGAGGGGAACTGGGACAAGAAGGAAGACTTAAGAAGGTAGAGGACTTGATCTTGGAGTACCAGCCCGGGTCACAAAAGCTGAAAGGATAGAGTGGCCCAGCTTGGCACCGACACGGGGGAGCCTAACAGCAGCTGCGGAGTCAGGTGCGAGTTAAGAGCTGCCGAGAGGCTAGAAAGCCAGCTGGGATCCCGAAACGCGGGGGCGCCACACGCTGGGTCCTGCGTGTTGCAGGAGGCTGGCGGGGGTGGGGGTGCTGAGGGCTCCCTGAGTCGCTGCTGATGGCTCCCTGAGCCGCTGCTGACGGCTCTGCTGCCCTCCTGAGGCCCTTGTGTGCAGCCCCGCTCACAGCCCCACCTGGCAAGAGAGAGAGGCCTCACTGATGACAAAGACCCGCGTGGACAGGTGAGAGGGATGAGAGGGCAAACAGAAGATAGGTGGATGGAATGTAAGAGCTCGGGCCCAGTCTGCCTATCCTGCTGTTGCCCAGACACTTCTTAGGGGCCTTGATCACAATGAATCTGACCTCTCATAAAGTATGGAAAAAGAGATTGCGTTGTTTAGGGACTAGAAGGGCAGGGAGAGCTGAGAGCGCCATATCCTTAAAGAATTAGTTCTTCACTAATACTCTCTCATTATGACTTATGTAAAAACTCACATGCCCAGCACAAATGGGCAAATAATTCACACGAGCAAATGTTTTTTGATAAATAATATGTATCTCTGTGAGTGTGATGTTTTAAACTATAATTTTAATGGAATTTTAAAAATAAATTCTATGCATTTCTTTACTTACATTCTTCAGTAGAACCTGGTAAACACAAGAAATGGTGTTTTAGACAGAAGAAATGTAATAAATTATTTTCTTCGTTTTTCTTTTAAGTTTATTTGTTTTGAGAGAGAGAGAATGTGTGCAAGCCGGGGTGGGCGGCAGAGAGAGGGGGAGAGAGAGAGAGAGAGAGAGAGAGAGGGACAATCCCAATCAGGCTCTGTGCTGTCAGCACAGAACCCAATGCAGGGCTTGAATTCACAAACCATGAGATCATGACCTGAGCAGAAACCAAGAGTCAGATGTTTAACCGACTGAGCCACCCAGGCACCCTGAATTATTTTTTTCTTAGTGCAAAATTATCATTATGAAATCATCATGATATATGTCCTCGATCATACCATGCAAGTAAAAGTAATGTCCTTGAGAGATGTTGTACCATTTCAAGTCACTTTTCCTTATACTGAATGGCCTCAACTTGCCCCAGTTTGTGAATCTGTGTTTATTTCTTTTATTCCTTCACTATTCAGATATCAGTGCTTCCTAGCTACTGCTTTCTTCTACTAGCTATTTGTTTCTAGAAGCTATCATTCCATGCCTGTAAACTGTCCGCCTCTGATCTGAAATGACAGGGGCCTTGGGGTTTTTGGAAAACATAAATGGAGAACAGAGTCTGAGCAGAAGCTTGAAAGGTTTGCTTTAGTGCCCGGGATTTACAATGGCCATTGTTTCCATACATATTTTTAAACTTATTTATACATTCTCAATTATGTTCCTGGTGGTTCTAAATGGCTGAAACGACTAGTCAGTGACCTTTAAACAAGTAAAAGGCTACTGAATTAGAACGAAGCTCTGTGATGATGAAAAAAGAGAAGAAAGCAAAGGATTGTGGTGATTACATTAGGAACTGTAAAATTTTCCAGACAAGCCCTGAGTACGAAGAAATGTTGATCCATCAGACGCATTACCAAGCTGTTGTGTGAAAGATTCGAGGAATACATGGCTGGCCCAAACGCTGGAGTCAACCTCTAAGGATATGTGGTGTAAAGTCCTTCTTCTGGGATTCTTTCCTCTCTTCATATCATCCTACTGCTACCCAAGCTCATAAGCCTAAGACAGCTGGTGGCAGGTCTTTGCCAATGTGTTTGTCCCCAGAGACCACATTCAGGCTCCAAGGATTTAGCCTGTCCTCAGATTACAAGGATATTCATGGGTAGAATCCCTGGAGGCATGGAAATGAGAAATGGTTTAAAAACTAGTAATCTTTGAACTAATGCTGGGAAGAAAGGCGCTTTTTGAACTTTTAGAGTCAGAAAACAGTAAAATAATATGCATGCCTCATGTATTTCGGAAGTTTACTCAGTACATGAAACACTGCCCAGCGATCAGAGTGCATGCACGGTTTTGCATTCCGGTATCAGCCTCTCGCTTTCCAGAATTGTCAAGGTCTGTATTGCTTTCTGGGCAAGAACAGAATCGCCCTAAAACTCCACAAAAGGGGGGCACCTTGGTGGCTCAGTGAGTTGAGCGTCTGACTTCTGCTCAGGTCATGATCTTGCGGTTCGTGGGTTTGAGCCCCACATTGGGCTCTGTGTTGACAGCTCAGAGCCTGGAGCCTGCTTCCAATTCTGTGTCTCCCTCTCTCTCTGCCCACCCCCTGCTCATGCTCTGTCTCTATTTCAAAAATAAATAAATGTTAAAAATTTTGTTAAAAAAAGGAACTCTGCAAAAGGAATTTGCCTACGAATATGGCATCTTTCATATGGGACAACTGAAGATTTCTACAACATGACATGGGGGACAAGCGGTCCTCCCAAAGTGACTTTGATGTTTCTTCAACCATAGTTGCAAAGAGAAAAGGCACACGTTCATCACTAATTCCCCCAGAGACACCTTCACCTGTTCGCATCACTCGGGCCTCTTCCCATGATGCCACGGGGAGGGTTAAAGTGAGAGCAGCTTTTGCTGAGGACGTATTTTACAGGGACAAACTGGAGAGGCAGCCCCAGCAGAGTGCAGAGGCCCCCGCTCAGTGGAGATGTCCTGCATCCATGCACAGGGGACTCAAGCTCCTGCCCTCGGTCGGTGAACTCACAGATACCAAGCTGACCCACAGCAGGTTTGTGACTGGGGCCAAATGCACCTCTGATGGGAATGCTGGGAAGAAGTTACCAAGTGGTTAAGAAAGCTCTCTGCCCGGTATCACGGTGTGTGGAATGTTAGATTAAATCTCTGATGAGAGGCATGTAAGAGACTGTGCAGGCATGTGACAGGATGAAAATGTGAAACATTCCCTGATTTTACAAGCTCCAGTTTTACTGCTGCTTTAGAGACCTTCAGTCACATCTGACGGAGAAAGAGCACTTTGCACACGCAGCCAAATACTCTTTTCAGTAGTTACAGGAAACCTAATCCTTCTCAGTAAAGAGCTCCTTTCCTTAGACACTTATTAGCTGACTTAAAACAATCAAGCGATTTGCACGGGCGAAAATAAACTTAGCATGGAAGGAACACACCATGGCCCCCTCATCACAGCTTCCTCGCCCTATCGGAACATTATTGCTAGTATAATCATGGAATCCTCCCATATGTAATACCTGATTGATATAGTTCTTCCTATTGAAATACAGAGCACCAATTATAATATACAGATTTCCGGGGTGCCTGGGTTGCTTAAGTGTCTGACTTCAGCTCAGGTCATGATCTGGTATTCTGTGAGTTCGAGCCCCACATCGGGTTCTGTGCTGACAGCTCAGAGCCTGGATCCTGCTTCAGATTCTGCGTCTGCCTCTCTCTCTGCCACCACCCCCACTCATGCTCTGTCTCTCTCTCTCTTTCAAAAATAAACTTTAAAAAAATTAAATAAAAATATATGATATACAGATTTTCAAAACCACCCAGGTAATTATAGGCCCGCATAACAAACTCTGTTCTTTATCCTCTCCAAAGGAAGTTTCATTATGCCAGTATTATCTTGCTCGCGGAAAGAATTTCCTGAAGGTGACCTTTTTATAGGTGGTAACCATAGTAACAGATTTCCAGCCGCTCACACTCTGACACCGCTTGCACAAGGCAAATGTTACAGAGATGCTGACGATTGATGTTTGGGGCTGCCCTCTGGAGACAAGAAGCTGCATAAATACTTACCAATTTGAGAGTAAAGATGTTAAAAGAAATTTAAAGCCATATTCCCTGCTCCCCTGCTAATCACACAGCAATCTGTTTTTTCCAAATCTCTGTAATACCCTCGCTTAGAGACTATCAAAGTAAAAATAAAGGAGGTGGATCTTGAAGCAATGTGAGGAAAAAGAAAAACGCGTTTCTTACTCTACTCTTCAATAGGACGTTCAGTGGATACAAGGGTGAGAGACAAACATGCCCCTTCTGGAGTCTATCCTACCTTCTAGCGCCTCCTACAGTCCCCAGGAGCTCTTACGGAAGCCACGTGCTCTCAGCAATGGGGACCCGCTCGGCTGAAGAACCCCAGAAAACTGCAGCTGCAGCACCTGATTCCAAAAGAGTTAGGGGACTTTTGTGACAGTAGGACAGTGAGATGTGCCAACCAGAAACCAGCCAACAAGACACCCACGAGGACAGCGGGAACAGCTGGTGGGTCACAAGCCAAACGGAAATTCATGCACTCTTGATGCATGTATGGGGGGGAACACATCTTTAATATTTAAGTAAATGGAACATTGTACATGGTCTCTACTCCCTACTAAAAGAAGGGTTTCAACTTACATGGCTTGTTTCCTTTTTTTTTTTTTTTTTAGAGATTCATTCATATATTTTCTATGAATAAGTTCATCTCTGGCCTTGTTTTTTATTTTTTTTAACATGCTAAGAAAATTGATTCTTGTCATTTCTCTTGTATGAGACATTTATGGATGACCAAGGAAGCTTTAAATTTGATAAAGTCATCTCTTTAAAATCCAGGTGCTATTCAATTTTTTTGGTGCTTCTATGTTTCTTGCACTGGTCTTATTTTTGCTCTATTTTAATTGATATATTTATCTGTGTGTTGTCAATTTTATCTTTCAAAAAAAATTTGGCATGATTCAGAATCTTCCCATTGTCGTCATTCACCAAACTACAACTTGCTTTTCTGTTATGGATCACTGTTGTATCATATAATAGTTCTCTCTGTGCGTTCAATGTCACTCTTTGGCTTGACCATTGGGCAGGCAGTATTTCTCAAAATGTGAATCATCTGGAGACCCATCAAAGAGAAGGAAGGAAGGAAGGAAGGAAGGAAGGAAGGAAGGAAGGAAGGAAGGAAGGAAGGAAGGGAGGAGGGAGGGAAGGAGAAACAAAAGAGAGAAGAGAAGAGAAGAGAAGAGAAGAGAAGAGAAGAGAAGAGAAGAGAGAAAGGAAGGAAGGAAGGAAGAAAGAAAGAAAGTGATTGGGAAGTAAAGGAAGGAGGGAAGGAGGAAGGAAGGCAGGCAGGCAGGCAAGAAAGAGAGAGAGGGAGAGGAAGGAAGGAAGGAGAAACAAAAGAGAAATAAGAGAAGAGAAGAGAAGAGAAGAGAAAGATAAGAGTAGGTTGGGGAAGTGAGGGAAGGAAGGGAGGAAAAGAGAAAGGAAGGGAAGGGAAGGGAAGGGGAGGGAAGGGGAGGGGAGGGGAGGGGAGGGGAGGGAAGGGAAGGGAAGGGAAAGGAAGGGAAGGGAAGGGGGGAAGGAAGGAAGGAAGGAAGGAAGGAAGGAAGGAAGGAAGGAAGAAAAGGAAAGGAAAAAACCTGTATACTCTAGTTTGTGAAATGCTGGCTTAAGGACTTTACTTCCTATTCTAGAAAGTTATCTTTCAATTTTTTAATGACCACAGCCCAAAACAGAAATTTTGTACTCTGAAGTATCAGAATTTTAGAATTTTGTATTCCGATATGTAAGATTACATATAAAAATGGAGCACAAATTTTAAAATTCTCATAAAACTTACCACTTCCTACAATACAGTCCTAAAGTCTTTGAACCTCAATCTCAATGTGAGAAACGGTAGGCAGAATAAGCAAACGTGGGGGCTGGGAGCAGCGGGGGCCACAGCAACTTTAGGGCAAGAGTGAGCATGACTTTCAGTGGGAAAGGGGTGGAGGAAATGTGGGGCTAGGAAGAGGCTCACGTGTAAACCGATGTCTGTAATTCTGGGGTGCCTGTAGTTTATCTGCAACGACCTTTCAACGTTTTGTCATCCTCATTAGAGGGTTTTGTGTGTGTTTGTTCATCAGTTACTGCAATAAGAACATCTCTTTAACCTGGCGTTTATTCACCTAATTACTTTTTATTGGAGCCCACCAGCATGCCAAGTGGAGTGAGGGATACGGCAATGAGGAAGACAAAATTCAAAATAGACACAGCGTTTGTTTTCATGGGTCAAGGGGGGGAGAGACAGATATCAGACAGGTAGTAAAACAAAAACTACTTTATTTTCTTTCAGGGCATATTCATTTGGTATGAGGGGGAGAAAAAGAGGAGCTATAAGAATATGTATGACACGGGGGGACCTAACCTTGATTTGAAGGTTGGGAAACCATCCCTGAAGAAACATAAAGCCAGCCGGGCCAGAAATTAATGAAAAGGAAGAGACCAAGGTAAGTTTCAATGGAAGACAGAGGCGAGATGCCGGGGCTTTGTGGACCAAGGTAGAAAGCTGCCATTTTCACAACTGCTGTGGGGAGACTGAGCGTTTTTTTTTTTGTTTTTTTTTTTTAACGTTTATTTATTTTTGAGACAGAGAGAGACAGAGCATGAACGGGGGAGGGTCAGAGAGAGGGAGACACAGAATCCGAAACAGGCTCCAGGCTCTGAGCTGTCAGCACAGAGCCCGACCCGGGGCTCGAACTCACAGACCGCGAGATCATGACCTGAGCCGAAGTCGGCCGCCCAACCGACTGAGCCACCCAGGCGCCCCAGAGACTGAGCGTTTTAATCTATCTGTATTTTATGCAGGTCACTGGCTGCTGTATGGGGTGCTGGCACTCAAGGACATCTGCAAAGTGACCCCAAAGTTCCTCCTTAGGAACTTTGCTGCTAGTTGACTAATCATCACTTCCTAAGCATCTCTCAAACCTCCCACCTCTGTGCCCTTGCACCTGCCCACCCCCGTGCCTATGGCAACTCATCCCTCTTTCCTCCTATTCACAGTTACTCACATCTAAAGACCCAACCCCAACATCCCCTTCTTTATGAATTCCGACTGGGTTGCATCTCTCTCTTCCTAAAATTCTCTCTCCCTTTATTCATTTCTTTTGTGATACTTTCATATTCACCTGTTCTATAATTATTAAGTTCTCCTCATGTTACAAATTTCTTGCTCAGGAAGCTAGGACGCCTTTGCATCCCCAGCAGTATCTTATATGTATTTGTACAAATACATGCAGAGTTGCTCAATGGCATAGAACTTGCTTTTGTCCTTTATGTTGTTTCTGTTAGCCTAATTTCTAGTGTCCTGAGGCATCATGCTTTTTTTAAGTTGCTTTCAAACTGCTTTCTTTCCCTATTTATAACCCCAAATGTCTTCTGCAATCAACTTCGATGACTCCATTTCAAAGTATTCTGGGTTTTTTTTTTTGTGGTTGTTCTTGTTGTTCATTTGTGTAACAGCTCTTCTCTCAATTTCCTTAGATAGCCTATGTATTTGCTAAGTTAACGTATTTCGTCATTCTTTCTTAGACACCCTGACATAACCTTCATTCTGCCCCACTAGGATGTCTCCTCTCTACTCATTAAGCAACTCCCTCTCTGCTGAGTCCTGTCTCACTCTCCCCCAGACTGAAGTACCACCTCCTGCCCCTCCTTCCTCTGCACCTTCCGAGAGCACATAACCTAGAGCCTTCCAGTTATGCATCAGCCACTGCTATCAAGGCCTGTCTCTATCTTCTACCTCTCCTGAATGTCACTCACAATTTTCCACTGTGTTCTCCCTTCTCCTCTCAATCACTTGCTTCACTGTTAAATATCTATTTAATTTGTCTGTTTATAAGAATTTAGGCAAACTCACATGTTAATCACAAAATTCTACCTAGTGTGAGAGCTCAGGAGAATTGTGGGTATTGTAGAGAGGAAACTTCCTGTGTAGGCTCTCACAGTCCCTTCAGCACTGTGACTTTGATTGCTTAGCCCTACCTCTGGAAATGATGCCATGTGGTCCTTTATATCTGGTATATGAAAGGCCACAATCTTCCTGAAGTCACTCTATAATTTCAGGCAGTTCTCGCTGCCCAGTTCAAGAGAGGATCTGGTGTGAAACTCAGAGCCCCACAACTGCTACAAAAATAATACAAGGACTGAGGACAAGCACTTTTTCTTCTTGGCTTCTCTTTATTGAGCCACGAAAATGAAGTGTTCATCCTGGCTTCGGTGGCAAGTGGAAAACCATCAGTATCCTGCACTACTTAGAAGAGTCACAAATACATCATAAAATCAAATTTGTCATTCCACTTCTGGGAAGATGCAACAGATAGACTTTTCTTATTTCTCCCACTAGGTACAACCGTCAACCCCAGGCATGATACATAAAACAAATAAAACAAACCTAAAAGTCAGCAAGAAGAAGGCAGGCTGGCTGGAGAACTCGGGACCCAAGGAACAAAATGATGAATAAAACTAACAAGCCTCTAGTAAGACCAAAAAAAAAGAGGAAAAGAGAAGACACAAATTACCAATTCAGTAATGTAACAGGAGACACCACTGTGGACCACTAAAACGCCAAAGGGATAGGAAGAAAATATCACAAACAACTCTACCACAGAAATTTGACATCTTAGACAAAATGGAACAATTGCCCCAAAAAACATACACTATCCCAACTTACCCAGTATGAAATAGTTCGTTTGAATAGCCCTATAACTATTAAAGACATTGAATTAGGGGCACCTGGGTGGCTCAGTCAGTTAAGTATCTGCCTTCCACTTGGGTCATGATTTTACGGTTGTGAGTTCGAGCCCCGCATCGGGCTCAGAGCCTGGCGCCTGTTCGGATTCTGTGTCTCCCTCTCTCTCTGCTCCTCCCCTACTCGCTTGTGTGTGCTCTCTCTCTCTTTCTCGCTCTCTCTCAAAAGTAAATAAACATTAAAAAAATTAAAGACATTGAATTAATAATGAATTAATTATTCATTAAAAATCATTCTAAACTAGAAATTAGAAATTTGCAGGCCCAGAAGGCTTCACTGGAGAATTCTTTGTAAAGAGGAATTAACATCAATTGTACACAACTTATTTCAAATAACAGAAGAAGAGGGGTTTCTTTTATGAACTGATTACTACTCCACACCAAAATCAGATAAAGAAAATACAAAAAATTACAGAACAAAATCTTTCATGAATTTAAACACAAAAATTCTCAACAACAACAAAAATGGCAATTAGGATTCAATAATCTATATAGAAAAATCTACACCATGGCTAAGTGGGGTTATTCCAGGGATGCAAAGTTGGTTTAATATTTGAAAATCAGTCCATTTAATCCACCATATCAACAAAATAAAAAAATCATGATCAATACAGAAAAAGTATCTTCATCATACATTCATGATAACTCTCACAAACACTGAAATAAAGAGGAATTTCCTCAATTTAACGAAGATTATTTACCAAAAAAAAAAAAAAAAACTAAAAAAAGAAACTAATGGCAATATGATTCTTAATGGAGAAATACTGAATGTTCTCCGTCAAATTGGGAATAAAGGCAAGTGTGTGTACTCTCACCACTCTTACTCAACAATGCTGGAGCCCTAACTAGCACAATAATGCAAGAAAAGGAAATAAAAGGTATACACTGTGGAAAGGAAAAAAAAATTTAACCCCATTTGCATACATTATATATACGATGTCACTGCCTACCTAGGAAATCCCCAGGAATCTACAAAAACAATGTCTAGAATTAATAAATGAGTTCAGCAAGGTTTCAGGATATAAGATATCCACACAAAAATGTATTTCTACATACTAGCCATGAATACATGGGCACAGAAATTAAAAATACAATACCACTTTTAATCATTCAAAAATGAAATACTTGGGTATAAATCTAACAAAACAAGTTCAAGACTCATTTGCTAAATACAAATTACATAATATTAAAAAAATAAAAAAAATTTAAAAATGAAAATTACACAGCATTGATGAAAGAAATCAAGATCTAAATAATGGAGAAACATACCATGTGTATGGACTGGAAGACTCAACATAGAAAAGATGTCAATTATTCCAAATTATTATATAGATTTAATACAATTTCTATTAAAATTACAGTAAGAATCTTATAAATACAGAGAAACTTACTAAAAATTTATGTGGAAAGGTTGAAGAACCAGAATAGCTAAGACAATTTTTGAAAAGAAGAATGTAGTGGGAAAAAACAGCCTACCCAATTTAAAGATTTACTGCATAGCTACAGTAATTGAAATATTATGTGTACTGGTAGAGGGTAGACACTTAGATCAGTGGAACAGAAGAGTAAACCCAGAAATGCATCCACACAAATGTTGTGTACAACTGCTTTTGACAAAGACACAAAAGCAACTCAAGGGAGGAAAGGGTAGCTTTTTCAGAAATCAGGTGGGTACTGTGGCAATTAGATACCCATACAGAAAAAATTCAATCTCAACATAAGGTTTAACCTTACACAAAAATTAACTTAAAATGGATCATAAACTTAAATATAAAATGTAAAACTCTAAAACTTTTAGAAAAAAAAATGCAAGAAAACATCCTTGGGACTGAGGGATGATAAGCAAAGAGTTCTTGGTTTCTTTTGACAGCAAAGGCATGGTCTAGAAAAGGGAAGAGTGATCAATTGAACTTAATCAAAAGAAAACCTTTTTCTCTATGAAAGACCCTATTAATATGGTGAAAAGATGAGCTACAGACTGGGAGAAATATTTGCAAGCCATACTTTGGGCAAAGGACTAGAATCTAGAGGCTATTTAGAAGTAGCAAAACTCAAAAAAATAAATGAATAAACCAAAATAAGAAAAAAAGCAATCTGATTAAAACATAGTCAAAAACATGAAGTGACATTTAACCAAAGAATATATACAGATGCAAAATAAGCACATGGAAAGTTATTCAACACTTTTAGTGATTAGGGGACTCTAAATTAAGACTACAATTTAATACTGCTATGCACTATCAGAATAGCTAACACTAATAAAACAGTAACATCAAATGCTAGCAATGATATGGAGAAACTCCTACATTGTTGGTGGGAATGAAAAATAGCAAAGCAAACTCAATCTGGAAACAGTTTGGCAGTTTAAAAAAAAAAAACTAAATGCGTAACTACCATAAAACCCAGCAACTGCATTCCTGGGCATTTATCCCAGGAGAAATGAAGACTATGTTCACAGAAAAACCTGAACATGAGGGGCGCCTGGGTGGCTCAGTCGATTAAGTGTCCTACCTCGACTCAGGTCACGATCTCGAGGTTCGTGGGTTCCAGCCCCGTGTCAGGCTCTGTGCTGACAGCTCAGAGCCTGGAGCCTGCTTTGAATTCTGTGTCTCCAATCTCTCTCTGTTCCTCCCCTACTCGTTCTATCTCTCTCAAAAATAAATAAAAACATTAAAAAAAATTTTAAAAACCTGCATTTGGTTTAAAAACCTGCATTTGGTTTAAAAACCTGCAATTTTTAAAACATGAATGTTCATAGCAGCTTTATTTGTAACAACCAAAAACTAGAAATAATCTAGAGGCCCCTCAATAGATGAACTGTTAAACAATGGTACATCTGTATCATGAAATAATATTCAACAATAAAAAGGAAAAAACTATTTTTATATGTAATAACCTGGGTTGATCTCCAGAGAATTATGTTAAGTGAAAAAACACCAATCCTAAAACATTACAGTCTATATGATTTTTGAACCATATATAACATTCTTGAAATTCAAAAAAAATGCACAAATGGAGATGAGTGGTTAACAGTGGTTATAATGGACTTGGGAGTGGGAAGGAAGTAGGCACAGTTATAAAAGGGCAGTAGGAGGAATCCTTATGGAAACAGAAATGTTCTGCATCTTGGGGCACCTGGGTGGCTCAGTTGGTTAAGCAACCAACTCTTGGTGTCAGGGCAGGTCATGATCTCGTGGTTTGTGGAATCGAGCCCTATGTCAAGCTCTGGGCTGACAGAGTGGAGCCTGCTTGGGATTCCCTCTCTCACTCTCTCTCTGCCCCTCCCCAGCTCGTGTGCACTTTCTCTCAAAATAAAGAAACATTAAAAAAAAAAGAAAGAAAGAAATGTCTGCATCTTGACTGTATCAACATCAATATCCCAGCTGAGATATTATAACATAGTTTTATGGAATATTTCCTTTTAGGGGAAACTGGGGAAAGGGTATTTGATACCCCTTTGTATTATATCTTCCAATTACATACGAATCTACAATTGTATCAAAAAATTTAAAAAATAGAATTTGTATAATTAAAATATTTTCTATTCAAAAGAGTAAATTTTTCATGTGTGAAATACATAACATCTGGCTCATATTGCCTCAGATACAGGAGTTCAGTTCATATAAACATTCATCCACATGATAGAAATGTTCAATAACAAAAGTACCAACCTAGAGCAAATGTGTATTTGCTGTAGGAAGTTGGGAACTCACAGACTTCAGTGGTTTGTGTGGGAAAAATGAACAAGCTGTATGATTTTAAAACCTTTTGAATACCACTCAAAAACAAAGGGCTTTCTCCTGATTCCCAAATTGAACAATTCTATAGTGCTTTGCTTTCTTTCTCCTGAGAAAGTTATGCAGTCTTACCTAGAACAGCAGGTCCAAGAAAAAGACCTTAAAAGTGTGCTTTCTCCTTTTCCCCAACTTTGTGAGGTGAAATTTTAAAAGCATCTATAAATCTATTATTTAAATTATTATTTAGAGAGTCTAATTTTATAATGCTTCACGCAAGGATAAAAGACTTCTCAAAGCAACAGAGCACTATGTGGTTACATAACTGTCCCCAAACACCTCTATCATTTTGTTCTTCATTACCTGTTCTTTCCTTCTCTTTAACACTTCAGTGAGAAACATTTATCTGGGCCATTTGCCTGCTCTTATGGAGATTTTTTTTAAAAAGAAAGGCATGAAAAAAAAAACAATCTAAGTAAATTCAGCATCATATCTTCAATCCCTGAACACCATCTTCTTTAGAAAGCTTATGAGCTTATTATTTTTCATGAAAGCTGAAAGCACATTATAAAGCTATCTATTGTCAGTCAAGCATTCCTACCACATTTTGACTTAGTAGGCCTAAGAGTTACCATAGTGACTAATTAACGCCTATGTCCTGAATGCATTAGACTCCGTAGAGGAGACACTGTTTACATTTCATAAAATGCCTTTGTTCCAAATAAATTAAGAGAATATGCTGGATGCATTAAATCGTACTGCAAATAAAATTAACTCACCTCTTGTGAAACTCTTTTTTGAAGTTTTTGAATCTAAGTGTCATAATTAACAGTCTTTTGGGGCGCCTGGGTGGCGCAGTCGGTTAAGCGTCTGACTTCAGCCAGGTCACGATCTCGCGGTCCGTGAGTTCGAGCCCCGCGTCGGGCTCTGGGCTGATGGCTCAGAGCCTGGAGCCTGTTTCTGATTCTGTGTCTCCCTCTCTCTCTGCCCCTCCCCCCGTTCATGCTCTGTCTCTCTCTGTCCCAAAAATAAATAAACGTTGAAAAAAAAAAATTAAAAAAAAAAAAAATTAACAGTCTTTCATCTTTGACTAGCTCAGTCTAAATACAGCTAGAATGTTCTCTCTCTTTTTTTTTGTTTCTAAAATACAGCATATTGTTATTCTGATCATCGATATTGTTCTGGATCCAAAGTCATGCTTCCAGTAAATTTCAATGCATTTTACTATTAAAATCAGATTTAAATGCCAATGATATCTTATGAGTGATTTTATTATAAAAATTTTTTAAAGTATATTCAAATAATGACAATAGCATATTTTTTCTAGAAAACAATTTATAGTTTCTAATTACATAGTATTTGAGGCATATGAAGGAATCCTTAATGCTTGTCTTTTTCTATCCATCCAATATATTGAATTTTCACATAAATCTATGCAAAATTAAAAAGTTAATTTGGGGACACCTGAGTGGCTCACTTGGTTACATATCTGACTCTTCATTTAGGCTGAGGTCACCATCTCAGGATCTGTGGGTTGGAGCCCCATGCCAGACTCTGTACTGTCAGCATAGAGCCTGCTTGGGATTTTCTGTCTCCTGTCATCCCTTCTCTCTCTTTCTCTGCCCCCCCCCTCACTTGTGCTCTCTCTCTTTCTCTCTCTCTTAAAAATAAATACACTTAAAAACTGTTTAAAAGTTAATTTGCTTTCAAATTCTGTATTTTATATCTGTGAACATTTTAAATGTTTATATTTACAGTATAATAGAGTTTTTAAAAATAAAAATAGAAAGAATTTAAAATTTATCCTTACAATACTTATACTATTTTGACCTTAAAAAATCCTAATGTCAACAAATGTCAACAAACAACTTGTTTATGAAGAAATAATTAATTTTACAATGACTTTTTATCCATTTGTTATCCATTTAAATTTGATTAATACATTATCCAAATAATCACATGCTTTTGTAACATGCTGTAATATAAATCAGAGAAAAATAAAAATAATATTTTCACAATACCTAATACACATAATACACATCTTGTAAAATAAATCCCACATCCATCTCTGAGTGATATAAATTTCACATGTAATAATGAGACAAAAAACAAGAAGTATTTAAAAAAACAAAACACCTATGGAACTCTTCACCTGAATGTCTTACACTGGGAGACTTAGAAGCATCTCAAATCCATACAACTACCACCATTATCTTTCCCATTAAACCTGTCTTCTTCTAGTATGTCTTTATTAATTTAGGGAACTCCACCTACCCATTCAAGCCAGAATCTAGAAATGATACCTTCTATCTAACCACTGCCTCCTCCCTGACACACACACACACACACACACACACACACACACACACACATCCAACATGTAAAAATGCCTTAAAAGGTTTTCTTCTGTCATTTTCTCTCCATTTCCTGTTCCTATGGTCTTAGTTCAGGTGTATTCTCTCTCTCTCTCTCTTTCTCTCTCTCTCTCTCTCTCTCTCTCAAAAAAAATACTCTCCTAACTGTTCTCTCCATCTCCAAATCAGTCCCTCACAAACTCATTCTCTGTATTATTCTTCAGTCTCCTTTATATCACATTACTTCTCTGCTTAAGTTCCTTCCATTCATTTGATGCGTTTATCAAATTAACGTTTCTTGAGGCCCATAATGATAAGCGCTTACAAATGCTAAATCTGCAATGCGTGTGACACAGAGCTCCATGCTCGCCATCCTCAGACACACTTAGATCTCCTTGGGTCCCCACGAAGGCTCCCCCTGTGCTGTCTCTCTTTGCCGCAGCCCCTCAGGTATGGATGCACCTGTCAGCAGTGCTGTACGGCCCCAGAAACCAGCCTCCAAGACCAACATGGCTTAGGTGATCAGGAAGACTCTAATGACTACCTCAAAGGAAAACAATATGGAGACAACAGAAATGGAAACTGACCCAGGATGGCACAAATGCATCAAAAACGGGTATAGGAAGTGATACAAGAATTTAACGGAGTGAAGAATAGCAAATAGCTCCAAGTTGCTCCTTCCCAAAGCCCTGGGTAATTCCAATGCTTGGTGATCTGGGGAAAACCTTAGTAGAAACTCTGAACTGTAAGGCAAAGACTCAAAACTTTGTAATCAACAATGGCCCTTTATTCTCTAGTATCGTCTCTATTTCCACTGCCTTCCATTCAACCAACAATCCCCACTCTCTGATACATAGCCCCCCCACCACCAATTTCATGTTTTCTCCCAACCCCGCTTCTTTGTACATGCCAGCTGATTTCTCACCCTCAGCTCCTCACCCCTTCTACACCCAGAGATTTCCTTTTCCTTTCAGCTCCGATGTGCCTTCTGCAGTGAAGATTTCCTTGATCATTTGTCTGTCCCCCAGTCACATGCAAAGCAAATTGGGGTCGCTCGTTCTGTACTTTCATATTTTACATATAAAACTGGCTTTTCCAATAGATAATGGAAGTGAGAACTAGTGAAGTTATGGTACTTCACTACCATACTCTCGTGCACTCGTGGGAGTATAAATTGGAATGACCTCACTGGAAGACAATTTGGCAATCTCTCATGAAAATGCACCTGTTTGCTCGTTTCTTTTCTTCTTTCTCTTCAATTCTCCCTCTCTAATGAAAAATACGACCAGTGAAAAGACAAAGATGTATGTAGAAAAGTGTTATTTCAGTCTCACTAATAGTATTAAAAATTGGAAATTACTCAAATGGTCAACTAGAAAGGAATGCTTAAATAAACTGGGGAAACAAAAAGCCAATCAAAGAATGTTTAATCGCATGAGAAAAACACCATTAAGGAAGTACATCAGAATATAAAATTTTATAAATAACTTCTTTTTAAATATTAACAATATGTATATTAAAAACATTAAAGTAAAATATATCAAAATGCTATAGTGGTTATTTCTGGATAACAGGTTTGTGGGTAAACTGTATCTTTTTTCTTGGTATATTTTCAAATAACTACGTATTGAATTAAATAGGAAAAAATTACATAATAATATATTTTAAAATAAATTTATTGAATTAGCAGATTGGTATGCTGAACTAATCCATCCATCCATCTATCTATTCATCCATCATTGAGAAAGGTCACTCCAATGGTTTTGTGCGGATGTAACCTTAGTTATGCCCTCTTTCTGCCCCACATCACGGATATGAACGTTTCCAGGGTCTTCAATCTGAGCTTATCGGCCCAAGAAAGTCTGTCTCCAGATAGCACGCTTTCAGAAATTGGACACACAAAAGAGAAAATTGTGAGCTCTCATAAATGAGTGCACATTGCATACACTTTGAAAGCTTGCCCTACCCCAGAAGTGGAATTGTGGCAGCTAATGACCTTCAGGAATAAGATATTCATTATCTCCAGGTCATACTGACATTTTACTTATTATTGGGGGGGAAAAAACCTCTTTCAAAAAGCCACTGAAAAAAATCACTTTAGAAAAACTTTATTACATTCTATGTAAAACCAATTTCCCCTAACTCATATTGATTTTTTCCCTTTTACTTTGTTTATTATTCTTAGGGACATTTTGCATTTAAAGCACAGAAAAGGATGCCACAAAATCCCTTAAATGCTGATCTTGGGTAAGAAATTTTGTTGATACCTGGAGCTCTTGAGCTGTAAAATTAGAATAATATCCCATGCCCTATCCCATTGATAGGGGAAACCTAAAGATTTCTGAATTGTAAAAATAAATGAGATGTAGGTAATATTTATTATTCAATTTTACTGAAAACTATTTTATAATCATTATGTTGGAAGGAGAAGGAAAGAGAACAATGAGCATTGTCCACATCATAGAACATCATCCCTGTGGAGTTTCCAGATGCTATTAGTGGGAGAAGGTATTTTTTTAATGTGTATTTATTTTGAGGGGGGGCAGGGAGAGAATGAGCAGGGGAGGGGAAGAGGGAGAATCCCAAGAAGGCTCCGTGCTATCAATGCAGAGCCCCACATGGGGCTGGATCCCAAGAACCATGAGATCATGACCTGAGCTGAAATCAAGAGTCAGACGCTTGATCAGCTGAGCCACCCAAGTACCCCTGATGGTGTATTTCTTAAGTACTTAATTTTTAGTCATTTGGATGCAAAGCAGTTTGGAAAACTATCACCCCTTTGAAGGTAACTGTTCTGTCTTTTTCCTTGAGGCCATCAGCAACTGCCTACAATCCATTCTCTCAATAGACAGATCTTGCAAAAACGCTGGCAAAGACACACACAGAAGCATTTCTCGCTAAAAAAAGCCGCAGAGCAGTTAACTTCTTTCAATGACAGCTCCATTATCACACTGATTGATTATGAAAAAAAGGGAGATAAAAGGAAAGAGAAAGATAATCTCTCTCTTTCTCTCTCCCTCCCTCTCTTTTTACAGGCTGAGCAATTTCTAAACAGAATTCTTTAGTAAGCTTACCAAGAGGCAAAATAATAACTTTGCAAGTCTTGGTGTCACTCGTAAAGAAACTGAAATCCTTGTGTTTTTCAGCATGTTATCACTTAAAGACAGTTAAAAGTTTTGTTCATTGCTCTAGACATTATTTTCTTTTGCTAGCTGTCATTTTCATAGATTGAGCACTAAGGCATGGTATCTGAGGGGGAAAAAAATCCATACAGTTCTCTCCTGCAGCCTATAAACCTCATAAATCTTCAAACCTATTTTCAGATTAAAGTGGTCTATCTCCCAGAGATTCATTCTCCAGAAATGAAGCTTCAAATCTGCTTTTGTGAAAGAACATAGACCCATGGAGGTAGAGTGTGGCTCATTTCCCCCTGCCTGGGTGGTTCCTCTGAAGATACTAGCCCAAAGCTTTGGAAAAGCTGAAACGCACACTATCACTGGAGTCCTTGGTCTTCCAGAAATAGGGCAAGAGGATAAAGAGAAAAACAATATGGCATAATAGTCGGAACTGAAGCTTGCAACACTTGCTTGCTGTGTGACTGTGGCTGTTCATTCACCTTCTCTGTTAGCAGTTCCCCATGGATAAAATAAAGGAGACGCTGTTGCCTAATGCTCTCCAAACTCAATAGGGAATTGGATCAAATAGCAAATTCCATTTCATGAACCCTTTGAGGTCTTTCAGAAGAGTAAATCTCCAGATACAAAGTATCATGAAAAGTAGAATGACAGCCTAGCAGTTACCCAGATGGGTACAAAAGGAAGAAGAATGAGGTTTTCTTTTTCTGAGAATGGTCTATGAACTGAGGCTTTAAATAGAGACAAAGGGTATGCTTTTGTAGTGAGAAAATCAAAGGTGAAGGCAATGGATTTTCATTTTATAAATCACAAATGAGGCATCCACAGAGCTGAAGGTGTTAGCAGTAAAGGAAGCAAATACTGTAGCAGTCACTTTAAATTCCCAACTCTCTTACATGGGAATGGAGACTTTGATGTTGTGTTTGTTGCTTGTCTTGTTTTTGCAAATGGCTTTCACGAGGTTTCTGAGCTTTAAGAGATTTTTAATTGAAGAAAACATACCTCCATGGGCAAAGGCTTGCTTTCTTTACCTCACCCACACACATACCAACTTAGCTCTTTCTTCCCCTGCATCTGATACATTTCACATTTCATCCTAGACATTTCATTCATTCACCTACTATATGACAGTTAAAAATACGTTCAGAGTCCCAGTCTCATATGGAGCACAGATGACAATTCATAACAAGTATCAACCGTGTCCTCTTCCAGCACCCACGACAGACATTACTAAGCAATCAGAGAGAGTGTGATCAGGCAACTACTGTCATTGGTCCAGACTGGCACAGAGTTGAAACACATTTTGTATTCCTATTGTAGTGAAAAGGACACTGGGTTTAGGTCAGATATCCCAAGTTCTAATGCTGACTCGGTGTTATACTTTAGCCAGCTACATACTTTCCCAGGCCTCAGCATTTCCTGTAAAAATGGGAGTTTAACTAGGTGAACTCCAAGACTACAACCTGCTCCAGTTATTTGTGATTCCAGTATAGACAGATGTTCTTTGAATCACACTACCAGAAAATACACCGCCACAACCAATATTCACATTAATGAATGACATTCTACAACCACTACAACTGCATGTTCAGGCTTTTGTTCATACAGTGCTCCTCCCCCCAAGGAGGAAGGGAGGAAGGAAGGAAGGAAGGAAGGAAGGAAGGAAGGAAGGAAGGAAGGAAAGAAAAGAAAGGAAGGACAGATGGATGGAAGGAAGGAAGGAAGGAAGAAAGAAAAGAAAGAAAGGAAAGAAGGAAGGAAGGAAGGAAGGAAGGAAGGAAGGAAGGAAGGAGGGAAGGAAGGAAGGACAGAAAAGAAAGGAAGGACAGATGGATGGAAGGAAGGAAGAAAGAAAAGAAAGAAAGGAAAGAAAGAAGGAAGGAAGGAAGGAAAGAAAAAAGAAATGAAAAGAAAAAGAACCCTTTCAGATAAGCAAAATATTAAAATGAACTGGTCATTGATGACCCCATTTGAATGAGTTTATCAGATTCTAATTAAAGAGCATATCGACACTTCTCTTTTGGACACTCTCTTATTTTCTTACTAATTAAAAAAGTAATTAGATCAATTAATCGTTTTACTTACAAAATCACATATTACCGTGTATTTATAGCAGGCGTGGTCATTGGAGAGATTTCCTTCAGAAAATGGTGAAATCTTTATGTTCTAATGACTATTTCTCTCCCCATAATTTAATACTTATTCCCACCTCCCTGCAAGTAATGATCAGAAAGAACACAGCAGAGACTACACAATTAGACTGTAATGTTTCTGTGGTAGAGTATTTCATTGTTAGTACTGGTCCTTATCTACATAGACCATACACAGACAAACTGAAAAAATCAGATTTTATACTGCATAAGAAAAGAATAAGATGAGGAGTATCAGAGAGAGATGGCAATTTCAAGTATTAAAGGAATAGCAGTGGGGCTCCTGGGAGGCTCAGTCGGTTGAGTGTCTGACTCGTGATTTCAGCTCAGGTCATGATCTCACAGTCAGAAGATTGAGCCCTGCATCAGGCTCTGCACTGAGCATGAAGCCTGCTTGGGATTCTGTCTCTCCCTCTCTCTCTCTCTACCCCTCCCCTGCTCTCGTGCATGCTCTCTCTCTCTCTCAAAATAAATAAACTTTTTTAAAAAGGAAACCGCAGTGTAAAGAAATTATTACAGAAGAGCACTCGTGATCGCCAACTCAATCTTCAAGGAGAAATGGGTTAATCAAGGAGATGAAATCATGGGCATGGCTGCCTGGTCTCACCTTCAGTAGGGAATCAGATTCTCAGTCAGGAAATCACATTCCTTGGATGGCCATGGGCAAGCTGTTTCATCACTGAAGCCCACTGCATGCATTTCAGAGTGATAACACCAGGGATAATGTGCCATACTCTTTAGGGATCTATAAGAGAGCATGCAGGTATGTAACATTTAACATTATATAATTATTATTTATAAATGTATATTAATGATACTGACCTGCTTCTCAATGTGAAGAAAGTAGATGATTTCAGAGCTTAGCTCTTTAATTTTTTTTAATGTTTATTTATTTTTGAAGGAAAGAGAGACAGAGCATGAGCAGGGGAGGGACAGAGAAAGAGAGGGAGACACAGAATCCTAAAACAGGCTCCAGACTCTGAGCTGTCAGCACAGAGCCCAATGTGGGGCTCAAACTCACAAACCACAAGATCGTGACCTGAGCTGAAGTCGGTCACTTAAACAACTGAGCCACCCAGGCGCCCCAGAGCTTAGCTCTTTACTCTAAGACACTCAACCCTTTCATATCTGATGAAAGAATTGATAAGTCCTTCTATGACTTATAAATGGTAAAAAAAAAAAAAAAAAAAAAAAAAAAATCTGTATCAGTTTCCTGGAGCTGCCATAATAAAATAAGACAAACCTAGTGTTTACAACAACAGAAATGTTTTCTCTTACAGTGATGGGGACCAAAGTCTGAAATTTACACGTGGGCAGAGCTGGGTAGACATGGAGAATCTGCTTCATGAGTTTCTCTCAGCTTCTGTTCTTTGTTAGTGATCCTTGCTGTTCCTGGGTTAATGGGAAAACAACACATGGTGTTCTCCATGTGTGTGTGTGAGTGTGTGTGTGTGTGTGTGAGTGTGTGTGAGAGTGTGCGTGTGAGCGTGTATCTCTTCCTTTTATTTTAGTCTGTTTATAATATATATAATAACAAAACCTGACAAGTTAGTGAGACAGCTAGCCTGAGATCACACACTAATAAGGGAGGAGGAGCCTGGATTTAAGTACAAATCGGTCTGATTGCAAAGATTGTGCTTTTAACTACCACTGCATGCTTTTAGACTTCTACATACTTTATACAGTCACAATTTCAAGTATAGCCAACAAAGGAGGAGGAGGAGGAGAATGTGCTGGAATGGGGAGATAATGGAAATTTAACCACTTGCATAGCAACTCTTGCAACAGTGTGGATTCAATTAAATTATGCTCAAAGTGTTCCCTTTCCGAAACATTAGCACCAGAAAACAGGCCAAGGTTCATGGCCGGCACAGGTCAAACATACTATTTGCAAGCAAACATCATGGAAGCAATTAGCTCAAAAACAGACTTCAAGCTCCATGAGTACAAGGGACTATTTAGTTTATCTCCACAGCTTCAGGCTCTGGTGCCGTGTCTCCAGCTCTGCCCCATAACCACCAAATAGCTAACATTTCATGACAACTTACTAGGAGCCAGATGTTGTAAAAAAAAAAATGCTTCCCTTACATTATTTTATTTTATCTTTCACATGGATGCCATGAGGGCTGATATCCCTATATTTGTACCTTGGGAAACAGAGGCTCAGGAAAAGATAAGTTATGTCCAAGGTTATAAAGTTTAGGAGTGGTGCCATGGGGGGGTGGGGGATCAAGCCCAGGCTATTCAATTACTGACCTTCACACTTTGGGTAGAGGGCAGTACACACTCACCAGCTGTCCAGATGCACCACCATCAAATGCAATTAAGTCCTTCCAGAATAGTTGGGAGTCTTGGAGATAACAGTAACCATTGACAACTGTCTAGTATCATCACTGAGAATAACAGTAAGTGGAAGGCTAATGACTTTGGACCTAGATTTTTCTCCACAGAGCCATTAGCTCTGTAAGCAACCCCATGAAGGACAGACATTACTGGCATAAGCATTTTGAATTCCTAAGAGAACTATGCACCCAGAAAACAGAACCAAAAATGTAGATTCTGCTTTCTTAACAAGAACATTTTTGAGAATTCTCAAGTCAACAAATTTTTTCAAGTTTGCCGTGCACACATATCTGGTTTTCTCAGCAAACCGGCTCTTCACATTTGGGAAGCATGCCTTGAAGAAGGTTGATTAAAACAGAAATAAAAGAACAACTGGTAATATCAGTAATCCTGATGATCATACAACAGATGGTAGCCTCTTAACGGAGACAGTCAAAACAGCATGCCACATGTCCCCAGATCATCTGAAACGGAGCGGAACTAGCTACCACAAGCAGGGAGGCTTTGATGACACACAAGTAGGATCAGAGCAGTAGCCGTTTCTGACCCTTCACATTGAGTTCTTCTTCGTCCATACTTTCTGCGAACAAAGCATACCACCCATGCCATGTGTGATGATGGGCACCTTCTCTCTCTTCTGTAGATCCATTCACTAGACACATTCCCTCTAAATGTCACTGCATTTACGGCTACGAGATATATAATCATCTACCATAAAAGCTAAAATGTATCGAGTGTTTACTATGTACTAGACCACCGCATACTATGTACCCAGTATTAGGTACTGTGCCAAGAGTCCTATGTGTATTATCCCATTTAGTCTTCTTTTTTTAATGTTTATTTATTTTTGAGAGAGAGTGAGAGGGAGACACAGAATCCAAAGCAGGCTGCAGGCTCGGAGCTGTCAGCACAGAGCCCGACACGGGGCTCAAACCCACGAACCGCAAGATCACGACCTGAGCCAAAGTCAGATGCTTAACCAACTAAGCCACACAGGCCCCTAGTCTCTGGGTTTTTTTAATGTTTACTTATTTACTTAGAGAGAGAGAGAACCCCAAGCAAGCTTACATTTAGCATGGAGCCCAACACGGGGATTGGTCCCATGAACCATGAAATCATGACCTGAGCTCAAATCAAGAGTCAGAAATTTAACTGACTGACCCACCCAGGTGCCCCTAACCAATTTAGTCTTCAGAACCACTCAGTGATGTCAATACAATTACAATCCCTGTTACACAGAGGAGGAAAGTGGAGATTGCAGTGGTCATGTTACTTGCACAAAATCAAACCCAAGTCTCTCTTATTCCTTTTCATTTTCTCTTAAACCTTATGCTCTCCTTAATTATGTTTGTAAGGCAGGGACTACTCAGCAACAGGACATTTTGGAGGAACAAAGCAGCGGCACAGAGAAAACTCTGCAATCTTGACATCATACAACTCTTACACCAGACAGAGGTAGTGACAGTAAACAGTCTCTAGCCCAGACAAAGAGACTTAAATGGAAAGACTGTTGACAGAGGGGTTGGCAGGGTTAATGGATGACAGAGAGGAGGCTGATACTCACAAGGACTTGCAGCAGAGGGAAACCAAGGCCAAAGGGAAATGGAAAGAAAACAGCATTCCTGGAGCCAATGAAAACAGGAACCTCAGAAGAGTTGTAGCTATTTGAGGTCAAGGTGCTAGAGCAAGAAAAGAACAGGGACAAAATACCCTGATCTCACTCTCTCCTTCCCATCCCCCCCCAAATTTGCCAGTCTTCTCATTGGCAGACCCAACTGAAAGCCATTCAGCAAGGGAGCCCAGGTGATACAGTCTTTAGAAGCCAAGCTCTTGATGAACACCACACAGCACAGACAGTGGAAAACGCATCCAGGGAGGCATACCAGTACACTTGGACATAAAGGCTCTCAAGACCGCTCTCCTACCTCCCTGGTGAGACTGAAGTCAAAGTGAAGAGTCTGAAAGGAACCTGATAAATAATTAAATACAGTTATCACTTTTCAGTTTGCGGCCTACCATACGTTATTGCCCTAGACAACTTTTATACCCTTATATTTGTGCCCTAACTGCCCCAGGGTAGCATTATTTCAGAAGGACCAAAAATATTCCTTCAGAAGAAGGAATCCTCCCTCCTTGACAATGTCACCCTATCGTCACTGGGGTGTGTTCTTCCTGATACTTCCACCCATTGGTTCCACGTTTCCAACATGGTTAGAATAACGCACTCATTTTTTTAAGTTTCAGAAACCCCAGAAATCTAGCTCTACAAAAATGATGTTCAGTAGAGAGAGAGAGGGAGGAATGCTGTGATAAGCAAACTAAAGAAAGTGATACTTACCAATTGTGACAAAATCAACTGTGGATCCCCTGATGCTGCTCGACATTGAGATAAACCAAATAAGAGCGAAGTATGTTTTAGGAATTGGTCTACCAAAGTCAAGTCGATTAATAGTAAAGTAGTGCCCCCATTTTCAGGAGATTTAAAAATAGTTCAAATCAGTATTTACTATTTTGCTTAGCAGTCAAACATTTTAAGTTAAAAGGGGTAATAAATCAGTCCCTGAGACAGGTATTCAATTATGTAGTGTGTTTCTAGAATATCCTCAACAGTAACAGATTAGGAAAAAATAATGTCACTTTATTGGATCACGTCAGGCTTTTCTTTTAATCTCTTGAGAATAGCCCAAAGTAAGTTTTCACTGGAAAACTTAAATTTCATGAAGCAATAGAATTGAGTAAATAAACAAAGCAAATCAAACTGCTATTTGTAATATTACTTATTTCATTAGTCGAACACTTCTTAGGGAAACACTGAGAGCTACGCAGTGAAATTACACATGCCAACTTGGGCATTTTCTATGATCCATTAGGCTTTCTTCAATAGAAAATTAACATAATTTTGCCATTCCATAATTTGACCTGAGCCCAAATCAAGAGTCAGATGCTTAACCAACTGAGCCACCCAGGCACCCCTAACTAAAACATTTAAGGTGTGGTGCTTGAGTGCGAAAATGCTGTGGACAGAAATGCATACAAATGAAAGTACTAACTTTTGAGAAGCAAAACATTAAATACACTTGGGAACTTGTACCGTGGCAATTTTAAGGATGTATGTGTTGTTTTTCCCCCCCTCCCTTGGATTTAGATTTGCCTGTTAATGTTGAGATATTTTCTGACAGGTATTTGAAAGAACATTTGAAGACTAATGTGCCGATGCTCTCTTTTGCTCTGAGGTCCCATAGCAAATCTACAGCAATGTAAGTTATTGCTTCCATATCATATATGCATGTTTATTTTTTTATAAACTTTCTCAGGGTAGAAAATATCAACTTTTAATTTTCAAATTATCATTCACTAGCTAATGCCTTTCCTTCTGAACTTGTTTCTCCTGATATACAGCCCTACGTAGATGCCCAAGTCTAGATGGCTAAAGGAAAGGAACTTTTAGGAATTTGTTAGCTCCCCTGTAACAATTAATTTTAAAATTTAGCACATTGTTCAGCTGCAATTGCTCTAGCATGTATGATTAAAACTCAATCAATCAATTAATCAATGCAAGCTCCCTGAGTCCATTGTTATGCCCTCCTCAGATCTTCTTTGTACGGTTGAACTTTAAAACAAAGTCCAAACCTTCCTTTAAAAATGCATATTTTCAATCTGATGCTACTTTAAAAGGCCTAGATATAGTGTGGCAGGCATGAAGAGTGTTTAATGTTTTACGAAGCGGTGTGGTATCTCTTGCCTCAAAGGACCCTGCCAGCAATCTTACGAGACAGAAAGGGCAGGTGGAATGATCTCATTTTGTAGTTGAGGAACTGTGGCTTAGAGAAGTTAATGACTTGTCCGTTTAGTCAACCAGCTGTGGTGGAGAGCACAGGAGACACAACATGGTGTGCCCACAATATGGCTTCTGGCGGGATGGAGCTCAGTTTAGCAGAGGAAAGGACTCCAGTCACCTCTACCTCCTTGATTCACAGAGAAACTCAGTGGTCAAACTCTGACTCTCTCTATAGAGCCCTATATGCTGATCACCTAGATCTGGGCCAAGATAATGAAGAACCCTTTTGGGATTATACACCACAGGTATTCAGAAAGTCATAGAGTCTCCTACTAGTTCATTTCTTTGCTTTTTTTAGACTAAAAACCAGAAGTATTTTTAATTGTGGCCCCCAAGGTAGAACGCTAGGGTTTATGTCTGGGCAGGCCTCTGATGTGCTATCTTACCCTGAGGAATGAACTTGACCTCTTTGCTTAACTGGGTGCAAAATAACTGTCATAAGGCTGATCTCTCAAGAGTGGTTTGCAAAATATTATTATAATTGCTATATTTCATCCATGCAGAAGAAAATGCCATGTCGGTTACAGATTAGGACTAGCTTAGATGCCAATAAACCTTAAAGCTGGGTAGGTGAAGATATTGATCAAGAATGACTTCCTTAAAAAGATATATAACAGCAAATGTTTATAGCATTGGAAAACGCATCACAAGGACTGGCATCATTATGATAGCCTCCCCTCTGGAAATGTTAATGCCTAACAATGATCGGAAAAATTCAAAGTTGTTTCCGAACCTAGTGATCTCACTGAAAGACAAAAAGACAAAAATGGAAAACAAAACTGCAAAGCATTCTAGAAGAAAAAAAAAAAAAGCAGCAGGCAAGATTTCAAAGGATATTCCAACTGCCCAAGTCAACCCATCCTGTTTAGCTTGGCTAACCATGGGGGTTATCCATGATCGTCCCCTCCTGTTATCCTCTCCACACCAACCAGTTATTTACCAGATGAAACAATCTCCATTATACATCAAGTAAAAGCATTTGGCTGCCCTGTCTTTTTGTCTAATTCTAGGTGGGTACGGTTATGAAGAGACAATTTAATATGTGGGGAACAGAGTTCATTTCTGATGGGTTATGGGTTAGTACGTAGCTGCACAGCCTTTGCCAGTAACAGAGAGTGGATGATGTTGCTGCAGACCATAGGGAATGATTATGAATGACACCTACAGCAAAGACCAAGCTGGACCTCTAATTACAGGTTTCCCCCACTATCTGAAAGTAGAGCATTCCTGTGAAAGCTTTTGTAAGAGAAATGGTGTTAAGCGGTGAAGTAATTGCCAGGAACTTATATGGAAAAGTGTTTGAGCATTCCCAGACTCATCCTGCTAACAGATGCACAAAATAACTTGAGATAAAGCACAGATGCTCACGGACACTGTTCAAAGCTATGGCGGCTTGATGCTGAGAAGCTGAATCCAGATCCTGGGAAAGGACACTGGCAGGGCCACCCTTCCTTTCTGTGTGCACACTGCCTCTAGAAGGGCTTTGCTGCAACACAGATGCTGGACACTATTTTCTCTTTTTATCACAAAAATGAAAATCCTCTTCAGATTTCATTCAGTTAGCGAAACCATGTACTAACGTAGGTCTTTTGTAAAAGCAAAGTGGGGGATACCTGTGATCATATTCCAAAGCACCTTGACATCAGATGCCCTTCTGGTCATAGGCAGCTCATGAGTTGGAGATGACTCTTAGTTTTCAAATAGCCTTAAAGGAAACCATATAATAGAAATAATCTATCAGCTAGGAAGTGATTTCTTAATGAGACAAAAGGAAAAAAAAACAAACAAACAGGGGTATGTTCCATACAAATGAATACATAATGTCCACCATAGGGGCACCTGGGTGGCTCAGTCGGTTAAGCGGCCGACTTCGGCTCAGGTCACGATCTCACGGTCCGTGAGTTCGAGCCCCGCGTTGGGCTCTGTGCTGACAGCTCAGAGCCTGGAGCCCGTTTCAGATTCTGTGTCTCCCTCTCTCTCTGCCCCTCCCCTGTTCATGCTCTGTCCTCTCTGTCTCAAAAATAAATAAACATTAAAAAAGAATTTTTTTTTAAAGTCCACCATAAATTGGCATAATTTCTGGAGGAACTTTGATATATGTTTGTAAAATAAGACATGACCTCTTCTGAGGAGATGCTATAATTATCTAGCTACTTTCATAGTTGACTCTCTACTTCATTACATGATCTGAGAAGCATGTATGCTTTTCCTTTGTTTTAAAAAGTAATTTCAAGGTGTTGAGGCAATGGAGATAGTCTTTTTATTATACTGTGTATCTCATAAATAAAACCCAATCCAGAGCAAGCAGTGTTTGGTTAACCGGGAGCTCTAATCCACCAATGAATCCATCAATGGACTCATTTCCATCAGAGGAAAACTTGCTCAGACTAATAGAGCTACACATGTGCCGATAACACAGCACTAATCACACACGGCAGCACCCACTTTTCATCTGCTTTAACTTTGAACATGTTACCACATACCCCTTTCCTTCTTTGGACCTCGACTACAATAAATTCATATCGTCATTATCATCTCAAACAACCCAAAGAACATCACTGGGTTGGGTCTCTTGGTGGCTGTTACTGAACTGCATCTAAGCCCAGAGGAGATCATCTCCAAAATTCTTTTTATCAGAGGGAGACGGTCTCATACAAATCACCTAGTAGGAAGAAGCTCCAAGGGAAAACAGAAGGGCTGTGAAAGGCAATGAAGAACTGAACAGTAAGGGCGTGTTCATGAAGAACACTATGACAGGCTTCAAGAACTTCCCTGTGAGCATACCCCCTGGGGCTACATTTTCTCTTTCTTGGGGAGGTGAGATCAGCTAAAACCCTCACTCTTCATTCCACAGTGAGGGCCACTGTGAGTAAAGCAACTAAAAGCAGCTTTGGAAAACTATAGAAATGAATTGAATCTCCAACTGTTCCTGGGCAATAATCACATCTTTTGTGCTATGTTCTGTTATAATTAAACAATTCCCCACTGGCATCACATTGAGCTAATATGCTCTTTACCCAGAGGCCGCTAAAGGCTGATATTAAACATCCAGTAATGAGACAGCTTTGCCCTCTTACTGTCAGAATTATTTTTAATATGTCAGATAAGATGAACCCATTATGAAAATATTTCATTTTGGACTTCCTCCAAAAAATTCATATTGCTTCCAAATATATTCCCTCAAATCCTTTCCACGTTGCTGCGGGAAGGACAGGTAGGGTTGTTGACACCCTGTTCACATCAAAGGAGAAGGGGGGTCTGAGTTTATTCGGGCTGATTCAAGCATTTTGATGGCATTGTCTGGTCAGTTGATGGAAGCAAGCATTTGAATTAAGTCATATGAGCTAAATCAGATCTCTCTGGACGCTTCTGGTAAACCAGGAAGGAGCTGTCCATCCTGGGGAAGAGACGTAGGGATGTTTCAGCATCAGTTATGCAGGATACTTGTTACTCACATACAAAAAAGCACACATGACTTGCTTTTTTCATTAACTGGAGCAGATTCAAAATTATCTCGTTAACAGTCACCCTGTCTCTGAATATCTGGTGTCTCCCCTAGAGGGAAAAGATTGGCATTACAGCTGATATAATAGGAATTTATGGAATATACATACTGAATTATTACAGCAATTTTCATATACTTGAAGGCTAAGGGAAAAAGTTAAAAACTATGAGTTTCAACTTAGATTACCAGGCTGGATTCATCTATTTACACAACTAAAATAACCAGTGTCCATTTGAAAGACGAGACTCTATAATAATCCCTACAGACTTTGCCACAAGGCAAAGTAAAATCCCATCACCCAAGGTCACAGAATGAGAAAATGGTGGACTCCAAGCAGGGATGTGCTCTAAAGGAGGGTAGTGGGTAGTAGAATTTGCTGCTGAGCAGCTCAGGGTCTGGAGTCAAATTTCCTATCCCATCAACCCCTCTAACTAGCTTTATAGTTTTAGGCACATTACTTGGCCTTTCTGGGCTTAATTTATCACATCTGTAAACTAGGCACTGAAAAACATTAGTTTCACAGGATTTTGTGAAGGTTAATCGAGGCAGTGTTTGTAAAGTGTGATGCGGTATCCAGCGCTTAGTAGGCACTCAATAAAACTCCATAGAGTCAAGTTGTTACAATTATTCTTTAATCTGGTCAGTCATCAAAATCGCCAGGGACCTTTGGAAACTTTCTTCCTGCCCCACCCATATCTACTAAATCAGTACATCAGGTTTAATCTAAGAAATTTATTTAATAAAATTTAAGTGAGTCTCCTGATCAGCTGAGTTTTAACATTTTTGCACTAACAAATCCTAATAATTACTTCAAGGAGTTAAACATCTGAGAAACAATTTGTTCAGAAATATTTGCTTTCATACACATTACTTCACCAATTTGCATTTATTTATAGGTATATATGTCTGTCCACTAAATCTAATTTACATTAACTATCCTCCATGATGGTTGATTATAATTATTTCCATTATACTAAAAGAAATCATGTTAAATAACCCATCTATCTTATTGATGCTTAAATACAGTTGATGAAAATAGATCCAAGCAAAATCTCCCCACCTCTGAGATGCTGATTCACTAAATGTTCGTTATTTCTATGATGCGCCTGTCTTCTTGCTAATGAGATTGTGTCCTTCCCTCTACATGGGAACTGCTAGCTCACTTAACCATATATAGCATATATATTTTGAACACAGATATTTCATCACGAGTAGAGGTAGTTAATAACAGTAAATTTCTTGAAGAAATTTATAAAGAAAGCATTGAAAGCAGAGAAGCAACCCTTATTGGAAATGAGGCTTTAAGGTACCAAATCAAGTAACAGGCAATACCACTCCCTCAATGTAGGATTTCTTGTTACCCACAGTCCCCAGCCACATGTGCACCACAAATTGCTTTCTAAAAGTAATAACACAGAAGACAAACATTATTCATTTAGACCTAAAATCTATGGGGGACTTTCAGGGGCTTAGATGCTGTAGCCTGCAGCAGACAAGATAAGAAATACTTCAATAAAGATGTACTCAAAGGACTGTTTCCCCTTTCACTGGGAGAAAGGATTATATGAAAATATTATCTAAAATTATCTTGGAAAATTCTTCTAATGTGTACAGACAGATGCATATAGACAGATGACCCCCTTTTTTTCCAGGCAAACACCATAATTAGAGATCTTATCAGAACAGTTACTCCTTTCCACACATTTTGATGGAAAGAGAATAGCTTTGTATGAGAGATATCTCCTCTCAATCCCTAAGTCTTTCACTGACCTCCCAAGTGACCCCCTGCATGGTGATTAATCTCTCCTAACCTGAGTTTTTTCACATGCAAAACAGAATTATTGCAAGGATTAAATTTGATAATGTAAAATTGACTGATTCCTTACCTAATGCAGAGCAGGCATTCAGTAAATGTAACAAGGCTTTAAAAAAATTTCTCCTATTTATTAATACCAACCATCCTTGTGCATTGGCTGTAACTGCATATGTATAACCTGTTCTTGTATTTCAGAAGAGAAAATTGCATTATTTTTCCATTACTCATTATATTTTGAAATCAGTCCTCAACCAAAAATTTCTAATTATAATTTTTTTACTACATAAACATGAAATGATCTGAGAGGGCTGACAATTTCTACCGAGCCCAGATGTCACTTAAAACTTCATGATTTATTTATTTTTATCACTAAGGCTATTTCTGTTTATAAGTTAAAAAAAACAGAAGAAGGGACACAAGAGGACAGGAGATGAGAGGTGAGGAAAGGAAGAGAGAGAAATAGACACAAACTGATAGAAAGTAAAGAGCAGAGAAAGATAAAAGATGGATTGTGACATAGGAAAAATGTCTACATGTAAACATTAAAGATACCTTTTAGACAAAAATGGCAAGACTATTCAATACGACTGTAGATAAGTTTTTTTAGATGTTAGTCACCAAGCTCTGAAATTAAAAGTATATTAACTTCGTTCATTCAACAAATGCTACGCAATGTTAGGGTAAACACTTGGGTTATGAAAACACAGTAATAAATACATACGTATATATAAGCTATTCACTGGCAAAAGAGCAAATAATATCTAGAAATAGGCAATTGGCAATTGGCAATAAATGTTTCACTGTGGCTGTTTGGTATATAGAAATTTAAAATCCTGATCCTACGGTAGACAGAAAGGATTGAGGTTGAAAGTCAGTTAATATAGAACCTGGACCCTAATGTGATGCCAAATAACCATGAACTTATGCAAGGCACTTAAATTTTCTGGCATTTAATTCATCATTGTTAAACGTGATGGTAATGCTATGTTTCCCACCTACAGTGCAATGCATTTAGGGAAAAAAATGAAAGAGCATCTCACTAAGTAATTTTGAAAATCAAACAAATAAGTGTCATATCAATATCCATGAGAAATTGCTATCAAATATCACCTATATGATCATTCTCAATAACAGATGCTTCTTTACAGTAGAATAAATGAAAATTAAATAAGTGATGAGGTATTCATGTTCCTGGATACAAAGATTTTAATACTGTAAGAATGCCACTTTTTAAATGTTAAAGTATCACAGGATTATCTTTTAATGGAAAATTTGATCATGACAAGTTCCATAGTTCATATGGAAGGATAAATAGTTCAAAGAAACCAGCTCATGTTTTTAAAGAAAATAATAATGAAAATGTATTATGAAACCAGAGGTATGAAATTTTCTTTTCTCTTAAAGTACAAACAAGCCAGTTTAAGAGTGGCTATCTAAATCTCACCCTCACCACATACACTCCAAAATCTCTACAGATCAACTAGAGGAAGAAGGATCCCAGATCTTCAGCATAACTAAACAAAATAGAGAACATCACTTTAAAAAACAAAAATGCAGCTAGGTAAATTTGAAGATCTGATTGGCTTTCTCAGGCAATTTATGAACTGGCAGCAGCCCATCTAGCAAGTAGAGAGATTCTCTGAGTTGTACAAAATGGAAGGTTTCTACAGAAAAGAGAATTGGGCACAGAAGTTGTCAACAAAAGAAAATAAGTTGTTGTTTCCAGTCACTTTCCCTTAGAGGGAGGAGCAGGGGGTCTTAACAAACAGATAACCTCATGTTCCTCTGGGGGATAGAGAGGGCCCATGTGACAGATTACCTCGCTGGTGCTAACCAGAAAATTCCTGCCTGATTGGTTAAGACCGAGTTTCCAGGAAAGGTTGAAACCGTGGTCAGCTTAGGTATTAAGTCCTGGTTGGTGATTTGACCTAAATGGCTCCACTTGGGACCTGTGCATTTCTTTTTCACATCACAAACTCAAATACCTGTGAGTAGAAAAATAAATAGGAGTTTTCAGGATATCTATATTCTGAGACCCCAAAGGAACCTTGCAGAGAGCTAGGAGAAACCTGGACAGACTGTGAACCATGATGAGGGCAACAAAGGATGCAAAATGAACATGAAATCACTCTCAGAAGGAGGAAGTCCATGCTAAGTATGAAAATACTGGGAAAAAACCCCTAGCAGATCAGTGCACTGACTTTAAGGGAGGGACTTAAACATATACAGGATTCAAGGGGGCAGCTTTAGAGAGGATTGTTTCTGGGATCAAAAAGGATTTTAAAAAAAGAAGAAGTACCTTTAAAAGGAATCTGGGTGGTGAATGTGGGGAAAAAAGCAAAAGGGGGAAATGAATGAAGTGGCAGAAAAGAGAAGAGAAGAGGAAAGAAAAGAAGAAAAGAGGAAAGAAAAGAAAAGGAACCATAAAATAGGATCAACATTTTTCCCTCTCATTCCAAAAAGAGCAATCCACTGAAAACACAGAACTTGCGTAAACTGAGAAGGGAGGACAATCTTGAACTCCCAAGTCTACCCACAAACTTCAGGGATGTGAATAAGTATCATTCACTACATACTGCTACTAGGAGAGTAAAAACACAAAACTCAAAATGTTGGGGAGAAATAATTTCCTTTGCTCTTCAAAATCCTTCTAGCTGGACTAAGAATCAAACTAACATGACATGAGACAGATGAACAGGAGAAAATAGAATTTAACTTCATACATACAAGGAATCCACACAGACATGGAAATTCCAAAGACAGGCAAGATGAGGTACATAAGTCATTCCAAACTAAGAAGAAGGTAGTAAGTAGTCTGAGACCTCAAAGGGAAAGAATGCAATCCTCAAGAAGAATGAAAAAGAGTAAATGTTTGGCAAACAAATGTTTGCTGGGTCATTCAGAAACAATATGACATAGAGAAGACTTTCAACGTTTATTTATTTTTGGGACAGAGAGAGACAGAGCATGAACGGGGGAGGGGCAGAGAGAGAGGGAGACACAGAATCGGAAGCAGGCTCCAGGCTCTGGGCCATCATCAGCCCAGAGCCCGACGCGGGGCTCGAACTCACGGACCGCGAGATCGTGACCTGGCTGAAGTCGGACGCTTAACCGACTGCGCCACCCAGGCGCCCCGAGAAGACTTTCACCAAACAGGCCTTGCCAGGCTCCTCCCTGTCCACCATGCCTAGTCCATACCAAAATGTAGTCACCCATGGTGACCACTCTCTTCCTGGAGCAGGTCCTCAATCTAAATTATTTTTAAACAGTTGAGGGGGGAGATAAAGAGTTTTCCCGAATCTGCTGGGTTTTGATGGCTTTTTCACTCAAAATAATCTTCATGCCAAATTGGCCCATTTGGGGGCAGCCTGCCATTGGTCCATTTCAGACCAGAACATTGGACCTGACGAAATTCTTTCCCCCAATGAACCCGCCATGAAGATAATGGAAATGCAATATCCCAATTTAATTATATACCCCCAAACAAGTGTTCTACGATTAAAAGACAACATGTTAAATCAGAGATACAAAAACTAAGAATAAAAATTGACAAAAAACTAAAAGAAATGAAATGAGAGATAACTGAACTTAGAAAAGAAATTGGGAAGAGGGGGGGAACCTGGGTGACTCAGTTGGTTAAGCACCCAACTTCAGCTCAGGTCATGATCTCACAGTTCATGAGTTCAAGCCTTGCATCCAGCTCTGTGCCAACAGCTCAGAGCCTTGGAGCCTGCTTTGGATTCTGTGTCTTCCTCTCTCTCTGCCCCTCCCTGACTCATGCTCTGTCTCTTTCTATCTCACTTCTTATACTGAATAAATTCCAGATGGATTATTTCTTAAAGTGAAAAAAAATTCATAAAAGGAAAGTTGTAGCAATCACTTCCTAACTATAGATAGAACTAAAGGAAAAGCTTGATAGATACCTCTACACAAAAATGGAAATATTTACCTAAATAGCCATGAACAGAACTAAAAGGTAAGTTACAAACCAGAAAGATGTGTGCAAACATGTATCAATGCTCTTTCATACACATCATATCATATCATGGCCACACATGTATATGTTACTTACAGCTTTTATAACATTAAAAATAGTCAACAATAATGGGGTGCCTGGATGACTTAGTCAGTTAAGCGTCTGAATCTTGATTTAGGCTCAGGTCATGATCTCGGCTTGTGAGTTAGAGCCCCACATCAGGCTCTACACATTCCCTGTCTCTCTCTCCTTCTTTCTCTGCCCCTCCCCTGCTTGTGCTCTCTCTCTCTCAAAATAAACATTAAAAAATTTTTAAAATAGTTAATACTAAAATCAAAGAATTCACAAAAGATACAGCTAATAAAAAATATTCATTCTCATCAATAATCAAATAAATGCAAATTAACATAAGAGACAGTATCTTTATGTATAAAATTGGCAAAGTTTAATAGAAATAGAAATTGCAATATACATATGACCTAGTTTGGAGCAACACATACTTTCATCTTCTAGTAACAATATAACTTGGAGTAAAATTTCTGTGATGCAGTTTGGCAATATTTATCACAAACATTAAAAATACTTTTTCACTCCTTGGAAATGGAGATAATAGCCAACATATCTTTACACCTAGCAAAATAAATTGCATGTAAAAGTAATATCTAATCATGGAATATCTTCTTACCAAACATTTTAAATATTTTATTTAAATATTAGTATTTTAATGAAAAATGGATACTGTATCTCTGTAGTATAGATGCATTCCTAAGCTCCAAAATAGGGTCAATAATATGTCTGACACCATGTGGGTAGTAAGTCGCATCAACAGAACTCAAATCGAACACTTTTTTTTTTAATTTTTTTAATGTTTATTTTTGAAAGAGAGAAACAGAGTGCAAGTGGGGGAGGGCAGAGAGAGAGGGAGACACAGAATCTGAAGCAGGCTCCAGGCTCTGAGCTGTCAGCACAAATGCACGTGCTCAAACCCACGAACCGTGAGATCATGACCTGAGCTGAAGTTAGATGCCTAATCTACTGAGCTACCCAGGCACCCCTCAAATCCAACACTTCCGATATGAAGTGTAGCAGACTGTCCTCTTTTCTCAGTAGATAATTCTCAATAGTGTCTATTAAATTGAACAATATAAAATGAATGGACATATATCTGATATGTGCAAACTGGTTCTTTTCAGCCTCAGTTTCCTATTGGTTTGTTCCACTTAGGTAATTTTTCACCTATATTCACAATTAAATGTCATTACACTATGCATTGGTTTACTAGGGCTGTCATAACAAAGACATACAGATTGGGCAGCTTAACAGAAATTTATTTTCTCACAGTTCTGGAGGCTGGAAGTCTGAGAGTAAAATGTCAGCAGGTTCGGTTTCTTCTGAGGCTTCTCTCCTTGGATAGTAGATGGTCATCTTCTTCCTGGCTTCAAATGGTTTCACTCTATGACTGTGTCCAAATGTACCCTTCTTATAAAGATATCCATTATGTTGTTTTAGGGCCCAACTGAATGACCCCGTTTTAACTTAAAGACTCTATCTTTAAAGGAAGAATCTTTAAAGGTCACCTTTATAAGGTTATAATATAACCTTATAATACAGTTATATTATAAGGTACTGGGGTTAGGACTCCAACATGAGTTTTGGAGGAGGAGGAACACAATGCAGCCATAATATCCTGCATAAATGTTTTCCTTTAATTTACTCAATGGATTATTATTGAAGACCTACAGTGAGCGTGGTGATGAGCAAGGCCATAGAGATGGAGATACGGCCCTGAACTTGGGGGCTGATATTCTACTGAGGAAGACAGGGAAGTGGCCAAAGATTGGTGATGCCCAGTGATGCCATGGTGTGAGAGAGTATATACCGAGTGCCGAGGCATGGCCAGGACCATCCAGCTGAGTCTGAGGGCAAGTCGTGGAAGGTAATTTGAAGAATTTTAGTTATACCCTTAAACATACTGATCAGAAATATATGTACCAATTAGCTCCGGTTGTTGCTAACGGGCTTGAACCTTTTCCCAACAATATATGGCACCAATAAAAGATATTTAAGCAGGGATAATATTCTCACATATGCTTTCTGGAAAAAAAAAGTCTCCAAATAATGTAGACCAATGTAATTATTGGTCTAGGGACACACAGCAAACTGGAACAGTGAGAGCCATAAAGAGTAATGGCTGTGATAGAAGTAAGACATGAAGAGGGCCCCAATTAAGTTCAGAGTCTGAAAGCATAGCATCCCTAGTGATTGTACTGTTGGTTCATATGAATTAAAACCATCCTTTAATTCACAAATACGTGGGTCAATATGAGGATATATCCAAAAAAAAAAAAATCTCTGTTTTCATATTATTTTTTTAAGGGTTAGAATCTTGTCCATGTGGGAGAAAACAGAAGGCCTTCTAAAACCAGACTAGAAAAATACATGGCACGTGGCTCCCCTTTAATCCCTGCTCGCCGCCTCCTCTTGTAATGAATGGGTTGTCGTGTGCAGCACCCAACCCAGTGCTGCTCGTTAATACTGCCAACTCAAATACAGGAAATAAATACGAGGTGTTTAGCAACACCAAAGGCAATCGTACTTCGTGTTTCTCAGTCAGGCCAGAAATGGAAACAACTTTTTTCAAAGCTTGACAATATCAACAGCCCAACCTCAAATTACACATATCTATTTCTGAGTGAAAATCTTGACACTATTTGATTGACCCTTCTTAACTCCATAGGTTCTTTTCACCAATATTCACAATAAACATTTATTACATGGCATAAACCACAAACGTAACACAGATAAGGGGAAAGAAGAAGAAGTCTCTTGTCTGTTTTGCAAATAAAGGTGGAAAACAGTGATAGCATCAACACCATTTTTTGAGAAACACTGTGAACATATTTTCCAAGATGGACTTTCAATCATTTGCTGTTAGGCATTCTGTCATAAATATTTGAAACATCTTTTATTTCCAGTAACAATAATTAGAATCTATATTTATTTTTTTTTAATTTTTTTTAACGTTTATTTATTTTTGAGACAGAGAGAGACAGAGCATGAAGGGGGGAGGGGCAGAGAGAGAAGGAGACACAGAATCAGAAGCAGGCTCCAGGCTCTGAGCCATCAGCCCAGAGCCTGACGCGCGGCTCGAACTCACGGACCGCAAGATCGTGACCTGAGCTGAAGTCGGACGCTTAACCGAATGCGCCACCCAGGCGCCCCTAGAATCTATATTTATATTGTCCTTCTTTAAGGTGGTTTAATCTAATAAATCAAGAAATGATTTGTCCACTCCCTACTCGGTTCCAACCTGTAACTGCATGGGACCCATAGGATAAGCTTAGAATTTCCTTTTTAGTCCTCTATTCTCAGAAATTTTAAAGGCCAGATGTCCCAAAACTGCTCCCTAAGCTTCACCAAATCAGATGTTTATCAAGCAAAGCTAAGTTGATTGAACCTGCCAGGGAACAGAAGCACACTGTTACTCAGTAAAGTCTCAGAAAGCTCAGGTCAGGAGCAGATATTTGTAGGAGGTGGGGATCTGGGCTCACATGGTTCAAGGCAGATCTTTCAATGTTGTACTCTGACTGGGATTGGGCTAAATTCATGATGCAATATTTGGGGATTGGTGGACACAGTAAGGTTAGGGTCTTGAGATGAGCCTTGATATGTAAACAGATATTTGTTTGGTGAGTGATTTGCCCAGGTGAGCAATCTAGTATCCTGTGCATGGGCTGTTTACCCATATTACCAAAATATTTGCTAAGATAAATTGGTTTTCAGGAATTTCCCAAAGCACACAGTAAATGTAATTACTGGTTTCATCCTTTTCTTGCTGGGAAAGAATTTCTTAGAACATATATGATAGTCATGTGGACAAAGGAGACCTCAGTTGGCATAAATACACTGGCACATTTCTGGAGTTTTTTTGGAGAGAATAGGAGAGTGGAAATTTTCTCTTAGTTCTTAACTATTGGGGCTGAGGGACACACAGCAAAAGTATAATTGCTTCCTCTTGGCCTAACTCCATTTGTCACACCCCGTACTTCCTACCCCAAACATGGTAATCAGACATTATCAGGCTCAGAATGTCAAAGGTTATCTGAACACATTAAAAGGACTCAGTTTTCCCACCTCCCTAGAATGTCATGTCTCCCCTATCTTGCCTAATAAAAGCCTATTTATCCTTCAGATCCTTCACTACCAGGCCCTAAAATCCAGGTTTAGATTACCTTCACTTCAATAATACTAGATACTCCATAACTGTCACTGAATCTTTATACTTCATTATAATTGTCCACCTCTATCTCTAATGAGACTTTGAACTCCTCAAGGCAGGACTGTGTCATTTTCATCATTTATTCCCCAGAATCTCACACAACAGTAAATGCTCAATACATATTAGTTGAATAAATGAATGAATGAAGTCCACAGATGGATGAATGGGTAGAAGGGTGGATGGATGGACAGTTGGTTGAATGGGTTTATGTGGAATTTACAGAAATAATTCTTCATTTCTTATTGGAGAAGAAGTAGAGGAAAGATGTGGTTACCAGAAATTTATGGCTGACTGTCCTTTTGTTAACCTTCTATCTGACAAATATTTAGGTAGGCCAAGGACTGTACCAGGTGCTAGATTTAAAAAGGTAGGCAAAGCCAGTGAAGGTCGGCCATATTGGAGAAAGTGCTTTCTCACTATAGCCATTTGCCATACATAGCTGCTCCCAAAACTCTCCATACCCACAGACACCACCATTGCAACCATCATTGCCATTATCACAACCACAACATTCACCACCACAACAATGACAGACAGCATAAACATTATTAGTCAATGTGCTGAGTATGATCTCCTAAGATTTTTGTAACCCAGGAAATATTGCCTAAAGTGGTTTCTCAAACTTTAACATGAATATGAATCTGATGTGTTTGTGTTAAGGCCTGAGATTCTTCATTTTCCACCAGTCGCAGTATGATGTTGATGCTGCTGATGCAGAAGCCACATTTCAAGCATCAATGATCTAGGATACAGTCCCGAGCCCCAGAGCTTTCTGTTTCAGAGAGGGCATTTAGGGATGACCAAAAGCTTCAAGACATTGTAATCATGAGTAGGGGCAGAATTGGGTAAGAAAGGACCTGAAAACTTGAAATGACATTCAGACTTTTAAGAAAGTGAAGAGATTTCACTTATTGCAAAACTCTATTGCCCAACATCTAGCATGAGATCATCAGGCCATGTGATGTGACCTATGCAGCTTCCAGAGATTAAGACTTGGACATTGGGGACATTTTTCTGCCAACCACGGTTTACCCTCTGATCTCCAAGATTCATAAGCAAAATGCATTCACCCTATCCCAACATCCCCGAAGTCTCAACCCATTACACAATCACTATAACTACATTATGTTGTGATAAATACCTCTTTTATTTTAATTGACATTTAGTTTAAGGTAGCAACTTTCCTCTCTAGCAAGCAAAATTCAGACTATTGACAGGGAAGATGAGCCAAGATGGGAAATGAGAACAATTTTTTCTTTTGGATTTTGAATTCAAGGTTTCCAAAGAATAATGGGCTAAAACCATCTCCAGTTTTCTCTACAATGTTGACATATTTTATTGGAGTTGGTTTCTTCTTAAGTTCAAGAATATATGGCACCTGGCAGGTCCAGAGGACCTTCACTCTTAACAAAGGAATCAATATGATTTTTAAAAGAAACCTGTAGAGGGGGGCACCTGGGTGCCCCGTAGGTTAAGCATCCAACTCTTGATCTCAGCTGAGGTCATGATCTCCTAGTCCTGGGATTGAGCCCCATGCCGGGCTCTGCACTGACAGCACAGAGCCTACTTGGGATTCTCTTTCTCTCTCCCTCTCTCTCTGCCCCTCCCCTGCTTGGTCGCTCTCTCTCTCTCTCTCTCTCTCTCTCTCTCTCTCTCTCTCTCAAAATAAATAAATAAACATTAGGGGAAAAAAAGAAACCTGTAGGAACCATATGAGTTAAAAATCCTGAAAGCACCAAATCGTCCTCCTCAATAACATTTGAAAATTCAAAGATAAACCACAGTTCATCCAATGTTTAATTGATTATAATTCCAGCTAATGTGTTCACTTGAGATCAAATTTTGTGACAAAACAGTTTATTTACTGTCTTGCTTCTATTTCCCTCCTCTTTCTTTTTAAAATCCTTCTTTGTCCTCTACTTCTACATGGCAGGATCTCTCTTTATCCTGTCTTTTCATAATTCTCCATGACTCGGTCCTCTTATTCATTTACTAGGTGGTTGTCATATGAATTTTTGGCAACAGATAAGGTTACAAGTATATATGGGTCTAAGCTAATGACTTTCCCAGGCTAGTTATATAGAAAACATCGGCAAAAGTAAGAATGATGTTGAGAACAACTCTTCTTTCAAAAATGTTGGCAGATGGAAATTTTTTTCTGAACTTGCCTATAATTCTGAATACACTTCACTATACATATGCCATATAAGACCTCTCTACATTGTTCCTAGTCAAAGAACAAGATGTATAAAATCCCAAATGAGAAAGATTTATAGCAGCACTGCTAAGTGTCCAAACACATCCAAAACTTAGCACTATGAAGCAGCTTACACTTCGAAAGCATTTTGCTGTTTAGAGAGTGGCAAGCACAACTGCCATCTGTTGCCAGTTCCCTCTGGATATATCAGGTACGCGACCACCAGCTTTCCGTTCGGTGGGACTTTTTCCCCACTAGAGTCCCTCCTTGCTAGAGATTCCTGAACAAAGCTCCCTTGACTGCTTTGGTGGTTTTTCCCCCTTTGGTGGTTGCTGAAAGTGGACCACTAGTTTTTGGTGGTCAACCCCAGACTCTTTGTGTTGGGCTGGCTTTCTGCTCTCCACATAGTCTTCCTGGGAAGGATCCCTTTTAAAATGATCCCGAATCCATGAGAACACTCACATATCCTTATTCCATTACCGGTAGATACTCATTTCTTTGTCTTTTCTCTATGGCCTCAAGCCCAAACTCTGGGAGGAATATATCAAGCCCTCCACATGATTCCCTTGAAATTCTTCTCGCTTGCATTACAAAAACTGGACATATACAAAATTCTCTGGACATACAAAAATTCTCTGGACAGTGGAATATGGGTGAAAATGTTTGCATTTTTTAGTCCTAGACCTTAAACTATCTTGTGCACTCCTTCAGATTCTCTCTTCCCTTTCATCACTGACTTGTTATAGGCGACAGAACTACGAGATTAAGAAGCACTTGGAGAATCACCCAGGATAACCAGTCCATTATGAACATAGACACTGGAGGCTATACCAGTAAAAAAAATAATAATAAATTTTATGTTTGTAGAGCAGGTAATCTGCTCAAACAAATACAGACCTATATCCAGAAGTGGAATGATGCTGTGATAAAAACTTAAAATATATGGTTTGGGCTTGTTAATCAGACAGCAGGAAAATAAGGCAACTGATATTGAAGATAGATATACAAGTGATTATTTATGTTATACAGTGACCGAAGAGTTGGTAACAAATGTTGCTTACCAAACCTACCGAATGAGAAAAAGTAGTCAGAAATGATATATATGATAGGGGGTTAATATCCAAAATACATAAAGAACTTCACCAACTCAACACCAAGAGAATAAAATATGCAATGAAAAAAATGGGCAGAGGATCTGAATAGACATTTTTCCCAAGAAGACATTCAGATGCCAAACTGGAATATGAGAAGATGTTTGATATCACTAATCAGAGGGAAATGCAAAGCAAAATCACAATGAGATATCATCTTACACCTGTCAGAATGGCTAAAATCAAAAACACAAGAAATAACAAGTGCCAGTAAAAATGTGGAGAAACGGAACCCTCATGCACTGTTGGTAGGAATGCAGATTGGTGCAGCCACTGTGTAAGCACTGAGTAATGTATAGAATTGTTGAATCATTATATACCTGAAACTAATATAATACTGTTTGTTAACTACACTTCAATTTTTTGAATTACTTTTAAATTTGTATACAGTAAAAATAAATGTGTGTGCACAGTACTATGAGTTTTAATACATGCATAGATGCTTGTAACAACCATTAACAGTACACAGAACAATTCTAATATCCCAAGAATTCCCTCATGTTACCCCTCTGCAGTCATACCCTCTCCCTACCTTTATCACTTAGCAATCACTGGTCACTTCTCCGGCCCTTTAGTTTTGCCTTTTCCACAGTATCATATAAATGTAATCATATACTACATAACCATTTGAGATCAGCTTCTTCTGCTTAATAAACACATTTTGAGTCACTGCAAAATTAAAAAGTTGCTTCCCAAATCTTTGAAGGCATACTATGTGCCTACGCAACATATAGATTCAGAGTAAAAGGATGAACAAAAAACAATTATAAGTATACACTGGTCGGTATTGGATTTGTATAGCAAATATTTCATGAAAGAGATAAGCCCTTGTGAAAGAAATGAGTTCTTTGAAAGGAGAAAGGAAATAAAGAAATTTAAATCCTTGCATGATTGAAAAATCTAATTCCAGACCTCAAACAATAAGAGGTGGAATTTTAAAAAGCTTTGACTGAGAAGGTCTCAATGAAACTATTTAGTGATTTGACTTAATGGTAAAACCAGATTAACAGTATGATCTTCCCACACATGATGTTACATAGCTTCAAGGTAGCTGCCATGTACTTGAGAGGGAGACAGGAAGGAAAGGCAACAAAAAATTAAGTAGATTGGAAACTATGTCTTTGAAAGAACTTTGAGTGCAGTTATTAGCATATGTGACTGACTACACAGAGATCAAAGCCCACTATGTGTTGGGGTGCCTGGGTGGCTCAGTCAGTTGGCGTCAGACTCCAGCTCAGGTCATGATTCAATGGTTCGTGGGTTCGAGCCCCGCATCAGGCTCTGTGCTGACAGCTCAGAGCCTGGAGCCTGCTTCATATTCTGGGTCTCCTTCTCTCCCTGCCCCTCCCCTGCTTGCACTCTCTCTCTCTCTGTCTCTCAAAAATAAATATATGCTAAAAAAATTTTTTTTGAAAAGCCCACTATGTTTTTAAGGAAATTACACTGCCAATGAAACTACTTGTCTAAATTTAAAAAGCTGTTGATTATTTAAACTGCAAACAACTCTACCCCTTCAGGGTTTCTGTACCAGCAAGCAAGTGGCCAGACTGGTGCAATCCCAACCCCAAAGGAGAATGACAGGTGGGCAAGAACCAGCCCAAGGGTAGAGTTTGAGGCTGCAGAGAACAACGAACAACACCAGTCCTTCTGGAGAGTGGTAGCCTGAGCCAATGAAAAGAGTTTCTCAGCCCCAAATCAGAGGGCCCTTTGTGATAGCTGCCAAGTAGCATTTCAGTTTTGCCGAGACCACTGACTATTCTACCTCTCTCAATTCTTCACCTTGCAAATTAGTGTGTTTACTAGAGTTGTTCCATCCCAATTCCACCATCGTCCAGTGGAGACTGAGAATAATATACCCTGTACTTTTAGGTCTGAGGCCACATTGTAAGGGATCACACTCAGAAGTGAAGGAGGGGGCAACATGTCTCCCAAGAATGCTGCTCTTTATTGTGGATGCAGGAAATGGATGGGGATATGGGGTTGTCTTCTTGGGAAAGTGTGTTCCATGATGGGAAGAAAGTGAAACAGAAAGTTAGTGAACATATGGTCCTATTTTGACATGTTAAAGGCTGTATGTTCACCAATCTATTTCATTGTCCTTCTGAATAAATAGCCAAACATGTCCCGGACTTCACTATAGTTTAGATGGGGCCTCATGATTGAATTCTGGCCAATAAAGGGTGAAAGAGGTGTAACCCACTTCTAGGTTAGGCCCTTAAGAAGTCACTTATGATCCTCTATAATCCCTCTTCCTCTTTCAGAAAGGCCTTTGAGGTCATGTCCTAATTATGATGGAACCATGGGCATTGAATAGTCCTGGATGCCTGGCTATGTCCTAATTATAATGGAACCATGGGCACTGAATCGTCCTGGATGCCTGGCTTAGGAGAGAGCACTGATCACATACATCTTCATGGAATTCTGTGTGAGTGGAAAATAAACTTTGTTGTGTCAACACACTGAGATGTTTGGTTTGTCAACTCAGATTAATGGAATGGATTGAAATAAAACAGAGCACATCACTCCCCTCAACCATGATAGAAAAGGAGAAATGTAAGAAAATCCTCTTCAAAGAAATCCTTAAACCCCTTATATTTTCACTCCCCTGACCACAACTTGAAGATAAAATAGCTTCCTGCCACGGAGAAGAGAAAGGAAATGTAAGACTGCCTGATGGAACGTTTTTCCGAAATGAGCTCTTTTTATTGAAGTATAATTGACATACAACATCTTATTAGTTTCAGGTGTAAATCATAATGATTTAATATTTTTATACATTATGAAATGATCCCCACAATAATTACCATTTATCATAATACAAAATTATAATATTATTAACTATATTCCCTATGCTGTACTTTACATGCCTGTGATTTATTTGTTTAATATCTGGAAGTTCGTACCTCTTACTTATTTCACCCACCCCCAACCACTCCCCCTCTGGTAACCAATAGTTTATTTCCTATATCTGAGTCTGTTTATGTTTTGTTTCATGTGTTTGTTTATTTGTTCTAGTTTTTTAGATTCTACGTATAAATGATACCACATGTAGTATTTGTCTTTCTCTGTCTGGCTTATTTCACTCAGCATTATGCTCCCAAATTCCATCCATGGTTTTGCAAATGGAAATATTTTCTTCTTTCTCATGGCTGAATAATATTCCATTGTATATATGTACTATATTTTTTTTATCCATTCACCCATTGCCAGACACTTAGGTTGTTTGCATTCTTGGATATTTTAAAAAATGCTACAATGACAAAGGAAACAACCAACAAAACTACAAGGCAACCAACGGAATGGGAAAAGATATTTGCAAATGACATATCGGACAAAGGGCTAGTATCCAAAATCTATAGAGCTCACCAAACTCCACACCCGAAAAACAAATAACCCAGTGAAGAAATGGGCAGAAAACATGAATAGACACTTCTCTAAAGAAGACATCCGGATGGCCAACAGGCACATGAAAAGATGTTCAGCGTCGCTCCTTATCAGGGAAATACAAATCAAAACCACACTCAGGTATCACCTCACGCCAGTCAGAGTGGCCAAAATGAACAAATCAGGAGACTATAGATGCTGGAGAGGATGTGGAGAAACGGGAACCCTCTTGCACTGTTGGTGGGAATGCAAATTGGTGCAGCCGCTCTGGAAAGCAGTGTGGAGGTTCCTCAGAAAATTAAAAATAGACCTACCCTATGACCCAGCAATAGCACTGCTAGGAATTTATCCAAGGGATACAGGAGTGCTGATGCATAGGAGCACTTGTACCCCAATGTTCATAGCAGCACTCTCAACAATAGCCAAATTATGGAAAGAGCCTAAATGTCCATCAACTGATGAACGGATAAAGAAATTGTGGTTTATATACACAATGGAATACTACGTGGCAATGAGGAAGAATGAAATAGGGCCTTTTGTAGCAATGTGGATGGAACTGGAGAGTGTGATGCTAAGTGAAATAAGCCATACAGAGAAAGACAGATACCATATGGTTTCATTCTTATGTGGATCCTGAGAAACTTAACAGAAACCCATGGGGGAAGGGAAGGAAAAAAAAAAAAAAAGAGGTTAGAGTCGGAGAGAGCCAAAACATAAGAGACTGTTAAAAACTGAGAACAAACTGAGGGTTGATGGGGGGTGGGAGGGAGGGGAGGGTGGGTGATGGGTATTGAGGAGGGCACCTTTTGGGATGAGCACTGGGTGTTGTATGGAAACCAATTTGACAATAAATTTCATATATTAAAAAAATAAATAAATAAATAAATAAAATAAATAAATAAATAAATGCTACAATGAACATGGAATATCTCTTCAAGATCCTATCTTCATTTCTTTGGATATATACCCAGAAGTGGAATTGCTGGATAATATGCTAGTTCTATTGTTAGTTTTTTGGTACTGTTTTCCATAGTGGCTGCACCAATTTACATTCCCACCAACAATGGACAACAGTTCCTTTTTCTCTACATCCTTGCCAACACTTCTTATCTCTTATCTTTTTATGATAGTTATTCAAACAAGTGTGAGGCAATATCTCATTGTGGTTTTGATTTGCATTTCCTTGATGATTACTAACATGAAGCATCTTTTCATACCTTCTTGGCCATCTGTATGTCTTCTCTAAAAAAATGTCTGTCCAGTTCCTCTGTTCATTTCTTACTTAGACTGTTTTATGTGGGGGGGGGAGGGGTTGCTTCGTTTTGCCTTTTTTTTTTTTTTTTTTTTTTTTGCTACTCCGTTGTATGAAGTCTTTAAATATTTTGGATATCAACTCCTTATAGATACACGAATTGTAAATATTTTCTTCCATTCTGTAGTTTGCCTTCATTTTGTTGATGGTTTCCTTTGCTGTGCAGAAGCTTTTTAGTTTGATATACTCTCACTTTTTTATTTTTGCTTTTGTTGCCTTTGCTTTTGGAGTCATATCCAAAAACACATTGCCAAGACCAATGTCAAAAACCTCACTCCTATGTTTTCTTCTAAGAGTTTCCTATTAAAATGTTTAATCCATCATTTATGTGTTTGGTATAAGATAAGGGTCCAATTTTATTCTTCTGCATACAGCTTTTCAGTTTTTTCAACATCATTTATTGAAGAAACTGTCCTTTCCCCATTGTATATTCTTAGCTCTTCTGTTACAAATTAATTGACTGTGCATGCAGGGGTTTATTTCTGGGCTCTCTATTCTGTTCCTTTGATCCGTGTCTGTATTTATGTCAATACCATACTGTTTTGATTACTATAGCTTTGTAATATAGTTTGAAGTCAGAAAGTGTGATGCCTCCAACTTTGTTCTTCTTACTTAAGGTTGCTTTGGCTATTCAATCGTTTGTAATTCCTTACAGATTTTAGGGTTGTTCTTTTCTAAGAAAAATGACATTGAAATTTTGATAGAGATTGCATTAAATCTGTAGACTGCATTGTATAGTATATATATTTTAACAATAGTAATTCATCCATTCTATGAGCATGGAATATCTTTCTGTTTATTCATGTCTTCAGTTTCTTCATCAGTGTTTTCTAGTTTTCAGTGCACAGATCTTTCACCTTGGTTAAATTTACTCTAAGTATTTTATTCTTTTTGTTGCAATTGTATATCATATTGTTTTCTTAATTTATCTTTCTAACCATTCATTGTATATTGATTTTGCATCCTAGAACTTAACTGAATTTGTTTATTACTTTAACAGATTTTTGGTGCAGTCTTTAGGGTTTCCTACCTCTAATAGCATATCATCTACAAACAGAGACAATTATACTTCTTCCTTTCTGATTAGGATGCATTTTATTTCTTCTTCTTATCTGATTGCTGTAGCTATGACTTCCAGTACTATGTTGAATAAAGTGGTAAGAGTGGACATCCTCGTATTGTTCCTGATCTTAGAGAAGTTTTCAGCCTTTTACCTTTGAGCATGATGTTAGCTGTGAGATTTTTATATATGGCCTTTATCATGCTAAGGTATATTCCTTCTATATTCAGTTCGAACAGCTGTATTAGCCAAACAATAGCTAGGACCATCTCTAAATTAAAACTAATGTGATGATATTTTAATAAGAAAGCTCTTCAAAGTACCACATCATATTTAAATCAGATGGTTTTTGCTGAAGAAGAGAGAGGGAATGTATACTTTTGCTGCTTCTGATTTGTATTAACTATTTCTTCTGTCTTAAGAAATAATTTTAGAAAATATGTAAAGTATTTGAAAAAGCTTGAGGGACATCCAAGAGTACATTCAGTAAAACAATACAGCAGTAAGACTATGAATGTCTTTGAGGCTTGCATATTTAATATTTTATGTTACCAACTAAAGACAATGTTTCCAATTTAAGAAAAAAATAATTTTGAAAAAGGCTTTAAAAATAGTGATCTAATACTACCCACATTTTTTTTAAAAAGCCAAAACTTGGGGCGCCTGGGTGGCGCAGTCGGTTAAGCGTCCGACTTCAGCCAGGTCACGATCTCGCGGTCCGTGAGTTCGAGCCCCGCGTCGGGCTCTGGGCTGATGGCTCAGAGCCTGGAGCCTGTTTCCGATTCTGTGTCTCCCTCTCTCTCTGCCCCTCCCCCGTTCATGCTCTGTCTCTCTGTCCCAAAAATAAATAAACGTTGAAAAAAAAAAAATTAAAAAAAAAAATAATAAAAAAAATAAATAAATAAAAAGCCAAAACTTCCAGATGTTATCAAACATACAGTTTTTGATAGACTGCTAAAAATTACCTCAATGATTCAATAAGCATTCCACTGTATAGATAACATATTTTAATGTTTTAAGAAAAACTATCTCCTCAAAGGAAGGCTCATGAATCAATGAGAGAAGCAGCAATGTCACAAAAAAGAATGAGAAACTTTGCATCTCTAATTTCATGTCAGTTTTTACCCAATTCAGCCCTGATTTGTGGTACAATTAAACTGCACATTTTATAAGAGATTGTCAAACCCTAAGAAAATCTGTCATATAAACATTAGTACAGTTCAAAGATAATAAAGCAATAAGATGGTGGAAACATACAATAACAATAACAGAGGAGATGAACTGCAGATAAGAGATGTCAACACATCTTCAGAAGATGGAAAACATACACATCACTAACTTAGCATAGCAGAAAAATTTGCACCCTACATGGCTGTAGAGGGGTTGCTGATTCAGGTTGTAGAAACCAGGAAGTTCCTGCAGAACTCAGGAATTAATGGCACCAGTCACCACTGTGTGGTTGCAAAAGGTGGGACTGATAAGAAGGACTGGTTGAGAGTCTAATTAAGGAGATGTTGCTCCCTGCCATCTCCTTCCCATTTTAAGCAGCATGGCTGACTGTGCTTCATTTATCTTTGTGAATGTAGTAGGCAAACCTCTAAGAACAACCTCAATGACCCTTGCTCTTGGGGTATGGGGAGTATAAACAGAACTGTGTGGATGGAACCCATGAATATGAAATCAATTGCATGACAGTTATATGACAAAAAAAAACCAAAAAGATTCTTCAGATTTGGTCCAAACAAATCCCATGAGGCTTTTAAAAGCCTCTCTGGTTGGTAGCAAAAAAGGAAGTCAGAGAATTCAGGAAAAGGAGTTCTTTTAATGTTTTATTTATTTATTTTGGGAGAGAGAGAGAGGAGGGGCAGAGAGAGAGGAAGAGAGATAATCCCAAACAGACTCTGTGCTGTCAGCACAGAGCCCAATGCAGGGCTTAGTCCCATAAACCATACGATCATGACCTGAACTTAATTAAGAGTTGTACGCTTGCTTAACCGATTGAGTCACCCAGGTACCCCCAGGAAAAGGATTTGACATGCCATTGCTGCTATTGAAATGGTGGGACCAGGGGCCTCAATCCTACAATTACATTGAACTGAATTCTGCCCAGAATAGACTTGGAAGCAGACTCTTCCCCAGTCTCCAGATAAAAGCCCAGCCTAACCAACACAATAATTTTGGCACTGTAAGACCCTAACCAGAGACCCCAGCCAAATTCATACTACTGACCACAGACCTATGAGCCAATAATTTACGCAAATTATTAAACCATTGTTTTAAACCATTAAGTTTATGTTAATTTGTTCTGCAGCAGTAGAAAAATAATATACCTATACTTCTGTATTACTTGGTATACAAAATAATATAAACATGCTTTATTTAATTTATAATATATTAAGTATATTTATAGTATAGAGCATATAATATATCTAGATAGAAAACTATAATATATAAAGGGATAAGAACTTCATTGTCTGATATTTAATTATGGATACGTTAATATGTAAGTCTCTAAGACATATTTGGAGACTACCAAGGATTAGCATATATTTAAGGACAACCTCTAACATGGAAGACAGAAACAGAATCAAATAAACTGAATAAAAAGCTGAATAAAAAGGGCTTACAAAAACAGACAAAAAGGGCTTACAAAAACAGAGCAAAGGGAAACTCCAAAATAATGAAGATTAATACTAATACATAGGAGAAGATATTGCAGGCAGGAAATAACAGAAGAACACAATCAAAACTTGAGAAGGAGGGGTTATGTATGTAGGGAGGTGATGAATAAAATAGGGCACAGAGTTTTAGGACCGAGAAGTACTCTGTATGATATAGTGATGGCTATATGTCGTAATACATTTGTCTAAACCATAAGTTGCACAATAGCAAGAGCTAACCCTAATGCAAATGATGGGCTTTGGGTGATAATCATCATTATCATAATCAAGTTCATCAAGTATAACAAATGCCCCATTCTAGTAGGGGATGTTGCTAATGGGGGACATTATTGCATGTGTGGGAATTTATGGGACATCTCTGTACCTGCCTCCCCCCAGTCTTTCCTATGAAACTAAAACAGCTCTAAAAAATTGTCTTCATTTACCTGGGTGGCTCAGTCCGTTAAGCGTCTAACTCTTGATTTGAGCTCAGGTCATGATCTCACAGTTCATGGGTTCAAGGTCCACATTGTGGAGCCTGCTTGGGATTCTCTTTTTCCCTCTCTCTCTCTGCCCCTCCCTACTCACTCTCTCTCTCCTTCTCTCTCTTTCTGTCAAATTAAATAGACTTAAAAATTAAAAAAAAAAAGTCTTTGTTTAAAAAAAGTATAAAAAAAAGAAAATGATGACAGCTGAAACAAAAAATCTCAATAGAAGTTTGGAAAGTAAAATCGAGATAAATTCTAGAACAACAAAACAAGAAAGAAAAAAACAAAATAAAAAGAATATTAGTGCGTCAGTAGACAAAACTGAGCACGTATCCACCAGAAAGGACAACTACAGGTATTATAAGCAAACAAATTTCCAGAACTAAATACATAGATTTTAGATTAAGATGTTCCACTAGGAACCCAGCATAATGAACTGAAAAATAATTCATACTATAATGCATCATCTCTGACCTAAACCTCAAAACTACTGACCCTGATTTCACTCCCTGCTTTTACAAGAGCATTTTCAATGCTCCTAACTCAAGTTCCTGCCACTAACATTGTCAAAGATGTTATCCTTTATCAGGACACAACTGCTCCTTTAAACAAAAGATCAATCTTTCTTTAATGGCCTTGACTGTTCCTTACACTTGTTCTACTGATTTAGTAGCCTTGACCCATTCTCCGTTTGTTTAACATTTTTGTTGTTTGCAATTCAAAACTCTTTAATCCCCAGTAAACCTTTAAGAGATCTTTATTACGCAAATCAACTTCTATGTACCTAAGGTCTCAACAGGTTCTCTTTTTCTCAAGTTCCTAAACAATGAACTCCATACAGCTATTGTTAGGTAGATTACTGTGCTTTTCAAAGAAAAAATTCTACGCCCCCACCCCCATGACAGACTATGAGATATGGTACTGTGGCCTAGCACATTTCTCCAAGGAATGTTGGACATTTATATGTACCCACAGCAGCCAGAGTTTCATCCAGAGTACATCAGATGAGGCACTTCTAATCCCCTTGACCCCTTGGGGGAAGGCACCTGCTATGCCAAAGCCTGGTCGGCTGAGTCTATGGCTGGGCTATGCAAGAAATAGTTCCAACAGACCTCGTGGCCTCTTGTACTCACAAGACAAGGAATGAATCATGAGCCAAATTTTAGGTTGTGCATGTTCCTTTTTGCCTTTCACATTCTTAAAAACAATGCACCTTCTGCAGAGAACAGTACACACTGCCACTTAAATCCTGTTCCTCTTACAACACAGTGGAAGTCTGGTGGATGTGGCTTTTCAGATCCCTGTGCACACAACTTACAAATGACAAAGGGATAGAAAAAAGAAAAAAAAACTGAATAAAAGGAGCACCTTTTCAACCAAGTGATTCTGAGACAAAGATTACGATACTCCTGGAATTTTAATGAATTGGTTTCATCACTGACCCCTGGAAAATGTCAAATTCCACATTTATATGGAAATAGAGGACACACATGCTTGTTAGCCACAGTCTATCACACTGAGACTGCTGTGTTACTGAGCATGGTGCTCTCTTTCTTTCCCCTCTCTTCTTCCCTCTCTCTTCTTCCCCCTCTATCTATCTATTGTCTGTCTGTCTGTCTACCCATCCACACATACACTTCCTCCCTCCCCTCTCCTGGTATTGTCATATCCCATTATTTCATCTGAAGCCTGACAGCCAACATCAGAATTGAAAAATATGACCAAGACAGGCTTTAGACGTGGTCCCACGCTAATTTAACACAAGTATGGACCAACCAAAGACCCATGTAAATTTGGACACAAGCTTTACCATTTCATTGTTAAGGGTACCCAACAAGAGTAAGTCAATGAGTCCTTCAAGCAATCATCAGACAGTGTCCTGGGGTAAGTTAAATTATCCACTGCCTATCTTCAAATAGCCCTTGGAGCTTTACTATATGGCAACACCAATATTAATACAAGAGGAAACTGTCCGGGTGGCTGGCTGCTGGGTACAGGTCAGCTGGCAACAGATTGTCACACTCATCTCCCTCTCCCTGTTGAGAGATCTCCTATCTCTTATTCCATCTCCAAGTCTCTTTTTTATATCTTGCTTTTTTTTCATTCTTTGAAGCCTTCTTAATGAAGATTTTACAAGTGTAATAAGGATATTATGAGGAGGCAGGATGTTTAAAGTGAAAGTGTCTCAAGCCTATATCCAAGTGGCTGGACATGCGTAGTTTAGCCCGATGAAAACGAGTAAGAGGTGTAGTAGGAACAGCTATGTGGGAAAGCAGTGTCATCACCACCATTTTGCCTTCAGGGAACACAGGGACCCGGGCTGCTGTGGCAGTCCTCATCACGGTGGCATCACAGTGGCAGAGCAAGTTGTAACCAGAGCTTGTTCTGCCTAAACCATGTGTCTTAACCCAGGCAGCATTTTCTTCTGGTTGAGGAAGGAACGACACCAAAGAGGAAGGCAATACCTCCTTGGCAGCCTGGGGACACTGTAGGGACCCTTGAGATAAAATAGTGACATAAGCCTTGGTGACTCAGAAGCCTCCAAGTGAGATGTGAGCAAAACCATAAAGCAGTTCACCCAGGAACATTAAGCTGAAGACCATTAAGATTATCATTATGGTTGAAGAACAAAAATATAGTATCCCCAGGGGTGCCTGGGTGGCTCAGTCGGTTATGCGTCCGACTTTGGCTCAGGTCATGATCTCGCGGTTCGTGAGTTTGAGCCCCACGTCAGGATCTGTGCGGACAGCTCAGAGCCTGGAGCCTGCTTCGGATTCTGTGTCTCCTTCTCTCTCTCTGCCCCTCCCCAGCTTGCACTCTGTCTCTCCCTCTCTCAAAAATAAATAAGAACATTAAAAAAAATTGAAAATATAGTATCCCCAGCCTAGCCCCACAAGCCACCACAACTCCCAGGGACATTAGCTGTGGCTTGTGAAGTGACAATTCAAATTACTTAAAAGGAATGGGGTCTCCACTGGTTACCAAAAACATCACTGAAGAGGTATCTGACAATGAATAGACTTAGAATTTAAAACAACAATGATGAAAAACCTACAGGCACAAAAAAGGCAATATCCCCCAGCCGTGTTCTTGAATGATAATCTCAGAACACTAGAGTGGAAAGGCTTTTCAAATTTATCTAAGTCATGTATTTTGTGTCTGAGAAAATTGTGGCATAAAGGACAGAAGTGACTTGTCCAAGAATGTAAGGCCACACCAAGCCTAGAATCTAAGTCCTCTCATTTGAAAGCCAAGTATTTTCATAGTAGCATGCTGACTCTTCTGATTGGAAATAAACCAGTCTTGACCTCATGCCTACCTACAGACAACCTAGGGGATCCCAGGACCAGGGAAGGCCTTTCATCCCCAACAGAATGACTCTTCCTCCTTCATATGCCTAACCTCTCCAGGATACTGGGATTCAAGATGATTAAGGGTCACATGGGGACCCCTGGTGGTAGGAAAAGCCCACCAAACAAATAATGTGAAGACTACATGTGCAACCCCTCGCACTACTCATTCCTAATCGTGTATAAGGCACAAAGTCTTTTGTTTAATAATGTCTTAATAAGTGACTATGAAAAAGCCCCCTTTGGATCTCCTAATAAAACTTCAAGATGTTTTTAAACTGTGTTAAGTTAACTATACTTACCACTGTAATTCACCTGAGATTTCCAATAGGTACTGGAGCATCAGACAGTCTGTTTTCCCAGGGACTATACAGGTGCATATATGCCCAATGCTGCCTTCTGTGCTCATATACCAATCTCTCCCAGTCCTGCTCCCCTTACTGTGACAATCTAGCATCCACAATATTTATGTAAGTGCTTGACTATGCCATAATATCTCTATGGGGGGTACCAGGAGCCCCAAAGCCTAGTCATGGCCTCGCATACCATCCCCATGCTCCTTGGACATCGTTCCATAGTTTATCCCACTAAATAACTCCTGTAGTTAAATCAAACAATTAGGAGTCGTTTTTCTGTTGTTATCATTGGCTCTTTCTTGTCTTTTTACTTGCCCACATCTCTTCTGTTTTGCAGATTGAGTTCCGTGTCTTACTTTCATGACCCTTTTCTTTCCCATAGGCTACCTCCAAACAAATGGGGTAATTATTGGTCTCCTGATGAATCTCTGTATACCCAAAAGAAGCCAAGTGATTCTAGTTTGGGAGAAACATAAAAATGAAACAAACAAAAAGACCCCCGGATTCTGGACTAAAAGAGGAAGGAATTAATTTGGAATGAAAATATTTTGAGGTATGAAATGCAATTCAGATCATAAGAAACTTAAAGCAGATTTCTCAGGAACCCAAGAAAACATGGACAGTGAATGACTCAGTCTTAGAGATTTACACACAAATAACCAGACTGAGAACTCTCACAGAAATTATGCAGACTAATGTATATTTCAAATGGAAAAAGCCAACATTCATCTCTGTTCCTGTACCTCTTAGCTATGCAGGTTTCTGACCTGTTTAAACATAGTTTATCCTAATCCAGCCTTACAGGGTTTGAAAGTGGTGACATTATGACCTATTAGAAAATGGGCTTAGGAAGATGAGGTGTAAGACACATTGCTCATCACCACCTACAAAAATAAAGGTAAAATCTCTAGAAAATGGAAGAGAAATTACCTGCCAAATAGTGCCGAGATAATCACATAAATGAAGGCAAAATGTGTCATCCTTGGCCATTTTAGACATCGACCAAAGCTCAAAGCCAAGGCTGAAGACACAGTAAAGTGGGCAGCCCATTCCAATGAACTTTTAAGATGAGTTTCATAATATATCCAAAAAAGGGACTATTTTCAATAATGTCACTGGTTTCTAAGGTAACTGCCACCAAGTTTGTTTGTTATTGTTTTTTTTTTAAATCTCTCTGGAGTGTGAAATGCATAGTTTTTGATGTTGGTATCTTTACTGCTAAGATAGTGCTGTACCCTGCCTGCCATTTACTGCCTATTTTGAGCCCTACTGCATGAATGGGCATTATGCAACAAAGGGGTAGAAAGAGAACATGGAAATTTTTACTATTTCTCTTAGAAGCTTGGCATAGTAAATGGACCATTTCACTAAAAGCGTGGTCATTAGAAACATAAGAGGAGAGGTGTATAATACCACAAAATAGTTCAAGGTCAGGTAGAAATACCTGATTTTTTCTAATAATTTATAAAATCATAAATTGGATATAAAGAGACACAAAACAAAAAGTATGAATTTTCAGATCTTAAAACCCAAGAAGAAAAAAATAGTTCTCTGGAAACTAAGCCAGACCTGAAAATAAACACTCAGCCAAAATCTAGGACACTGGAATCCTAACATTTCTAAACAAATGCATTGGATGAGAGTAATAGACATATTTTAAATACTATTTTGTTTCAAGATTAAAAAATTGAAATAATTTTCACTTTCACACGTTTTCCACTAACTCTTACCCATAGGCACACAAATATTAAGTAACTGTACGAGCTATTTTTACTATGCTTTTCCATCCATATTTATTATTATACATCATTCCACATTCCTGCATTGCTTTCGTGAATATTGTTTTAGTGGCAGCACAAAATTCAATCATACTGATATATCATAATTTATACCATCATTCTAGAAATGAGGTATCTTTTGAGTTGTGAATGGTTATTCAAATCTTGGAAAGAGAAAAACTTGGGTTTCTTTCAGAGGTTTTTCAGCATGGACATAGGGTTAGGGGAAGGGAACAGGTTTACTTAAGAGACTAGGACAAAATTCCATAGATAGTCAATTCTACAAGGTCTTAGTGAGGTCCCAGAACTGCCAAGACTTTGTCTTCTGTCATTCCACAGCTCAACTTTTCTCAAGGGTGCTAATGTGGCTCAAATCAAGTGTCAGTTTCATTGCATGTAACCTATCATTAATATTAATATATGAAACTTTGAGAAGTCCTTTTTTTAAAAAAATTAAATAGGACCAAATTTAAGATTATCCTATGATGACACCATGAAAACTACATTCTGGTGTGCATCTTGAATGGGAAAGAAAGGTGTGTGTACATTCAAAAAAGTGTTGCATATGTGAATGTCATTTCACACATTTCACACATAACACACATAACATATAACACAACAACAAAAAATACTTGTAGAAAATGGACAGCACTACCCTAGATTCTTGACATAGTGTTAAATTGACTGATGCCCCATGGGATTAGTAGTTTCCAGGAATCAGAGTGTCTTTTCTAAGCCTCACTCTAGAAATTCACTAGGAAATGCCCTTGGCTGACACTATAAAAAGCTGAATGCATAGAGTGCCTCCAAATATTCTCCAGAATATTCACTATTTTCAGTAAGTTTAGGAGAAAGAAATGGGGGGAGGAGAGTTGGAGACACCATTTAAATGAGGGTTTTTTCTAACGTTGGCCAGATACATCTCTCTTTCTTATGGCTGTTTGTAGAAAAAAGCATAAGCATAAGAAAACATTAAGATATGAAAGTGGTTCTCAAACTTGGCAAAAAACTGGAATCATTTAGAGTTGTTTTTTTAAAAAAAATACCAATGCCTGTATCCCAGTAACAGAGATTATAATTTAACTGGTCTGGGGTCAGACCTGGTTCTTCAGATATTTAGAAGTTCCACAGTGATGCTGATGTACAGCCAAGTTTGAAAACTACTGAGATACTGGACCCAGTAAGTTAGCAGCAGCATTAACAGGACCAGGTCAACAACCTTTAATGATTAAGTGCTTTCTTGCCTTAAGTTCTGTGATCAAATTAATGATTCCAATTCATGGTAAGTAAAGCTCCTGGAAAACTGAGAAGTACAATATTCAACAGAACCTTTTGGCGAAGTATCCATTAGGGAGGACTGTTGTTATAAAAGGTTCAGTCCTTAAATTGGTTACTTGAGATACCAAAAAAAGGTAGTTTTTAACTTGATTGCTTCTCCAAATGTTTCCTTTTGGTTTTGGAGGGGAGGAGAAAATTATTTTCCTACATCTTCCTAGGTTCTCTACGAGGGCCCTGTAAATTAGACTCACGAAAGACAGCCGAACACAAGAAAAACAAGCAGAAGTTTATTCACATGCGTGTCACACATACACACAGAGCAATCAGTGATGAGGAACTCAAAGGGGTGGTTAGAACTTGGGATTCTACAATATCTTCACAAGAGAAAAATAACTTTTTCAGAGAAGTGACAAGACAAGAAAAGGATTTGGGGCTTCTACATGGCAAATTGTGGGAAGACAAATATCCGGGAAAACTAATGGTAGATAAGGGCTAGTTCTGGAAAGATTTGTTATATAAATTCCCTGGTGCTGTATCTGGGCTATTTCTGGGCTGTATCTAGACCTGTCTCTGGTGATTAACATCTATCCTTCTCAGTAGAGAGGACAAGGAACACATTTACAAATGTATGTCCTACTTTTAGGCACATAAAAGGAGAGAGCTTTTCTTTTTTTAAAAAATTTTTTTCTAATGTTTTATTTTTGAGAGAGAGAGAAAGAGAAAGAGGAGAAGAGGAGGGACAGAGAGGGAGACACAGAATCTGAAGCAGACTTCAGGCTCCGAGCTGTCAGCACAGAGACCAATGTGGGGCTTGAACTCACAAGACGTGAGATCATAACCTGAGCTGAAGTTGGACACTTAACCAACTGAGCCACTCAGGCACCTCCAGAGAGCTTTCCTTTTATCTGCTTCTTCTCAAATGCCTTTGGCTCAAAACAGTCCTAATGCCAAAGTGGCATGTTCGGGGGTGACATATTCTGCCACCCTTAAACTTTTTATCTCTCATTGCTCCCAAATAGTACAAAATCTAATGCCACATTTTAATTTTTGCTCTGAATTCCAACAGAATCCAGCAGTGAACTAAATAAGACCCTAGATTTAAAGATCATAATTAGGTGTCTGTTAAAAAATAATATGAGTTAATTGCAGCATTATTCACAATAGCAAAGATATGGAAGCAACCCTGTCCATCAATAGATGAATCAATAAAGAAGATGTGGTATCTTCTTTATCTATCTATATATATAGTATTGCATATATTATATATGCAATATATATAATATTGAAACATTATTCACTATATATATACACCACATCTCCATCAATATATATATAATATTGTATATATTGTGTATGCAATATATATGATATTGCAGCATTATTCACAATAGCCAAGATATATGTTTATGTGTACACACACACACACACACACACACACACACACACACACACAGCTTCTCTATTGATTCATCTATTGATGGAGATAAATATAGATACAGATATATAAATACAAATATAGATACAGATACAGATATAGATAGATACACACACACATACATATATACATACACAATGGAATATCACCCCAAAAAAGAATGAGATCTTGCCATGGATGGAGCTAGAGGACATTATGCTAAGTGAAAGAAGTCAGAGAAAGACAAATACCATATGATTTCACATAGATGCGGAATATACAAAACAATACAAATAAACAGATTAACAAAAAGACTCTTAAATACAGAGAATAAACTAGTGGCTGCCAGAGGGAAGGTGGGCAGAGGATGGGCGAAATGGATAAAGGGGACTCAGAGTACACTCATCATAAGAACACCGAGTAACGTACAGAAATACTGAATCATTATACTGTACACCTGAAACTAATGTAACACCTTATGTTAATTACACTTCAATTAAGAATTGAGAAAATAATAATAATAATATAATAATAACATCCAAATCTTGAAAATAAAGCAAAAGAAAGACTGCACGTCCTCTCAATGTCCTACCGGAGCATGATCTCACAGATCCACCCATAGATTCTTTAATTATATCAGGGGATACAAAAGTGTTTGACTTGCCATTTATTATTTATCAGAGCTGAGATTCTATGAAGTTACATATTAAGTTATAGATTTTTGTCTGGTAGAAATACAAATTATCTCTTTCCAGTCGCAAAGGTAATCTCAAGGGTTTTTTTTTTTCTTCTATTTCCCTTTTATTGCCCTGTTGGACATTAACCAGTCTGAGTTCTAACATAGTAAGTTTATCTCAGTATAACTTTCCTGAGGGACTTACTAACTGCTTTTTTTCTGATTATCTTTGGCACGACACTTATCATAATACAGGCTTCCTCAAGAATGAATGACATGAATCTTCGCCACGTGTTTAGTCTACATTTGTAAGACAGTCAGTATTTAATTTTTCTTTTCGAAAATTAGACTTTGATTCTTGGTAGCATTTTTTTTGACTTCTCTTCTCTCTCTAGAACTTCCCCAATTCAGTGTAAATATCAGCATTGTACAAGCCATAGTTGTATAGGAAGCTAAAATACAACAGACAACAGAAGGTTGAAGCTGTGATTAAAAATTAAAAAAGGTTGGGGCGCCTGGGTGGCTCAGTCAGTTAAGCGTCTGACTTCAGCTCGGGTCACAATCTCGCGGTCCGTGAGTTCGAGCCCTGCGTCAGGCTCTGGGCTGATGGCTCAGAGCCTGGAGCCTGCTTCCGATGCTGTGTCTCCCTCTCTCTCTGCCCCTCCCCCGTTCATGCTCTTTCTCTCTCTGTCTCAAAAATAAATAAAACGTTAAAAAAAATTTAAAAAAAAATAAAAATAAATAAAAAAAGGAATACATAACTATGTCTCTAACTACTCTAACATGGACTTCCACACTCAAAGGTACAGAAATGATACTTTTTTTTCTGAACTTAATCACAAACCTTGATTCCCTCCCACTAGTTTAAAACACTTAATCTCCCCACTTCAAGTTAACTAAGTAGCTTTCACTTGAAAACAATCTTTTGAGGAATTATTCAGTCTGTTTAGGATTTAAACTCTTAGGCAAGTCAAAATTCAATCACCTTAACAAGTCCTCCTCTTGTCTCTGGCATTTTTTCTTTCCCCTCCTTACTTGGATGGTGCAGGATGAAGGGAATAACCTATCATACCATGGATGCAAGGAAGGTTTTTCTTGTCCACATCTGTCCTCTGAGATCTCAATGGATTTGGCTCAGTTCACTGCTGGTATAAATGGTCCCACAAAAGAATCTGACAGCATCTCAAGGAACTTTCTAGAAGAGGTTTCAGGTCCACTCTTTGTCCTCATCCCAGAACTCTTGTTACTTCTCAGTCTGCACAGTGTTTACATTTACCCTACTGAGATACCCAAGAATATCTGGATCTCCTCCCCTTTAAGTGTAGGCTGTAGGAAAACAGTAATGTTAATTCAGATCTTTTCTCCACCTGAACTCCCCGAATTTACACTGAAAGCCAATTCCTCCAAGAACTGCAGATAGAAGGGGTGTAGGGACATTCTGACCTTGGATTGCTTTGGTGTTTCTCCAACCCCAAGGTTTTGACCACAAGGACAGACTTCAACATTCTTGCTCACCTGTGTCTCTATCCAGTTCCTTTCCTGGCCCAAAATGGACTTCCAGATCCTCCTTTTATAACAGAAAACTATTCTGTTACATCTTCACTTGTCTTGGGTTAACTCTTATGAAATCTCAGCTCTGAACCCTCAGCTTCAACTCCTTGGAACCCAAGTACATTTTATTTTCACTAATAGCCTGAATCTTATAAAATATACACATGAAGATCTTGGCTTCCAATGATTTTATTTCAAATATATTCCGAGCGCATGTTTTAAAAAATGAAAACTTTGGGGTGGGCGGGGGGAAGGAGCATCATCTTTGCTCTTGACTGAGTTTAGTCTTCCTCTCACCTCAATGGATTATAATCTTTAGAAAGGTAAGAATTACTGAGAATTTTTATTAATCTAGATATTTGAAGATATATCCTGTATTACCTGTGTCATTCTCTAATAAAGATGAGGTTTACCTCTCATTCTGAGCTTTTATAGAAGTAAAAAATACTCATATGTGGGTATAAGAAGCATAAATACTAGTAGAAATTACAAAGACTAACTCGTACACCCTCTCTTCTTTGCACTGCCTCTTTCCTTCTTTTTGATATTTGTCTTGTAATCTTTTCCCATTCAGTTTCCTGTATCCATTTTGTTCTCTTCTTCCCCAACATTAGAGTTGGTCCTCAGCAACTCTAGGGCATCAGCCTAATGAAAACCCTTATTATAGGAGAACTCAAAGTTAAGAAACTTACTGCATCTGGAAAAAAAAAGTCTTTACTTATACAGTTCAATAAAAACTACAAAAATTATTATTGAAAATGATTACAGCTTACTAAATAAAAATGTCACAAAGATATCAAGTACATTAAATTAGTAATAAGTTCAGTCCATTTTCCTTGCTTGCTTATGAAAAGATATTTCAGAATCTCCACTTTTCACAGCGTCAAGCTTGTGTGACAATATGTAAAAATTTGTATTCATCAGAATTCCAGTGAACAAAGCAATTTATATGTAACTAGGAAATACTTACATAGAAGGGGGCATCCCAGAGCTACTTGAACTGGGAGGCACATGGTAATAAGAAAGGGAGAGACAGAAAAAGCCCCTCAGCTTCCAGCAACCTGCTATAATATGTCTCATCTCCTTAGGCATCTAAAATTAATACTGTCTTCTAAGGCACAGACCATTTTCCTTGGCTGTCTTTGTCATCCTCACGCCTTCTGTTGTACAAGTTTCTGCCTTTATCTTCTGTGAATGTGCCACAATCACAATAATGTTTCTATCCCCCACCTGTCCAATCCACAGCTCTCACTTTGACCATTTATCCTTAACACCCGTACCTCAAATTCATACATACGGGGACCAAAAGGGTCTAGATTGCTGCAAAGAAAATGAATAAATCCAGTTGCTAGAATTTCTTATATTTCTTACAAGACACCAAGTAAGGATTATTCTATTACTGTGCTGAAAAGAAGTTTATATATAAACTGTAAATACCCAAGAGAAAATATTCATTTTATAATAAAAATATATACATACATATGCATGCACATATACGTGTGTGTGTGTGTGTGTGTATGTGTGTATAATACACACAGAGTCGGTGCTTTAGGGCACTGCTCTGATTCATGGCCTCACAAATCATAGCAGCTGGCCATATTTCCCTGGAAATTTGGAAGGTGGCTTTCATTAGGGCCCAGTAAAAAGGAAGGTAGATCAAAAAACAAATGTTGGACACTACAACATAGAGCCATTCACTTGATGGATTCTTCACATAAATGATACCTTTACTAGGCATGATGGGGTAGGATTAATGGGGTCCCCAAAGGTCGCCACTTCTGGCAGGCATGGACTTGTAAGGCCCCCCCCCCATGTTGAGCTGGGACTGGAACTGTATAACCAACGGCATATGGGAGAAGTGATTCCACATAACTTTTGAGGTCAGATCCCTGTAGTTTCTGCCTTGGCCTCTTGGAACATGTTCTTGGGGAGCTGTGAGGCATTGTTTAAGAAATCACACTACCCCCGGGGTGCCTGGGTGGCTCAGTTGGTTGGGCGTCTGACTTCGGCTCAGGTCATGATCTCACGGTCCCGTGAGTTCGAGCCCCACGTCGGGCTCTGTGCTGACAGCTCGGAGCCTGGAGCCTGTTTCAGATTCTGTGTCTCCCTCTCTCTCTGACCCTCCCCCGTTCATGCTCTGTCTCTCTGTGTCTCAAAAATAAATAAACGTTAAAAAAAATTTTTTTTAAAAAAGAAATCACACTACCCCAAGACTGCCATGTTAAAGACACCATTTAGATTTGGGCAGTTTGTTACATAGTAATATGGAAACCAATTTGACAATAAATTTCATATTAAAATAAATAAATAAATTAATTAATTAAATTTAAAAAAAAAGAACTAGATCAATGGATAATAAAATTGTTAGATATTTCCCAAGTAGACTGCATCTCTAAATGCATTTCATTGTAAGATCTACGTTGGTCTCTCCAGTTGGCATCAGTGTACAGCTTTGATTTTTTTTTAAGTTTGTTTATTTATTTTGAGAAAGAGAAAGCACAAGCAGGGGAGGAACAGAGAGAGAGGAGGAGAGAGAACCCCAAGCAGGCTCCGCACTGTCAGTGCAGAGACCAACACGGAGCTCAAACTCATGACCTGAGTTGAAATCAAGAATCAGGCACTTAACCCACCGAGCCACCCAGGCACCCCAGTGCACAGCTTTTATAATTACTCAGTTAATCACTGTTCTATCCATTTACTCTTATGCCTTTCTTTTTATAAATTACCTATATAATTTTTACAATGGTGGATTAGCTTTAGAGCTATAAGCAAATGGGTCTGTCAATGAAAGTAGTGTTTATACTGATTTGTGAATTAAGGAGAGTACACACAGCAGACTTAATACTTGGAAAGTGATGTGGGACAGTTTATGTGGTTTGAGAAATCTTGGCAGGCTTCAGACATACAAGCAGTTAAATAAATCTGGAAAGAAGGAAGGTAAGCAAGAGAGGACACTAGGTTCCTAACCTCGCTTATTAGGGAAGTGAGCTGGACTTTAACCTAAAAGCATTAAAGAACGATTAAGAGAATTTAACCCCCAAGTTGTAACAGTAGTTTGCATAGTGGAAAACTAACTGGAAATTTTAGGCCAAAATAGTGGATTAACCACATGCTACAAAATCCCCACTCCAACTTCAAACACTACAAATTCCAGCAAAAGCAAAAAAAAAAAAAAAAAATTAGTAAACATTGCCAATGGTTTCCTGGAAAACAAGAAGCACAGTTCTAGTAAAGGATACTCAGGTTGCTTCTAATTCTTCACTACCCCAAGTAATGCTATCATAACCATCTTTATATCCCCTTTTGGACCTAGACCACATCTTTTTATCTCATTAAATCAAGGAAATTCTAATTGTAAGCCCCATTTTTTTTTTTTTTTTTTTTTTTAGCTCTCAGGGAATACAACCAAAATCATTCTTCACTCACTTAATCCTCCCCTCCTCTAAACTCCCTGGATCTTATAGCAGCCCTCTTGATCATTATTAGTCATCAGTCCTCCATAGTCTCTGGTACTATGGCCGCATCCATCTACAGCACCGTTCCTTCCAAGTCTGTTATCACAGGTCAGATTCTCCAGGAAGCTGAGACATCAACAGATGCTGAAGCAGAGATAGAAATTTAAAAGACTTATTGGGAAGAAATATCTGTACAAGGAAAACAGTAGAAGGAATCATTAGACAGTGATGCAGACCTCACAAATCTGCCAGTATAATCAGGAGATTCAGAGCAAAGATTGTCCATATGAAGAGTTCCTTATACAACAGTATACTTAGACCCCTGTAAGACGCTTTGCTCAAGTCGTTGGCTTGGGGCTGCCCAAACAAGAACTTGGCTCAAAAGCTGAGACAGAGCCTGAAGGAGCTAAGACCTGAGTCTCACACATATTCTCCCCCAACTCCACTGCTTAACAGAGATCAGGGTCACTTAACAGTGACAGGATGTTGACTTCTCTTCTTGCATGCTGGACCATGGATATAAGAAGCCCAAAGTACCTGGGCAGCAGTCATGGCTCACATTTTAGTGAAAAATTTGTTGCATCTCCTAGTGAGAGTGCAGGAGAGTGCATATCTCCTTCTGACCTTGCAGAGCTCAGAATTGCAGAATGGAAGCACAAAGCTCCTGATGGGACACTGGGAACATGGGTAACTGGGGTCCATCCTACTTCTGCCCTTTGGTTCCAAGATCCACGTATTCTCTCTATTAGGGAAACAGCACATATAAAAGTCTCTGACTTGATGCTTATACCACATCCTGGAGGATAACTCCACTCCCTTGTAGAATATCAGTGCTAACCAGGCACTTCACCTGCATATTCGGCTGGTCATACCACAGTTCTATCAGGCTGGCAGCTTCTGGGTGGCGTGATGGCAATACCCAGTACAACCAATGGGTCCCCCATCTCCCTCTGTGTGAAGTTATTACCCCAGTTGGATGCTGTGAGACTCCATGCCTATAGATCAGGCATTCTGTGACATGCAGTAAAGTGGCATTGGCTGAGAGTCTGTGGGAAGGTAAGGGAAATCCACGCTCAGATTACATGTCTATTCTGGTGAGAACAAACCGCCAGCCCTTCCAGGATGAGAAGGGCTCAACGCAGTCAATGTGCCATCAAGTGGTCAGTTGTTCTTTTTGAGAAGTAGCACCATACCTGGGGCTCAGTGTTCATCTCTGCTGCTGGCAGAGTCATCATTCAGATGCAGCAGAAGCTACAACAACCTCAGGGGGTTGAAGTCCATACTGTGGCCCATGTATAGCTTCTAACTTTGTGAATGGCCACTTTGTGAATGTGCCTTTCTTGCCAGAATTGGGGTGATCAATGACAAAGTCTGGCCAACATCAACTGGGTGAGTCACTTTCCTATGTGATTTTTAGTACCTCTTCCATAGTGGATGATTTCTGATGGGCATCAATGTGTGATACAAAAGTCTTCACCCTTTGTGCCCACTTGTATTTATCTATCTACTTCCCTCAACTCCTAGACCAACTTGTCTCTTCTCTTCTAACCATTTTCCTTCCAGGCCCTATCCAGCCATACTGCTCAACGGTCACTTGAGAAATACATATATTCTGGTTTTATATTTATATGTATATAGATCACAGTTCCTTCAACACAAAGTACATGACAAAAAAAAAAAAAGAACTGCACAAAGCTCCAGATGCCATCTTTCAAGCTGAGGCTGCATAAAACTGTGTAAGTGGGGTCTCAGCTGCCTACTTGACAGGGCAATGAGCCAGTTTTTCACCAACAGACCTACACTCCTTTCCCATTCCTGAGAAATTTTCCCTCCTGGCCTCCTTACCTCTCAAAGATGTGTCCCTCTCTCCCATCCCACCCCCACTGGTAGTATTATGGGTTGAACTGTATCCATTAAAAGATATGTTAAACTTCTTACTACTAGTACTTAGGACTGTAGCCTTATTTGGAATTAAGGTTTTTGAAGGTGTAATCAAATTAAGATGAGGTCATTAAGGTGGGCCCTAATCCAATGTCACTGGAGTCCTTATTAAAAGAGGATAATGTCTTGTGAAGACACAGATACACTGGGAGCAGTCCCTGTGAGGACAGAGACGGAGATTAAAGTGATGTGCCTGCAAAGCCAAGGGACGTCAAGAACTGACAGCTGTCACCAGAAGCTGGGAAGAGGCAAAGATCTGTTCTCTGATACAGGTAGCAGTGGAAGCATGGTCCTACTGACACCTTGATTTTGGACGTCTAGCCTCCAGAAGTGTGAAACAATATATTTCTGTTGTCATAAGCCACCCAGTTTGTTGTACTTTGTTATGGTAGCCCCAGGAAATGAATACAAGTATGTACAGAAGACTCCCAGATCCCTTCATTCTAGGCTGCTTCCAATGTTCCAATGTTTCTGCCTGGCCCAAATCACTACAGCAAGACATTGCAAGGTCTGACTGCCATTTTTCAATTGTTTAGCAAATAGAAGAAGGGAAAATATGGAAAAAGCAAAGGCAGATTGATGTTTTCACAAATTTTCCTACCCCCATGAAACTAAAAGGGACGAATGTCTAGTGGAGACATTGAAGTCAGGTACAAAAATCAAAAGAGATCTCATGCCTAGAATATGAGGCAAAAGAAAGTGTGTGTGTGTGTGTGTGTGTGTATGTGTGTGTGTATATATATATATATATATATATATATATATATATGGCAGTAATTTTATAATTGTGCCAAAGAATTTTATTTACATATTCTGCTACCTTTTGTGGCAGAATAAACCTTAATAAAAATTTCAACATAGAATAGGCATCAGAATATGATGAATTCAACTGGGTAATCAACTATAAACAAGATTATTAACAGTAAATGTTGCATATAAATTTACCTGTAAAGGTTATTTAGGTTAGCTTTTACTAGAAAAACTTGAAAATCATTCATTTTTCTGAGTTACTTCTATTGTGCAGTCATCTCTAAACTTTTTTTTTTGACTTTTTATATTAAGTACCTGATCAGTGAAATATTGGGCACACACACCCTAATTTTTATATTTCTTTATATATTACATATATTAACAAAATTTTATTGTCCTTATTTTTCATAAAAAACAAATGCCAATAGCAGTTCTGATGTTTTCTCTCTCATATGCCAATAGGCTATGTAGTGCCAGAATCCAAACACCCACCTAGAGACCATTGATCTAGAGTCAGAATTGGCAAACTCTGGGCCCATGGCCCATACCTGGCCTCCAATCTGTTTTTATAAATGAAGTATTATTGGAACTCAGCTATACTCAACCCTTCAGGTATTGTCTCTGGCTGCTTTTGTACCAAAATTGCAGAGCTGAGTCATTGTAACAGGACCGTATACCCAACAAGCCCTAAAATATCTACTTTCTGGTGTACTGACACCATATCCATAGAAATCAAAGCTCTAATTCAAAAGCATGAAGTTGACCATAAACTTTTGAAATCGAGAGAAACTAATGTTAAGTATGATAATCAACACCCAAGAATCTAAATGTGATTTCACTAATAACCTAAAAAGTTGACCCCCATGTAAGGCAAACCTATATATTCCCATTTCATGAATGATTTGTGTGTGTGTTTTGATAACAGGTGAACAAGGAGGCAACATAATATAGTGGAAAGAATACAGGAGTCAATGTCAAATATCTGGGTTTACACTCTGGTCCCATCGCTGACACCTGGAAGTTCTTTGGTACTCATTTAACTTCTTAGAGACTCAGTTAGCTCACCTGTTAAAATAAAGATAATATTCTACTCCACGCAATTGTTGTGACCACTATAAGAAAATAGAAGACAATAAATCTGAAAGTAATTTGTGAAACTATAAAAGCTCGAGAGTAAAATATAGTTATTATTAAATCATTTTGATACTTGATTGAAATAATTAGACCTTTTGACATCATATATAAAATGAGAAATTACTATTCTTCATCACAACACCATCTGCCCCTTCCTACTAATAGTAAAGCAATAAGTATGTGCAAAACACTTTCAGAAACTTTAGGAGATAAATATGCAATTTATGTCATTCCAGATCCGTTTCCTCTCCAGGATGCTAATATCCTAAGTTTTAAGACTTTCAAGGGATACATTGAAAACCCCTTGACACAAACTGCAGGTAAAAGGGATGACGTGTTGTCATGGTAACATGGGTGGAACTGTGTTCCCCAAAAAGATGCATCCACATCCTAATGCCTGGAGCCTACGTAGGTGACCTCACTTGGAAAGGAGTTCTTGCAGATATTGTTACATTAAGGATCCTGAGATGCGACCATGCAGGATTTGGGGCGGCCCTAAATCCAAATGGCAGACGTCCTTCTAAGAGAAAAGCAGAGGGAGGTTCCTGCACTGAGTGGAAGGGCCTTACAAAAGCCTCAGGGAGAGGGCAGTTCTGCTGCCACAAAAGGAGCCACGGGGTCGTCAGACACTGGAAAGAACCGTCCCGAGATCCCTCGGAGGGGATGTGGCCCTGCCAATGCTTGATTTCAGACTTCTCGCCCCCAGAAGGGCGAGAGAATGCATTTCTATTGTCTCGAGCCGCCTAATTTGTGGTGCTTTGCTCCTGCAGCCCTAAGAGACTAAGACACATGGAATGGTTTCATTTTTGCTTCCTTGTGAATCTCAGACTGAACTATAAACAGCTTCAGCACAAAGCGTAAGAAGAGCGCTCGTCCACACGGGCAGGGAACAGTATCTGTGCCACGAGCAAGCTTTTCCTATCGCAGGAGGCCCTGCTTCAGTTAGGGGCAAGCGAGAGAGACTGCAGGAGAGGTACATCATCAGGACGAGGGGCTACTTAGAGAAAAAGCCTGCTTAAAGGAAGAAACACTAAAATTAAGGCTTTTAGAGAATTTTAAGACAAGAAAAAAAAATCATAAAAATTGATGAAGAAAAGACAGGAGGTGGATTCACTTTCATGGCACTGAGATTTGTTCTATTATTAGACCATTCTAATAGCCTAGGTTCTAAAGATGGATAAGCCCGTTTTTAGAAGTTTGAAGGGATTCTTTTTAAGAAATGCACAATTCTGAATATAAAAGAGACTGCTTGGCACAAGAACAGACACTCAGATTAATGGAATAGAACAGAGAACCCAGAAATGGACCCACAAATGTATGGGCAACTAATCTTTCACAAAGCAGGAAATAATATCCGATGGAATAAAGACAGTCTCTTCAGCAAGTGGTGCTGGGAAAACTGGACAGCAACATGCAGAAGAATGAACCTGGACCACTTTCTTACACCATACACAAAAATAAACTCAAAGAGGATGGAAGACCTCAATGTAAGACAGGAAGCCATCAAAATCCTCGAGGAGAAAGCAGGCAAAAACCTCTTTGACCTTGGCCGCAGCAACTTCTTACTCAACACTTCTCCAGAGGCAAGGGAAACAAAAGCAAAAATGAACTACTGGGACCTCATCAAAATAAAAAGCTTCTGCACAGCGAAGGAAACAATCAGCAAAACTAAAAGGCAACCGACAGAATGGGAGAAGATATTTGCAAATGGCATATCGGATAAAGGGTTAGTATCCAAAATCTATAAAGAACTTATCAAACTCAACACCCAAAAAAACAAATAATCCAGTGAAGAAATGGGCAAAAGACATGAATAGACACTTCTCCAAAGAAGACATCCAGATGGCCAACCGACACATGAAAAAATGCTCAGCATCGCTCATCATCAGGGAAATACAAATCAAAACCACAATGAAATACCACCTGACACCTGTCAGAATGACTAACATTAACAACTCAGACAACAACAGATGTTGATGAGGATGTGGAGAAAGAGGATCTCTTTTGCAATGTTGGTGGGAATGCAAGCTGGTGCAGCCACTCTGGAAAACAGTATGTTGGTTCCTCAAAAAACTAAAAATAGAACTACCCTATGACCCAGCAATTGCACTACTAGGCATTTATCCACGGGATACAGGTGTGCTGTTTCGAAGGGACACATGCCCCCCCATGTTTATAGCAGCACTATCCACAATAGCCAAAGTCTGGAAAGAGCCCAAATGTCCACCGATGGATGAATGGAAAAGAAGATGTGGTATAAATATACAATGGAGTACTACTCGGCAATCAAAAAGAATGAAATCTTGCCATTTGCAACTATGTGGATGGAACTGGAGGGTATTATGCTAAGTGAAATTAGTCAGTCAGAGAAAGACAAAAATCATACGACTTCACTCTTATGAGGACTTTAAGAGACAAAACAGATGACATAAGGGAAGGGAAACAAAAATAATATAAAAACAGGGAGGGGGACAAAACAAGAGACTCATAAATGTGGAGAACAAACTGAGGGTTGCCGGAGGGATTGTGGGAGGGAGGATGGGCTAAATGGGTAAGGGGCATTAAGGAATCTACTGAAATCATTGCTTCACTATATACTAACTAATTTGGATGTAAATTTTAAAAAATAAAAAATAAAGTTAAAAAAAATAAAAGAGAATGCTTTGGGCATAAATGCACAATGAGTTTTTTTTTTTCATTCAGTCCAGTTAAACATAAGCAGGATTTGGGGTGGGGAAAATTAGTGGTTAAAATCAAAATAAAAGTTTAGCATGATGGTTTCAAGGCATATTTCAAAACGCAAAATTGTATTTGAAACCAGTTATGGAGACAAAAAGTAAAACATAACTGTATGGGGACAGTTATGTCAGAAGGCAAGAAGCAATATTCAAAGGAAATAAATACAACATGGTCAATGGAAACAAAGAAAAATCTTATTCCTCTTATTTTCCCGAGGTCAGCAGAGCCTGGCATATTTGCCCCCAAAATATTGCAGGTCTCAAGGACCTTCTTCTCATATGCTGGTTTTTGCAAGAGCAAAGGCAGAGGGTGGCCCCCAGGCAGACACCACAGGGAGATACACACTCTGCACCTGAACCGAAAAGGTCACACGGGGTTGGTTTTAACAAAGCTTTCCAGGGACTTAACCAGTCACTTCTTTTCTCAGTGCAGAGAGACACTAGTTAAAGAAACATAGTAAAGATCCTCTACAAAAAAAGAAAACACAAAATGGATTCATTGAGTTAAATCTCTATCCCTTTTATCAATCACAACTAAAGAGACCAAGAGAGGGTGAGGTAGGGGTGGGGGCATGGGGCGAAGGGAAGAAAAGATCTATAACTGAGGGTCTAGTCATGTACTTTATCTTGTTATTCATAAATGAAAGAGAGAGAAATGTCACACGGGTAGAAATATAATTTCTTGAGGGGCCACGTGAAATATTAAAAGATTTTCCCATTGCAAATAAGGCAATTAAAACTATTCAATTTGACAAAGCGCTGGACCCAGTTGAATTGCACCATAATTCATGAGGAAAAAAATAGTAGCAAGGGAAATAGAGGAGACTTGAGAACACTGTTTGATAGCTCAATAAGGAAAGAATAAAGGGAACAATCACATCTGAGTCACTAATAAGCATTCTTAGATTTAGCAAAAGAAAATCATTAAAAGAGGTAGTTTTCCCAACTTCAGTTATTATGCACAAGAAAAAAGATTCACTCAAATCTGTGTATTTGTGATTTACCTAAGAGAATTGGCCTGAATGTAGGAATTTAAAATTTGCTTTTATTCGTATTTCAGGAAAGCACTTAACAATTTTACGACCATGTCACCTACTAATAATAAAAGCTCATTAATGAACAAAGTACACCAGATCATTCTGAATACCAGAACTAATGACACCACATTTTACAAGCTGATTAAAAAAAATAGCCAGCACATATAAATAGTTTCACTTAATTTTTTTTTACAGAAACATCTGTTTCTCCCCTTTTGTTGTTGTTAAAGAAACACCTCATAACCATTAATACAACTAGTACATTTTTATGGAGTATGATTTAAAAAAAAATAATAATCCTACACCTAACTCTACACATAGATCATCCCTCCCTTGACCTTGCCCACTGTTCCTGATTGGTGCTGCAAGGATTCTGTGTCACCCCCTATGACACTATAGGGACAAAACCCCAGCCTCATCCTAGCTAGGCTGCTGTGGTCACTGAATCCAGCCAGGCAGGTAGATTAAAAGGGCTCTAGATTTAAGTTCTCCCCCCATTTTCTCTACTCTTGCTTCTCTTCTTCTGTGTGGTTTTTCACCACCCAGCCCTCGGGAGTCTCTCTGCTTGCTAACATGGAGACAATGAGCAGCATTTCAGAAGCATGAGTATGTGTGTGACAGCAGCATCCTCATGGGAATATTCAGGACACCTGAGTAAAAGCACACGAAGCTAGGCCTGCGATGATCAGGCGTTCTGTCCAGTTAAAAGAGAGCCTATGAGTGGAAACCTAAAAGAATGGCATACGTGAGATTAAAGAAACATGGAGTCAGGTCTACCAAAAGAAACTCATGTTTAATGCTCCCTCCCTGCTAATCAATACTGTCTTGAAAACAGTGTCATCTGCAGTGAGCCACGAAGTGAGATACCCATGGGTGGGTGACTATTCCAAAAGGGAAAAAGCATGGATTAGGTAAAGACCTGTAAAGCACCCCCCACCCCCAGATCTGAGAGTCAATGGCTCTTTGGTGATGGGTACTAAGGAGGGCACTGGGTGTTGTATGTAAATGAAGAATCACCAAATTCTACTCCTGAAAACAATATTCCACTACATGTTAACTAACTAGATTTTAATTAAAAATTTAAAGAAAAAAAAAGACAACAAAAAAAAGTCAAGGTCATCTTCAGACACTGTCTATGAGCAACTTTTACTATGTTACTCACTTCAAGTACTTTTGCCAATAACCTGAGTGGATAGTTGAAGCCCCTCAAAGAAAATTTAAAACTTCTCCTCACCTTTCACATTTTAGAAATCTCAGATAAAGGAGTACAGAACTGAATTTTTCCTCTAGAAAGGATTGCAAATATAATACGTTAGCATCTATTTATTATCAAGGACTAGTCAAAGAATCTTCAGCCTTTGACAACATTTTGCTACATTGTTATTTTTGTAAGTATAAAATCCACCCCTAAATTGGCATCAACAGTAAACTAAATTGTAGTTGTTGTTTTTTTTTTTAATTTCACTCAAGCAAGAACAAAGGTATATTAATCCCGGTAGATTAAATCATGTGGCAGTAACCAACAACCCCAAATCTCAGTGGCTTCAGTATTACAGGGATTTGATTCTCATACATGTGAGTTCTGCTATCATGGCGGATGGCTCTCGGTGGGGCGGGGGGGGGGGGGGGGAACTCCATGCAGGGACTCAGAGATCCCAGACAAAGGTGGTGCCCCATACTCTCTTGCTTGTCTCTGTGGAGTGCCTGGCTTCTTCAGTTGCTGTGGCAGAAAAAAAAGACAACTGAAAGTTGCGCTCTTCTTCCATCCTTTGGCCCCAGAGGGAAAGACGTGAATTACTTCCAGCTGTCATTCTTTGGGCAAGTCTAGACATATAGCCCCAACTCACTTCAAGATGGCTAGGAAATGGGGATGAGTAAATGGAATGCTGGGATTGTATCTCAGCCACACAAACTAAGGGAAGTGGGAGATTAAGGAAATTAACCTGAGGCTCAAGACGCAAACAGCCATCTATCCAAGGCAAGCTTATTGAGAGACTCCATTCACAGAGCTTGCCACAAAATCAGTAATAATAATTGCTCACATTTACTGAATGCTTGCAAAGTGCCATATATTGTTCTGTTTTGCCTATATTAACTCATTTGCTCTTTACAACAATTATATGACAAAAGTAACACTATTATCCACATATTACCAATGAGGAATGGGAAACAGAGAGGCAAAGTAACTAGACCAAGATTACACAGCCAGCAAGAGGCAGAGCCAGAATCTGAACCCAAGCAATCTGGTCCCTCAGCCCATTCTCTCAATCATTCACGATGACGTGGAGGAGAAATGAACATCAATTACTTTGAATTTCATTAGGATTTATTTTTAATTTCTTCTTTATCTCATGTAGGAAGTGACACGTGGAAGAAAGAAGATGAACTTAGTGTCCAAACAATTTTAGTCCAGCCTCACCACATATAGATGGGGTATCGAACAAAATACTTAACTTCCCTGAGCCCACTCCTCCAAATGTAAAATGGGACTTGTGTTGTAACGGGCTTCTTGTCCATAAAAGTGAAATAGTAAGTGTAGAAAACACTTTATAAACCCTAAAGTTCCACCAAGGCATACTTCAGATGGGAGCACTATACAAGAAGATAGAACTTGACCCCACTGGCTCCAGCTTTAACTTTACCGTTCAGTTATTTTGTTACTTACTTTTCTTTTTCTTAAGATTATTTTTATTTTGAGAGAGGTGGGGAGGGGTAGAGACAGAGTGAGAGAGAGGCAGTGAGAGAGAGAGACAGAGACAAAGAGAATCCCAAGCGAGCTCCATGCCATTAGCACTGAGCCCAACGCGGGGATTGAACTCATGAACCGTGAGATCATGACCTGAGCCAAAATCAAGAGTCAGACACTTAACTGACTGAGCCCCCCAGGCACCCTGCTATCTTACTTTTCTAGAAAATCCTAAACCTGGATCAATCCAACCATTTGTTCTCTCTACTTCTGTACTGAAGTTCTTAGCTCTGCTAGAAAGAGAAACATATGGGGCCAAGCCGTTTGTTGCTTCTACACATTCAGTTCCCAACCCTGGCTGCGCATTTGTTCTTCTTAGATTTTCTTAGCCAGCCCCCTCTACTACTTTCCAAACCTCTTATTCCATAACTTGTTCACCAAACCTCTTATTCCATAACTCCTGTCCCAGAGTCCCAGGAGATGGACCTATCTCCTATTTCATAAAGAAAATTTAAAAATAATCACTTAGGAATTCCCTCAAATTCTGACACCATACCTTCAAATAAACTCATCCTTTCCTTTCCTCCTCCTGTGACAGTGGAAGAAGTGTGCAATCCCCACAAATCCTGTCTGAAAAAGGCGAATGTCTCCATCTATCCTCTGCTGCCCATTCCTTCTTAGATTCTCATGGACCTATGCCCATCAGTCATCCACTCAGTTACAATTCTATACCACTGACCTTGCCATTAGCATTTAGTTGTTATGAGGTCTCTTCCCATGCCCCACACCCCCTCTAGTTACTACCTTAATCTCATCTCCTTTCTTAAAATTAAGCTTCTTGAAATATTTGTCTCCTCATTTGCCATTAGTTCCTCATTCTATCACCATTATGGTTTTCAGGGCATTCCATTCTATCTTCTCCCTTCTTCTTTGGCTTCTCCACTACTTATGAAAAACTAGCTTATGGTCCCCATTCCTCACACTTTCATGTCCCTCAGGATTCCATCTTTTCCTTTGACCTTTCCCACCCTAACATTCCTCAGTTGATAAATTCAGACACACACACAGCTTCAGACACAAACTTTTGACCACTGGTTCTACACTAATGTTTCTCTTGGGTGAACCCATGTATTGTACTGCCTACTGGATAGCTCCTCTCAGATGTCCCACAAGAACTTCATACTCAACAGATACCACACATTCATGGAGCCTCCACTACATATAATAATATACATTATATACATATCATATAATATATGCATATAATAATAATATACATATATAATATAGCCTTTTCTGTGCTATATTTTTGGACTAAGGATATAAATAAGGAATGTGCACCTCCAGTCTCCTTCACAAAATTTCTGTACAGTATGGGAAGGGCTATGATGGAGGCATGCTCCATGTGTACTATCAGACTATGGATGTTCCCCTCCAAAATAAAAATGGATACTATTTTGAACAGACACCTCACGTGACCAGTACTTGTGGGCATGTCAAGGAGCACATCAACACTGTTACGTGTTTAGTCCACTGAAATTTGGAAGCAGCTTGGTGACAAGAGACAGCATCTTAGTTAACAATGATCTGAAGGTTCAGTTAGGAACATTTTGGCAAGCCCATGAGAATAAAACATTGGAAGAAAAAGCAAGAGCAAAAAAAGAATATTGAGGATTTATGTTTTTCAATTACATCATTATTCTGATCTCCAAAGACCATTCTAGTCCTTTGGGAAATACACCTTGATCAAAACCAGAAATAATTCATCATCTAAGTTGTTGTATCTTTTTATATAGATTTATATATAAGACCGCACTTGAGCACAAGTTACAAATCTGTTCCTAAACTTTACTTGTATGTGTATATATGTGTGTATATGTGTGTGTACTATGTATAATATATTATTATAAAATGTATTATGTATATATTATAAGTTATTATATTATTATTCAAGGGAATATACATAATATTAAATATGTTATCAATCTGTAAGCAGATATTCTTCAATAGGAAATTATGGAAATTTTCAGTAAGAATTATTTGTTAGAAAATTATAAGTAGGTGCAAATACAGCCTGTTATTAAACTACATGTTTAACTATAATGTTTGAATGGTAAACTATAATCTTAAAAATTACAGAAGCTATTGAAATAGTTCAAATATCTGTATTTTTTTGTCTTTACCTGGATAGAATATTTACAACTGAAGACTTAACCTCCCTTTAGACTGATACCTCTGCCAACATTGATTTAATCCGCCCTTTGCTAACAGCATTAATATTCTGGCATTCTCAATCTAGAGGAAAAAGAATGACTGAGTTGATTTACAAAGATGCCACATCAGCAAGAAAAATGAGCGTCCCCAGTCCCCCTTCTGTCCTAATCTCTCTTTCTTCCTCTTCACATTTTTTTCAGATGCAGATAATGCTAGTGGCAAGAAGTCCCCTGGCCTGGGACTTCTCTGCGACCCTGTCCCAGGCTAGCTCATACCAAACCTGGAGGGACACAAAGTATATCTTGGGTCCTCTACCATTGACCCTTAACAGTCCATCCTTAAGCCTTCCTTTAAGGCATACCCTCTGTCTTAGAGACTCTTCTTCCATTCTCTAATAAAACTTTCATTTTTATGGCTTTTGAGAATTCTCCTTAGCCATCCCTATGGAAAAATCCAACATACTAATATATAAAACTTAACAGTCGCTGAGCCAACCCCCTCCAAGACAGCAGTAGTAGTGACCGTTAATTATGGAGAGCCTAATATGTACTAGGTACACTGAGCAAGATACTCTGCTCATAGAATCTCATTTAATGGCTTAAAATAGTGTAGGTAGTACTGCAAGCAGGCACTATTAACTTTTTCTTTTCTTTTTTTAATGTTATTTATTTTTTGAGAGAGAGAGAGAGAGAGAGAGAGAGACAGAGTGCAAGTGGGGTGGGGGGAGGGGCAGAGAGAGAAGGAGACACAGAATCCGAAGCAGACTCCAGGCTCTGAGCTGTTAGCACAGAGCCCAACGTGGGGCTCGAACTTATGAACGGTGAGATCATGACCTGAGCCGAAGTTGGATGCTCAACCAGCTGAGCCACCGAGGTGCCCATAAACTCTTTTTCCAGCTGAAGCATATGGGCTTCAGAGAGATTAAGAAACTATTCAAGATCCAATGATAATGCCAGGATTCTAATCTAGGTAAATGTGACTCCAACATATGAGCTCTTTTCACTATATTTTAATAGTAGTGGAAACCATTTTAATGGTTTTACTAAATATTCTCAGATTTCCAATAACGGAATTCCAAAGACTGTTTAAACACATTTTTTCTTGCCTTTTTCTTTTGTTTTGTTTTATTGTGTTTTTTTTTTTTATTATTATTCTCTGTATTGTTGCTCTGGGGAAAAAAGTTTAATGGCAAGTACACTATCCGAGGTCAGGTCTACTACCTCTGGTCAGAGGTCAGTCCTTCCTGAATCCAAAGGACCAGCTATCAGAACAAAATGTGAAGGTGTAACCTTCCTTCTCTTCTCTGAATTGTGAAAGATAAATTATTTTCCCCAAAAAGAGCCTACAAAAGTTAAATGAACGCATTTATGAACGGGATATTTATATAAGCTAGGAGTTGTCAAAAGGAGGAACCACAAAACCGTGCACGGGCCTGCTCGCTTCACCCCTACAGGAACCGTCTCACACTCATCTCTGTTCCCAGTAGTTAAAGCACATGAATTGTCAGACAGAGCCTGGTATGGGCTATGACCTCTGGTAACCAGACAGGGCTCTATCTTCTCCTGTAAGGGCTTTCATGTTTTATTTGTTTCAAGAAAGCATAATTCCAAGCAGAAATTTATTATGCAAACACTTTAGTATAGCTCTACAAAATCTCAGTGAAAAAACATTATACCCTATCCCAAGATCATAAAGAAGAAACCACAAAATAGAGTATTACTGGGCTATTTCCAGCAATATCTTCCTTATTTTTAATTATTAGATGGGAAGTAAAAAAAAAAAAAAACACATGAAAATGCATGTTTGGGAAATTAGAGCTGTATCTGAATGCCGCTCTCTCAAGGACAATGTGACCTAGAAAGAGTGGTCTATGCAGGCTGGCCTCAGGAAGAGCACTAATCAGCCCGAGGTATGACAGCTAGTGCTGTCAAGAAGTCACCACGTGCTGGCACCGTGCCAACTTCCTTACATAATGTAGCTCATTCCATCTTCCCAAGTGCCCTGTGGAACAGGCAGTAATAGTCTCATTTGACAAATAAGGAAATCAAAGAGCAGAGAAGTCCAGCCTCTGGCCTAAGGACACAAGCATGCCACTGAAAAACTCAGCTCCAACTATCCAACAACAGTCAACGAGCTCACTTTGATCAATCATTACCACTTCCAGGGAATTTTCTGTAGCATCACCTGAACAATATCCACTGTACAGAATTAATGAATGAATAAACAAACAAACAAACACACACACACAGATTTAAATATAATACATAAAATACATGGAATTTGTGTCTTATAATTATAATTATATACAGTTGATTGTATACATTATATAAACAATTACTGATTAAGTATATTGATACACAAGTATATGAAATAAACAAAAGAATTATGTTTTTACATTTAGCTACCCATTACTGCCTCCAGGAAGCTCCTCTTTGTCTTAACTGTTAGATGTTAACCACCAGGTTGAGACCTAAACCCTTGTGCATTCAGAAGAACTGAAAGAGAATATAAAAGGGAATCGTTGTCTCACCATGTCAATTTTTGTTGTCTAATGCTGTATCCTTGCACTAGCAGAAGCTGTCACTGAAAACACCAGTGACAGGTAGGGAACATGGCACTATGAGGAGTTTGCTCAAAGAGCAAGTGAGACACGCTGGGAATTCTTCCCAATCTAAACCAGAATGGTGCGATCCAGAGGAGAAGCCCGCTAGGTATTTGACAAAGACAGAGCAGCATGGTTTGGGATAAACCTGGTGGGCTCAAAACAAAACAGAACAAAACAAAAAGCAGATGGAGTTCAGGCTGAAGATTTTAGGAAGTAAAGGCAGAGAAGAGGGAGAGGGCATTCCACGTGATGGACCATGAGTGAAGGTGAAGGAAAGAGAATACCCACAGGGCACTACGAGGAAACCTGCCTTACGAGATCAGAAGAGACTAGTACGGCATAGCGTAGAGAGGGTACAGGCAGGATTGCCACTACGGCGTTAGATTCTACAGAGGACATTATGATCAAGACTTAAACATGATATGCTAGCTTTCAGAAAGTCAACAAGATTTATTAGCACGCAGTACTTTAGAGATCTTTTACTTAAGTCTCACAACCGCCCTGTGGGGAAGGCATGAATACCAAGATTCTCTATACAAGAAATCAAACTTAGTACTGCGGACAGAAGAGGCCCCAAAGATGTCCACTGCCTACTCCCTGGGACTTGTGATCATGTCATGTCACATGGCAAAGTACTTTGTAATTACGTTTACTTTGCCAACGTAATTACGGTTGTAGACCTTAAGACAGAGAGAAGAGCCTGGATTATCCAGGTGGACCCAATCTTAGCATCTGAGTCCTTGAAAGCAGACAGCTCTCCCTAGTGAGAAGCAGAAAAGCTGGGCAGAAGAGGAAGTCCAAGTGATGCCAAACATGAGAAGGTTTGGACTCCCCACAGCTGGCTTTGAGTACAGGGGCCTACGTGCAAGAACCAGCAAGAGGCCTCTGGGGGTTAAGGAAACCCCAAGCTGACAGCCAGCAAGGAAACGGGATCTCAGTCCTACAACCACAAGGAACAGGATTCTGCCAATAACTTGAAGGGGTACAGAAGCTGATTCTTCCCAGAACGCGGCAGTAGGAGTCCAGCCAGCCAGCACTTTGACTTTGGCCTTCTCGAGCCTGGAGCAGAGGAAACCAGCTTCTATATACGGAATCATGAGATAACAAGACTGTGTTGTTTTAAACCACTAAGTGTAGTGTTTGTTACAACAGCAGTAGGAACCTTACACAGTGCATTGGACAACTTGCCCAAGGTCAGATAGCTGGTAAGGGACCAAGCTATAACTCAAACTCAGGTACATCAACCTCCAAAACCCATGCCTTTAATGACTGCGCTGCTGTGTTTCTAGGTAAACAAAATCACAAAAGCTATATTTAAGACACAGAAGTCAACTTGCCACTGGGTGCGGAGCTGTCTGGAAAAGGAGAAGGTGAATGGGAAGGAGCTAGGCTGACCTATCCCATTCCCCATAGTATGAGCCTTTTCACCTCTCTCTTTGGGGTCTTTCCTCAGTGAGCAGTGACACACACACACACACACACACACACACACACATACACACATGCACAAAGTGAGCTTTTTCTACCGTTCAACTTCTTAAGGAAATTTTGAAAATGAGAAACTTAATTTTAGAGTGTCAGAGTCTACTTCAGTGTCAGGGAGGAATGATGATACTTGCTAATTTTTACTCCAAGAGCAGACAGACCCAGAAGAGTTGAGAGCTATTATCCTTAAAATAAAAATGAAGTTTAAAATCATTTTTTATCATACTGTATCACTTTTATCATCACTACTTCATTTATCATGAAGTAATAGCAGTGACTAAATCAAAACTCACAAATGACAGTAATGGGACTTTAAAAAATTTTTAAGCCCGGAATGCTTTATAGTTAAGACACTATTTCAAATATGTTAATTCCAATTTATAATCCCTCTATGAAATAGGTATTATTATCCTAAGTTTACTCTAAGGAAAAAAAAAGACTCAAAAAAGGTTAAGTGACTTGACCAGCATCATGTGGTTAGCACATAATGGACGTGGGACTAAAATCACGGCACCCACCCCTAGACCCCGTGGCTATTTCTATGACATCAAGCTGTAGGAAAAGAAAGTATGATTGTTTGATGACTTCACAAGGTTGTTTTGGAAATCAGATGAAACTTCAGGAGGGACCAGGTTGCATAACGGTAAACCAGTCATCAAATATGCAATATGAGCCTGGCCTCACTCAATAAACACCAACGGGATGAGATCCTATGGGCGCATCCTTTCATTTTTCAGTGTCACTCCTAAATCCAAGATCACAAAAACAGTTTTAGTTTTAGCAGCAATTCTCATTAACAAATTCTTAAAACATACGTGTGATTTACTGGTGAAACATAATATGCATAGTAAGAACGGTGGAGAAAGAAGCAGGAGGGATCAGGGGACGTCTTCCTTCTGTAGCATCCTGCTTCCTCTCCAACCTCGCGCAGAGCTGAACAGAGCCAGCACCTCCTGGGGGACCGGGGCTCGGAGTTGGGGACAGGCACACATGTCCAGCTAAGATTACCGGGAGCAGCTGCTCTGCCAACTGTGTTTATCCTTTCCTGGGGCTCATTGCTCGGGGTGGGAGATGGGGCGGACAGATGAAAAAACGCTGCCGCGGCACTTCTGAGATGTGCTGGATTGCACTAGATAAAATGCAGCTAAGCCGTTGGAGTCAACTCTCCAGAGAAAATATAACTCTCAGCCCTGGAAAATGGAGAGCACTATAAAAAAGAAAACCCAGCAAGACAAACTCCTGGCCAAATAAACAATGACGTTTGATACTTATGTTCTGTGGACTTTGGCTAACCTGGAATGGAATAGTTTCCTAGTCACTGCTGCTATCACGGCAACTGACACACAGGAAGGGAACCACAGCAATGGAAATGTCTAGAAAACAGAATTGGGTAGGATGTATCACTAATGAGGCAGGCTATAGAGCAGGGTCACAGCCTGGAGGAAGACCGGGTGAGTCAAGAAGTTATTCCTAACTTGCCAGGCTGTGCTGGTCCAGTCAGCCTTTCTCCAACAGCTTTCTGCAGAAGCTGTCCCGGGACTTTTTGTCTCAGGCCACCTTTACACTCTTAAAACTTACAGAAGATAATTTGGTTTGTGTGGGCTATATCAATTTCCAAGTAGCATTAGAAATAATAATATTTGAGGGGCACCTGGGTGGCTCAGTTGGTTAAGCATCCGACTTTGGCTCAGGTCATGATCTCGTGGTTTGCAGGTTCGAGCCCCGTGTTGGGCTCTGTGCTAACAGCTCAGAGCCTGGAGCCTGCTTCGGATTCTGTGTCTCCTTCTCCCTCTCTGCTCCTCCCCCACTTGTGTGCGCTCTCTCTCTCTCTCTCTCTCTCTCTCTCTCGTAAAAATAAATAAATGTTAAAATAATAAATAAATAAATAAATAAATGTTAAAAATTTTTAAGAAATAATATTTGAATATATTTATTTCTTAAGTCATTTAAACATAACTAAACCCACTACTTATTAACAAAATGTATACTAATGAAAAAAAAACTGTATTTTCCTAAGCAAACAAACAAAAAAACCAACAAGAAGAGTGATATTAGAGATTTTTGCAAATCTCTTTAATATCTCACATAATAGAAGACAGCAGGATCCTAATACCTGCTTCTACATCCAGTCAATTATAGTATCATATGTTATGTAGCTTCTGGAAGAGTCCACTGTATGCTCATGAGATGATTAGATTCACAAGTACAAATAATCCTCAGTATTATTAGAATAATATTTTTTACTTCATGAACCCCGGAAAAAGGAGTTGTTGGAACCTCCAGATGTCCGTGGACTGTGCTTTGAGAACCAGTCTTCTACACTTGACCTTTATTCTGATTCTGGAATCAGAATTTTGCAAACTCACAAGTCCCCTCTGGTCTCACAAAATCATTTGTGCAATGTTAGAGTTCCAGAAAGTTACAGATAGAAAGAGCCTGGTGAATCGAGTCCAGCTTTTTCGCTCATTAAATAAATATTTTCCGTTACCTGCCGTGCGCTGTTCTAGCACTAGAAATACAGAAATAAATAAAATTGAGAGTTACAGAACTCAAATATTAGAGACAGAGGGAATCAGAAAATAAATAAACAATGAGGAAAAAGGCTAATCTCAGATGTAACAAGTGCTCTAACCATAACAAAAAGTCAAGGTAACTGAGTTACCCTTGGGGTTGGCATTGCCCGGAGGGATATTATAACTTGCTCAAGGTTATGCATAGATAGTTAGTAAGAATCAAGAACAGAATGTAGTGCATTAAAAAAAAAGTTGATAATTCTTTGGGATACTGAGTGGTGCAGATGGCTTTTCTAATTAGTAGAAAATCATCACAAGTAATTTTTGTTGGTGTTTTACTCTAAATTATTTCACCTGAATTTTCTCATAGAAACTGTTCACCAGGTAATTGACCCACATTTCTTTTAAGTTGCCTCAAACATTTTATAAAAACAAAAGCCAAGATAGAAGTAAATATTTTAAATCTTGACTCTTATATTAGAAACACGCCAGGGAAGAAAGGTCTTATAACACAGACCATTATTCCCATAAAATTAACCCCAGAAAACAGTTTGCTGTATACATAACTTGCCCCAAAGAGAATAAAATTTATCTTGGGCATCTCCCACAATTACTTCCTTTCCTAATCCCATTCCTGGCCCCTAACAACCCAAGGTCACACCCTGAAGACTCTTTGTGTATGCATACTCTTTAATCTTTTATGATAACATAAGACTCATACAGAAAATTGCAGTTGGCTCAATGAATTTCCCCAAACCAAACCCTCTCATATAACTAGCACTTACACTGTGAAGCAGGATCCTATTACGAGCGCCCCAGAAACTCCCTTTGTGCTTTCCTTCAGAAAATACCGCTCACCAGTGGTAAACAATATCTTGGCTTCTAACAGCATAGATTGCCTCTTTTGTACTTTGTTTAAACGGAATCATATAGCATAATGCTTTTGTGTCTGGCTTTTGGAGTTCAACATTTTGTTAGTGGCATTCGTTCATATTGTCGCATGATTGCAGATCATTTATTTTCATTGTTGTAAACACATATCTCATTGTGTGAAGACGCAACAATTTATTCATCCAGATGGACATTTGGATAGCTTCCAGTTTGAGGATATTATGAATAGCATTGCCATGGACACACTAATTCATGTCTTTTAATGAGCATATGTATATATTTAGTTTTACATGTATTTATATTTATTTATACATAGGCATACCTCAGAGATATTAAAGGTTCAATTCTACACCACAGCAATAAAGCAAATATTGCAATAAAGTGAGTCAAATGGATTTTTTGGTTTCCCAGGGCATATAAAATTTATGTTTACACTACACTGTAGTCTATTAACTGTGCAATAGCATTATGTCTAAAAAAACAATGTACATACTTTAATAAAAAATATTTTAGTGCTAAAAAATGTTAGCTATCATCTGAGCTTTCAACAAGTCATAATCACTGATCACAGGTCACCATAACAAATAAAATAATAATGAAAAAGTTTGAAGTATTGCAAGAATTACCAAAACGTGACAGAGACACAAAGTGAGCAAATGCTGTTGAAAAAATGGTGCTGACAGCCTTCCTCAACACAGCAACACCACAAACTTTCAATTTGTGAAAAAAAAAATGTAATATCTGCAAAGCACAATAAAGCAAGCACGATACAATGAGGTATTCCTGCATATTTTATATATATGTTTGTTATGTTAATATATTGAAAGAACTTTTTGGTCACAGGTGGTACTTATGTTCATCCTTACTAAATACTTTCAGTTTCCAAAGTGGTTATTCCACTTCACACTTGCACCAGCAGAATAAGAGTCTTCTAGAAAATCTTTTTTCCTATTGAAATTGGAGGACTGTCTACTATTTTCTCAGGGCCATAGTCTCTACTATTGGATTTTATAAACAACTCGATGATTAGTTTCATATTTTTGATACCCACCGTGTTGACCATTCTAGAGGTACAGACATCCTAATGTGGATATCAGGATTTGTCACATATCTTACCTAAAACAAATTTTTTAATGGAGCATCAAATATTTATCAACCAGCCAGTACAAAAAGAGGGTCTTAAGGTTTTGGTTCCCAAATGCTATGGTCTGATCTGCTATTGCTCTGCAACAAATAAAAGCCAGGTTCAGATACTTGGCATTAGGAAAGAACCACTCCTCTAGAGCCATTCCCTGCAGGCTGAAGCCTGGTACCCTCCGTGGTTCTCCGACCTACAGCGCTAACATCACCTAGCACATGCTCGTAGCACAGAAACTCAGCCTGCCGCCCCAGACCTACTGGACCAGAATCTTCATTTGGCAAGATCCTCAGGATAATTTGAGCAGTTCTGTAGAGCTGTACAACAAGGTGGAGCCTCAGATGCCAAATTTCACTGATATGAATTAGTAGAGCTTTTGGGGCAGTTCACAGCCTAGGCACATACACCTCCAAAAAGTCACCCAGCGCATCTCTGGGATGTCTTTTCACCCCCTACTGGGTGATGGCCTTAGTGCCTAAAGAGACCAGAGCTTATTGGGAGGACACACACATAAACAAACTAATACAATGTTGTTGCAGTCATTTACAAGACTTACAGCAAGTGTGATAGAAGGAGGAGGAGGAGGGGGAGGAGGAGGGGGAGGAGGAGGGGGAGGAGGGGGGGAGGAGGAGAAGGAGAATTAGTTCTGTTTGCAGTTATGGGAGAAGATTTCAGAAAGAGAAGTTGTGCCTGGTCTGGAGTGATAGGGGACAGCTTGCCAGTCAGGGAAGTGGCAATCCAAATCAAGAAAGAAGAAAAGAGCAAGAAAGAGAAAGAGGGAAAAAAATATCCAGAAAAGTTTCCTTTGCAGCATTTCTTTCTTTACCTTCTGGGCCTTTTCCCCCAACTCTGTGGCCCTCAGATTCCATGCAGTGTCAATATAAACTCTCTTTCCTCCTGCACGTGCCCTCTAGATATGCATTCCTACCTGTCTCTCTCCACCTGCCTGATCACTGTTTCCTAACAGCAGCCACAATGAATGTGCACAGCAGAACTCCAGAGGAAAACACTCAACACAGACAAAAATACAAATGGCATTTCTTGGGAGTTACACTCTGCAAATATCTGAACACAGTCAACCCAAGTCTTGCTGTTGATACTCAAAAGAATACCTATTATAGGAGTTACATGATGGGATACCTCTCAGGAAATACTCTCTTCCTTTGATTTCTGTGATGCTGTATAATCATGTGCTTTCTTTCCAACATTTCCAAATATGATTTTTCTAGCCCTCTGCCTTCTTACCCTGAATGACAGCTGTTATATTCTAGATTCCCAAAGCCTCAGTCCTCGGCACTTTCTTCCTCTTTCAATTAAAACATAACATTGTTCTCACAGAATACCCAATGGTAATAGCTATCCTGATTCCCAAATTCCCAAATCTCCTTGTTGGTTCTCTCTTGTGCTCTCACTCTTCTGTTCCATATCCATAAATGTCTACAGGACTTTTATTGGCCTCCAACACTTATGAATAATGCATCAAATGCGTACGTGCAAACCTACACACTCACTCCTCCACTACCAAAACACTCCGCCTAAACAATTCCCCTGCCTTTCAAAATCTTGGAGTTACCACCAATCCATTTTTGTATTTCAGCTACATATACAGCCAACCTGTTGATTTTTTTAAATCTACGTTACATTTTTCATCTTTCTTTGCAACCTCACCAACTGGCAAACAAGATTGCATGCAATTCTAGGGGGCACTGACTCTAAGGCCCACCCTAACTTTCTTATTCAAGAAAGCACAGCAGAACACAGGAGAATGGGAAATAAGAGAACGATTTATGGTGGGGACAGGTTTGAATACTTTGTTTTTTTAACTAAATCGTTTACGAAATCCAGTATCTTAATGATGATTAGTCACAGTGACTCACAGCACACCTCACAAGCAATGTCACCTGTGTGACTTGAGACCCACAAGTTGATGGCATGGAGGGCATGACTCCTTCACTCACATTATCGGCATGCTCATTATACCTTATAAAGTTCTGGAAACAAATGATCAGTCTTACACGTTACCCACATCTCTGAGGCATCACATTCAGCATGAATTTGACATCCCTTTAATGAGTAGGGAGCAGAATCTTAAAACACAGAAATAAAGGAACAAAGGCAAAGTTCCAGGCTCTCTCCAGGGAGTATTTTACCAAAGGGGACTCATCATTGGGATGCTGGCTTCCAGAGGCCACTATGATCCCTGGCTTCCACCTCTCTCTCCAGAAGGCACATGACTCCAGTCTCTTCTCTGTCACCACATGGCCCTGTCCTCTGAATCTCATCCTCCTGGATCTCTCTCTTTTTTTTTTATAAAGGAGCTGAATAATCCAGAATAATCTCTTCACCTCAAGGTCCTGAACTAAGTCATATCAGCAGTCTCTCTGCGTTGTAAAGTAACACATTCCCCAGGTTCCAGGGAGTAGGACACGGGAGCCATTATTCCATCTACTATAGGAGGTGAACACGAAAGGTCAAAGAAACCAAACTAGCAAAGCCAAGCACACAGGAAGACATAGGACCTACTTCCAAGCTGCTCCTTTTTAACACTTTAAAAAGTAAACTAATTTTGTTTTTATAAAGATAATGCTTTCAAGTTAATAAAAACTCAAATAGCCATGATCCTGCAATTTAAATAAACCACTGTTATTCTGAAGGGCAATATGTCACTACCAAGTCGAATTAAGCATACACGTATGTTATAACCCACAATGATAGGGGAAGTATCAGTGAGGATGCCCATTTCAGCATTACTTATGGGGCAGAAAGTTGGAGGTAGGCTGGGTATCCAATATTGGAGAAGCAGGTGGGGAAATGTGATGACAGAGACCATGAATATTATCCAGCATCAGGAGGAATAATCAGATGGACCTAGCACTGAAGATGGACCAAAAATAAAATACGAGTACAAACTGGGTAAAAACACAAGGTAATAGCACAGTACTATTTACATAAATCATATATATACACATATATCCCTTACATATATTTTGCAAGAACACACACAAAAATTATATATATCATGGGTGTGTATCTCTAGGGAAGGCATTAAATTGGGAAATGATAAGAAAAAGGAATAAACAAAACAATGTATAAAAGAGAAAAAAATACTCCACTGTTAACGTGTTGGTATATTTCTTTTTCCACCTGCATGCTGTTTGTGTGTGTGTGTGTGCGTATCACTCATATTAAGTAATGGGCGTCACTTACAGTTTTGTATCTGGCACTTTTGAATACTTAACATTAAATCATGAACAGCTTCTCATCTTTAATAGCATCATTATTATTTATTTCATCAGAACAGATTCCTAGAAATAGAATTACTATGTTAAAGGGTCAAAATATTTTAAATGCTTTTAATGTATAATGTCAAATTGCTTTCCAGAAAGACTGAACCATTTAAAAATAACACCAGCACTACATGAAAATGTCTGTATCACAGTATTATGAGCATCATCACTACTATTCACTTAAATTTAAAGGTTAAAAGCAGAATCCCAATACTGTTGTATAGATGTTTTGTAACTAGCGAATCTGAGGGTGTTCATGTACAGTTGACTCTCATTATTCAGGGTCATTATTTTGTATAAAGCCTCTACGAATTAGCAAACACTAAACAATTTCTCCCAGGGCAAATAAAGGTTTAGGTCCCTGCAAGCCTCTGCTCACAGCTGATCAATACACAATCTCGTCTTGTGTAGATCTCTATTTAAAGACACGCTATTTAATATATGTCTTATCGATTCATTTACACTGAACTCATGGCCAACAGCACTATACCTCAGGCCTCCAGGAGGCCTACCTAACGCACACCTTCTCTCTAGAAGGCACACCACAGCCTTCTTGCACTTAGGAACACTAGTCAGCACTTCAGCACTAAGCACGGGGGTCACTTAAAACAGCAAAATCAACAAAATCACAAAAATGAAAAAAATCAGGGCAGTATACAGACTTTAAAAGAGACACTTGTTTACAGCATCAGAGTTGAAGTAAGAAAGGAGACCATCAGCTTGTTGGACATCAGCTGGGAACGTAAGCATCACGTGACTCCACGTTGCACCACTACCATGAAAGTGCCACGAGCACTGATTTGAGGAGTACAAACAAATTACAGCAAGTAGGTAAATCTGGACATATGGAATCTATGAATAATGAGGATTAACTGTACTTATGTATCATTTTAATTTCTTCTGTCTTAAAGTCTTCATATTTTTGTCCTTTTTGTCTATGTAGTCATTAGTACATTTACTATCCACTTATATCAATTATTCATATATTTAGAATATTAGCCTTTTATTTCTTTGGTTTGGGAAAGATACTTTATCAGTTTGTTGTCTATTGATTTTGTTCATTTTTTTATTTACGTAAGTTTTGTAATTTCAGTATGGTAAAATCTATTCCTCCTTTTTCTTCATGATACTTTCATTGGTGCTATTCCTAGAAAGCTCTTCATATCCAGAGATTAGGTACATAGTCACATAAATATTCTTTATTCCTGTATAGATTCAATGTTGTGTTTCACCATCTGTTTACGGTCCATATTGGCATCTGGTATTAAGAGTGGTTCTTATTTGGGGTGCCTGGGTGGCTCGGTCATTTGAGTGTCCGACTCTTGGTTTCGGCTCAGCTTATGATCTCACAGTTTACGAGTTTGAGCCCCGTGTTGGGCTCTGCACTGGCAGCACGAAGCCTGCTTGGGATTCTCCCTCTCCCTCTCTCTCTCTGTCCCTCCCCCACTCATACTGCCTCTGCCCCTCTCAAAATAAATAAATATACTTTTAAAAAAGTGATTCTAATTGTTCTTCTAAATAATAAATATTCCTGGTGATATTTATTTAGGAATCCATCTCTTCCAACTTTACTGAGATATAATTTATGTATAACATTGTGTAAATGTAAGGCATACAATGGAATGATTTGATACACATGTATATTGTGAAATGCTTACCATAATAAGGTTAGTTAACATGTCCTTTACCTCACATAACTGCCGTTTTTTGCTGTCATTATGGTGAAAACATTAAATCTCTACACTCACAGCAACTTTCAAGTATACAACACACTATTGTTAACTATAGTCACCATGCTATATGTTAGATCCCCAGAACCTATTCACGTTGTAACTGAAAGTTTGTACAACATCTCTCCATTTTCTCCACCCATCAGACAACCACTCTACTCTATAGGAGTTCACTATTTTTAGATATAACCTCCAAGTGAGATCATACAGTATTTCTCTTTCTCTGGCTGATTTATTTCGCTTAGCGTAACGCCTTCAAGTTCCATCCATGTTGTTGCAAATGGCAGGACTCCTTTTTTATAGCTGATTTTTAGTTGTTGGTGTTGTATTCTAAAACTACTAAATGTGTTCATTAGGTCTTAAAGTTTTTGGTAGAGTCTTTAAGATTTTCTATATACAAGATTACATCATCAACAAACGGAGACAATTTTACTTCTTCCTTTCTGACTTGCATCTTTAATTTCTTTTTCTTGACTGACTGGTCTGGCCAGGACATCCAGCACTGGGTTGAACAGGATTCAGACAGTGGGCACCTTCATCTCCCTCGCCATCTGAGAGGAAAAGCTTTCAGCTTTTCACTGTCGAGTACGATGTTATCTGTGGGTCATATGTATATCGTTCCTTTAACCATGGGCTTAACCATTAACTAATAGTCAACCAAGGATGTGGTTCTTACCCTTGGAGAGAGGTCTATCAAAGTACACTTTCCTACCATCGTACACTTCTACCCCAAGGCTACTGTTCCTCTGTGGCTCTTCCTGGAACTGCTGACAGGATGTGAATCCACTTATACTAGCTGAGAGGAACCGCCTATCAGCACACTAATACTTCCCTCTTAGAGGGAACAACCTAACAACCCTAGTCACACAGCCTTATTTAGTGTGTCTTTCCAGAGTAGCACATTTAAAGCTTCTTCATTTTTATTTTGCTTCTGACCTCCTCTTGGCACCTCAGTACTGCACTGATGTTGGCTCTATCTAGTGACCTGGGCTCTACAATCTCTCGTAAGCAGCCATTTTTAGTTCTGTGTGACAGTGGCTACTTCTGCTGCCTCTTCCTATGACAGAGCTCTAGCCTGTGAGATCAACCTCCCTTTCCGCACATGTTATTTCCAGCTGCAGAATCATCCCAAGTACACTTCTGATCTTCATCATGTTGTGTCCCTAGAGCTAACAATTAGGACTAATACTCGTGACTTGTTCTCCTCAAGGTTTTCCTTAGCTTTTGAAAATCCCACAGTGAGTAGCATCTGCTTTTCCTACACCTTTCTCTGCAGTATTTCAAGTTAAAATGCTGGTCTTATTATTTTCAGAAGGGTTAAACAGAACGTAGAACCTAGTCTTCAAGCTGAATGCTTTTCTTCCTAACACATACAGGGCTAACACCACTTGGCTTTCTTCGTTTCACTTGTGTTGGATCTCTTCCCAGCCATTCGTTTTCCTAATGTCATCTCCTTAAACCTGTTTTGTGGGATCTCCCACAGTGAAAAATATAAGTAATTTCTGAGAATGCCAAAAGAATCAACCGTTCAAACAAATCTTGTCTACTGTCACATAACCTAGCCATGATGTTTGCCGAGGCCCCTGTGCTCACGAAGGGCATCCACAACCCTCACCACCTGAACATTGTGTATCTGCTCAAGTCCATTCTATACTCAGTCAAGACGCATATAAAAATCGACACCCACCTGTGAACTCAGCTGCCCTAAGCTGTCGTCACCACCCAAGTAAAATACAGCATGGCCTGAGATGGTCACTCTCCCAATCAGGCTACATCCATAAAAAGCCAAATGGATGAATGCAAAACCAGCTTCGTTGCAAACCATCAAGTTTGAACTTCACGTAGGCGGGTGCCCACAAAAATTTCAATCTCTAGGTTTTACTGTACTGCCTAAATCCCAGTCTTTTTCTGTTCTTCTTCAAGAAGATAACTATTGCGTTATGAGGACGTAAATAACAACCTGAGTTGTGAGCCAAAGGAGAAATCAGACAAAAGAATAAGGCAGCTGCAATATGTGAGGGCCCGGTGAAAAGACTCGTCTCTCCCTTCATACTTCCCAGGGAAGTCTGAGCCTGCCATCGGTCCACCCCACGAGGACTCCGTCTAGGGAACCAACATGCTCGCATCCTTGCTTTACGCTGCTCTTGGGTAGAGGGAGTTAGAGAATGACATCTGAGAGAGTAAATTTACCAAACAGGGAAATATGCACCAATAACTGGAAATAAAACGTGAGACAAGAAGCCAGAAGTGCTCCGGAAAACAGTGGTGTGTGTGAGACCTGTTCCTCGAGCACTCACCTATGGTTCTTAGTGTATGCAATAATGATATAATGATGGAAAGCACGGAAATATGGTAAAAACTCTATCTATCATCATCACCCTCATCATCATTATCTTGCTATTATTCCTAACTTGGTTGAGAGATGGAAAGTCTGGATAGAAGAGAGAGAAGTGATCTATAATCTGAACAAACTCATATTCACATTTTCCTCTCCTCCATTAAGACTGTAAAAGCCTATAAAAGAATTACAGTTCATAGAAGAATAGTAATATTACCTTGACAATGAAATATATAGATTATATCATTGGCTACTTTTTCTTTTGAGGTTTTCATGGCATTGCCAGGAATCCTAAGGTCCTTAAAACTTATTGTAGAAGGCCCCTTTCTTTGAGCTTTTCTGTTAGAAGTCAGAGCCTACGAGCAATTTCTCTACTCAGCATTTTGACCTGAGCGCAAAGAAGTGAAAATCCACGCTTTGGATGCAGGAGAGAAAACACAGAAATTTCAGAAAAGAGCTAGAAATCAGGGCTTATGGGGACACAAGACCAAAGGCTGTTGGGAGGCTAATCTTCTTGGGAGAGTTTGGATTCTCCACACAAAGCTTGAGACGGGAAGAAACATAGTTTGGAGTGGGTGTATTCTGCCCTACCTTGAATTTGCATTCAGAACTAAAGAATATTTAACTGAGACAAGACCCCACAAGAAAAGAAAGGAGGTTTCTAAAGGTCAAGATGTAGAAGATACCAAAATGACTAGAATCTGCTGCTGAAGAACTTGACATTATCCATTTCAACCCCAGCTTAGAATGATATCTCCTTTCATACCATCACTAAGACTGTGTGTAATTAAAAGCAATTAAGTAGTTGCTCCGAACTCATTGCATCTGTCAAACTGCCTTAATATAGTCCATCTCGGGACCTAAGGTAGATATAATATCCACATCAAACATAAAATCGACATCAAATAACTTATAACTTAAGTAAAGTGAAGCATTAAAACCCATGTGACATACGAAAGCTTAATAATAAAACACAAAAACTCAATGGACATTTGCTTCAGTTGAGCCATGACTTTCCTAGGATTCCAGCTCCACCTGCATAAATGGAATGACCACAGTCAGCGATCTCCAAAGCTCGTGCCAGGGCCCAAGTTCTTCCATGTATAAATGACTCTCCCTGTTCTCTAGCTGCTCCTTCACAAAGGTCCAAGTCTCCAAGAAGCATTGGACAGTGGACAGGACCCCTGAAGCATCATCCTTTTTGTTCCCAACATTAGGACCAGGACAGTAACACATGTTCAGTTCTGCAGGTGTCCCATGGACACCTTTTACTCCCTTTCTGCCTTTTGGTTATGCAGCAAGAGGTAGTCAATACACCCGGCAACCACAAGCAAGCCAAGAAACAGAACATTAACAACATTCCCACCAGCCCCATCTCTTCCCCATTCCAGTGACAATTCATTCCCCATCCCCACAAGAGAAGAGCACCATTTTCACTTACAAGACAATTACTTGCTTGTTTTTTTAATTTTTTAAGTGTTTATTTTTGAGAGAGAGACAGAGACAGAACATGAGTGGGGGAGGGGCAGACAGAGAGGGAGACACAGAACCCCAAGCAGGCTCCAGGCTCCCAGCTCTCAGCACAGAGCCGGACGCGGGACTTAAACTCGTGATCATGACCTGGATGAAGTCCGACACTTAACCGACTGAACCACCCATGCGCCCTTCCTTGCCTTTTTTTTATAGTCTTACTACCATCTATGTATGAATGCATCCCTAAATGACATGGCTCCAAACTGAGTTTTGGAACTTTATATGAATGAACTATTACTGTTCTATTCTTTCATGTCTTCTTTCTTGTACACATTTTATTTGCAAGATAAATCCAAGTTGAGTATATCTAAGATTCATTTTCATTGCTCTGTAATATACTCTTCCATGAATCAAACATGGCTTTTTACCCATTCTCTTGTTGGTGGAAGGACGTTTGGGTTGTTTTCAATTTGGGGCTATTACATAAATGATGATATGAAGATGGATGTACATGTATATGCATTCTAAAGCACATGTTCACGCACCTTGTTATTTGGGAACCAGCCAGGTTATGGAATAAACTCACCTTCCCACTATTACAAAGTGCCATAAGGTGTTCTGTTTCAGAAGGGGTAGTACCAATGCATATGATGGATTTACAGAAAGCAAGGAGAGAAAGAGGAGAAGGAAAATGGCAGGGGCTCATTATCTGTATTTTCTGGTAATGAAATTCTGTATAGTTAAAAACAAATCCCTCTTTGGGTTTTGTTTTTGAGGGTTTTTTTCATGGATTTTTTTTTAACTGCCCACTATTATTAGGCCTCCAAATGATAACAGTTCCTCCTGTAACCGGACCACTGCCGTGTACTGACAAATTTAAGTCTATTGGAGTTAACTGAATTTATTTATTAACTATGGTCTCTTAAGATTCAAATTACTCAGGCCCTAGATGCAAAAGTATATATTCTCTAACCTTTTCATATTTCTACCTACTCTAACTAAGCTTTGTGCAAGTACCACATTCTAGGATCTTTCCAAAATCAGGGAAGATTGCTTTCTCTGTAGTCGTTAATACTTTAATTTCTGTAACTGTAACGAAATAGAAATTTTACGGTTCTCCGAAAGACCTACCAAAGAGTTTTTGATGTCCTCTGAAGCCCCATCAAATACGCCCAAATAACACTGTCCTTCCTGCTCATTCCCAGTAGTTGGGAAAATTAGTCCAAGCAAACCAGAACTCTAAACTGGCCCAAGAGAGAAAGATGTTGCAAGAAATTTCAACGTGCAAGAAACACAGGCTGCTGCTCTAGGAAAAATGAGGGTGTGCCCTCATTCTGTTTTATACCCTTCTCCATGGCAGAAGTTGAATCTGTTCATAGACTCCTCCTGCGTTTAATCCCACTCAACCTCTTGCAGGTGAATCTCAATAATGTTTAGACAAAAGACCTTCTTTTCAGTCAGGATAAACTGGGTAAAAGCTAACCCATTTTAATAAAAAGACCCCAAAATGCAGTGGCTTAAAAGAATAGGCATTTTTCTTACTCATACAATGATGAGGAGGCCTGGTCTGCAGGGTGGCTCCGCTCCAGATGGTCATTCAAGGATACAGACTTCCTCCTTCTCACTGCTTCACTATTCCAAACCATTGTCCATTTCTGAATGCTTAAAACTGGACTGTAGGCATTCCCAGGCTGTAGCTAATAAGAACTGAAAAGAGAAAAAAATCAAAGGCAAAAATTTCCTTTTAAGCAAGTAAAGCTGAAGTTGGAACACATATAGCTGTAAGATTTCCATGTTTTACTCAAAGAGGTAAACTACTAAATTTCCAATGTAGAAATTTTATCAATTTTACAATCTCTTCCAGAAAATGGAAGAGCTACAACATTCTTCAACCCATTTTATGAGACCTGCATTACTCTAATACCAGGCAGACAAACATATTACAAGAAAACCTTAGAGCAATATCCCTCATGAATATAAGCACAATAATCCTCAACAAGATACTAGCAAATCAAAATCCAGTGTTATATAAAACAGATCTCATCACAACCTAGTGGGATTCATCTAAGGCAGGCAAGGCTGGTTCAGCTTTCAAAAACCACCCAATGTGATTTGCCACATTAACAGACTAACAAAAACTGTATTAACATCTCAATAGATGCAGGAAAAACATTTGATAAAATTCAACATCCTTTATGCTAAAAACTTTTACCAACTACAAAGAGAACTGAACCTACTAGAAGGGCATTTACAATAGTATCGATGCATCTAACATCACACTTAATGATAAGAGACTGAATGCTATCCACCTAAGATCTGGGGGAAAGCAAGGCTATCCTCTTTTCCCCACTGTTATTCAACACCAGACTGTAAGTCCTCACCAGTCAATATGATAATAAAAAGAAATAAAAGGCACATAAATTGGAAAGAAAGAAAGAAAGAAAGAAAGAAAGAAAGAAAGAAAGAAAGAAAGAAAGAAAGAAAGAAAGAAAGCTGTCTTTATTCTGAACATGTTTGTCTATAGAAAGGATCCAAAAGATTCTACAAAATAACTCCTTGATCAAATAAGTGAGCTTAGCAAGACTGCAAGATACCATATTACTATACATCAGGAATAAACAACTTGAATTTGAAACTTAAAAAGAAAAACATTTAAAATAGCACCCCAGTAATGAGGCTTAGGTATAAATCTAACAGAAGATGTGTAGGATCTATATGCTGAAAACTACCAAACATTGATGAACAAATCAAGAAGCTCCCAACAGAAGGAGGGATCATTGTCATAGATTGGAAAATTCCATATTATTAAAGCCATCAGTGCCCCACATTTGGTGTATAAATCCAATGCAATGTTAATCTGAGTCAGCAACCTTTTCTGTAGATAATTAACAACTGAGTCCAAAATGTATATTGAAGTCAAAGGAATTCAAGTAATCGAAAACAATTTTGAAAAGAGGAACAAATTAGAAGACTCATAACATCCTGCTTCCATCTTACTATAAAGCTACAGTAATCAAAACAGTGTAATTTTGGTGAAAAAAAACAGATAAATAAATCAAAATTGACAAAATTTCCATAAACTGAGTTTTGATCCAGGTGCCAAAGCAGTTAAATGGAGAGAGAATAGTGTTTCTGACAAATGCCTGCTACAATTAGACATCCATCTTCAAAAGAAGAATTTCAACATGTGCTATATTTGACAAGACTTAATTTAAAAATAAATTATAGTGGAACACCTGGGTGGCTCAGTTGGTGGAGGGTCCAACTTCAGCTCAGGTCATGATCTTGTGGTTTGTGAGTCAAGCCCCACGTGGGCTTGCTGCTATAAGCATGGAGCCTGCTTCAGAGCTTCTGTACCCCTCTCTCTCTGCCCTCCCCTGCTCATGTTTGTTCTCTCTCTCAAAAATAAGTAAAACATTAAAAAATAAAATAAAATAAATAGAAATATATCATAGTCCTAAATGTAAAGTCTTATAAATATCAATCTTTTCGAAGAAATAATGGGGGAAAAAAATGGTTGAAACCTTGAGTTAGTCAAACATCTTACACCTGGCACCAAAAGTATGATGTATGAAAGGAAACAAGATGATAAACAGATATTATCAAAATTCAGAATTTCTGCTTTGTGAAAGACATTGTTCAGAGAAATTTTTTTTTAAGTTACAGACTTGGAGGAAATATTTGCAAATTAGATGTCTCACAAAGGAATGGTACCAGGGTGAGGGGAGGAGAGTGTAACAAAAGGGCAACATGAGAGAATTTTTAGGGTAATGGAACCATTCTTTACCTTGATGGTGGTGGTTACACAACTGTGTGTATTTGTCAAACTCACAGAATATACATTAAAAGGAGTAAATTTTAGTGTATATAAGTTAAAAAATAAAGAAAAGATGATGTGAGTCGACAAATTTTTAACCATTGGTACAGCCATATGGATGTGTACTAGGTGAATAACAGCTCTGAATAAAACCAATACCCATGAGAAAAAATTTAAATAGTCTTATGAACCACGTGCTTTAGGTCTGTATCTATCTGAGGAAGTGCTTGATTTTTTTAGCTGGATTATCTTGTCTCTTCAGGGTTGTGACACTTCCAGGGAAAATTCTGGAAATGAACTGAGTTTGTCTCCAGAGAAAGACAAAGTGCTACCTCAAGAACCATCTCATGGGGGTACGACTGTCGAAGTAGAGCCAATGATGTTGATAAAAAATCAAGACTAAATATTTAAAGGATTCACAGAGCCCGTGTTGACTGAACAATTAACATCTCCTGGTCTGCGGACATCCAGAGACAGTCTGCATGGGCTTTTCACTTCTCAAAAGGAGAAAACGGGAGCTTCTGAGGAGAAACTGAACACATCTGTCTTTTAGTCTCCAGTCCCCACCTTTCACATTTGCCCCCTCATAGATCAGAACCTCAGGAGGAAACCTGATCTCAGTAGGCTGGCCTTATAACTTTGAGCGTGAGGGTAAACTTTGCAAGTGTAAAGCATGAAAGCTGAACTAGCACAGGACACCCATCAATGCAGTGGTACCTAGAACCTTAAAGAGCAGGAAACCTGAATTTTGGAGGAAATGGCCCCCCCACCTCACTCTGCTGCCGCTCTGGCCTTCTTCCCTATGCACAGCACCCTCCCCCCCACACACACACACCAGCCCTCCGCTTTGGAAAACAGTTCTTGCATGCATCGGTGTTCATTTACATCAATCCATTACCTATCCCAAAGGCACATGCATGTTGAAACCTCACCTAATTAAGAAATGGCAGATATATGACACCTGTTAAACATCAAAGCTGGTGAGAAAAAGTTTAAGAAGCTTGGGAACGCATGTGTGGGTGTGGTGGGTGCTCACAAACAACCCCACATGGACGGTTTTGCTTAAAAAATGAGGATAGCTTTATTGGCTCGCACTGTTAAATACTCCTTATTCAACTAGCAGAAAGTTTCAAACATCAGGGAATTTCACAGCCATGCAATGGCTGTTTGGGAAGCAATTTGCCAGATGTCTATGAGAGTTAACTCACTGTAGGTCCCTGTGCAGTCAGGCCCCTAGTTAACAGCTTTGGAGCCATTAAAAAATCTCACTATCAGTTGTCTGGTGCAATATCCTTTATCCAGAAATGGTCCCTGTGTGACACCGCAGAAGAGAACAACGAGCACCTGGCACACCGTGAGCGTGAACTCAAATCTTACCTCCAATTGTAAAGCCTCCAAATGGGAGAAATAGTTCCCTGACACAAGTGTGTCGTTAATACGTGTTTACTGCAATCACTGGTCAGAACTTCTTTTCATTAAAAAGAAACAGGTCAGAAATCGCTCAGCAAATGAGTAGACGCTGAGGATGCTGTGATTCTTTAGAACCAGAAAGAAAACGGTGAGGCTTCAGGAACACTGCTGAGTTTGCTCTGCCCCATCTCCTTCCAAAGAGGGAAATAAATAAATAAAAGCAAACTATTCACTGTCTGGGAAAGAAATTACTAGTAAGACATATGACAGGGATCAGTGTTGGGAGGGACTGCAGATTTTAATTATGTATACAGATGACTCGGTACTGAGAACAAGATTTGCAGATTACATTAAACGGGAAGGGGGAGGGGCACAGCACAGTAAATAATAAGGTACCCAAATGCCAAGCGGCAGTCAAGGATTTACATTATTGTGTGTTATATGTGGGCTTAGAAGATGGAAAATGCAGATTAAGTGTAAATAAATGTCAAATAATGTGCCCAGTGGCCAAGAAATATTGAAAGTGAATCTGAGATCAGGGGAACAGTGCTGCTGCATAATGATCAGGATGAGAAGCAAACATGGGCTTGTTCCACCCAAACACGCTTCCAGGGAAGCCAGAATGTTTCTGTACAAACTGGGATGAAAGGGAAAACCTACTGCCTCTGGTGCACAAACATCCACCTACTACCTCCCAACCACAAAGGCACTGGCTTCTCCGTCTAATTCATCTGTGATCTGCAGGTGACATTTCGTTGGTATTAAAAGGAAGCATGGAGTTACGGGGCTGGTTTTGCTTAGGTCTATGTCTGTCACTGGCCAGCTGGTCAACCTTGGACATGCTGCTTCATATCTCTGGACCTGTTTTCTCATCTGTAAAATGATAAGATAGGCTTGGTTATGTTCCTCACATTTATTACAGGACCTCTCAGCCAACTTTTATGACAAATGGTCACAGAGAGCTTTGTCAGGGCTGAGATCCCCTGCACGTGGCAGTGCCCTGGGATCTTGGATACTTAGCACACTAGGAAAACATCTGTTACATGTCCAATGAATGGTTGGGTCCTTTGTGACATGTTCACTTCCATGATTCAGTTCATCCCTTGTTGAAATTTCTTCTTTAAAAAAAAGAAGGAGGGGCGCCTGGGTGGCGCAGTCGGTTAAGCATCCGACTTCAGCCAGGTCACGATCTCGCGGTCCGTGAGTTCGAACCCCGCGTCGGGCTCTGGGCTGATGGCTCAGAGCCTGGAGCCTGCTTCTGATTCTGTGTCTCCCTCTCTCTCTGCCCCTCCCCCGTTCATGCTCTGTCTCTCTCTGTCCCAAAAATAAATAAACGTTGAAAAAAAAAAAAAAAGAAGGAGTCTTGGGGCGACTGGGTGGCTCAGTGGATTAAGTGTCTGACTCTTGATTTCGGCTCAAGTCATGATCTTACGGTTCACGAGATACAGCCCTGTGTCAGGCTTTGTGCTGACAGCACAGAACCTGCTTGGGATTCTCTCTCTACCTCTCTCTGCCCCTTACCCCTCTCTTAAAACAAATATATATAAATACTAAAAAAAAAAAAAGAAGAAAGAAAAAAAGTTCCTTTTTTTAAATTAAAAAACAGGGGCTCCTGGGTGGCTCAGTCAGTTAAGCGTCCAACTCTTGGTTTCAGCTCAGATCATGATCTCAGGGTTCCTGAATTTGAGCCCTGCATTGGGCTCTGTGCTGACAGTGCTGGGCCTGGTTGGGATTCTCTCTCCCGCTCTCTGGGCCCATCCCTCATTCAAGTTGTCTCTGTCTCTCTCAAAATAAATAAATAAACTTAAAAAAATGTTTTAAAAAATTAAAAATTAAAATAAATAATTTTGAAAAGATTTAGTGTTTCAAATAAATATTTTCCAACTGAAATCTAGAAGTCAAGGAAATATCTGATTCATTAGAGAGCAAAAAACTGGGTGTTTCTTGCCAAAATATCTCAGAGTCCAGAATCATATAAAAGCCACTTGTTTAGAATCCCTACTTGGAAGGCAGGGCCACTCTGCTATCAATTTCTAAGGCAGTTTGGCATTCATTATTTCAAGTTTTACAATAGTCCTTTGAGTTAAGAATTGTTAACACACTCCCTATTGTATAAATGAGAAATCAAAACTCAGAGAAGAGCAATGATATATATATATATATATATATATATATATAGTAATAATATAAATGGCATATATTTATATATATAACATATATATTCAAATGGCCATTTTCTTTTTTTCCGTTTTCTTAATTATGCAAATAGTTCAGATAAAAACACAAAGAATGAAGAGTTTCTAACACAACTTACGTAGACAATAGCCTGAATACTAGAGATTCACTCCTTAAGGTAATTGGTAAGGACCTGGGAACTGGATTCGCACCTTGTGTGTGGCTGCTGGCCTCCCCACTTACTAGTTGGGTAACTTCAAGCAACTTACTTCAGTTTTCTACTATTAAGCTGCCAGGTCTATAAAATGGCAATAACCAGAACCCCTACTTCAAAGCACTGCTGTGAATATGAAGTGAGATCACACATTTAAAGTAATTGATATGTAAGAAATGCTCAATGAATCCAAGCCACTGAGTATGAAGAGCATATAAATATTGGACTAAAACAGGCCTGAAATATACATTTTAAAACATGGAGGATGAAGCTCAAGAAATAAATATTTTTGAAGCATGTTAATAATATAACACAAAGATGAGAGAACAGAACAAGATATATAGCCCTACATTCAATATCACTTTGTTGAATAACAATATAAATGGTTGAAGAAAACACTGGAAAGAGAACTCCAAAGTATTTGCAGTATTTGTTCCCTGGTGGGGAAATTATTGATGATATATTGATGAATAGTGATTTCGTATTTCAGTGGCCTCACCAGAAAAGATGAGCCTCTGGCAAATCATCTTACTCATTTAACCAGTGGAAATACTGCAAAGTAGCTCAAATTCATTGCCTCACACTTCAACAATAAGAATGAGCAGGCAACGTGAAAGGAAGTGTGTGCTTAATTAGTGAACTCTGCAGAGCCCAGCATTACAAGGACACCATCCCACTCATGGAGGTTCTTCCTTGGGTTGTGTCTTATTAGTACTTCTGTCATCACTAGATATATAAAAACAAGAAATCAGGACTTGAGAACTAAAACATAATTTACAAGCACCTCATAGGACTTCTTCAATGTATGATTGAAAGAATACAGGTGCAACTATGTGACTGGACAAGGTCCAGCAACTGGCTAAAGGTACAGTCTGGTGAGGAGTCCATGTTTTGTGATCTGCAGGCCCTTGAATTTCCCCAAACATCCTTATGTCCAAGAGGAAGTACATTGACATATCCAGCCAAAATTGCCTTAACCAAATATTAATGAGGGAAAGGATGTAAGTTTCAGCATATGTACCCAAAACAAATATTTAAATCCAGAACAGCTTTTCAACAAATCATCAAAGTTCCTTTGCCTTTCTATTCAAATGAAAACAATATGCAATACAAACAAACAAAAAAATCAACCCCGAAATCAAATCCCTTATGTTGTAGGTTTTGCACAGGTAACAACAGCACTCTTATCTTTGAAGGTCACAAATATCCACGGTGTCATTCAGTCACCAAGAAATAGTAATGGAAAGAGGATAAATATTGCCTCATATAACAATTACATTTTTTTTCTGAAGGGCAAAGTAATATGTCTTGCATAATCTCAGAGATTTTTTTTTTTATTAGAGAGGCAAGAACACCAAATCCCCTTTTCATGAATGCTTCACATAATAAAACTCAGGCTCATAGGCAGATAGGCAAGCCAATGTGGGCAGAATGATTAAGATCCATGACTATGAAGAGCTGAAAAGGAAGGCAGGCTTCTAGCAGTGAGGAGTAACAGAGTGATAATGAAAACATAGGGATAGTGCCCTGGAAGGGAGAGGAAAAGGATTGGAGACCTAATGGTTTTGGTCTCCGAAGCGAAAATCCATCTGCCCATAGATTTGATACACAGAGCCCACCCACGTCAGACCGTGTGCTACCCAGCAGGAAGGCTCACTCTGCGTTTGAGCAGCCCAGTTCTGAAATTCGAGCAGCAATTGAGAATTAATAGCTGCGAGGAAGGTTACTTGGGCATCTTGCGTGTCTTCCCAAGAAGAATCCACCTTCACAGCTTCCGAATTCTCTACCCAAGGCTGTTCAAGCTTAGAAAGAGAGACCTGAACACTGGGAGTCTGATCAATTATATTAAAAGTGAACAAGTCCCCTTTCTGCCTTGAGAGCAAGCCACAGAAATACAGTTGATGTTGTCACCCGGCAATTCACCTCTTCATCAGAGAACGTGAAAATCTTAAAGAATGAAAGACGCCACTTGGAAGATGATGAGGAATAATAATGGCAAGCTGTACAGGTTGTCTAACTGGGCAGCATAAATAACAGTTGAAAGAAACAGACCTAAGAAAGTATTTTACACATTAAAAAAGAAATCGTAATTGCCTTCCATGCAAGATTGTTAAAGGCAGAAACTGGGACCATTTACAAAGCAATTAGGTGTTATCCTGGGGAAAACATAACATTAAAAAGATTACGGTCAATTGTTCAAAGCCTTTTCTTGTGTCCTGTAGGGTCCTGTGCTTTAAATGTCCCATTGAAGAGCTGACCTACCAGGGATATCTGGTGAGGTTCTCCAAGCCAAGACGCTGATGGCAAAGGACAGCTTCATTACAGTACAATAACAGCTCAACTTGGCTGCTTCTTACAGACCTGAAGTGCCCCCAATATAATTGGACAGTTTCCCCCCAACTGAATTCCAACATCATTGCCAGTCATTGACAGAGGACAAACTCAGCATTACACAGAAAGTCCAAGGACACATAAATTAGTTGAGGAGAGCTGCTTCTAAAACATGAAGGGTGAGGGAAGGTAAAGCAAGAAGACAGATGAACAGCAGAGACGTTCCCCTGCTTGCATCAACCTTGCAATCATCTGTTTTCCTCGGGGCACTCCTCTTTATCAGCTGAAGCCTCTTATTTCTTAGTTTTCTCACGTTTCAGCCATTAAACAAAAATCAGGGGCTAGTGGTCACAATGCTTGCTGAGATGGTTCACCTGGGACTTTCCAACTGGAAACTCCCATGAATTCCTCCCTTCTAACAGGAATGCTGTAGTCGGTCCTCTTATTCCCTGGAGTGTGTGTCGGCATTGTTCGTTCTGTAATCTGCCCCACTTTCAAACCCCTCCAGGTTTCCCTGAATTGCTTTTCTCTCCTGCCTTATCTTCTACTCATCTGCTGAGTCAACATGTGCTGCTGTTTTCCAAGAACTAAAATATCTGTATTCCATGTACATTTGTTCTGAACGTGCAACCAAAGTGAAATTCTGTTGGACAGTACATGTTTAAGGTTATAACCAGCTCCAATCTTTGGGGCATGTCAGTTGGAACAGTGACAGCGAGTACAAATGGAAATTAATGCAGTACTAGCATGTAATTGTTCATTTTAGACTATGGTTGGAAAGATCAGAGTGTAAGGGGGAACCAAATAGATTTATCGGCACAGGTTTTATTAGTAGCTTCAGCTATGCCTTAAATACTCAATAGCAAAGACCTTTATAGCACAATGATGAAGAACAAATATCAGACTACTTGGATTTGAATCCCAGCTCCCTTTACCAGCTTTGTGACCTTGACCTTCAGCACATTATTCAACTTCTTACAGTCCCAGTCTTCCCATCTCTAGAATGGACATAATAATAGTATACTGTAGCAACAATTATGTGAAATAATCTTTTAAGAGCTTAGCACAATGCAAACACACAGCATCAAGAACTAAACAAAGGTTAGCTGTCTTCAGAAAGTATTAAAGAGAAAATGAGTGGAATTAAGGTTCATTTTTCTTAAGGGACATCCTAGAAAATTAGTGAAATCTCAGCAACATCAAAATTTCAAGAGCCAAGATTCTCAAATTTTAGCAAGCATCAGAATCATCTGGAGGGCTTGTTAAAACTCCAGTTGCCGGACCCCAGCCCCAGAGTATCTGATTCAGTAAGATTGGGGTGGGGCCTGAGAATCATTTCTAACCAGTTCGAGGATGGTGCTGCTGGTCTGGGGACCACCTGATGAGAGGCATTCCTATACCAACAGGAGGGCTAGAGCGAGCTGATTAACTATTAGGCACCTACCATGTGTCGGCCACTCTGTACACCCACCATATTTAGTTCACTGAGAGGCACCGACCTTGCTCTCGAGATATAAAAGTCCATATTTCTAAGTCAGTCATAAATTTTGCCATTCAATTCTCAAAGGTTGGCTGGTATTGAGATATTTTCTTGGGCAAGAAAGTTATTTTCACTTACATACATATGATTTGAATCAATCCTGCTCAATCACTATACCCAATAAACAGATTTCTTGATCTATTAGTATGCTTTGGAGGTTGAATAATATACTCTACCCAACCCTCCAAGATTCACATGCCAAAGGATATGTCATACCTAAATGAAAAAGGAACACGGGAAGGGAAGTAAGTGATAGGTCAGGAAATTAAATTCCTAATAAAAGTATCACTTTTCAATATTCTCTATTTTGGTATTAATCCAAATTTAGCTATCAGTAACATTCATTTCGTTATTAGTGAAATTTTAGTAAGAATAGTAACTACTCTCTTTCTGATCATTATCAGCACTTAAAAAAAATACAAGCCGCATAATAAAATAACATCACAACATGAACTGAAAGTTTAAATCTATGTTTTAAAATTTTCACAAGCACGTGGTAGAACGTGATTTGAGGAAAAGAAAAGTTTCTTTAAAATGGGAATGGGATAGGGGTGCCTGGGTGGCTCAGTCAGCTGGGCGGTCGACTTTGGCTCAGGTCATGATCTCACGGTTCATGGATTCGAGCCCCACGTCAGGCTCTGTGCTGACAGCTCGGAGCCTGAAGCCTGCTTCAGATTCTGTGTCTCCCTCTCTCTCTTCCTCTCTCTCTCTCTCTCTCTCTCAAAAATAAATAAACATTAAAAAAATTAAAATGGAAATGGGATAAAGGCTCTTTTAAACCCTTGAAACTCCATGTTCAAGATGAAGAATGAGGACATTTCTACCTTTCATCTAAAATATTATTCAGAGTATAATTTTTGAAGTCAGTTAAATCAATAAATGCCATGCAAAACTCTGGTATGAACCAGGTGACCTCATTAATGCCAGCTTCACAGTTTAATGACACTCCATCATATTGAATGTTAAGGTGTAAAGTACAAATTAATCACGGCAATAGGAGTGTGTGGTCTCATTTTGACTTGTTAGAATGCATTCCTTGACTGCAGTTAATTTGACCTTCCTAGCAATACCAAATGAAACAACTTTTAAAATAAGTGTATAACAAGCCTCTGTTGGGTGAAATTTAATACCTTCTTTCAAATCACTAGCAAGTACCTTCTAGAGCAAAGCTTCTTACAAATTACATATTTCTTCTAATTATCGGCACCTAAATCTTGGATTTCCCCAATCTTCTTGAATGTTTCAATAACCAGGAACATGTTCAAAGAACTGTAATCTCACAAATAAAAGTGTGATGTATGACTTAAGAGGAAAGCATTTCATCTCCATTTTAAATACATTCCTTATTTAAGATATTTCTAAAACATAGAAATAATTATCAACTGATGGATGGATAAAGAAGATGTGGTTTATATATACAATGGAATACTACTTGGCAATGAGAAAGAATAAAATCATGTCATTTGCAGCAATGTGGATGGAACTGGAGGGTATTACGCTAAGTGAAATAAGTTACTCAGAGAAAGATAGATATCATATGTTTTCACTCATATGTGGATCTTGAGAAACTTAACAGAAGTCCATGGGGGAAGGGAAGGGGAAAAAAAGTTACAAACAGAGGGGGAGGGAGGCAAACCATAAGAGACTTAAATACAGAGAACAAACTGAGGGTTGATGGTGGGGGTAGGGGGCAGGGGGGAGAGGGGAAAGTAGGTGATGGGCATTGAGGAGGGCACCTGTTGGGATGAGTACTGGGTGTTGTATGTGAGCCAATCTGACAATAAACTATATTTAAAAAAATAGAAATAAATGATATTTTGAGAGGAAGATTTCTGTTGCTAGGAGTTTGAATATTTTTCTTTAGCCAAAGTGCAAACCAGAGCTCATTTTTGCCTCTAAAAATGGGCAATAAATATTCTTCTATCTCATAAAACAAAGCCTAATTTTCATGACATGCCTTGGTTAGCCAGATTACTCCATTTAGCCTTTCAACACAGACATTTTCTAAAAGCTGAGACCACTGAGATAATAAGGAACAAAATGTGATGATGAAGATTTGCTGAAGGAATAAGGAATTCTAGGCACATCTGATGAGTCTGTTCACCAACAATTATGGGAGCCAGGCTCCCTACAGAAATAGCTATTCTCCAAGCTGTGTAATTATTGATCTGCAGATGCTGTACATGAGCTGACTTGGGGAAGAAGCACTAACTCCAAGCCCTCTCTGCTTAAACATCATCAACTGATCTTCTTCTACCCGTCAGCCATTATTCTGGAGATACCAAAGCAAAAGAAAAAGACGTTGCCCACCTATCCTCACACCCTTGCCTCCCAACTCAACTCTGTTTTGCAATCTAGAGGGTTTGCAGTCTCCTGGGAGAGAACAGTCACGTGCATATTCTGTCCTTCTTTTCTTTTGCTGTCTCTTGCAGGTGCCCTGAACTCTAGCACGTTGGTTCTTTCAGGTTCTTGAATGCATCATGGTACCTCCCACCCCAGAGCCTGAGTACATGCTCTTCCCTGTCACTCGGAAAATGCTCTCTGCCTTGATCATGGTACATATTACTCAAACTTCAAGTTTCTTAACTCACATTGCTTTCTCAAGGAAGCCATCCCTAACCCCCTGTTCTATATCCTCAGAGCTCTGAGATTTTTCCTTTATAGCATGTAGCACAGTTGGTAACCATGCATTAGTAGAAATACTTGATCCATATCTACGCTGCCCACTTGTCAACATCCAACGTTCTTGGTTGCTTACCATGTGCCATGTAGAGTGTTGGGAAGATAAGTGTGTTGGGAATTTGTGTTGGGAAACCAGACAGAGTCCCTATCCTCATGGAACATTCATCAGATAAAAATCAGAATAAATACTATGAAAGAAACACACAAGGTTTTATGCTTTGTGTTTATACCTAGGTGTTTATACCTATTTGATATAGGGAGTCAGGGACACTGATGCATCAGAAATGAGATGGTGCTAAAAGAAAATGTATTCCAGGGGTGCCTGGGTGGCTCAGTTGGTTAAGTGTCCAACTTCAGCTCAGGTCATGATCTCGCTGTCCGTGGGTTAGAGCCCCATATTGGGCTCTGTGCTGACACCTCAGAGCCTGGAGCCTGCTTCGGATTCTGTGTCTCCCTCTCTCTCTGCCCCTTCCCTGCTCACGCTGTCTCTAAAAAATGAATAAACTTTAAAAAAATTAAAAAAAAAAAAGAAAGAAAATGTATTCCAGGCACAGGGAGAGGCCAGTGCAAAAAGGCCTGAAAGAGCTTCCTCCAAGAAAACCATCAGATAAGGCAAACAGAACTGGGACTTAGCAATGGGGAGAGGACTATGGGATAAAGATGAAGTGCTCAATTAGGCAAAAAAATCCCATAGTCAAAGAAAGACTTGTTTTTACTCTGAACCAGATGGAAGAGTGGATTTTAGTACAATCAGGGAAGTGGTTTTGCTGAATGAGAAGAAGCATAAAGTGCAAAGAGCATGGACGGGAGAATGCAAGAGGTCATAAAGGGACCAGCCAAGAGAAAAAGGAGAGGTCATTAAGTCTACACATGGTGCCTTGTTACTCGGTTCTAAGACAACCACTCTTTAGCCGACGTTCTGGAATAGACAGGATACTGCAATCACCCATGAGGCACTGTCTGTTGTGTCAGCCTAACCACCTAAAACAATAAAGAACTTCCTTTATGCATTGGCATTATAAAAAAAGTCTACACACATTGCCTTTGCAACTGGAGATTTCACAGAAAAAAACATATTGAGGTGCTAAGGTCCTTTTACAAACACACAAGTCCTCTTCATGCCCCCGTAAAACAACTCTATTGATATAAAAGACTGAAATGAGCAAAAATAAATGTTTACTGTCAGCTCGAGTCAAAGGTGTGTGTTCAGTGGTCTAGATCAAGGAATGGCCAGCCATGTGCTCAAGATCTCGGACTGCTGCATGCATGGGTACAGAACCAAGCCAGGGTGAAACCACAAGGCCTCTCCATAATGTGTGTGTGTGTGTGTGTGTGTGTGTGTGTGTGTGTGTGCATGCACGCACGCACACGTAATACAACCATTACCCAACCTTTCAGTTCTATGGCACCGGAGAGAGCTTTCTCAGTGGAAAGCCCAGGAAGTACAATTTTCAGCTGTCAGGATCCTACAGCACTAGATGGTTGACGCATGACTAGAGAAAAGTGCTCAGACAGCATCTTTCCACTACCCTCTTAGATTCAGTGACTGTAAAAAACTGAAGCCAAAGTAAAGGTTTTCTGTACTATGATGTTCTAGCCTAATATACCCTGGAAGACATAAATATTATAAACAAAAGCAAGGGAACGTAGGGGGAGTCAAGAAGTTTCCTTAGAAGAACGGGTCTGGATGTGGGATGCTAAAATTTTTTCTGAGGGCTGCCATAACAAATTACCCCAAATGGGCCCATTACTCTCTCACGTTTCAGGAGGTCAGAAGTCCAAAATCAAAGGGCTGGCCCCTTCTGGAGGCTCTGAGGGAGAAATGGCCCCATGCTTCTCTTTCTTAGCTGCTGATGGTTACCATCAACACCTGACTGTACTGTGCACGTCATAGCATCTGCACACAGCCTTCTTATAAGGACCCTCTAAATCCTGAATGGTTTCATCTAGAGGTCCTTAACTAATTACATCTACAAAAGACCCTATTTCCAAATACGGTCACATTCCGAGTTTCCATGCAGACATGCACAACACGACTCAACCCACTCCAGATGCTATTCCTGTTGCATGACTCCCACACAGAGTTTCTCTAGGCTCCAAATGGCAAGGGAGGGGGTGCCTTTAGGACTAGACTGGTAACTGAGCACTTTCTACTACAAGGTTAACAGAAACGATGCAGACATTCCTCTGTGTGTCTCCTCCATCATGGCTTTTGAAATGCTTCTTTGAAAGAGAACCCCCTGCGCTAATATGGTCCTTCACATAGTTTATCAGTACAACCTCAGGAAAATTAAACCATAAAGGCATTTCCCAAAAAGCATTTTGGGAATTTGAATGACGTCCACAAAAGTTCAAAAGCAAGAATAAACCCTGGTTGTCTGTGCCTTCTCCATTCATGAGGCTTTTCGGCCGTTCAAAAACAAACAAACAAACAAACAAAAACAAAAACGATGCCAAGCACAAAAAGATTGCTGGCCTAGATTTGGAAGTGTGAATGTGGAGAGCTTGGCTGTTGGCTTAGAAGAGTGGACATCACAAATGCTTACTGTTGCCTTCATTCAGGTGGGTGTTTTGTTTTTTTTTTTTTTAACGTGGCTCAGTCTTTTCTGCCATTAGTAATGAAAGAAATACCTTTTGTTTAGCTCAGCCCAGGAAGAAGGGCCCCAGCCTCCCATCAGAATAGAGAGCACACAGATATAGCCCCAGGTGGCACAGACCCGACCTAATATAAAACTTAGGGCTTTACTGTTACAAAATATCAGAGAAGGCCACACGTTGGCTTCAAAAAAGAGAGGTCAAATTCTGTAGATCTTTCTTAGGCAACATTCCCTGATGCTCCATTATTCCCTTGGTTCCTTCCAACGGATGGCAGGCTTCATTTATACGGCGTTACAGGAGAAGGAAATGGTACATGATACTAAAAGTCCCTGGATTACACTTGGAAACTGGATGGGAAAAAAAAAAAAAAAGAAACTGGATGAGACTCTGTAAACCTCCCTCCTCCTGTCTAGTATGGCTGTCAGCACAAGGAAATTGGGGGAAGCTTACATTTTTAAAAGAGATATTAAGGAAGCACATGTTCCGTTTGCCTTTGTTACATCCTTTTGTGGAACCATTTCATTCAGTTGGATTAAAGACTGCATTCACTATTGAAGAGTCAGGACTTGAAAGTCCTGTTGGTTTTCTGCTTTCTCTTCATTACCAACATCCCTCAGACTAATCTTTGACAAGACTGGTCACTATGTTATTTCAGAAATGCAGAAAATGAGAATTCTGAATCTCCACAGCCACACACAGTGCTTTGCACAACTAGGCAATCTATAAGAATTGGTTGAAATAAAATGAGACAGAGACAGAAACCACCCTTCAGAAATTCACTGACATTAGATATTAGATATTATTAGATATTAGAATAAAATTGACAAGGGGCATCTGGGTGGCTCAGTCGGTTAAGCGTCTGACTTCGGCTCAGGTCATGATCTCACAGTTCATGGGTTTGAGCATCGGGCTCTGTACTGACAGCTGGGAGCCTGGAGTCTACTTCAGATTCTGTGTCTCCCTCTCTCTCTGCCCCTCCCCTGCTCACACTCTGTCTCTCTGTCTCACAAAAATAAATAAAATGTTAAAAAAAATTTTTTAAGTTGACAGAAAGTGCCATGATGTATTTAGGATGCGGGAGTTCTAGCTCTTGATGCAAGAATACCATTTATCTTCTGGTACTATGATGGCCACACTGTTGTGTCCTTTGGACTGAAAAAGGTAGATATGTTCAAACTCTGGAATTATATAAATTACAGCCCAGATAGAAAAAAAGAGAGAGAGAAGGCAACACTGGTCTATTTCACTTCAAAGGTGCACACTTTCAAAGCCACCTGACACATGTTGAATTTCTCCGTGTTATGATATGTCATTCTTTGGCCTCACAGGAAATTTGAGCCACCACATTGAGCAATCAATAAAAATCCTCTTTCTTTTCACAACGCCCAAGTAATATTTCCTAACTTTGTTTTGAGTCACTCAAAGCAAGCTTTTTACAATTCCTTTGATATGTGTTTCTTTAAAGAAACACCCTTGTGTTTCTGTTTCAAAAATCGAATGCCATTTTGAAATAGACTTCTAAAATTATGTTCTGGTAATCCTGGATTATAAGAAAAAGTATGCCAAGGTTCATGCAAGCTTCAGAAGAGATGGAATTTGGAAGATCACCAGGGTTTCATCCCAGTTAAGGTAACAGAACACTGGTTTGGAGGAACCGGGAGAGGAATGTTCAATGTGTAAATCTAATCACAGTCTCTAGTAATAACTGCAGTCTGGTTTTGCAAGACCTAGATGCTAACACGCACTGCAACTGTGGTGGATAGTGGAAAATGATACTTTAAAAAAAAATAATAATAATAAAGACTTGACATTATCAGCTGTGTCACTGAGCTGATAATGTGGATATCTCTTCTTTGTAATTTTTTTTGAAAAAATTTTCCAGAATCTTAACAAAGCCGATAATAAATGGACGTGTACCCACCACTTAGACTTACTATGAACATTTGATTCAGACCTTCGTTTTGTGAAAGATCAAAAGTACTATGGGTAGAACTGATCTCTTCTCTGACCCCTCCCCCATCCTATACCTCTCCCTCTATCTCCAGCATCAGTCACTAGCCCATATTGGTTGAGTATACAATCCATATTTGTATGTATTTGTAACTAACACATATTTGAAAACAATGGACAAATCATACATACAGTGTTGTTTTTCATTTACAGAAATGTTAACACATTTTATGCAACTTTCTACAATCTGCTTTTATTTTTACTCAACCTCAGGTATTCTGAAATCCATCCGTATACATTATTCATATAGTTTATTCACTTTGCTGTATTATATCCTGAATAAAGAGTTTCTTTAATCCCTTTCCCAGCTTATGAGAATTTGAAGATTTTTTTTCCTTTTATAAATAATGCTGTCGTTTTCACAGTTATGTACCCTAGAGCTTTCTAGGACAAATATCCAGAAGTGGAGTAGTTGGGTCATGGTATCCATGCATTTTCAACTATAACAGACGTTGCCATGATGCTCTACAAAGTGTCTGTTCCATTTACACAATCACTAGCATTGTATGAGGCTTCCCACGTTTTCTCCAGCACTTGATTTTCTGTACCTTTGCAATGTTGTACTGATTGGGTTTAAAATAAAATCTCGTTGTTTCATTTTGCTTCCATACGTTATGAATGAAGTCAACCATTGTTTCATGTTTGTTGACTTTCCATGTCCTCTTCTACGGCTACCTGTTCATATATTCTGTCCATTTTCCTATTGGGTTGCTTATCTTTCCTTTCAGATTTGTAGCACATATTTATACATTCCTGGCTTCTGATTATTCATCTGTTGTATATATTACAAATACCTACTGTTGCTCATCTTTTAACTTTGTGGCATACTTTTTGAGCAGAAGTTTTTAATGTTTATAAAATGTATCAAATTTTGTCTTTAGAACTTCTCCAGCTATCTGGTTTAAAAAATTCTTTCCTACCCACTGGTTGTAAATATAAATATTTATTTATAAATAAATACTATAAAATACTATAAAAATAAATACTATATTTTATTCTAACATTTTTAATGTTTAGGACTTCAATGTATATTTAGGAACTATAAATTTTGTAAAATGTATTAATTTATATAAGTTTTAAATACGCATATTTTAATAATTAAATAGTATATACTAATGTGTTTTACATTCAAATATTAATATATTTTTCAATGTTTGGGATTTTTATGTGTGTTAAAGTATTAAATGTATATTTAGACCACAAAGTTTATAGATTTTCTTCTTTCTTTATAACTTCTTGATCGTATCTGGTTAAACAAATTTTTTCCTAGCTTGTGGTCATGATATTTTACTACATTTTATTCTAACATTTAAAAAGCTTTTTCATTTGAATATAGTTGACCCACCATGTTACATTCGTTTCAGATGTACAACATAGGAATTCAACTTCTCTGAGCTACCGTCTGTCACCACACAACGGTATTCCACATGCCACTGACTATATTCAGTCAAAAAAAAAGGCTGTGCCTTTTACTCCTATGACTTACTTAGTCCATAACTGGGATCCTATATCCCCCTCTCCTGTTCACCCATTTTGTCTAGCTCCCTACCCATTTATTTATGAATTTGTTTTTGCTTTGTGTTTGTTTATTCATTTGTTTTGATTTTTAGCTTCCACATGTGAGTGAAATCATATGGTATTTGTCTTTCTCAGCCTGATTTATTTCACTTAGCATAATACCCTCTAGGTCCATCCATGATTAAAAAATTAAAAGTAGAAATACCACAGGATCCAATAATCCCACTACTGGGTATTTACCCAAAGAAAATAAAAGCACTAATTCAAAAAGATATATGCACCCTATGCTTATTGTGGCATTAATCAAACATTTTTAATGTTATTTTATTTTTCTTTTTATCACGGAGAATCAAGTAGCTCAAATCCATTTATTGAAATGACAATGGTCCCTTATAGGCTTGGGTCTATCTGAAGGCTCTTCATCTGTTCTATTTTCTGGGACTAAAATATTAATGTAGATTCACTAACAGTCTTCTTCTACCATGATATTATGGCAGAAATATTTAACCATGCTCCTGAATGTAATAGGAATGCTTCTAAAGTTTTCCCATTAAACATGAAGCCACTGCTTTCTGAACATCCCTTTTAATCCGAATTTGTACAAAACATTACTGTAAACATGCTGACTTGTATTACCAGCTTTAGAAAACTGCTGTGTGGCTTTTTCCTTTAACCTATAAATTGGGTGGATTAGATTAATAAATTTGGGTGGGGAGATGTTAACTAGCCTTCCATTCCTAGTAGAAATCCTATTTTACTTTTTTCTTCTTTTAAACCTCTATATTTTGTGGTTGGTATTTTATTTAGGATTTCTGCATCTATCCATAAGTCATACAGTATGATGATTTTCTTTTATACATTGTCCTTAATCAATATTGTTATAAAATTTGTAATAACCTAAAAACAATAAGCTAGATATTTCTTCACTCTTCTTCCCTTTTCCAAGACAGGAAATATCTATTTCTTTAAAAATTCACCTACAAAACTTCCTGGGCCAGAACTCTTTCACGGGGGAGATTTTTAACTGGTAAATTAGTTTTTTTTGCCATGGATTATTTCATTTTTCTATTTCTTCTAGGGTTTGTTTTGATATGTATTTCACTTATAAATGCCCATTTATCCAAATTTTCAATTTGTTCATATATTACATACTCATAGTACTTTCTTTTGATTTGTATATTCTCTTTTCTAGTCTCTTCTCAACCAGGAGACACAGATTCAGGCTAGGCTTTTTTTGAGGTCAGCATTTACATCCAGACAACCATTATTTCATCAAATATACATGGATTTGGAGAGGTCCAAAAAACGCAGCTAATACAACCACCTAAGCCCAGAAATCAAAATCAGAGTTAGTTTAAGTAGAGTTTAATTTTTTAATGAAAAATACTTTTCTATTATAGTTGTTGGTCTTTAGTTACATCATAATCTATATATTATCTATTTGCATAATATTTATATCAATATAAGCTTTTATAGGTAAACATATTTCAATAAAGTATTCTTAAGAAAAACAACCACTGAAAATATGTAGTATTTAATTTTCTCTCCCAATATCAACATCAGGCATGAAGAAATAACCAAAACACTACCTCTATCTGGAGGAAGTTTATGGTAATTCCAGAACACAGGGACGCAACAGCCTTTAGAACAACAATATGTAAAACCTAAGCCTATAGTACCATGCATATAAAAGTCACCAGTAATTTGTTTTCAAATGAGAAGAAAACAAGCTACTTTTTCTACAGAATTAAACGGAGCACCTCAAATTGGAATTATTCAGCTGACTTGTTTTATAAAAACATTTCCTGAAGAGACAACTCACAGACAATGACTTCTAAAGAAATTCTGTTAGGGGTATGAGGATAGATTGCTTAGATCAAAAAGTATTTTTTAAAACTGCACATAATTCCCTCCTCTTAGAGACTTAAAATGCAAATAAACATAAAAATATGTTTGAGTAATTTAGCAATAAAGAAATCTGTTCAATTTCATTAACCCACTTTTTGGAGACTATTTAATCCAGACTCTTTTCTTCCCACATGGCATCTATTTTGGGTCATGGAATATGCTTTGGAAAATACTACTGAGGTAGCATTTAATAAGAATGGAACTTAAGAAGGGAAAATAGAAAACACACATACAAATCAATGTGATAATTTATAGACAGGTTCGTAATTCATATACAGAATATACCCAAAGTCCAAAGCACTAGCCCTTTAGACTAGCTAAGTTAACAGGACTCTCATTCAAAAAAACACAGAGTTAAAATTCTTACCCATCTGCAATTCTAAAATACTGCTTCCCCTTCTTCACAGCGAAGGAAACAATCAGCAAAACTAAAAGGCAACTGACAGAATGGGAGAAGATATTTGCAAACGACATATCAGATAAAGGGTTAGTATCCAAAATCCATAAAGAACTTATCAAACTCAACACCCAAAAAATAAATAACCCAGTGAAGAAATGGGCAAAAACACGAATAGACACTTCTCCAAAGAAGACAACCAGATGGCCAACCGACATATGAAAAAATGCTCAACATCACTCATCATCAGGGAAATACAAATTAAAACCACAAGGAGATACCACCTTATACCTGTCAGAATGGCTAACATTAACAACTGAGGCAACAACAGATGTTGGCGAGGATGGGGAGAAAGACGATCTCTTTTGCCTGCTGGTGGGAATGCAAACTGGTGCAGCCGCTCTGGAAAACAAACTAAAAACTAAAGAACTAAAAATAAAAAACAAAAATAGAACTACCCTACAACCCAGCAGTTGCACTACTAGGCATTTATCCACGGAATACAGGTGTGCTGTTTCGAAGGGACACATGCACCCCCATGTTTACAGCAACACTAACAACAATAGCCAAAGTATGGAAAGAGCCCACATGTCCATCAATGGATGAATGGATAAAGAAGACGTGGTATATATATACAACGGAGTATTACTCGGCAATCAAAAAATCTTGCCATTTGCAACTATGTGGATGGAACTGGAGGGTATTATGCTAAGCGAAATTAGTCAGAGAAAGACAAAAATCATATGACTTCACTCATATGAGGACTTTAAGAGACAAACAGATGAACATAAGGGAAGGAAAACAAAAATAATATAAAAGCAGCAAGGGGGACAAAACGTAAGAGACTCTTAAATATGGAGAACAAACAGAGTTAGTAAGTTACTGGAGGGGGTGTGGGAGGGGGGATGGGCTAAATGGGTAAGGGGCATTAAGGAATCTACTCCTGAAATCATTGTTGCACTAGATGCTAACTAATTTGGATGCAAATTAAAAAAAATTAAATTTAAAAAAAGAAGAAAAAATAATAAAATAAAATACTGCTTCCCAAAAACAGTGTGGCTAATGCCCTATCCATGTAAGAAAAGAATCATACAAGAATCATCTCCTTACACACACACGCACGCACACACACACACACACACAATCTGGGGTAGGGTATGAGGAGCGTACCATTACTCTTCTTCTAGAACACAAAAAGGCAATAGTATTAAGCCATCCCTGACACTGGCCACATTTAGGTACCTATCAATACAACCAAATTCCTGTATTAGGTCTGTCAATGTGACTCTTCTTTTTTATTGAATTTACTTAGAGAACTAACTAAATAGACTTTTATTTATTTAAGTGCTGCTGGAAATATGAGAAAAAAAGGAAAAACCACAGTCTTGCCAGGATCTACAGAATGCTGACCTGTCTGAATGTCTCTTTCCTTTCTCTTGATCATCTATCTTTACACTCTGGAGGACCAAAAGTAACTGAATAAACATTATCTTGTCCTTGGCCTTCACCAAGCAAAATTGTTTATATCAGAGACCATTTCCCTTTAGAGCCTGAGATCATTATTTTAAAGTAAATTGTCAAATGCTCCACAGTTGATCTCAGTTCAGTTCTGCCATTTGCTGCTCTATGAACCAAGTCCAGGGCATGACATTAAGCCTGTGACTACATAACATGAGAAAAATGTTTTAAGGCAGAATAAAATATCACGTACAGTTCCTGGCAGTGACTCTTAACAATTGAAAGATCCTTGTCCAAGCAAACACTTCAAGACACTGTTTCAGAAATATGACAATCATGCCTACCACACATGCTGTTGTAAGAACTTAATGAAATAATGGAGAGAAAGAGCATGATGCTGTAACATGTACAGTAGATTTTCAATAAACATTATTTGAATCAGAATTTATTGAAATGTATTATGACCCATAATGGAGGAAGGTAAAATTTAACCAAATTAAGCAGCATCCATTTCAGGAAATATGTTAGCCATGAAAGGGAGCAGAGTATGTGACCCCAAGGTATGCTTCCCTGGTATGTGGATTATTTTGAGCTGAAGGCAGTTAAGACCAAGCAGACTCAAGAAAAACAGCCTTTACTTCTATTTTAACTGTCTAAAATAATTTAGAAAGGGCATCTGGCTAAGAGAGAGCGCCCTTACCAGAGATAACTTTTGTCTAAGTTATCTGTATGGCAGGGCAAACCTCCAATTACCAAACAACCGCTTTTCTTATCTTCCTGTGAATTGCCCTCCTCTCCTTTGAAGCCCTAGGCCCTTATCGCATTCCTTAGCTCAGGAGGGCACATAAGCCTCAACTGCCCAACTTGTCTGTGGATCTCATATCCATACATACATAATTCACTTTTTTCCTCCCGTCAATATATCTTATATCAATCTACCAGCCACAGAATTTAGAAAGGTGGAGGACAATTTTTTCCTCCCCAACAGCCATCTGGCTGCTTGTTTTCTCCTTTAACCACCAAACAGACCTTCAAAATATCTGAATGGCAGAATAAAAAAGGTAGGCCCAGCACAGTCTCCATGAAGTCTTTTGTACTGAACAGCTCTACCCAGATCTTTCTCTCACCTGATAGCACCCTGTTTCTGACACTTCAGTTGCCAATAGGCAGCTTACTTCATTTTCGTCCTCTTAAAAATCTCAATATTTCTGAATCTCTGCTCAAATTACATGTCCTTATTTACTCTTCTCATTTCCCCTAGTGCCCAGAATGAATTTGGCCTCCCTGCCCTAAACCTCATCTTCCTTTGAAGACAGAGTTTCCACTAGGCTTTTCAAACACTGAAGGGGGTAGAAGTATGTGGTGAGTGTCTTGCCCAAAGTTACATTTCTTTTTTGCAGCGAAGTTGAGATTGAGAATCAAAACCAACATAGTTTCTAATTCTGAGACAAAGCATAGTTTCCTGTCCCTGTATGAAACAATTCTGGGGCCAAACATTATTTCTAATTTCCTAAGAGTCCTAATTTCTTAAACAATTTCCTATTTCCAGTTTTCTAAACAATAACGGGGCTCTAGCAAAAATAACCGCTACTTCGTCTAGGATATACTTAGTCTTGGTGATCAGACTGTATAACTAAAATAGTTAACTTGTCAAAATTAACAGCTCACACATTAATGCTTACTTCAAGACTGTTACTTTACTGTGCCCACCATAAATGTCTAAATTCTGTCCAGTCTCAACTGGTAAAAGTACCCAGCCCAGGTCCCCAAAACCCTAATAAATATCCTTCTCTGACTTGCTCCTACTGTAATATTACTAAGACACAGTCTTACATTGTGTCCCCCTTACTACAGTAAGTTTAATAATCTTAGCATTGGTTGATCAATAGTTTTTCTGGTGGGTTTTCCATAGCCAAGAAACACAAAGTGATCCCCAATTCGGTGTTTATCTTTTCTACTACCCAAGCCATTATAATACGGTCTTTTCTATTCAAAAATAAAAGTTTCCCTTTAAAATGTGAACCTTATGTGTTGCTGTTAACATATAACCTAAGTCTACTTATATGCAATATATACTTCACTGAATGACACATGCACAGATTTTATTAATAACAGCACTAACAACAATATCTTTTATGTGTCTTCCAAGTTCTAGACACTTTCTATGCATTATCTCATTTATTCCTAACATCCTGTAAGCAAAGCAAGTTATCTTCCCCATTTCACGTGATGGAGTTGAGTTTCAAAGGGGTGAAATAACTATCTTAAGCCCACACAGCCGGTAAGTACCAGAGTTTGAATTCAAATCCATGCAACCAGCTTCCAGAGCGCAGGTTCTTAAATGGGCTGTACTGTTTAGAATCTTAGAATAGCTCTGATTTCAAAAACCACTCCTTTTCTACTACATAAAAATATCTTAAAGGGGTGCAAATATCAGGAAATACATAGAATTTCTGAGTAAAATTTGTTGTGTAAGGATTAGGTGGAGGCTTGCTAGTGAGGGAAAAACAAAGGCAAGAATGATTATCCTGGCCAGGTGAGCAGTAATACAAATTTGGCAAGGAGAAGGCAAAATAGCAACTTTCATACTGAAGTATTATAAATTGGTGAAGACTCTATGGCATGTGCTTTGGCAACGTCTAACAAATTTATACACATAAAATACAGCTCAAAAATACATGAAAAAGAAAACACAGGAGACTGGAGAAAGGGATCGTGAAGGACATCTTTTCACTGTATAACTTTTCCAAGTTTTGAATGTTAAACTATGTGAATGTTTCCTTATTAAAATATAAATGTAATTTAAAATCAACAAACAAACAAAAATAATGACTGTTTCAAAATACCTCTACTCTAACAGTTCAGGTTCAAAAGAAATTGGTGGTATTATACCCACACTCCCCACCTGCTCAATCCTCTTCCCAAACCCTGACTGGTACATATTTGATGGCTAAATTTCTTATAAATATAAAAACAATATAATTTCATTAATCTTCAAATGTCTGCAAACCCCGCTGGGACTTTAATCCATATATATGTTACACCTACACAGCCTATTCAATTTTTATTTTGGTATCAGTATTTTTTAAGAAATGTTTTAATCTAGGGGAGCCTGGGTGGTCCAGTCCGTTAAGTGGTGACTCTTGATTTTGGCTCAGGTCATGATCTCATGGTCATGAGATTGAGCCCCACATCAGGTTCTACACCGACAACATGAAGCCTCCTTGGGATTCTTTCTCTCCCTCTCTTTCTCTGCCTCTCCCCAAACTCACTCACTCTCTCTCAAAATAAACATTTAAAAAATAAATATTTTAATCTACTGCCTTATCAACAGTTGATGCCTCAACATCTGCAAAGAGCATGAGGTGGTGAAGGAGCCTGTTCCTTCAGTAGTTGAGCAGTCTTACTTAAGAAGTGAACTTTTAATAGACGTGAAATACAAAATATTTTTTTTTCTTGAAGGGAAATAATTTTCAAAGCCTGTGGAGACTCTGAATGTGTGTGTGCGAATTAACATGACTCAACTTCAGAGAAAAATGGGGCAGGATCTCCTTCAGCTCTGGACTTGGGGTATGGGAAGCAGCCACCCATGAAGCAGCTACCTATGACTACCTCTTCCTCATTGTGTGAGATGCTGTGGAAGATTTAGACAAGTGTGAGGAAACTTTAACATTTCCTCTCAGACGTGGGTATGTGTCCTCTAAATAGCTGAACCAGAGCCTAAGTTAGAAAGAGGCAGGAGAGTGCCACTGGGCAACAACTGAATGCCCACCAGTTTTGCCGTTCAGAGGCCATGGGCCCACCATGTGCCACAAAAGGGGAAGTGCATGTGGGACTCTGATACTGAGGTACTTCTAATACATGGGACCCATGATTCTTTGTGAGAGAGCACATTTCACTAACTTAGAGTCTGCTGCTTTAGAAAAATAGACCATCATCAATAGCCTTATATTACTCACTTGATGGCATTATTATTATCTCCATTGTCATCATTCTTGACCATTTACTGTGTGCCTCTATTTGCCAACTACATCAGTAGGCGTTTTGCGTACATTTTCTCTAACCATCACAGTGACCTGAGATGGCAAATACAATCTCTTCTTTTTAATGAGGAGAAACTGAGGCTCAGAAAGAGTAAGTGACCTACCAAGATTACCTGGTAGAGCCAGATGGGAGTTCAGGTCATCCTGACTCCTTGAACTACAAGATAGCCTTGTAACTACTTAGATGGAATTATTTACAAAAAGATCAGCCAACCAAAGCAGCATCAAACATACTTGAGGTCTACAAATGGTGTCAGTGGGTCATGCAATCTCTCAGCCTCTCACAATGAAGATCACCCCAGATTACTCAGAGTCTCCTGGCAAAGAACAAGAGTTCTCTGCCCTATCACCCTCCCTCTCATGTCTCCAAAAATTCATCACTCTCCATTCTCAGAGTGGGATGAAGAGCTTTCTTCTAGCCAATTGGCTTTCATACACCCTCAGTTCCTCTGAAGCCCAACCTCCTTCAAAGCAGGTATGTCTCCCTAGCAGAAGCCTTCTCAAAGACCTCTATTTTAGGGAAGCAAGAAGGGCAGAAAGTCTACTACCCAGAACATTTATTTTCTCCTGATGTGGACTTTTCCTTGGCCACAAGTCCATCTCAAGTAGAACTGCTCTATATGACATTTCAAGTTTTTATATCTTGGGTATCTGTCTCTCCTCCTTTTCACAACACACCTTCTGAACATCAGGCTTTCTCTAAGGACAATGATATGTCTCACAACTCATTAGGAATTCCTCTTTTTCACCACTATTGGCTATGATGGTTTATCAAAAACTGATAGGAAGAACATATGTGTGTTAATGAAGGAGATGGCCTCCTCCCCCCTGTTCAGCCATGAACACCAATAGGGAAGCCAGCAGAAGAACCATGGCATTGAGCAACTCAGCTCCCTCATCATCCAGAAAGACACATGGCTTGTGCTCTCTATGGCCATAAAGAAGAGTTTCTCTCTCTCTCTCTCTCTCTCTCTCTCTCTCTCTCTCTCTCTCTCCCACACACACACCCCAACTCTCACCCATTCTTTAGCTTACGAGTCAAATTGTATCCTCATTTTTTAGAGGACCTTCCTCTGACTTACCTATCCCTAAGCTGGACTTTCTATCCTCTGAACAAATGACAGCATTTGTTATTGATGCTTGTTGGCACTTGACATATACAACATTATTTTCATAAAACCAATTATTAGCTTCTTAAATTACACTATAAGTTCCTTGGAAATAGCAACTAAATTTTGTCCATGACACCCAGAGTGATGCTTTCTTTGCCCAGAGCAGACATTCATGAAGAAAAAGTTTAAACATAAAATGATATTTTAAACTAAAATTTTAAAATGCAAGCATTACCATGAATATTGTACCCCTTCAAGGTAATATTTGAGTGTTATACACTTACTCAAAGATATTTCTATTAACTCAATACATGCATAATAACCCTCTTGTTTCATTCCCTCATATTATTTTAAATTTGTTCAAAAAATAATTGTCATAAGTTACCACGAGCCAGGAATTTTGATAGATACCAAAGACTTAATGTAGAACAAAATACCAAACAATAAGAAACCTATAAATTATATGAAGGATGAAGCCATATGTGAAGATGTACTACAAGAGACAGTGGAAAAGTTGAGTTGTGAATCACTTGCTGTAGCAGCACAAAGAAGACCCCAGACAGTCCTCACTAGAAAGTTCTAGAACAAGTAAGGCTTTTACAGAGAGAGAAGGGGACAGGCATTTCAGAAAACACAACAGCCTATCCAAAGGTACAAACATTGGTAGCAGGCAATACCTGTGGTGTACTTGAGAAAGGCAAGAGGCTGGAGCTAATCTTCATCCTTTGAGGATCGACATGATTTTGTTTTAGAACTTGTCAAAGTCCTCTCAAAGCCAAGACTGATGGACAAAATAGTCAATAAAATCTTGGTAAAACCACTGGGCCTACGGATCATGAACTTCGTCTGGGGGAGTATCTAAGATAGAATTAACAGATTTGAACAACAATACAAATTACCTCAGGGTATAAAGCTCTCTTCAGTGCATACATTTTGGTAAGTCTGTTTGAAAATTAATCTTAACTTCTTTCAATCCAAAGCTCCTATTTATTATTTAACAAAAGAATCAGTGATTTATGAAGAGTAGAAGTTAATAAAATCCTGACTTCAAATTATGTTTGACATTATTGGCCCAATTACTGTGAAGAGATAATTCTGTGTCATTGGATTAGACAATTGGAAACTATTAGAAATAAGACCACATTTTTTTCTTTTGGTCTCAAACTGTTTATTACTTGCAGCTTACAGACAAAGAAATAAAATGTTTTCAACTTTTTCTAGGATCATTTATAAGGTTTTGTCTCATGCTATATTCTTAGTGATTTTACCAGATCTTGCCATAAGAATAAGCACATTATTGTCAAAAGTTTGCCAAAAAAGCCAAATTACTCTTAGCCTTTTGGTTATCAAACAATTGAATGTTTATGGTAGAAGGTGTGGAAAATACTGGAAAGTCAAAATAAGAATGAAAATTACCCATGACCCTTACCACAGTCATTATTTTAGTAAATGTCCCTCCAATTCATTTTTCTATTCATTTGTATTTTTTTTTCAAAACAATAATCATTAAATAGATGTTTTGTATCATAATCATTTTTGCTTAATCATATATTATGAATATTGACTACTAGAAATTTAGATTCAGTTTTTTCCAAGTCAGAAAACCAAAGAAAAAAGTGATCAATTTGGCATAGAGTACCATTTTCTTTTTCAGTACTGAGGAATAATCAACATGGCTTCATTTAACCATGATGTCCTGCATGGCAAACACTCGCTGTGGGGACAGCTTACTTGGCAAGACGCACCACAGACTTAAGATAACTAGCTCCAAATGGATCCTTTGTTTTATTCCGTAAAAACAAACGAGTTTTACTTTTAGTGGTATGCAGATTTAATTTCTTCCGTACTGCCTTTCACCAGAATACCATCCAGTACAATGGTCACAAAGACCATAGCTCACGTTTGGCCTTTGTTTAGGCAAGGCCCGCTTTGTTGCTGATAGGTAATTTTCCCTGTAAATTCTGTTTTATACCACTGGAATGAAAAAAAATGCAAACAGATATTAAAGCATTTAATGGGAAAAAATTATTTCCATGGTATTAAGCAACATTTGAAGAATTTTCAAGAAAGAAAAAAAAATCAGGACTGAAGTCTGAAGTCACTGAACAGAGAAAATGAACTAAGGCACTGAATGAAGTGTACTAATGTCAAATCATGGTTTATGTTAGAAGATGTGGAAGACACTGGAAGGCCCAAATAAAAAGAACAGAACTCAACCATGGCTCTTGCAGCTATGATTTTGGCCACTGTCTCCCCTAATCTGAGATGTCTGTGTTCTACCCAACTATCACACAGGGTAGAATCCATTTTCCATGACTGGTTTAGGGCAGTGATTTTCACATTGCCAATTACAACCCTTAGGTACATGGTAAAATCAATTTAGTGTATCACAACTAGTATTTTAAAACTTGAAATAGAATAAAATAGAAAATATATGAGTGAATTGCACAACATAAGAGCAAATATAATTTCTAAAACATTGAAAGCCAGTGGGTGGGTAGGTCCAGAGTAGGTCTGATTTTAAATGTTCAAAAGCCCCAGCTCAGAGCACAGCTTTCCAAGTGCCATCCTATTGATGGGTTCACAATGGATTACATTTAATCGGGAGAGGCTGATTTCACCAGCTCTCAGGGTAGCCAGCCAGGGCCAAAATTTGTGGGAACCCCCAGACCAGTTCCTTGAAGGGGTGAAACATTATCTGGGGTTCTCAGAAGGCACCCTGAGTGCAAAAAGGACTGTTGGTCATGTGGTAGTCCTTGTGGTCACACGCACAATAAGGGCCACCCAGAACATGCTGTTCACCCCACAAGGTCCTGGCTCTGGCCAAGATGTCCATCTGGACATCTAGTTCTATAACCAGCTGAGATCACGTTGCTGCCATTGTGAACAGGGAGCCCTGATGGAGTTCATTTTCTAGGCTCCCAAGAGTCAGAAAATGTGGCTCAAAATAAGGTAGTTGTACAATTGGGGCAGGATGTCCATGAAGGTCCAGGAAAGATCCCCAAATCTCTGCATTTATATATATTAAGCCTATCTATCCTTCTGTAATGGATATGACCTTTAGTGACATCCAAGCCAGCTGAATGTGACTGCTTTAACAATCACATGGGTCATCTGCAAATTAGGTTTGATCTATATTTTGGGAAACTTATTATAAAAATTCTATGATAAAATTCAAAACTCATTCACATTATCACAAGAAATTTCATCCTTACCTACACTAGTGAAATAGGAAGAATGTTGGGCTCTTTACATAAAATGTCAAATGTTATACATTTTTGAATGGTTGTAAAAATGGCTTTAAATTTTATATCACCTACTTGTGCAAAATAATTCTCATAAGAATGCAAAAAGAATTCTTAAGAACTCAGAGAGATCACCATTAAAGAGGTTTAATCAAAAGTTTCATTAGCCATTTCAAACTATGAATGATATGAATGATATGAATGATATGAAATGGTAATGTTCACAGATGCAAACTCCATTCATCATTAAAATTTGTGAGCAGAAATTATTCGGAAATTTTATATAAATTCACTAACTAGCATTTTTGGTTTTGTTTTTACAACATAATAACCTACAATATAAAGGAAATGCAATGAACTTTTTAAACCCAACGTCATCAAAAATCAAATCAAAATACTTAAAATATGTAAAATATATAATGAGATATATGTGTGTGTGTGTATATATATATATATATATATATATATATATATATAGTGTGTGTGTGTGTGTGATTTTTTTTTAAGAAAAATGATATCACCTAACAGAAGACTAACCGGACTAATTCACTGCTGCCCAGCCCTGCTGTTCTTTTTACCATGCTGAAGATCGGTGCCATATGACTTGAACAAGACTCAGCATATCACTGATAATATATTACAGGTGCTGCACAGGGAGAGGATTAAACTGAAGGGGGCTAGTCTTTCACAAGGAATCGCAAATGAGCACTGTTGCCAGCCATCAATGCCATGGTATAAATGATTCTTGTAGCTTATTCAGAATGACCTTTTACAACAAGGTTTTTGGTTAATTTTACATGCCAACTTGGGCTCATGGATGTCCAGAAAGCAGGTAAAACATTATTTCTGGGTGTGTCTGTGGGTGATTCTGGAAGAGATTAACCCTTGAATCCAGAAACTAGGTCAAGAAGATCACCCTCACCAATGTGGGTGAAACATCACCTCATCTGCTAATGGTCTGAACAGAATTAAAAAGATGGAAGGGGTGTCTGGGTAGCTTGGTCGGTTGTGCATCCGACTTTAGCTCAGGTCATGATCTTGCAGTTTGTGGGTTCAAGCCCCGTGTCGGGCTCTGTGCTGACAGCTCGGAGCCTGGAGCCTGCTTCAGATTCTGTGTCTCCCTCTCTCTCTGCCCCTCCCCTGCTCATGCAAGCTCATTCGCGCGCGCTCTCTCTCTCTCTCTCTCTTTCAAATATAAACATTTTTTTTAATTTTTTTAATAAAAAATTAAGATTAAAAAAAAGACGTTAAGAGGTCTCATTCGCTTTTCTCCACCTAAGCTGGGATGTCTGTCTTATCCTTCGGACTCAGACCAGGACCTGCACCATTGGTTCCCTCGGCTCTCAGGCCTTCAGGTATTGGCTAGAAACCTATCATGGTTTTTCTGAGCCCCCATCTTGCAGGTGGTGGACTGTGGGACTTCTCGCCTCTGTAATTCATGAGCCAATCCCTCATAATAAATATATTTCTATATGTCTACATATGTCACATTGGTTCTGTCTCTCCGGAGAGCCCGACTCAAGTTCTGTAATTGATGTGGCTCACCTGGTGGACCCACTGGGGCACCAGACAAGGTAGAGTTGACTATAATCAGAGTGTCTACAATACTTGGGAACATCCTTCACTAGAGACTTCATGAATAAGATAAAAAGTGCTCATTAAGAAAAGCAGTCTTTTATATTTATTTTACAATAGAAATACCTCAAGCAGGACTATAGAGCACCATCTCTGAATACTCCTTATGGTTGGATTCTCTGAATATCCATAAACCACTTACTTAAAAGAACAGCCTCTGATATGATCTGCTTTCATTCCCTTTTTTGCAGGACCACCTCATCCTCTTCTGTACCCCACATCAGTCTCAAGTTATGTTTTCTTCACAAAATTCGGGACCTTCTTATTTGACAACCTGTCTGACTTGTTAATGCAATAGCTTAGAGCTCACTGTGGAAAAACAGACTGATCCCAGGCATGGGATTTTAAAATCAGGCTTTTCCATGTGTAAGGTTGAAGGCGAGTAAGAGAGAGAAGAGGGCTTCCCAGCCAGAGGCTGGGGGCCACTACAGACTCTCCCTTGACACATCAAAATGACACATTTTCCTCCAAGGCCCTGCTAAGAATTGCTTTGTGGTCTGCCTGAGAAACAGGACTGTGTGGTCACAAGGGAGAAAGATCTACAAAGGTTATTTGAAAGGCTACGATAACATACCTTTGAAAGAGCCCATAGTATATCTCTAATAAATGGCATGGGTCCACAAAGCTACTGCAGTGCTAGGTCAGGGAGACACTGGAAATGTATGAAGAAGCCACACTGTTTGTGCAGAGAAGGAGAACACTGAAGTTCCTGTTGATAATTGAGATTTTAACTTTCGTAACACATGACATGGGTTTCTGTTGAGACAGCCTTCCTCTTCTGTACCAAGATGGCACTGATTCACGTGTACAGAAACCTATCCCTTCCCACACACACTATGCAGAGTAGACACCCGCCATTTTACTTATGGCCCGGGAGTGGTTTCCCTCTCATTGTACACGCGTGTCCTTCGTCATCAGTCATGTTCTGTGTATTCAGACCATAAGCTCCAGGAGAAGGAGCTATTTCACCTAGTTCCCCAAGTAGCCCAACAGCTTACAGGTGCAGAATAAACAGAAAAATGGGAAGATATATTTTATCCATTCTAGTACAAAGAGTGACTCCCTAACTGGCATCCAAGCTGGAAATTAATTCCTCTCCCATCCCAGGCGGAAACATGAAAACTTTAACAAATTCCTGTGAAGAAACACCAATCTGCCATAGCGTTAGTGGTGTTCCTAACTAAACCACTCATGCGTTACATTGTAGGCACCACCACAATAACCATTATTGCCATGGGTAGCAAATAATCGAAAGTGAGGAGACAAGTTCTGTTCTTTATTTCACCCTGACTGTAAACTCTGAACTCCCAATCTCCCTTTTCTCTTCCACTCACAATAGTTCTGGGTAAACAACTACACACCAGGTAAGAAAAACAGCCAGTATCATTTGCAAACTTTGGGCCTCAGTGTTTCTTAACTAAGAGAACTACGTCATTAGTTTACTGAAGACTTCCTTTTAAAAAAAAAAAATGTGTATGTAATGGCTTCTATTTTTTTATTTATTCCTCCCACCCCATTAGTACCTAATAAAATATAGATGAAGAAAGGACACTCAAAATATGTAGTGGAGTCTGGGGTGCCTGGTGGCTCAGTCGGTTAAGTGTCCGACTTCAGCTCAGGTCATGATTTCACAGTTCGTGGGTTCGAGCCCCACGTCGGGCTGTGTGCTGACAGCTCAGAGCCCGGAGCCTGCTTCGGATTCTGTGTCTCCCTCTCTCTGCCCCTTCCCCACTCACACTGTCTCTCTCTCTCTCTCAAAAATAAACATTAAAATTTTTTTAAAATATGGTGGAGTCATACTACACTTCTACAAAAAGTACGGGAACCAAACACCAGTTCAATCGCCAGGAAATTTGAGGAGGCTGTCCTTGCACTGTGACAAGTGGAGAGAGGCAGCCCCCATTCTCCCAGGGGGCCCACAGACTGAAGATGCTTCAAAGCAAACTCCCCAAACTCTGTCTTACAGGGTAATGCCTTTTAAAGGAGACAAAAGTCACCCCCTCCCCCTCTGCTCTTTATACCTTTTTACAGTGTTTTGGAAACAGCACGGGAAGTGACTTGTAGCTGAAAAGCCATTTGCAGCATCACTGAGCCACTAATGGCAGCCCCCTCCCAGCAGGCTTATTTGTAAAAATACGACTTTCCGTTAACCTGGTGAGCTGCATGCTTCTAATAACACCCGGCAGTCCAGAGCCGATTGTGAATATACCCCAGGTTCCAAGTGGATCATGGAACTAAATCATCTCTTATTCCAGCCTGCTCATTTTGAACCGACTCATTTTACAGTGTGGTTAGCATAGCCTTTCCAGTTAAGGATGATTGCTCAAAGCACTTAGGGCAATGTTGTCTTAGCACAGCATCTAGAGTGAGGCAGTTGACACAAATTGCATCGTATGCTGCTTGAGATTTAATGTTGTTACTGCCAGGAGAATATTTTTGCAAAGGTTACTGATGTATAACAAAATAAAACATGCACCAACACCAAACCCTCAATCAGACTTCTTCTTTACTCTGAGATTCCAATTATATCACTTTTCTTAAATGGAGGCTATTAACCAAGAAGACCGTCAACAAAAATCTGTATTTCTCAATTAATATCAAAAGCCTTTGGTACAATAACCACATGACAGAAAATACTGTCCATTGTACAAATCCTTTGTTTCCAAAATAAACGCAACGGCTGCTTCTAAGATTTCACACCGTAAGTGCTACATGTTTACTTTAACCTTCTTACTCTATGCTAAACCTTGCAACATTTCATTTCTTCTCTCTGCATTCTGTATTGAAGGAAAAGAAGGATAACGTAAGAAAGTCACCAGAAACATATGGAGGATATACCAGGTACACTGTAAAATGATCTCTGAGTAACAGAACATCCTTCTTTCATTTCCCGGAAGCATGTTGTGCCAGAGGTCATAAACTTTAAAACTGCCCAATTAGATTTTATACCAAGCAATACAATTTAGCCTTCTGTGGATCCATGAACTCTGGCTCCCCGTGAATTAAATGGGCCCACAAATCACTACATACAAGATAACTTGCACAGCGTGTATATACGCCTATTAATTATTTCTCCAACGCTAATATAATTAAGAACTGGCCCTAATATGTTGGGTCCTTATTTTAATTGTTCTACATCCTGTAATAACTTCAAAGAAAGCTTTTTCTGTGCTAACCTGGCTTCATGATCAGAATTTTCCATTTCTCTGATTTCCATTTTAATTGGCCTGCTCTTAACAGGTCTAATTTTAGATTTAGCTATAGTTAGGTGTGGCTTTGGTCAGAGATATTTTTTCCTCTTCTATAAAGTTCTACCTATTCACTGTTCGTCTCAGTGGGTACATGGGAAGGACAGAAATAAAAACAGATACAACTAAGAATAAATAGATTGCATTTGTTCTCATAAACTATCAGCATTGGTATGTTGGTTACCCATCACCTATAGCCATTTAATCGCACTGCTGGATATAACATAATAGTCTTCCAAAACTGGTAAGAGGATCAGAAAGGCAATGTCCCAAACATCTTAGGTGTTTCTTCGAGGTCCGGGGTCATCAAGATTATCATGTCTTCCATGTACCATGGCCATCCTTCAGGTGAGGAATAACCACAAAAAGAAAACTATGCCACAGGGCACTTGGGTGGCTCAGTCAGGTAAGTGACCGACTACTGACATCAGCTCACAGTTCATGAGTTCAAGCCTCACATCGGGTTCTGTACTGACAGCTCAGAGCCCGCGTGGGATTGTCTCTCTCCATCTCTCTCTGCCCCTCCTCTGCACTCACACTCTCTCTCTCTCTCTCAAAATAAATAAACATTAAAACAAATTTAAGAAAAATATGCCACTAGAAAGGGAAATTTTCTCATCTCCAAACCATTTACTTGCTTTGAAGGAAAAAGCCTCCAAAACTTCCAGATGAGTGGGCTTAAATGGGTCAGCAGGCATGTTCTGTTGAGATATAACCTCTCCAAAGTTGGAAAACTATTCAATTTAACCTAAATCACTGAAGCCTCTAAAGTAACCTAAGCATACAAATACTCCTCTGGGAAGGGAAGTGTTTCTAATTCAAATTTCAGCCTTAAAAAGAATATAGACAAATGTAAAAGAAAAAAACCTGAAAATTGGGAAATGAATCCACAGAAATTTTTATAAGATGACTATTTTGGTATTAAATAAATAAGGGTAATTCTGGGACCAGTCTGATACTTTCTTTAAATCTTATTTTCAAATCTTTCAAGATAACATTATGAAACATTTTTAAAAGAGCTAAAAAAAAAAAAAACCTTAGAGAGGGGTGAAATAGACAGGATTATGTATGTGTGATTTTATGAAACCAGAAACTCAACATGAATATTCAAGGTGATCCTGTGAAACTTAAAGGAAAGGTATAAATACATACTACAAAGTTGGTGAACCTGAAGACATTATACCACGTGAAAGAAGTCAGTCACAAAAGACAACACTTTAGGTAACTCCATCTGTAGAAAAGTCCAGAAGAGACAAAGGCATAGGGATATAAAGTGAACCAGTGTTGCAGGAGCTGGGGTGGGTGGTGGGATGGCAATGAGGAGTAACTGTGAACAGGAACAGGGCTCCTCCTCGGCGTGATGAAAACATTCTGAAATTAATGATAGTGGGGGGTGCACAACTCTGCAAATACACTAAGCCGTTGAAGGCACACCTAAAATGGGCAAAGTGCACAGTACATAGAATATATCAGTGAAGCTGTGATATAAAAAACAACACACAAAAGTCAGCATGCTAATGTCCACATAAATAAGGATAAAAATCACCTTGTATCAGGACTCTTAATAATAATGGCCAGAGAATTTTCTCCTGAAACATTCCTAGATTAGTCACACAGATCAGAATTACCAACATTCAGAATGTGTTTTGTTTTGTTTTTAAGAGAGGTGAACATCTTATGCACCGTCTCAGGAAAGGTTGAGGTTTGAAGAGTAGGAATAATCACGTATATCATGGGGGCAAATTCCTTCCTATTCCACGGAAGAGGGCTATGGATCCATTGCCACAAAGGGAGAAGGGCTACTCAGCATCCGTGTTGGACAGATTATCCACCTGATCCATCCATCCACTTCAATGGACCAAACCACTAGACTACTGGTCGCCTCCCTGGCTGGCTCTCTGACCCTCAATACCAATTTGCTGTAGGTCCTCAGACACTTACAGTGTACCCACGTATCCTAACAACTGTTGTGTGGACATCCCTCTGCCCATCTCACTGGTTTTATTTTTATTTTTCTTAATTTATCTAGAGAGAGAAAGAGTGCACGTGGGAGAGGGGCAGAGGCAGGGAGAGAGTGAGAATCCCAAGCAGGCTCCACATGGCACAGAGCCCGATGTGGGACTCAAATTCACAAATTGCAAGATCACAGCCTGAGCCGAAACCAAGAGTCTGATGCTCAATGGACCAAGCCACCCAGGCACCTCTCACGTGTTTATAAAAACAAAGATTTACAACTCAACACCCAACTGAAATAAAGCTCAAGAACTCGAAGTGACCAATTTTTCACTTATGGCAAAGAAGTGTCTCTAAAACTATAAAACGAAATTAAATAAAACACTCGTGAACAGAGCCGGGAGTTGGTTTTACCAGCTGGCCCTCAACCCAACGTAGGCCACAAGTGACAAGAAAGAACTCACAGAAGCCAGTTGCACTCCTCCTGACAAATTCTGCAGGCATCGCCCATTTCACATACAAGCTCAGGAAGCCAGGTCACAGAGGTTCTGAGCAATGAATTTACAGTTTTATGAAACTAGAAATTAAAGCTCCTATCTCAACCTTACTTAACAAAAATGACAATTTTTAAGGCATTCAGATCATGCCTACATGTTTACCAATACTTTCATTTTGGGGGTGAATTTATATAAATCCAATAGTGGATTTAAAAATAGATGAAGAGGGGCACCTGGGTGGCTCAGTCAGTTGGGCGTCCAACTTTGGCTCAGGTCATGAGCTCACACACCGTGAGTTGGAGCCCCGCGTCTGACAGCTCGGAGCCTGGAGCCTGCTTCGGATTCTGTGTCTCCCTCTCTTTCTGCCCCTCCCCCACTCATGCTCACTCTCTCTGTCAAAAATAAATAAACATTAAAAAAAATTTTTTTTAAATAGATTAAGAGGCAGATGAGATGAATAGATAGACAATAGATAGATGGATGATACAGGAAGGAAGGAAGGAAGGAAGGAAGGAAGGAAGGAAGGAAGGAAGGAAGGAAGGAAGGAAGGAAGGAAGGAAGGAAAAGGAGAGAGAGACTTGGAAAAAAGCACATTCAGGGTGAACTGCAAGATCAGTTGAAAGTCAACTATCCAGGGGCGCCTGGGTGGCGCAGTCGGTTAAGCGTCCGACTTCAGCCAGGTCACGATCTCGCGGTCCGGGAGTTCGAGCCCCGCGTCGGGCTCTGGGCTGATGGCTCAGAGCCTGGAGCCTGTTTCCGATTCTGTCTCCCTCTCTCTCTGCCCCTCCCCCGTTCATGCTCTGTCTCTCTCTGTCCCAAAAATAAATAAACGTTGAAAAAAAAAAAAATTGAAAGTCAACTATCCAAACCCAGGGCTGCTCATGCCTCTGACTCTCGAGGAGAAGAGATATATGTGTCAAAGACCATACATGTCAAATATACTAGGGCCCATCAAACCTCTCTTAGCAATCAGGGAATATTCACCGGTGACTTAGACTAAGTCACTTGTCTGGTGATCCTGGCAGCAAATGTCAGAAAATGTTGCCCTTCACTTTATCTGTCACTGACACTTGACCAGAGTGCTTTTCTTTCTTCACCAGAGAAAAGAGAAAGTCAACTTAGTGGAGGAGGTATGGCTGTCAGGGCGATGACGGGAAATGCATACACGTTTTGAAAATGATGGAGTGTCCCACTGAGTCCACACTGTTCAGAACATTCGGGACAGTTGGTTATTACCCTGGCATGATTCACAGAGAGCTCACTCCTTCTGCTGGCATGGAAACAAGAGGAAAGGCTAAGACATCCCGTCCAGGAGAGATATATCTGTCACTGCCCACACAGGGGCCTCCTGATGTCTGGGAGAGCATCCCTTCATGCCCTTGGCCTGAAAGATGCAACGAGCAAGCTTTTTGTAGAGGAAAGAGAGCATGAGTTTTGACCGTCATTGAGTTGGGTTGATTGTTGCAGCTGTCCCCGTGGTATGGAGTGGGGACAGAACAGAGATTCCACCCCACTCCAATGCAGTCTTTGGGAATTTTGGAAGATGGGAAAAATATGTAGAGGATGCGTGATTTTCCATGGAGAAAGACAGGGTCAACGCCCACATATCCTGAATTGTATTTCCCCCAGCAAACATCAGTGTCAAATAAGTAGCAGAGAGAGCATTTGCCACTGGAGCTCAGAGAGTGCATGGCCTGGTGGGAGCAAGAGCAGGAAGTATCACGTAGTCTTGAAGGCTGTGAAAGCTTCCATTAGATAAACAAGCGTGCCCCAGTCGGTAGGCACAAGCTGAGCAAAATGTGCACCTGGAAAAGAGCGAGCCGATCGGTCTGGCCCCACAAGAGAGGCTGTGTTCTCAGACTACACTTTGTCCTCTTGGCTGGAAGGAAGAGAGGCAGGCAGAGGAAAGTGAGGGAACACATAAGACGCTGGTGTTCAGGATTAGCAATAGAGTGTGCTCACTCTGAGACCAGCAGTAATGGCGCCACGTCCCTGTAATGCACTCAAGCCACGAGCATCCTTTCTGTAAGAGACCCCTTCGGGTCATACGTTGCGGAAAGCCACCCATGACCACACACCCTGCCTGCCACGTCTCTGGGCATTCTGAAAAGGACATAAAAGACTTAGCTGAAAAAAAGCTACAATTATTCCAGACATTTTAGAACACACCTCTGCCACATTCAGAATGTCCCATCATAGGCTTTAACGTGTGAACTCATATAGGAGAAAGTCTGGACTGAAGTCTCCTCTTGAAATGAAAGCTTACCTGTATCCAACTTTACCTCAAATTGAAACAGACTTTGGCAACTAATTGGAAGGTCTTCATCTTACCCGAGCGAAAAGTATCAGTAACTCCTTTTGGCTTTACGCTGGTTAATTTTTGATTATGAAGTGAAATTTGGAAATATGGATTTTGTTGTTGTTGTTAAGAGGCTAGGAGGAAATGTGTCGCTCAGGCAAGCTCTAGGTGCAAGCTTATTAATGATATATTTTCTTCTTTATACTTATCTGCATTCTCCAGTTTTCCTTTAAAAGGCCCATGTTATAGGGCACCTAGATGGCTCAGTCAGTTAAGCATCCGACTTCAGCTCAGGTCATGATCTCACAGTTCATGTGTTCGAGCCCCGCGTCGGACTCTGTGCTGACAGCCCAGAGTCGGGAGCCAGCTTGAGATTCTGTGACTCCCTCCCTCTCTCTCTCTCTCTCTCCGTTCCTCTCCCACTCAGGCTCTGTCTCTCTCTCAAAAAATAAATAGACATTAAAAAAATTTTTTTTAATAAGAGGCACATTTTTATATTCAGAAAAAAATGTCAAAAAAAGAAAAAGAACAATATTACCATTAATCTTTAAGTTGGCAAAGCAATGAAAATAAAACAAAGCCAAAATGCCTACATGTTACCAGCGATTGGTTTCAACAAGAAAGTGAGTGACACCTTCTTCTTTCAACTCTTCTGCATTCTTCAAATTTTCTACCAAGAGTAAGTATTTTTAATTAATAAATAATTTGAGGAACAAAGAAAAACTGGAAAGAAAATGTTGCCTTATTTAGTTTTTAATTGCCTGGAAGTTTAAATGACAGTAATTATTTAACTGGAAGAAAGCTGAGTGGGCAGGTCCCACAAAGCTCACCGGAGATGGAGATAAGGACTCACCAAGAGTGTGCAGCAGAAGGCTTCCAAAAGCCTGGTCTCCAAAATATCAGTTCTTTTCGAAAAGAGCATCCACACCAACCCGCTAGTGTCTCTCACATTGTTGCTGTTGAATCATTTCTTCAGCTTCTAGAATACCAATGTCCTTGGGAAGGGGACTAGCGCCAGTAGCAAATCAGACAAGTTGAAGGTGCCATGAAGAGAACGCAGACCTGGAGCGCCTGGGTGGCTCTGTCGGTCAAGTGTCCAACTCTTGACTTCGGCTCGGTCACGATCTCACGGTTCATGAGTTCAAGCCCCGCACTGGGCTCTGTACTGATGGCGCAGAGCCTGCTTGGGATTCTGTCTCCCTCTCTCTCTGCCCCTCCCCTGCTCGCTCACTCTCTTTCTCTCTCTCTCTCTCCCTCTCCCTCTCTCTTAAATAAATAGAGAGAGAGAGAGAGAGAGAGAGAGAGAGAACACAGACCTGAACCCAGGCTCCAGTGTCAAGGTTTTCTCTAAGTAGCAGTGAAATCTTGCACACCATCTTTAACTTCTTTTGCAATTGATTCTCTTTTCTATAAAATGAAGGGGTGGACTTAGAACCCCTGGTGAGTCTTCCTGGATCTAAATTCTGTTAGCGTAACTTCTCTGCTTAGATGGCTGTCACCTTGAAAAACAAAGACCATGGGGCGCCTGGGTGGCGCAGTCGGTTAAGCGTCCGACTTCAGCCAGGTCACGATCTCGCGGTCCGTGAGTTCGAGCCCCGCGTCAGGCTCTGGGCTGATGGCTCAGAGCCTGGAGCCTGTTTCCGATTCTGTGTCTCCCTCTCTCTCTGCCCCTCCCCCGTTCATGCTCTGTCTCTCTCTGTCCCAAAAATAAATAAACGTTGAAAAACAAAGACCAGTGCTGAGGGCACAGAGAGAAAGACGGGTATGTGTTCAAGGCAGACATGGAGGGAAAAGGAAAAATCCAGGAACCTGGGATATTTCTGAGGTGCCCAGTCAGCACAAGACAACTAGCCACAACCACATGCCCCCAAAGGAGATCACCTCCGCAAAGAAAAACTCTATTCACTGAACACATTTTTTTTTTCTGAGTGGGTCTTAATTGTGAGTCAAGAGCCTCAGTTTAATTTTTAATGTCAAGACACCATAATATTATATGAGGTTTTTATTTAATTATCTTCTAACATTTATTTATTTTGAGAGACAGAGAGAACGAGCGAGCATGAGCATGAGTGGGGCAAGAACAGAGAAAGAGGGAGAGAGAGAATCCCACTGCACTGACCGCAAAGAACCCAATGCAGGGCTTGAACTCACAAACTGTGAGATCGTGACCTGAGCCGAAATCAAGAGTCAGACACTTAACTGACTGAGCCGCCCAGGCTCGCCTATATGAGGTGTTTTTAAGTGACTTATTTTCTGGAGGAACTGCTGACAGTGCTCACTCTATCGGGATCCCTATAAAGCGGAGGTATTAAAACTTGGGTGGCCACGCTCCCAGATGCTTACACGAGTGAGCTCCCAGCTCCCTTTCAGCTGATTGACAGAAGACAGTAATGCGGGGTTCTTTCTGCTCATGAATTCATCAGAAATGAGAGTGAGTGGGAAACACACACATACACAGTAGGCTTTTCTGTGGGCAGAAAGGAAGGGTTTATTTATTCTCCTCTGTAGGAAACAAAGAGATTTATTAATGAGGAAGGAGAAAGGCAGTACCAGTTTAAAGAGAAATGAATCAAGGACAGGAGGAAAAAAAAAAACAAGTGTTTCCCTAGCAAATGACCTTACTATTTTAGAAGAAAAATATGTTCATGTTTTGAATGCATTTTATGCTGCTACACAATTATCTTCCTAGAGAACCGATTCAGATCACATTAAATGCATCAGCATGGCATAAAATAAATCCTGCAGCTTTTAGTGATGGACCACTCTCTCTCTTAAATTTCTGCCCTGCCACTCACTGCATGAATGGCCACAAGTTAAGCCCAACAATGAAAGCTGATCTTGTTCCTAAAATTTAAAAATTTGCTTTTACCAAGCCCTCCTTTTCATCATCAAGTTTCTGACCCTGATTCATCACAGCCCCACTGGCTAGACTTCTCCCCAACTAGACGAACTGAATTGTAAAAGTTGCTCAGTAGAAACTGAAAGCCTAAAATAAATGGGGATGATTCATTCTGGAGCCCTTTGTTATTTTCGGGCTTTTGGACAGAATCGCTGGCGTTCAGAAGTCATAAATGAGCCTGACTTTACACCATGATTTGTTAACTCAGAGAGGTCCACAGCCAAGTCTCAGACTGGATTCATGTGGAGGTCAACGATGCAAAGGTGATGAAGAGGGAAAAGTTTGCCACATCACTTTTAAAGTTTTATGAGTCAATCTATCATGCGTTTTTTGACATAGGTAGCCCAGCAATATTCTTAAAGGAATCCCAAAGCAGATGGCTAAGACTAATAGAATCAGTAACCCATATGGCTGAAAATTTTTAATTTTTTTAATTAAAAAAAAAAAAGCAAGCAACCATTCCTCTGGAGTACCTGACCAGTTTGACTTTAAGCTACAAAGTCACAGGCAATCTCTAAAAGGTAAACAACTGACGACCAACCATTTACAGGATATACTTTGAGTAGTTTTTCTGGCAGTGTTGGTGAATTGAGAGTTTTCCGTCCGCACCGTCTTTACTGTCTTCCCCTGCCCAAGCTAAATACTTGTGAGATGGTCCAACAATGGCCAGTGTAAGGTGGTAGGCACCATCATCTGATTGATAGAAGCACCAATCCAAGAGCATGGCGTGTCAGACCACAGATGTGATTCTAAGCCCTCAGTGATTCATCAAGGTGCCCCAAACCTGTAAGCTCAAACCTCAAATTTCACTCTTTAAATGCTAGACTATGCCAATGGAACAGCCATCAGAAGAGAACAGTGCTGGGAAAAAAAATTTCTTTAACTTTTCCTTTCTCAAGCTATCTCTGGTTTTTGGAAGTGTACCCAAAATACACCAGGAACCAAAACCTAGGTTGAACTCCTCAATGTTAATCACAGCACGTGCAGCTAACACCTACAGATGGCCTACATGTGCCAGATACTCTTCCTAATGGCTTGTGTGCATTAACTCATTTAACCCAAGCCAACTACATCTGTCTTATTTCAACCAGAATCTAGTAGTAGGGCGACTGTCAAGAGAAGTAGATAAAAGGATCCCAACTCAGGGCTTTGGCCTTTAAAGGGCCTTAGACTGTTCCTCTCCCAGCCATGTCCCACCCCACATAGGCTACTGGATCCAAGAACCAAGAAAATATGCCCACCTGGAGCCCACACTCCCTGTCTAGACCATATTCTGGGTCCCAAGATTATAGACTCTGCCCAGGCAGCACGGAGCCTGCTTCCCAAACCAGAACTTCCTCTTCCCTGGGAGCTGAAAGGTGTCGAATGGATGGGCTGAAATAGATGCAAAGACATTAATTATTTAATTGATCCATTAGTACGCAAATCCTAGTACATGGGTTTTCTGGAATCTCTTCTGATTATCAGAATTTATTTCTACCTCCTTGTTCTACATCTGTTTCCTGGAAAGGTGAAAGGGTTAGTTACCTGGACACAGGTAACCAGGTTAGAACCTGGACACAGGTTTATGACGGTGGCACTTTCTTTGACGAGGGTAGGAAAAGAGTCTAAATTCTCACACATGTGGCTTCTTTCAGAAAAACATTCCTCTTCCACTAACATTTAATTCTGATTTTAAACACACACACACACACACACACACACACACACACACACACACCCAGCATTTTCAGTTCCCAGGCAGAATAACTAACCAAATATCCAAATACCTTTCCATTCTTTGGCCTCCTGCGACAGATGCAATATTTTATGTCTTAATTATTTAAGCCAGGATCCTTCCTGGTTGTTTTATGACTTAGTGACGATGACTGCATCATGTGCAGAGACTATGCCAGCCCAGTGTGGCACACACTTTGCTATGACACCCTGAATATAAGAAGAATCAATGGAATGTTTGCTGGATGCAAAACCCACTCCTAGGCTGTGACTGTGAAGCAGGAAGCTTTTCCAAGAAACTATATAAAATCATTACTGGGGGCGACTGTGTCTCATACAGCCAGACTGCGTGTCTGCTTTTCAATCTGTAGACTTCAAATAGATCCAACACCTCCCTTCTTCCTCATCCGAGGAAAGCTCGGAGGCCAGCACCCACTGTTTACACTCATTACCGGGACAGGCAGCAGCAATCTAGGGGGACAAAATGCCGGAAGACTCTCATGTAACTAACTGTACTCAAATATAAAAATGGGATTTTTTTTTTCTCTTTCTGAAATCTGCTTCAAACCTTGCAGGCCACCAGCTACTTTCTATGAGCACCAGCCGAGGCCCAGATCCGAGCACAACCCCATCTCAAGTTGCTGGGTTGACCGTCCAAGCATGTTTTTGAGCTGGGCTTCTCAACAGACAATGACTGTACAGCCCAGAGGACGTTTGGCAATGTCTGGGGGCATTTTTGCTCGTCACAGCCCAGGAAAGAAGGAAAGGATGATACTGTTCTCTAGTAAAGAGTGGGCAATGCATGCAAGAGCTGGTGACAACAATGACCCGTCCATCCCCACATGCCAATAGTCCCAACACTGAGAATCCTGTCTTAGAGGAACAAAGATAAGACAAAAAATGCTGCTCACATTGAAATTTAAATGGTTTCCCCTCTCGGGCGTCACTACCCGCACACAGCAAGAAACACTTAGATTGTTTATGGCGTCAGGCTGGGACCACAGAAATTAAACTTGTGGGTGGTACAGAACCAAGTATAATTCTGTGTTGCTGTAGAACACCCTTCCCTATGAAGATCAAAACGCTTTTCAGAAACAGTTATTCCCCTGGGAGACAGAGCTGGGCATTAGAGGGATCCTCATTTCACAGATGAGAAAACAGGAATCTAAAACAGGTTGTCATTTGCTCAAGGTTATTCAATGAATCGGGTTTAGAGCTAGGGAAACCAGGAAAGGCCAGACATTGGAGAGAAGAATCCTGAAAGAATGTAAAAGGACAGAAACATGCTCTCAGCTGGATACCGTCTTAGTGACACACATCTTTTCCACATCCTGAACCCCTGATGTCAAGAAAAGCAGGGTTTTCCGTGATGGGCAGCTTGTGGTTCTCCCCAGAACCAGCAGCCCCAGAAAAGCCCCATGCCCCCTCCCTGCCAGCAAGAGCCCTCACCTGACAAACCCAATCCCCAGGGCTATTCTCCAGATGTTTATACTGTCAAATGATTTAATGGTCTGCAGAAATGAGTTGGTCTGTTCGTTAAAATAGTCATCATAATGAAAAAGACGGATGACATCTGCCCTTATCCTCTGTCAGTCTGTCACATCTATGTACCTCCTTCCTATCAATCACCATAGTATGCATTATGTAAATACCAAAGATGAAATGTCAGCCTATGTATCTAATTGTCCCTGTGAGCCATATGGGAATATGACTGGTGGACCCTGCTGTTCCCCTTTACAGCCAGCATTAATTGGCATCTCTGTTATCTAGCCATGGAGATTCTGATCGGAATGGTTTTAGGCCCCAGTAACCCTTTCAATGGGAGACATGATTCAGGCTGATTCTTACCCAAAGAAAAAAAATGCAGAGAAATCTCGGAAACTTTATCATCCTACTAATATTTGATCAAAAATGTACAGAGTCATTTGCTATATTTGTTGATAAGAGAGGAATCCAAAAATCCTGGAGATGAACATTTCTGCATTTCCCCCCAAAAAAATGGGAGACCTGTAGAGAGAAATGAAGTATGTTCACAGACAACTGGGGAAAACAAAATGGAAGGGTCATTTTCTCCCTCCAATTCCTGGGCTACTTTGCGGAACATGCATTTGTCCATCTTCAAGGACTGGATCATGAATGTCAGTGTAAGAACGGGCTTTAGAAGTCCTAGAAATGTAGAATTCTACTGGGCATGAATCCTATGTAAGATATCTCCAACAGCAAGACTTATGTCTCTGCTTTAATACTTTCAATGAAGAGGCATTCACAGCTTTGCAGGGTTCCACTTAGATGAAAGTAATTTAAAAGCATCAAAGAAGCAAATCCTGAAATGTCCTAGTGCACTCACCATAGTGTAGATGGTATTATCAAAAACTTTGTATTCATAAACACAACCTCCCTTGCCCAACTTTCTTAAAATGAAAATAATATTGAAGCTACCTTCAAGTCCCTATAGAAGTAAGCAATCTTCCTGTCTTATTTGCAAATATACACAGTACATAAATTATTTTCATCTCAGAGGACAAGGAAATTTGACATATTCCATGTTGGGAGAAAAGATCTCCCCTACCCCCAAATATGCTGTATCCTGTCCTACCCAAAGGGGGAAAAAAAAAAAACTATGAATGCAATGGTAAGTGCTACGTTAATTACCAACACAGAGCTCAGTCCTGAAAATTCCAAAGTTTTAGTTGATTCCATGTTCAAAATGTTCCACATAAGGTCACCAGGAAAAACTGGCTGCATACAGTCTCGCAACTAATGAAATGAGATAAATAGCAAATGAGCCCCCCAAAGGTATTTGCAATAAAGGTTTATCTTCTTACACAAGATAAACTGGAATCATTGTGTGTACAGCTGGAGGTTCTCTCCTGTTCCACTTACCCACAAGTGCAGACATGAAGTCATCTCTCTGTGTTCTGTATTTACTCTAAAGATTAGTGACAAGCTACCATGCTGCCCCTAGGGTTTTCGTCCTTGTTTATCTGAAAAAGTGCAAGGAGACTGCCACCATGGCCATGGAGCCAGCCCCTGGGAGACCCGAGGGTCTGTGAAGGCTGGAGCCCAGTGGGTGAAAGGTCAAGGTCACTTCTGCTCCTCAAAGGTCCTGGCCTCAGTCAGCCTCCAGCAGACGACTGGAGTGAAGTAGGAAATGATGTATGTGTCAACGACCCTCTTGGAAGTCACAGGAGAAGCCATCCTGAAGGTCTCAATGAGGTCGGATGATGTTCCAGAATGGGAGACAAGCCAATTTGGGAGCAGACCGGATCTGGCTTCATTCGAAATTATTACCAGTTAGTTGATAACAACAGACTCCAACTAGGCACAATTTGTATTGACACATCACGGGAAGGACAACAATTCCTAGGGAAAGATGCCATGTAGAGAAATTGTCTAGCCTCCGTTCCAGAAAACCCAGCATGGCATCGTGGCACAAGACCATCATCCTGTGCCGGACAGTTGCATCATCAGCATGGTTGTGGGCCAGCTCAAGGTCGGTGGAGACCCCACTGTGGGGTTCCACCACACGTTCCTATTAAAGAACATCAACGATGCTTGGGTTTGCAGCAATGGCATGATCAGGCTTGCCCTGCACAAACTGACCTCCTCCCCCTCCCAGCCAGGCACTCTTGCTGTCTCCTCCCCCTCCTCTTCCTGACACTATTCGCATTCTGCAGATGCTCCAAATCCCATCCCTAAATGAGCCCTGCAGTGGGAGAGGGAGCCAGGCACACTACCCAGGTGTCGTGCGGGATGTCTGCATGCCAGACCAGGTGCATCTGCCAGAAGTTTGTGTTGTTCCAGTACATGCCTCGGAAAGACTTAAGTGATGCAAAGGTTTTCTTCTTCCTTTTCTTTTTTTTAATCTACTGACAAGTTGCTCTAGTAACCCAAAAAAGTGAAAGATAAAGCAGCTGCCTCATCGCCCAGATATTGATTTGTTCAGATGTTACAATGCCTCGTGATACAATAAAACCATGAAGATTTTCTTTAAAAAAAACAAAAAGAGAAGAAGAAGGAAGGAAGAAAAGAAAGAAAGAAAAAGTGCAAGCAATCCGTTAAGGTTAAAGAGACAACATTAAGGAGTGTGGCTGTACCGTCGTACAGCCGATGACTCTGGCCTGTGCTTAATCCAGGGCCTTGTTTAAAAGAGCTTTTCGATTTTAATTAAAATAAAATGGGCCCTGGAAGAAAACACGTCTCCTCCAGCAAGGATTGTATTCAGCTTGCTCTCTGTAATTTTGCCCATCACACTGCTGGCTGTTGCTTTTTGCACAGCTCTTAAATGGTGTCTAAATTGACCAGCTCTGTTGCCAAGGAAACGGACAGGACAATGCTAATAGAAGCTACTTAGGACACACTGTGAAAAGCTTAGAAATAAAATTGTTTGACATGAAAGGCACCGTGTCAGCAGCCAGGCAACTCTGTTAAAGGCTGCACTGAGCAGAAGGTGGTGCCTTGTCTCCCCCTACTCTTTCCTCTCAAAATCTCTCCTAGAAAATGAATTCTGTCCTAGGAGCTTGGATGGCTTTTCCTATCAGAATCACTTTGTTTTCCTGGCTCAAAGTACAGAAAAATCCTCATGTTGTGGTTCTGAAGCACCCAGCACAGACTTCCATTTCTACCCATGAAAATAGGCTGCTTCCCCCCACACTTTTCTTTCCACCAACAAAGTCCTTTCCCCTCATGAATAAATTGCAAATATTCTGAATTTTCTAAGATTGTTAATTAAAACCCACTTGATTTAAGCTGCTTCTCCCATTTTGCACTCACAAACCATAAATTATGGAGGAGGTCAAAGAATGAATGGCAATTTGACATGAAGAGGTTGATTTATTGCTTCAGAAGGAGTTTTATACCAGATGTGGCAGGAGTCATAAATTAAATGCTAAATGTTATGTACTATTATGCTTTCAGGAATATAAATGTGTCTAAAATGCTATGCAGGTGGAATGATAAGAATATGAATCTACTCTCCTGGCAATTTTAAAAGGCCCTTTAAAGCTGTCAAAAAGAAAGTAAGCTGAAAACAACCTAGATGAGCTCCTCAGATGCCTTTTACAGCACACCCATGCTTTATAAAAGTAACCCTTTCCTATGAAATGCGGGACATTGGCTTCTGCTGGTTTGGGTGGGGAGAAGAGAGAAAGAATTCTTTAATCTAAAAAAGAGAGAGAGAGAGAGAGAGAGCATGAGAAAGGAAAAAAAGAGATTCGGGGAGCTCTGTGCTGCTGAGGCATTAGGGCATACATCCAAATCAGCATTCCCCACTCGCTCCTCTACACGTGACCATAATTTAAGTTATCAAACCTCATCAGAAAGCCAATCTGGATGGAACTTGCCTAACTTTACCTAGCAGCTGCAGGGGCTATCGTTATTGGGCTTAAAATATAAAATATAGAATAGGACAAGATTCAGATACATGAAAGCTTGGAGCTGCAAAGCCGCAGGAGAAAACTTCACCAGGGGGCAGGAGCTGTAAAGGGAAGGACTCGGTTTTGAGGGCCAGTCCATGCTGACCAGCAGCCAGGGGCTGGAAGCAAAGGTAACGGCTGACCATCAACTCACGCCTGGGATGATGGTACTTGGGACACAAATGCGGACAAGGTGGCTCATCTGATCCCTGTTCCCCTTTTCCCAGAACTCTACCCACCCCTCTCTCCTAATTCCCCACCTCTCCGAGGTCTGAACACGCACTGTCTCAATTCAGTCAAGATTTCAACCTCCAGGTTTGAAAAGCAAGTCCCTGTATTGTGGATACACTGGCCCCTCAGAGCGTATCCATTTAACCGCCTCTCCGACGTGCCAGTGTTACCCGCCAGGCTCCACAGCGGACACCCTGGCTGTCGTGGAAAACACAAGCCAGCTGCATTGGGCAAGAGGCACCTGTGCTAAAGAACACTCTGAAGGAAAGAAAGGACCTTACAAGCATTTAGTGCTCTCAGGAAGGTAGCCAGATTTAGCAAATAAAAATATACGACACCTAATTAAATTAGAATTTCAGAAAAAAAAATGACTGATTTTTTTACGCAGATTCTGATTCCATAGGATAGAACCTGAGCATCTGCATTTTTACTGTTTATTTTTGAGACAGAGTGCAAGTGGGGGAGGAGCAGAGAAAGAGGGAGACAGAATCCCAGGCAGGCTCCGGGCTCCGAGCTGTCAGCACAGAGCCCGATGCAGGGCTCGAACTCACAGACCATGAGATCATGACCTGAGCCGAAGTCGGATGCTTAACCAACTGAACTACCCAGGTGCCCCAAAATGACTGATTTTTAGTATAAGTATATCCCAAGTACTGCATAGGATATACTTACACTTATACTAAAAAAAAAAAAGTGCCCATTGTTTACCTAATAGAAATTTAGCTGAGCGTGTTGTTATTTTATCTGGCAACTCCAGTTCTGATGCAATATCATCTGGCAACTCTAGTTCAGAGGCCATTCCAATTACTTTCATCATATCAGTAATAGTTGACAACATCCAAAGTCTCCACTCCGTGGCCATGATGCGGCCATCACACTAGTGTATGTCTTGTTTTCCGAAGACACAGTACTTCTAGTAATTCCCACCACCAAATCAACAGGATCCTGACTCAGGAACAGTGTGGGGAAACTTAACCAGAAACTTAAGAAAAATGCCCCAAGAGTCCAGGAAGAAAAAGAAAATATACTTAGACCACAAAATTCCCAGACGGCTGTGACATTGTTCTGCCCCTGAACAACACAGCAGCGAATCACCAGACATGAAGAGCACGATGTAAGTGGGGCCAGGAAACACAGAGGCAGCCCCTCTCAGCCTGTGTCCTGGTGTATTTTCCCACCATCTCAAATAGAAGTCGTTATGATAGACCTTATTCAACCGAGACCTTCTTAGTGATCCCGAAAATAAAAGAGGGAAACATGCATATCATGCCATTTCACCAAGACCCAGTAACAACCACTTACCAAGAGAAACCTCTGGAAACTAAGGAATGCTTGCAAACAACTTCACCAAATCTCATCCTTTCAGTATCCCATTAAGAAAAAGATAAACTAGGGGAGCCTGTGTGACTCAGTCAGTTAAGCGTTCAACTTTGGCTCAGGTCTTGATCTTACAGTTCATGAGTTTGAGCCCCCCATGTGGTTCTCTGCTGTCACCACAGAGCCCGCTCCAGACCCTCTGTCCCCCCTCTCTCTTCCCCTCCCCAGATCATGCGTTCTCTCTCTCTCTCTCTCACTCTCTCTCTCTGTCAAAAACAAATAAACATTTAGGAAAAGAAAATAAACTTCACTTTTTTTTAAAGGGTACAGCCATTCTTTTTTTCTGAAATTTTTTTAATGTTTTTATTTATTTTTGAGATAGAGAGAGAGCATGAGCAGGGGAGGGGCAGAGAGAGAGGGAGACACAGAATCTGAAGCAGGCTCCAGGGCCTGACCTGTCAGCACAGAGCCCAATGCGGGGCTCAAACTCATGAAAGGTGAGATCATGACCTGAGCCGAAATCTGATGCTTAGCCGACTGAGCCACCCAGGTGCCCCAAAATAAACTTCACTTTTAAAAGCTCTTCTCTGTTCCTCAATGTTTAACAAAGAACTTCCATATGACCTGGCAATTCTACTTTTGGGTAATGTACTCAAACAACAAAAAAAAAAAGAAAAGAAAAGAAAAGAGAAGAGAAGAGAAGAGAAGAGAAGAGAAGAGAAGAGAAGAGAAGAGAAGAGAAAAGAGGAACTCAAATATGTGTACCCTAGCATTCACTCCAGCATTAACAACATCCAAGAGGTAGAATCAACTCAAGGCATCCATCAAGAGATGAACAGACAAACATTGAAAACATTATGTTAACTGAAAAACAGCCAGACACAAAAGGACAAGCGTATGACACCCCTTATATGAGGTATCTAGAACAGGCAGTTCATAGAAACAGAGAAGCAGAGGTTAACAGGGGCTGGGGGAAGGACAGTATGGGAAGTTTATTGCTCAATGGGTACAGGGTGTCTCTTTGAGATGATGAAATAGTTCTGGAAATAAGTAGTGGTGATGGTTGCCAAAAAAAAAGTTTTTTCTAATAAATTATTATTGCTTTTTTTTTTTTTTAAAGTGTCTCTGCCTTTGGCTTCCTCATCTCCTAAAACCTCTCTTCCTTTCTCTACCTCATATCACACTTAAGGGCTCTGGCCACGTCTGACCATCACCACAGCAACTGTGGCCTCCTGACTATCAAAACAGAACAAGACTGAGTTCTAACTCAACTCTAACAGCCACACCACAAGCCTCCCTTTCCCACAGCCAAGACCTACCAACTGAAGTCAGAGGACATCCTTCCAGGGCTGCATGGCATCTGTTCTGTGAACTTGAGCATGTGGTCAATGTAAAGTGCCCATGAGCTGTCCCATTTGTACCTACACGTACCCTTGGCTGTGATGGCATCCCTTGCTCTCAACTGGATGTGCTAGGTTCCACTCCCCATGGTGACACGTTGCAGGGGAGCGTCTGTAACTGTTCCACCTATGAAGTAGGGCACTCGGGTCTAAGTCTGCTTTTTCTTGCAGTACTTCTTAAAACAAGGATGGTGCCATTCTTTTCTAGAAGCACTATTTCTGCATGACTTCTGGTGTGCAAATTCACTTCCAGAGAGAATAGACTTAATTCTCTCAAGTACCATTCCCAAAAGAAGCAGCACCAGATGCTACATCCTGGTCATACAGAACCTTCTTTTGTATGACCAGAGCCATTGTATAGTAATAAAATTTTAATTAAAAAAAATTAATGATAAATTCATGAATATGGAGCCAATAAAAATACTTTTTCTTGTTTCCCTTTCTAGATGTGTGTGTTTCTCAAGTGTTTTCAGCTGTTGGATCAAAGGAATGTTTCTCACACTTTTCCCCATCAATCTTAACCACAAAGCTATGTTTTCTTCCCCAACAAGAACCGATAGGTAATTTCATTGAATACTTCCATACAAAACAGAATTGGGAAGCAATATTAGTGCTTTTATTCACTATACATATTCACTCCCTTACCGTCTTACTCTTAACCATTTAAGAGTAACCAGTTAAGATGAGCTGCATACATTTATTGATTGACTTGGGGTGGACAAGTACAAGATGTAACGTGTTATCTCTCCCACGGGGCATCTGTATTTTAAATTCTCACTAAAGAATGAAATATTAGTAGGGACTTATGTAACAAGTAGTAGGCACTCAATAAATAGTTCAGTTACAATGGTGCATATATAAGACACTCCATCTTAAAGACCCAGAAGCCTAGGAGAAAAAAGTAATAGACAGTGGAGCCAATAGGCACAGCTAGCTACTGCTCAGTTCAGTTGCATCCATGACACTGCCTCTTAATTTGAGTAAGAATGCCTAAGCCAAGCTTTCTCATTCATTCCTTGTTCCCCCATCTCTGTACCTAAGGGGCATTCTCGGATGCACAGCTGCCATCATATTTCTTCCATCTAACCCATTTACTGACCTCTTATAGGCAACTCCTAGTGGCTGCTAACAGCACGAACCAAACACGCCCATCCCCACAACTTCATAGTTTAATTGTACGTTACGGTTGCCACCGCCATCACCTTTGCAAATCCTGATGGTTGTCAGACTGCTTAGAACTTGGGGACAAGGACCTCTTTGGATGCAAAATTATACATGCTTGAAACCGTAAGCATATGTAGACTGTGTTGTTAGAACACAGAAAACCTGTTGGGAGAATTCTGGCGGGAGATAGTGAACACACACATTTAACAGTTCTTCCTGCCAGCTCATACTAAAACAACAGTAAGGGATTAAACATAATAACGATAAGTTCAAGTACAAGTGAAGAGAAGAAAACAGAAACAAAATGTTGGACAATGTAATGCAGAAAGAGGAGGTGTAACTCCTTCATTAGATCCAAGAAAATCTAAGCTGGGCCATCTTGCGTGCTTCACAATCCTAGGGCACTAATTGCATATGGTGCCATTCACACAGAGACCACTCACGTGGGTGCAATGCACAGCCTTTAGAACCATATGTGAGGCTCCAAAGTTCAATCCTAAATCAGCGGTGGGAAAAGCTGAGAATTGATCTGATTTCAACACAGAATCCTAAAAGAATAGGAATCAGTGGGACCAGGCAACTCTGGAAGCAGGGACAAAGACGGCGCTAAAAATACGAGGACAGCTGAAAATCAATTTAACAATTCATCCCTTTCACTGCTAGAAAGCTGGAGGTTTATCCCAGGGGAAAGGTCGAACAGAGGGTCTGGGGGCTGCATGGCACCAGACATAGCTAAGAATGGGGATACGATGCTCAGAGGGATTGTGCGAATGCGTACAGACTGAATGTTGAAATTCCCTGTCTTCTTTTCCAGCTCAGATCCCAGAATTCCGGCAGCTACTTCTGTCCTCTCTGGGCAAGAAAGCAGAAGAGCATGCTCTGGGAAATCTGACCATCCCCAAAGGAAAAGTCTTAAAATAATTTAAATACACTAGCATAAGGGATTCAAAAGATTACCCGGGCAGATAACCCTACCCATACAAACATAGCTACTATCAACTTTTTGTTTCTCTGCTCTTAAATATAAGCAAATAGTAAAAATCCCCTGATGTCTGAAAAAAAAAACCAAAAACCAAAAAACAAAACACCTACAGGTGAAATACAGAGGCAAAAACCAGCAAATAAAAAAATCACTCTGAAGAAGACTACACCCTGGGAAGTAAACTCTAAGGCTTTGGAACGTCCTGCCTGATAAAAGTGTCTTTGTTTACCTGGAGGCCCTAGGCCACACCAGAGACTCAAAGGTGATTTATAATAGGGGCCTGGGTAGTGCGCTAGGAGCTGGACCTCCAGAGGGGCTGGAGACTCAAGTCAGCCATGTGGCAAGTTGACTTGTCTGTGTGACTGAGCTCCAAGAGAAACTCTGGACACTAAGGCCGGGTGAGCTTCCTTGGTTGGCAGTACTTTCCGTGACCAATCACATGCTGTTGCCAAGAGCCAGTAACACTGTCCACAAATCTACTTGGAGAAGACAACTGGAAGTTCTGTGTTCAGAATTTTCCTGGACTCCAGCCCATGTGTCTCTGCCCTTGGCTGATTCCAATCTGTATCCATTCACTGTACTAAACCATAACTATCAGTATAACTGCTTTCTGTGAGTTCTGCGAGTCCTCATAAAGTATCAAATCTGAAGCTGGTCGTGTGAACACCAAATTTGAAGTTGATGTCAGAAGTGAAAAACATCTTGCGATAGTCCCTAATCTTACACAGGAAGAATACATTCTCAAAAATCCCTGTTATTAATCCCTCAGAGAGATAAGAAGTTGACATTATGCCCATGAAAGGGGTAAAAGACTATGAAAGGAAATATTCAGAGAACACAAAATATGCTTTTCCACTGGATATTAAAAACAATAGGTGAAAAGTTAAAATTAAAGCTAATGATGTCAAAATTGAAAATCTCAGCAGAAAAGATTAAGTTGTGGAAATGTCCCAGAAAGTAAAGCAAAAACACATGGACTGAAAAAAATATGAGAGACAAAAATAAGAAAAAGATCCAACATCTAAATAAGAATACTAGAAAGAGAGACAGAGAAAAGGGTGGGAAAATAATTATCAAACTTGTAGTTAAATAAAATCTCCCAGAACTGAAAGACATACATTTGCGGACTGAAAAGGTCACCTAAGTAAATAAGCAAGTCCAGGAAAAAGAAAGAAAATAGGTCCATCATTATGACATGTTGGAACATCAGAGACAAAGAAAAGATCCCACAAACTTTCAGAGAGAAACAAAGTTCGTTTTACTTAAAGGATTTAAAAAACGGCAATTTTAAAAAGCCAGTGGATCAATGCCTTTAAATCTCTGAGGGCAAGAGGCTTCTGCTAGCCAATAGGCAATCTAACCATCAAACACATAATGACAGCAATTGAGTAAAACAAATTAACTATTAAAAAGTCATTGGTTCATAAGGATTTAAAAAAAGATAAAATTCATTTGACAATAGAAGAGGCTTCCAAGGCACACTACCCTGAAAGTAATTAAGTGGGAAAGATTATCTTATTCCTCTAGTATAAACTATTCAGCCCTTCTAAATAAGAAAGAGTCATTCAATCAGAAGGCTTCCAAGGGTGCCTGGGTGGCTCAGTTGGGTGAGCGTCCGGCTCAGGTCATGATCTCGCGAACTGTGAGTTTGAGCCCTCCGTCAGGCTCTGTCCTGACGGCTCAGAGCCTGCTACGGATTCTGCGTCTCCCTCTCTCTCTGTGTCCTTCCCCCACTCTCACTCTCTCTCTCTTTCAAAAAGAAATAAACATTGAAACATTTTTTAAAAATAAGATTTCCAATAATATATGAATGGAAATGATAGAAATATCATCTTACAACTTCCATAATAAGATTACTGATTAGATGATCATCATTAACAGATATTAAAATAACATGTGAGGGGCGCCTGGGTGGCGCAGTCGGTTAAGCGTCCGACTTCAGCCAGGTCACGATCTCACGGTCTGTGAGTTCGAGCCCCGCGTCAGGCTCTGGGCGGATGGCTCGGAGCCTGGAGCCTGTTTCCGATTCTGTGTCTCCCTCTCTCTCTGCCCCTCCCCCGTTCATGCTCTGTCTCTGTCCCAAAAATAAATAAATGTTGAAAAAAAAATTAAAAAAAAAATAAAAAAAAATAACATGTGAAAAATTGGTGAACATTACAAAGATGAGATCAGGCTATCACTACTTGAACCACTGTTCTAGCTTAGGATAACTAAAAGTGAGAGGCTCTTACCACCTATGGAGCATTCTTGGGAGACAGCAGAACTAGATAGAAGCTACGCAAGGCTTTAAGCCTATCTTTGGTCCACAAGAAATATGGGAAATAGAAAAACAAGTCAGCCTACTATGAGAAGGCAATCAGCCAAATCCAGAACATGGAGCATTCTTATCACTTCAATAACCCAAGGGCACTGGGTGGGGAAAGGGTAGGGATATTGTGGAGGAGGAGATTTGGGGCCTAAAGAGAGAAGGAGATTTGGGGGCTTAAAACTTTCAGAAACATAACAACCAAATACAATGAGTAGAAATTGTTTGGATCTTGAACCAAACAAAGTATCTATAAAAGTTATTCACAGGCAAATCAGAGAAAGTTGAATATGGATTTGTTTTGGGGGTAATATAAAGGAATTATTGTTAATTTTGTTCAGTGTGATAATGGCACCGTGCTTATGTAAAAAAAAAAAAAAAAAAAAAAACGTTCTTTGTTTTATTGTGGAGATTCATTCTGAATCAGCTAGAGGTGAAATGAGATGATGTATGAAATTTGTTCGAAAATGTTCCAGCAAAACAAACCAATAGGTAGTAGGTGGAGGGGCGGTTGGAGTAAGTAGGCAAAGTGCTGATGGCTGTTGAGGCCACTAGTTTGGGGATGAGCACACGGAACTTCTCTGAACTCTGCTTTTTTATATGTTCAGAAATGTTTGTAACAAAATGTTTTCTAAAATTCTGAAAGGAAATTATTTCCAACTGAGAATTCTAACCTGGTCCACCTTGAATTAAGTGCAACCATAAAATAAAATCGTTTTCAAACACGCAAGATACCAAATAACTCATTTTTCATATAGTTTTTTTTTTGTTTTTATTTTTGCTTTTCTCAGGAGGCTACTCAGGAGGGTAGACTCCATCAAAATGAGAGAATAAATCAGTACAAGGGAGCTCCCCAATCCAGGGTATTCAATACATGAGAGAGGTAAAGGTGTAAGAGAAGTAACATAAAACAGAGAGAAAGAAACGCAGACAGGAGCCTGTGCAGCAGGCTCTAGGAGATGTTTCTTCCAGAAAACAATGGAAGAATACCAGGTATAAAGAATGGGTCAAGCACACGTTTACATACTGGTGTGGGAAAATTTGGGATGAAATTGGTGCAAAATTCAAAGAAAATTGAGCAAAGGTATTTTTATTTTTTTTATTTTTTTTACTTATTTTTTAAATATATGAAATTTATTGACAAATTGGTTTCCATACAACACCCAGTGCTCATCCCAAAAGATGCCCTCCTCAATACCCATCACCCACCCTCCCCTCCCTCCCACCCCCCATCAACCCTCAGTTTATTCTCAGTTTTTAAGAGTTTCTTATGCTTTGGCTCTCTCCCACTCTAACCTCCTTTTTTTTTTTTTTTTCCTTCCCCTCCCCCATGGGTTTCTGTTAAGTTTCTCAGGATCCACATAAGAGTGAAAACATATGGTATCTGTCTTTCTCTGTATGGCTTATTTCACTTAGCATAACACTCTCCAGTTCCATCCACGTTGCTACATAGGGCCATATTTCATTCTTTCTCATTGCCACATAGTACTCCATTGTGTATATAAACCACAATTTCTTTATCCATTCATCAGTTGATGGACATTTAGGCTCTTTCCATAATTTGGCTATTGTTGAGAGTGCTGCTATAAACATTGGGGTACAAGTGCCCCTATGCATCAGTACTCCTGTATCCCTTGGGTAAATTCCTAGCAGTGCTATTGCTGGGTCATAGGGTAGGTCTATTTTTAATTTTTTGAGGAACCTCCACACTGTTTTCCAGAGTGGCCACACCAGTTTGCATTCCCACCAACAGTGCAAGAGGGTTCCCGTTTCTCCACATCCTCTCCAGCATCTATAGTCTCCTGATTTGTTCATTTTGGCCACTCTGACTGGCGTGAGGTGATATCTGAGTGTGGTTTTGATTTGTATTTCCCTGATGAGGAGCAACACTGAGCATCTTTTCATGTGCCTGTTGGCCATCCGGATGTCTTCTTTAAAGAAGTTTCTATTCATGTTTTCTGCCCCTTTCTTCACTGGATTATTTGTTTTTCGGGTGTGGAGTTTGGTGAGCTCTTTATACATTTTGGATACTAGCCCTTTGTCCGATATGTCATTTGCAAATATCTTTTCCCATTCCATTGGTTGCCTTTTAGTTTTGTTGACTGTTTCCTTTGCTGTGCAGAAGCTTTTTATCTTCAGGAGGTCCCAATAGTTCATTTTTGCTTTTAATTCCCTTGTCTTTGGGGATGTGTCAAGTAAGAAATTGCTATGGCTGAGGTCAGAGAGGTCTTTTCCTGCTTTCTCCTCCAGGGTTTTGATGGTTTCCTGTCTCACATTCAGGTCCTTTATCCATTTTGAGTTTATTTTTGTGAATGGTGCGAGAAAGTGGTCTAGTTTCAACCTTCTGCATGTTGCTGTCCAGTTCTCCCAGCACCATGTGTTCAAGAGACTGTCTTTTTTTCATTGGATATTCTTTCCTGCTTTGTCAAAGATTAGTTGGCCATACTTTTGTGGGTCTAGTTCTGGGGTTTCTATTCTATTCCATAGGTCTGTGTCTGTTTTTGTGCCAATACCATGCTGTCTTGATGATTACAGCTTTGTAGTAGAGGCTAAAGTCTGGGATTGTGATGCCTCCTGCTTTGGTCTTCTTCTTCAAAATTACTTTGGCTATTCAGGGCCTTTTGTGATTCCATATGAATTTTAGGATTGCTTATTCTAGCTTCGAGAAGAATGCTGGTGCAATTTTGATTGGGATTGCATTGAATGTGTAGATAGCTTTGGGTAGTATTTACATTTTGACAATATTTATTCTTCCAATCCATGAGCACGGAATATTTTTCCATTTCTTCATATCTTCTTCAATTTCCTTCATAAGCTTTCTATAGTTTTCAGCATACAGATCTTTTACATCTTTGGTTAGATTTATTCCTAGGTATTTTATGCTTCTTGGTGCAACTGTGAACGGGGTCAGTTTCTTTATTTGTCTTTCTGTTGCTTCATTATTAGTGTATAAGAATGCAACTGATTTCTGTACATTGATTTTGTATCCTGCAACTTGGCTGAATTCATGTATCAGTTCTAGCAGACTTTTGGTGGAGTCTGTCGGGTTTTCCATGTATAATATCATATCATCTGCAAAAAGTGAAGGCTTAACTTCATCTTTGCCAATTTTGATGCCTTTGATTTCCTTTTGTTGTCTGATTGCTGATGCTAGAACTTCCAACACTATGTTAAACAACAGCGGTGAGAGTGGACATTCCTGTCGTGTTCCTGATCTCAGGGAGAAAGCTCTCAGTTTTTCCCCATTGAGGATGATGTTAGCTGTGGGCTTTTCATAAATGGCTTTTATGATGTTTAAATATGTTCCTTCTATCACGACTTTCTCGAGGGTTTTTATTAAGAAAGGATGCTGAATTTTGTCAAATGCTTTTTCTGCATCGATTGACAGGATCATTTGGTTCTTATCTTTTCTTTTATTAATGTGATGTATCACGTTGATTGATTTGCGAATGTTGAACCAGCCCTGCATCCCAGGAATGAATCCCACTCGATCATGGTGAATAATTCTTTTTATATGCTGTTGAATTCGATTTTCTTATTGAGAATTTTGCATCCATATTCATCAGGGATATTGGCCTGTAGTTGTCTTTTTTAACTGGGTCTCTGTCTGTTTAGGAATCAAAGTAATACTGGCTTCATAGAATGAGTCTGGACGTTTTCCTTCCCTTTCTATTGTTTGGAATAGCTTGAGAAGGATAGGTATTATCTCTGCTTTAAATGTCTGGTAGAACTCCCCAGGGAAGCCATCTGGTCCTGGACTCTTCTTTGTTGGGAGATTTTTGATAACTGATTCAGTTTTTTCTCTCGTTATGGGCCTGTTCAAGCTTTCTATTTCTTCCTGTTTGAATTTTGGAAGTGTGTGGGTGTTTAGGAATTTGTCCATTTCTTCCAGGTTGTCCAGTTTGTTGGCATATAATTTTTCATAGTATTCCCTGATAATTGCTTGTATCTCTGAGGGATTGGTTGTAATAATTCCATTTTCACTTATGATTTTATCTATTTGGGTCATCTCCCTTTTCTTTTTGAGAAGCCTGGCTAGAGGTTTATCAATTGTGTTTATTTTTTCAAAAAAACCAACTCTTGGTTTCGTTGATCTGCTCTACAGTTTTTTTAGATTCTATATTGTTTATTTCTGCTCTGATCTTTATTATTTCTCTTTTTCTGCTGGGTTTAGGCTGTCTTTGCTGTTCTGCTTCTATTTCCTTTAGGTGTGCTGTTAGATCTTGTATTTGGGATTTTTCTTGTTTCTGGAGATAGGCCTGGATTGCAATGTATTTTCCTCTCAGGACTGCCTTCGCTGCATCCCAAAGCGTTGGGATTGTTGTATTTTCATATTCGTCTATTTCTATATATCTTTTAAGTTCTTCTCTAATTGCCTGGTTGACCCATTCATTCTTTAGTAGGGTGTTCTTTAACCTCCATGCTTTTGGAGGTTTTCCAGACTTTTTCCTGTGGTTGATTTCAAGCTGCATCACACTGTGGTCAGAAAGTATGCATGGTATCATCTCAATTCTTGTATACTTATGAAGGGCTGTTTTGTGACCCAGTATGTGATCTATCTTGGAGAATGTTCCATGTGCACTCGAGAAGAAAGTATATTCTGCTGCTTTGGGATACAGACTTCTAAATATATCTGTCAAGTCCATCTGATCCAATGTATCATTCAGGGCCCTTGTTTCTTTATTGACCGTGTGTCTAGATGATCTATCCAATGTCGTAAGCGGGGTATTAAAGTCCCCTGCAATTACCACATTCTTATCAATAAGGTTGCTTATGTTTGTGAGTAATTGTTTTATATATTTGGGGGCTCCCGTATTCGGCACATAGACATTTATAGTTGTTAGCTCTTCCTGATGGATAGACCCTGTAATTATTATATAATGCCCTTCTTCATCCCTTGTTACAGCCTTTAATTTAAAGTCTAGTTTGTCTGATATAAGTATGGCTACTCCAGCTTTCTTTGAGCAAAGGTATTTTTAAATGATAATCTAAAACCATTTAAAAAATGTTCTACAGGATAACAAAAAAAAAAAAACCGTAGTGTGTGACATGGCCCAACCGTGAACACTTTTAATATAGTCATGATAATGTAGATACAGAATAGGGATCTTTCCAGAATTATGGTAAAACTATGTTGGGAGGAGGGGAAATAGGAAGGATGCATGTATTAGGATAGAGCTACTGACTTATGTATAAAAGAAAACTAAATTTTCATCTTCCCAAGTGCAAAACCAACAGATAATTTTTAAAGATGAAAAATCAAGAAGTAGCAATAATACCATGTTAACTAGAGTTGCATATGTCAAAAAGTGGTTTCCTCTTTCTGTATTCAAGAAACAGAAAAGAGTCGTCATATAAGAACTTTAAGAGACAAAACAGATTAACATAAGGGAAGGGAAACAAAAATAATACAAAAACAGGGAGGGGAACAAAACAGAAGAGACTCATAAATAGGGAGAACAAACTGAGGGTTGCTGGAGGGGTTGTGGGAGGGGGGATGGGCTAAATGGGTAAGGGGCGCTAAGGAATCTACTCCTGAAATCATTGTTGCACTATATGCTAACTAATTTGGATGTAAATTTTAAACAATAAAAAAATAAAATTTTAAAATTTAAAAATTAAAAAAAAGTAGTTTCCTGTAAGAAGGGAGAAGTGGGTTAGGTGACATGGTTTTTACTAACAAGTAATGTAGAAATATTTGATCCTTAAATATATTCATATATGTAATTTTGATTTAAAAAGTTAAAACTTAAAGAACTTATTTAAAAAGAGTAATATAAACCTATCACTTAGACACATGGAGGTAAGTACTAAAATAACCAACCAAAAGACTTAAAAATGATTATCTCAGGGAAATAAGAAACATGCAAGTCCAGCTTTGATTGAAAAATAATAAAAATATGAACAAGTCCTTCTGGAGACACCGTGGTCTGAAAGTGTCAAGTAAAACTGGATCTGATCAGGAGAGAAAGGGTTTTATCTCATTTCAATGTTACAGCACAAGCTAATTATTCCTACAACCAAAGTAATGTTTTCCCCTTCAGGGAGAGCCTTGTTATTTCAATTAGACATATATGCACTAACAGGCCCATAAATATTTCTAATTAGCTTGTTTGCTTCCATTTTATGAGACCGCTTTCAAATTAGCACCCACATTCTATAGAAATGGAAGGAGAATACACGAAGCTTGTAATTTCCCTCTCAAGGAAGGAAGAAGGACAATAGATCACATGTCCAAAAAGACTACTCATTAGACTCAAGCCATTTATAGTGCATGTTATTTGGAGAAACCTACTTGTCAGACTTGAATAAAAGGCTAAAAGTGAATCGCAGTTTCAACCAATTATTTTCAGGTCTTCAAGCAAACATGATAGAAGGGTGTAGGCAGAGCATTAGGAGAGACAAGCATGATGCTCACAGCTCTTCCTCCTCAAGCTGTGATTTCATCTGGCCTTCCCTATTAAAGAATAACCACAGGGAGCTCTCCCAGGACCCAAAAACGGTCCCGGAAATCAAGGATTCAGAAGCACATCAGAGCCTCAAAAGGCAGATGAAGTTAGCATGAGCCACCTTAGACCACAAAGGAAATATGCTTCATGTAGAGATGCCTGTAACCTAAAAATTTCTCAGTAAGTTACTGTCATTGTTACCAACATCATTGTCACAATTTTGAAACTTGACTGAGTGGATGTGGCTTAAAAAACAGAAAAAGCAAAATGATAATAACATTTTGATCCTACAGGAGGTGAATGGGGCAAACAATCTGAGGTATGTGTCAAAGTAAAGATGAATAAAAGCTTTGATATGGCATGTGACTGTGTGAAAAATAATCCCTGCATTTCACTGAGTGGTAACTCTGTGCCAGGCACGTCCTTGGCATTTATACACATTATCTTAAACAACTACAACAATTCTGAAGAGGTTGTATCATTTGCCTGAATGAGACTCTGAGGCTCTGGGAGAGGCAATGGTTTCTCCAAAGTCCCTTGAATGGTGTGTAGGGGTCACTGGGTTAGCCCTCTGTCTGGGTCCAAGGCTCTACCCATTTGTAATTCTGCCTCTCCTCCACTTGGGTAACATATGACAAATCATGTCCCTCATGAACTTTTTCAAAAATCATCATATTATATCCACATGGCCATTTAACATAAGGACCCGTTACTTCCAATCTTTAATTAACAAAATCTTGTGTTGGAAAAGCCAGGCAATTAGCCCAAGACCACACAGCTAATAAAGAGCAGAGCCAGGACCTCCTCCGACTGGTGGGGTTCCTATCAGTCTTCTCAACCATCACACCATCTACAAAAGATTAGGCCCAGCATCTATCCTTCTGTGGAAGTTCTAAAGTGAACCCCCTTTTAGGATTAGAATAAGGTGACCATATACAATTTATCCAAACAGGAAAACTTTTGTGGGTGAAAAGGGGTACATTAGGTATAACGCTGAGCAAAATATATACAGCAGCCTATCCGAGGCAAACTGGGAACCTGTGGTCACTCCATCTAGACAAAGGGCCCTAACCATTACTCCCATGGAATCACTCTTCCTTGACAGAGTAGGGAAAATACATCTACTTCAGTTTTATTGCTGTATTTGCCATCGGGTGGGAAGACCTGTTTTAGAGAAGCGATGCATGCCTCATGCTTTATTTGCCTTTAAGGTTTGGTGGTTCGCCATTTTCTAGAGCAGGGGTCAGCAGACACCAGCACACAAGCCACATTCTATTCATCTGCCACCTGTTTTTTTATAAATAAAGTTTTGTTGGAACACAGCCATGTCCATTTGTTTATGTATGGTCTCTGGTTGCTTTTGCACAACACCAGCAGAGTGGAGTAGCTACAAGAAGGACCATATGGCCCAAAAGCATAAAATGTTTACTATCCGGCTCTTTTTAGAAAGTACCCCTATTTTAGAAAGTAAAATCCAAAGTCCTCAGCAAACATGTGAGGCCCTCTGTGATCTGCAGCTACTTCTGCCTCAACCTCACCTCTTCAAACGCTCTGCTTTGAACACTGGTCTTGTTCCCGGCACCTGCCAACTTGTTGAACAGCTCCTTGCACACCCTTCTCGCCGTTCTTGGAGTGCCCACATTCCCACCACCCATTCTGAAGAGCACTCTTTGGGGTTGTCATGAGGATCTGATTCTTATGTTTTGCAATATAACCTTAAGTCATCCAACTTCTCCTATTTTTTCATTTTGCCATCCATTAAAAAAAAAAGTCTATTGCTGTGTTAAACAGAAAGATTGGCATGTAAGTGTTTGTAAACTGTAGAGTGTCAAACAGAGAAGGTTTTAATATTAAAAGACTTAGCTGTTCAGGATCCTCCCCCATCATTTCTTTACCCAACCCAAACCCTGGCTACCCAAATGAGAAGACAATAAATCAAGAAGCTCAAACCAGAGCCTGAATGGCTATTTGGGATTATTTCCCACACTGGTTCTGACAATCTGAAATGGAGCCCATCGTGGCTTAAAAGATGGTGCCCTGAAAATGAGAGTGACTTCCTCTACAAACCATTGTAGCATCTTTGTTCCTTACTGAACCCTAGATTTAGGATTGGTTTTTTCTTACCACCTTGTTTTATACTAATTCCAACTTTTCCTTCTATATCTGTACCACTGGATGGAATGTTAGCCATCGAGTTTATGATAGCAGGGGGAAAAAAATACATGTTAAAAACACACTCCACGCACACCAAATGGATCTTTAATTTTAGGCTGCCATTCTTTCCATGGCGCTCTTCTCAAGAGTTTCCTGCCTTGTGAATAATAACAGAGTGTCTGGCCCACTTTCTCCTTACGGATGCCTGAACTGGCACAGGAAGCATTTATCAGAAGGGAAAGGTCTTCTCAAAGGGCTCACTGACTTTTTGTCACATAGCTTTTTTAGCTACAAAAACGTGCAAAGAAAATCCTATCGCACAAATGGTTATACCAAACTGGAACTGAGCATGAAACACTAATACTTAACTTTGTAGTTTTTGACACGAGACCTAACAACACAGAGAGACATATTCAAAACCAAAATCAAGTTTTTATGCCGAGTTCAACTGTCCAATTTCAAATCCAATCTTGGTCAATATGTATTTGGGGCTGGTAGGGAATCTACCTCCTTAATCTCAGAGTTATGCCGGTAAAACTTAATGCCAGAAAATCTCCCCTGCCCATCCACAGCAGGCAGGGTCACCTGCTACAGACTGGGGCTAAGAGCATGAAGAGTTCATTGTAGAAATGTTTCCATGTATGTGTGTGAGTTTCAATATGTACCACCTTCAGGGTACCATGTTCCCAAGTTCAGAATGGAACAAGATAACTAATCCAGTTCCAACAAAGCCCATGGGGTCTTCCCACAGGAGGCAAATGTGAGACTGCCCTATAGAGATACTTCCAGAGTACTTGGACTCTTACTGCAAACAATTATAAATAAAATTGCAATGGCGGAAAGACTTAACTGTAAGAAATAAAACTACACAAGCATAAGAGTGACAAAGGTTTTTCTGAGTATGATACAAAACCCAGAAGCCATAAAAGAATGAATTTGATTTTATAAATATGCATATTTTTTCTTAAAACATAAATACTATAATTAAAGTCAAAAGACAAATGAAAAATTGAGTCGTGGGAACCAAAGTTTCTAAACTTCTAAAGAACACAACACAGAGGACCTATTTCCTTAATATGTAAAGATCTCCTAAAAACTCCATAAAGAAGTACACAAAGGATGTGAACAAACATTCATGGAAAAGAAAACACAAGTGTTCTGATCATATGGAAAGATGCTAAATAGAAGTCCAAATGAAAATGATGCTATACCATTTTCTATATGTTACATGGTCAGCAATTTAAATGTTTCGTAATATTTGGTGTATTACTCAATACACCTCCCAAGAGGAATTTGACAATAGGTATCAGAAATTTGAGCACAAATGTATATTAGCTTACCTTATAATTTTATTTTATTTGCTAATATTTACTGAGTGCTTACTTCGTGTAAATTAACATATACATTATTGTTATTCTCATTTTTTAAGTGAAGGAAGTGAAATTTTTCCCTAAAATATTAACAACTGTTCGGTGCAGCTCAGGAACTTAGCACCCAGGCTTCATCACGGAAGCAGATAAAAAATACATTTCAAGAAATAGACACAGAAAGACAAACACTGCACAAACTCACTACTATGTGGAATCTAAAATAGTCAAACCCTGGGCGCCTGGGTGACTCAGTTGGTTCAGTGTCCAACTTCAGCTCAGGTCATGATCTCACAGTTCATGGGTTCGAGTCCCGAGTCGGGCTCTGTGCTGACAGCTCAGAGCCTGGAGCCTGCTTGGGATTCTGTGTCTCCCTCTCTCTGTCCCTCCCCCATCTGCACTCTGTCTCTCTCAAAAATAAATGCACTAAGAAACAAATAAATAAAATAAAATAATCAAACCCATTGAAAGAGAAAGTAAAAGGGTGGGTGCCAGGGGCTCAGGGGAGGGGGAAATGGGGAGTTTTTGTTTAACTGGTGTAGGGTTTCAGTTTTGCAAGATGAAAAGAGTTCTGGAGATCTCATGTACAACAATACAGTATAATAATACTGTTTTGTATAATTAATTTTGCTAAGAGAGTAGATGTTAAGCGTTCTCACCACACACACCACACACACAGAATAAAGGTAACTATGTGAGATGGATATATTAACTTGATTTGGGGTTTATTTCAGGATCGGTATGTGTATACCAAATCATCAAGTTTTATACCTTAAATACATACAATTTTTAATTGTCAACTATATCTCACTACAGCTAGGGGTGGGGGCAGGGGGAAAGAGGAGAAGCCTCTGCCATAGACAGAGATAGGACTGCTAATGACAATACAAATAGCCTAACGGAGGGAGAGCATTGATAGAAGTGAGAACCACTTACCAGTCAGATACTTTTTTTGGTTCCAATTTCTTCGTTAAATGTTTACATGCACTATCATGTCCTCCTCTTAAAAACTCCTATGAAGCAGGTGCTATTACCATAAATGTCTGATGAATCAGAATACAGAAGCCTAGAGAGTTAAATGGTTTCAAGTGTGCATGCTCACTAGGTGATAGAGCCAGGATTAGAATCCAGGTGAATCTGATTCCAGAGTCTGAGCACAGAACTGTTACATAGCACTGACCCTGATGGTAATAAGCACTCCAGTGTCACAGAGAATCAGCCAAGGGACATCTGTATGGCCCAGGGTTAAGCAGGAAGACAGATGTATCAGAATATATAATATACCTGCCTTCTCTGGCTTTGAAGTTGGGCCAACCAAAAATGCATTAATTGGAGGAGCCATATGAATGGCTTCTCTGGGCTCATTCCCCAAAGCAGCTGAGCTATTTGAGTGGGTCATAATTTTAGGGACTTCTTCCACCCATACCAATTTTAATCTCATGGTCACTATATGAGGTGGTATTTTCTAATTACAGATAGCAATACAGATATTCAGAGAAATAGGGTAATTCATTCAAAATTATGAAAGTCAGCCAATAATAGGGCACCTGGGTCGCTGGGTAGATTGCGCATCCAACTCTTAAATTCTTTTTAATGTTTATTTATTTTTCAGAGACAGAGAGAGACAGAGTGCAAAGTGAGAGAGGGGCAGAGACAGAGGGGGACACAGAATCCGAAGCAGACTCCAGGTTCTGAGCTGGCAGCACAGAGCCCGATGTGGGGCTGGAACCCATGAACCATGAGATCCAAGAACTGAGCTGAAGTCAGATGCTCAACCGACTGAGTCACCCAGGTGCCCCTAGCATCCAACTCTTGATCTCAGCTCAGGTCTTGATCTCTCAGAGTTCAAGCCCTGTGTTGGGCTCTTCATTGGGCATGAAACCAACTTTAAAAAAAATAATAAAAATAGATTTAAAAATTTTTTAAAGAAAGTCAGCCAGTAATTAAGCTCAGGTCGTTTGTAAAATAGATACATATCCTCTGGGATGTCAGCAAGGACGCACCCAGAGATATAAGACCACCTTGAGAACCCACAGCAGCCAGCACTTTGCTTTACTTAAAACATACAACACAGACTTGTCATTTCTCGCTTTAAAAGTTGTGGAGTTCTTTTTTATTTTTTCAACCCGGACATGGTTAACTGATTTATAACCAAATTAACATAAGGCCAAATTGAAACCAAAGAGATTAAATAACATGTATAAACGTCACACAATCAAATCAGGTTTTCTAATTGCCCAGTGTTATTCTGCTCAAGGCACATCCCTGTGTTACAGAGGTTTCCTATGGTTCTTGACGTGCAAAGACAGATGTGTTTGCATGCTCTCACATGTTTAATTGTCCTGGTTTCACCTTGTGTTTCATTTTCCAGCTAAGTATTTTATAAATAAATATCTCCAAGAATTAGAATCACTGAAGTTATATAAATCTCACCAGCAAAAGGAAAGTCAGCTTGCTGGTGACTAGTTAGGATTTTCTCCTGTTTTCTTTTCTGTTTTTTTCTTTCTTTTTTTTTTATAATGTGGCTTCTGATTGTTCACAAAAGCCACAGCTTGAATCACATCTATAAAAATATCACTGAATTACACCCTCAAGGCAGGAAAATTGGCTTAGTAAGTCATGATCTCAGCCTCTTTCTTTTCAGTGCCTGTTAATTCTATAATTTCATCATATTTTTTTTTCCTTTTCTTCCCTGCATCTGGGGAGATAAGGAAAGGAAAAAGGGGAGACAGAGAACACAAACCATGCCATGATTTTCTGAGTAAATTGAACAAAAGTAATGTCACAAAACTGGGTTATATCCCATTATCGAGACTATCCAGAGCAATAACACAGCCTGTGGTCAAAGGGGAAAACAGGTATTGAACTTGATGGGATTTTATCTCTGAAATGGATTCACAGCTACAAGTAGCCAAGGGTCGGAACAGCCTAAGTGCCAAATCCCGCAATGCTGACAATATAAAACCGCCTTTCATTTCCTGAGTGTCATTTTCTGAGAGATCTCCCTGTCTGTCCTTCTCTCTCTTCCTCCATCACACGCACGCACACACACACACACACACGCATACACGCTAACTCAAATGTAATGTTGACTCACCAACATCCAAAATTATTCGGATATTATTTTAGCAATGATTCCACAATATTTAGAATGACATAAAAATCCAGTAGGAATATTGTTTTTACCATTTCTTTATGAATAACTGAAAAAGAAATGTGGAAGGTAACAACACAAGCCCCACATCCTTTTCATGTCCTAGATTTCAGGACACAAAATGCCCCATCTTGAGGTAAGAAATAGGACTGAAAGTAAGTGTTGGTACCGATCCTGTTCACGACTTTGTTAATATCTACCCATTAGTTACCTGTAAATTACAGTGGTTGATGAGATTTATCAGCTCTCAGGACTGATTATATTTTAGTTGGAGTCAGGGGAATGCTGCCTCACCAAATCAATCATCTCAATAAAGTATGTTCCAAAGTATAAACACCGAAAAGCTCTTAAGCAAAAATCTCCATGCAAGACCCATGCGTCAGTCAATTCATCTTAATCTACCAAGAGTGGGAGTTCTTCCTTTCTCTCTGTTTCTCTCTTTTTCCTACTTCTTCTTCTTCTTTTTTTACTTATTTGTTTTTTGAGAGAGAGAGAGAGAGAGAGAGCATGTTCCAGTGGGGAGGAGGGGCAGAGAGGGAGAGACAGACAGACAGAATCTCAAGTAGGCTTCATGTCCAGCACAGAGCCTGACTCAGGGCTGGATCCCACACCCCTGGGATCATGACCTGAGCCAAAATCAAGAGCCAGATGCTCAACCGACTGAGCTACCCAGGCATCCCTCTTTTTTTCAATGCGTATTTATTATTTTTTTAGTGTCTACACCATGCTGGGCATTGAGGATACGAATCTGACGAGATCAACACCAAAGAATTGCAGAACCACCCACTGAATGATTTTTGCTTACGTGAGAAAGGTCCTCTACTCCAATTTCTGGTCATTCTGGTATCATTTAAAGACAAACGATTAAACGTTATCAGCCAGCTACTGTAAACAATGACCGAATAGCTGCTTGCTAGGAAAAACATGTTTACTTAGTTCTGAAAATAAACTTGATACATTTTTGGTTTTCCCATGAAAAATGGTTTGTGTTACAGATTACAAATTCACGATCCTAACAATTTATCAGCTTTATCAGCAGGTGTTTTATTTTCTTCATTCTTCTTTATACAAAGGCAACCCAGGCCGTATCATTCTCTGCAAGTGAGTGACCTGGAAGCAAGGCCTTTCAAATTTCATGCCACCCGCCATTCTGGCTTCACGTCGCATGACGTCCTTCCCCAGGCCTCCCCCACCTTGCCACCTCACTCTAAACCATCTGTGTTAAAGTCACATAGGACTACCTGCGCAAACAGCTCAAGCACAAGTTCTCTTCCTGTCTCTTGCCTGTTTACTTTGGGGAAAAAAAATGCCAGCTTACCCTTTAAGTTTGAAGTCAAATGTCACTTCTCTATGATACATTCCCTGACACCCCCTCCCCCCCATATCCTAGCAGAGTCTCTCACACAAACAGGGTGAGGTACTTGATTCCAGAGAGCATCGGCCGGCATGATCCTGAACTGTCATCCAGAGGTCTCTGCATATTTCTGAACCGCTGGGTGAGATCTGCATGTGGACTTTAAACCAGAGGGGTTTCTTTAACTGTTGTTGTATGTTTTGCTTGTATGTTTTGGTGCAGCGTGTTGTCTGAGGCTTATAAAGGAAGCAAATCTGCACTTATCCCTGAAAGGACATGATGGGGAAAGCATGGAATTAGCAAATACAACTTGGCAGTAACTTGGAGTAACTTCTTCAGTTTTATAAACAGAGCTTGAGAAAATGGTATCAGACCCTACCACAAGAGAAACTGCAGGCAACATCCAAGGCAACAATCCTGAGGGACGTAGGGGCTAAGAGTGCTGGTTCTATAAGCAAGGTAATCACAGCTACCTAAATATGAACCTTACCATACATCTTCCAAAAAAACCAAACTATACAGATAGACAAATACAAATAAATCCACACGTTTCATACTTTCAACATATATGGATTTTAAAAATCACTACAATTTTAAATTCTCTGTATTTAGAAAAATAGATACCAATTTTCAGCAAAGCTTTCTCTAGAACTCCCACCATGGCCCATTCAAAACAGGGATGGGGGGGGGGGTTGAGGGGAGGAGAGCAAAAGCGGAAAAGGAAAATATCCAAAAAAAGTGTGCAGGAGATGTGGGGGGGGGGGGCAGTTCATTCAGCTGAAGTCACCCTAAGTGATAAAATACCGATAAAGAGTATGGGAAGATCAAGGAAGCGATTTAAAATTGGAATCTGTGCTGAAGGAGACAGACTTGGAAAGAAACATTCTGGAGAAAAACAGAGTAAAAGGGAAGGAAAGAGGTGCCCACTGGGGACTGGAGGAAGGAAACAATAAAGGTTACTTTACGATCCATCCAGAGGATGTTTTGAAGGGGGAAAAAAAAATGAAAGACACCCTGTTACTTTACTGCCCTTCCTGGCCGCGCCCTCAAGCCTATTAAAGACCCTGCAATCTTCTACTCTGACAGAAGGTGGCAGTCTTGGACAAGAAATCTGGGAAACCACTTTGCTCTACCAAAGCAAACCAACTTATAGATGTGAGCAGTTTCCTTCTATACAAAACTACTGTAAACAAAAACAAAAGAAAGAAAAAAAACAGAAAATGAACATTAAAACTTTCGGCTGGTAAGTTTCTCCCAAATAAATAAGCCTGAATTTAAAGAAAACTAACAGAAGCAAAACTGAATCATGTATCCTCAAACACGCTATGGCACATGCGAAAAGATAAAATTCGAAGTTCGAAACTAAGAATCTACATGGAGAACAAAACAAGAAGAAATGAAATAAAAGTTGGTAGGTTTCAGAAAAGAAACAGAGGAAGATAAAGTCATAGCACAGAGTAAGCTCAGTTATAGGATACTTAGGTAATTTTCAAAATAGATTTGAATGAAAATTTAATGAGCAGCATTGGAGAAAAGTAGGAAAACAACAAAAAGAATAAAAAAATGTTTTAAAAAAAAGAAGCAAAAGGAGTCTGAGAGAAATTGGTTGAAATGGAAATCAGGCAACGAAAAGTCAACATAGGTATAAGTGGAGGCTCCAAAGAAGAAAAACAATGCAGTGAAACACAAACGATATTTTGAACTATAATTGAAGCACACGTTCCCTTTCCAAAAATACAAGAAGACCTGAATCTACATATTATAAGAGTCAACTAAGTACTTGGGAAACTGATATAGAAAGATCAATTCTAAAACTTATCCTAGTAAATATTCAAATTTAGAAATTTAAAAAAATCGTCAGGGTCTCCTCCAAAAAATAATTTACAAGGGCAAGAGAATTTGGCATCATATTTCTTCAAAATAAATATGTAAAGCAAGGCAAGAAGGAAGATGCCTTTGTAAGGAGGCCAAGAGAAGATAGTGTAAGCCAGTGGATTTTATATAACTGTGCTATCTTTTAAGTATCAGGAGTACAGAATTAGAGTTTAAATTTGCAAGAACTCAGTGAAAGCTATATCCATGAGCCCTTCGTACAGATGAGTGTCTTCCAAGAAATAACTAAGGAAACTTAGCCCAAACCTTCACATTTCCGAAGAGTAAGAATAAGTAATATATTACATACCATACTCTGATTACATTTAAAGGAATAATCAGAGGAAAGTCCATAGCCTAAAATAATTCTACAAATAAAACAGTAGATATAAATTAATTACACTGGTAAAAGGACCATGTAGATTTCATTTCAGTTCTAATAAAGATAGGAACAAGGGTGGCAGAGTAATATAAATGACATATGTTCTGACAAAGCAGAATTTAGCAATTATCATTTTTAAAAAGTAAAACTAGAGGGAAATAGAGGAAAGTGGAAATAGGTCATTGGTCCCATCAAAAAGAAGGAGTTAATGGGTACCATTAAAAACTATCAGGCTACATATCAAAGGCTAAGCAAGAAACAGAGGATTTTTTTTATTTTAAAAAGTATACATACAAAAATATGACAAAATGAAGTTTCCTAAATTTCAAATGAAACTTTAGAAAATGAGCAAAGAAAAAAAATCATATAGAGAAAATAAAAGATAATATACATACCAAATTAGATGACATACTCAATAACATTTAATGGTCCGAACTTACCTACTAAAAAAGAATTTTCCACTTAGCTCACAACAACAACAACAACACCAAAAACACCCAAATATATGCTAATTACAAAAGACACACCCAAAGCAAATTCAGTAAGTCTAAATGTACAGAGATGAACAAAGGTATATCAGGGACAGGGAAATAATAAGAAAGCAAAGGATGTAATACTAATATCAGATAAAGTAGAATTCCATCAAATAGCACTAACATGATCAATCACACTACTGAGTATTTACCCAAAGAATACAAAACACTAATTCAAACGGATACATGCAGCCCTATGTTTATTGCAGCATTACTTACAATAGCCAAATTAGGGAAGCAGCCCAAGTGTCCAGCAACTGATGAATGGATAAAAAAGATATGTGTGTGTGTGTGTGTGTGTGTGTGTCTACACACGTACGTACACACACACACACACACACACACACACACACACACACAGTGGAATATTACTCAGCCATAAAAAGGAATGAAATCTTGGGCGCCTGGGCCGCTCAGTTAGTTAAGCATGCAACTCTTGATTTCAGCTCAGGTCATGATCTCACAATTCCTGAGTTTGAGCCCCACATCAGGCTCCGTGCTGACATTTCAGAGCCTGCTTGGGATTCTCTCTCCCTCTCTCTGGCCCTCCCCTGCTCACGCTCTCTCTCTCTCTCTCTCTCTCTCTCTCAAAATAAATAAATAAACTTAAAAGGAATGAAATCTTGCCACTTGCTACAGCATGGATGTAGCTAGAGAGTACACTGCTAAGCGAAATAAGTCAGAGAAAGACAAATACCAAGTGATTTCACTCATATGTGGAAATTAAGAAACAAAACAAATGAGCAAAGGGGGAAAAAAAGGAAAGAAACAGACTCTTAACTCTAGAGAACAGACTGATGGTTACCAGAGGGGAGGTGGGTAGGGGGATGGATGAAATCGGGGATGGGGAGTAAAAGTACACTTGCCATGATGAGTACTGACTAATGTTGGAACTGTTGAATCACTACATTGTAATTCTGAAACTAATGTAACAGCGTATGTTAACTCTACTGGAATTAAATTTTTTAATTTAGTAAAATTAAAAGGAATAACAATATTAACATGACCAAGAAGGTCACTTTTTAGTACTAAAAGACACAGTTCATCCTGAAGAAAAACTGTTTATGAATATTTAAAAGCAACCACTTTGGTAAAACAGAAGCTACAAGAAATGTCAGTAGACATGTGAAGAAACATATAAATAATATGAGACTGTATCACATTATTCTCAGATAAATCAAGAAAACAAAAATAAATATGGGTAGAGAAAAACTAAACATAACCAATTACATAGATCTTATGGCTATATATTGAATTTTATACTCTGACAATAGAAAATGAAACTTTATCTCGAGAGTATACAGGACACTCATAAAAACTGTCATATATTACATGAAAAAATATAAATATTCTGAAAAGGTTACAGTCAAACTGCAATGAAATTAATAACAAAAATTTTTAAAGCTCCATCACCTGGATTTTTTTCTATTAAATAACTTTTGGCTAAAAGAGGAAACAAAAACTAAAATTACAGAATTTCTAAAGAATACTTTTGTAACAAATAAAAGGATGAAAACAAATGAATTAAATGCCCAGCTCAAAAAGTGAAAAAGAACAAAGTATACCAAAACTAATGAAATTAAAGGAAATAATGAATATGAGAGGAAAAATTAAATAACAAAAGAATATCATACCAAATATATTATTTTCATAATGTAATAAAATATACAACTATTAGCTACCTTAATCAAGAAAAACAAAAGGAAGAAAACATTAATATACAAGTTAACAAGAAATTTATTTATACAAGAAATAAATAACCACCAAAACAGCCAACATCTTTTAGTACCATAAAGCACTAATTTGTACACTTCTATGCAAATAAATTCACAAAGCTCAATGAAGTATGTTATAGGAAAATACAGTCTAATAGATTAGATCTATTAGATTAGATCTTGATAGATCTCATTAATTAATCATTTTCTCTGTTTCTACTCTGCCAACTGGGATGGCTTATTCTTAACTCCAATTCAAAGAATAAAAGCAGAGAAAATGATCAAGGAAATATCCCATAACAAAGCACCAAATATAGATTGTTTCATAGGGAACTATGTCAAACTTTCTAAGACCCAATGCTGTATTTTTTTTTTCACAGAATACAAACTGTGAAGCAGCTTTCTGAATTCTATTTATGAAACAGTTACAACACTGACATCTAAATAAACCTAATAAAAATGGAACAAAAGAGAAGTTATAAATATCACTTATGAACATTGGTGAAAATACAAAATGAAATGTTAGCCAATCGAAACCTGTCCCACTTTTTTTCCCCAGCTTTATTGAGGTACAACTGACATACCATATTATATAGGTTTAAGATGTATGCATGTTGCTTTTTTTTTTTTCAACATTTATTTATTTTTGGGACAGAGAGAGACAGAGCATGAACAGGGGAGGGGCAGAGAGAGAGAGGGAGACACAGAATCGGAAACAGGCTCCAGGCTCTGAGCCATCTGCCCAGAGCCTGACGCAGGGCTCGAACTCACGGACCGCGAGATCGTGACCTGGCTGAAGTCGGACGCTTAACCGACTGCGCCACCCAGGCGCCCCATGTATGTTGCTTTCATATATTATGAAATGATCACCACCAGAATATTAGCTAATACCTGCATTCACCTAGTTACTATTTATTTCTTCTATTGAGAACAGTTAAGATTTCCTCTCATAGCAACTGTCAAGTACTTATTACAATATTATTAACTATAATCCCTATGCTGTACTTTGATCCCCAGAAATTATTCATCTTACCACTAGAAGTTTATACCGTATGACCAATATCTCTTCTTCTTTTCCTTTATCCCTCAGCCTCTGATAACTACCATTCTAGTCACTTTCTATGAATTTGCCTTTTTACGATTCCACATAATTAGTGATGTAACACAGTAACTGTCTTTCTTTGTCGGATTTATTTCACTTCGTACAATGCATTCAAGTCCTATCTATGTTCTTGCAAACAGCAGGATGAACTTCTTATGGCTAAAAAAGATTCAGGTGTGTGTGTGTGTGTGTGTGTGTGTGTGTGTGTGTGTTACAATTTCTCTCCCCATCCATCCGTTCATTGATGGACACTTAGATGTTCCAACATTTTGGCTATTATGAAGAATGCTGCCGTGATCATGGGAGGGCATATAGCTCTTCAAGGTCCTGTTTTCACTTCCTTTGGATATATACCCAGACGTAGGATTGCTGGATCATATGGTGTTTCTATTTTTAATTTTTTGAGGAACCTCCACTCTGTCTTCCACAGTGGCTGCATCAATTTACACTCCCACCAGTAGTGCACAAAGGCTCCCTTTTCTCCAAGTGCCAACATTTGTCATTTCATCTTTTTGAAGGTAGCCCTTCTGACAGGTGTAAGCTGATAACCCATTGTGGCTTTGATTTGTGTTTCCCGATGATTAGTGACGTGAAGCACCTTTCCATGTACCAGGTAGCCATCTGTATGTCTTCTTTGGAAAAATGTCTACTCAGTTCCTCCGCCCATTTTTCAATTGGATGGGTTTTTGGTTTTTGGTTTTTGGTTTTTGGTCTTTTGGGGTTTGTTTTGTTTTGTTTTGTTTTTGTTTTCAATTTAGTTGTGTAAGTTCCTTGCTTATTTTGGATATTAACCACTTGCCAGATTTCCAAATATTTTCTTCCATTCCATAGGCTGCTTTTTCATTTTGCTGATCATTTCCCTTGCTGTGCAGAAGCTTTTTCATTTGAGGTACTCCCACTTGTTCATTTTTGCTTTTCTTGCCTTTGCCTTTGTTGTCAAATACTCATTGCCAACACCCATGGCAAGGAGCTTATCCCCTATGTTTAATTCTAGAACTTACATGGTTGCAGGTCTTATGTTCAAGTCTTTACTCCATTTTGAGTTGATTTCTGTGTATGATATAAGGTAGAGGCCCAATTTCATTCTTTTGCATGTGGCTGTCCAGTTTTCCCAAAACCACTTATTGAAGATGCTATACTTTCCTGATTGTATATTCTTGGCTCCTTTGTCATAACTGAATTGACCATACATGTATAGGTTTATTTCTGGGCTCCTATTCTATTCCATTAACCTGTGTCCATTTTCATGCCAATACCATACTGTTTTCATTTTTCTTTCTGCTATTTCATTGTTAGTATACAGAAATGCAACTGAATTTGTATGTTGATTTTGCATTCTGTAACTTTCCTGGATTTATTAGTTTTAACATTTCTGATGGAGTCTTTAAGGTTTCCACATATATCAGCAAATACAGACCATTTTATTTCCTTTCTGATTTGGATGGCTTTTATTTCTTTTTCTTGTCTAGTTGTCCTGGCTAGGACTTCAAGTATTATGTTGAATAAAAGTGGTAAGGGTGGGTGTCTTGTCTTGTTCCTGATACGAGAAAAAACTCTCTCAGCTACTGAGTGTGATGTTAGCTCTGGTCTTCTCTTACATGCTCTTTATGATGTTGAGGTATATTCCCTCCATACTCACTCTGATAATTTTTATCATTAATAGATGTTGAATTTTTTCAAATGCTTTCCTGCATCTATTGAGATAATCAGATGAATTTACACCTTGTTTTTTTTAATGTGGTATATCACATTTATTGATTTGCATATGTTAAACAATCCTTACATCCTGGAATTAATGCTAGTTCTTCATGGTGTACGATCATTTTAATGTGTTGTTGAATTCAACTTGCTAATATTTTGTTGGGCATTTTGCTTTTATGTTCATCCGGGATATTAACCTATAATTTTCTTTTCCTATAGTGTCTCTGTCTGATTTTGGTATCAAGTTAATGCTGACTTCATTTAATGCATTTTGAAGGAGTCCCTCCTCTTCTATTTTTGAAAGCATTTGAGAAGAATTGGTTTTAATCTTTCTTTAAGTAATTGGTAGAATTCACCAGTGAAGGCATCTGGTCCTGGACTTCTATTATTGGGGGGTTTTTGATTACTTATTCAATCTCCTTACAGATTTTCTATTTCTTCACAATTCAGGCTTCGTATTTTCTAGGAATTTATCTATTTCTTCTAGGTTGTCCAACTTGTTGGTGTATAATTGTTCAAAGTAGTCTTTTATGATCCTTCATTCTTCTGCGATATCAATTCCAATGTCTCCTGTTTCATTTATAATTTTGTCTACTATTTTTTTCTTGGTTAGTCTAGCTACAGACTTGTCTATTTTGTTTATACTTTCCAAAAACAATTTTTTTCAATGATCTATTACCTCTTTAGTCTCTATTTCAGTTACTTCCACTCTGATCTCTATGTTTTTTTCCTTCTGTTAACTTTGGACTTAGTTTATTCTTATTTTCCTAGTTCCCTGAGGTATAAAGTTAGCTTGTTTATTTGAGATATTGATTTTTTTTCTTAATGTAGGTATTTATTGCTATAAAATCTTCTCTTACAACTGCTTTTGCTATATCTCAGAATTTTTGGTATATCAAATTTCTACGTTCATTTGTCTCAAAATATTTTTTCTTTCATTTTATTTCTTCTTTGACCCACTGGTTGTTCAGGAGCATGATATTTAATCTCCACATGTTTGTGAATCTTCCAGTTTTCCTCTCATAAGTGATTTCCAGTTTCATACCATAAGGATCAGATATGATGCTTGATATGATTTCAATCTTCCTAAATTTACGGAGACTTGCTTTGTGGCCTAATATGTGATCTAGCCTGATTATGTTCCATGTGCACTTGAGAAAAATATGTATTTTTCTGCCATTGGGTGGAATGTTGTGTGAATGTCTGTTAAGAACATCTGGGTACTGTGTAGTTTGGGCCCAGTGCTTCCATATTAATTTTCTGTCTATATGATCTATCATTGAAAGTGGAGTTTTAAAGTCCTCTACTTCTAATGGAGCGCCTCGGTGGCTCAGTTAAGCCTCCAACTCTTTTTTTTTTTTTTTTAATTTTTTTTTTCAACGTTTATTTATTTTTGGGACAGAGAGAGACAGAGCATGAACGGGGGAGGGGCAGAGAGAGAGGGAGACACAGAATCGATAACAGGCTCCAGGCTCTGAGCCGTCAGCCCAGAGCCTGATGCGGGGCTCGAACTCACGGACCGTGAGATCGTGACCTGGCTGAAGTCGGACGCTTAACCGACTGCGCCACCCAGGCGCCCCAAGCCTCCAACTCTTGATCTCGGCTCGGGTCATGATCTCACATTTCGTGAGTTTGAGCCCTGGGTTCATGAGTTCGAGCCTCGCATCCAACTCTGCACTGACAGCACAGAGCCTGCTTGGATTCTCTCTCTCCCCTCTCTCCCTGCCTCTACCCTGCTCGCACTCTTTCTCAAAATAAATAACTAAACTTAAAGTAAAATTAACTCCTATTTTATTTTATTTTATTTTAACTACTACTATTATGTTGTTAATTCTCCCTTTAGGTCTGTTAATATCTGCTTTCTATATATTTATGTGCTTCTATGTTGTGTACATAAATATTTCCAAATGTTATCTTCTCTTGATAAATTGATCCCATTATCATTATATAATGCTCTTGTTGACTTTCTTTGCCATCTTTGATTAAAGTCTATTTTGTCTGATTAGTATAGCTATGACTGCTTTCTTTTACCTTCTATTTGCATAGAATATCCTTCCCTATCCCATCCCATTCAATCTGTTTCTGTAAAGCTGAAGTGAGTCTCTTGTATGCAGCTTACCCTTGGGTCTGTTTTTTTGCATCCATTCAGCCATTCCATATCTTTTCATTGGAAAAGTTATTACATTTACATTTAAAGTAATTGTTTTTTTAAATTTTTTTAATGTTTATTTATTTTTGAGACAGAGAGAGACAGAGCATGAACGGGGGAGGGTCAGAGAGAGAGGGAGACACAGAATCTGAAGCAGGCTCCAGGCTCTGAGCTATCAGCACAGAGCCTGACATGTGGCTCAAACTCATGGACTGTGAGATCGTGACCTGAGCCGAAGTCGGATGCTCAACCGACTGAGCCACCCAGGCGCCCCTAAAGTAATTATTGATTGGTATGGACTTACTTTGCCATTTTATTATTTTCTGGCAGATATGTAATTCATTTGCTCCTTTCTTTCTCTCTTGTTCTCTTACTTTGTGATTTGATGGTTTTCTACAGTGGTATGTATAGATTTCTTTATCTTGTGTGTATCTACCATAGGTTTGTATTGTATAGTTACCATGGGTCTTACATAAAACAATTTATATTTTCAACAGTCTGTTTTAAGCTGGTAACAACTTAACTTTGAGTGTATGCAAAAGCTTTACATTGACATTACCATGCCCACATTTTATGCTTTTGATGTAATCATTTATATCTTTTTACACTGTGTCTATTAAAAATTGTATATAGTTATTTTTAATTTTTTTACTTTATTACTATAGTTATAGTTTTTTAATATTGTATAGTTATTTTTAATACTTTTGTTTTAACATTCATACTAAAGTTATAAGTGATTTACTCACCACCAGTATGACATTAGACTTTTCTGAATTTATATATCTACCTTCATTGATGATATTTACACTTTCATGTTTCCCTGTTACTAATTACATCTTTTGTTTCAATTTGAAAACATGCCCTTTAACATTTCCAGTGAGGCCAGTCTAGTGGTGATGAACTCCTTCACCTTTTACTTGTCTGGAAAACTATACTTCAATTCTGAAGAACAATTTGCTGGGTAAATTATTCCTTTGGTAGTTGTTGTTTCCTTCCTCCCTCCCTCCCTCCCTCCCTCCCTCCCTCCCTTCCTTCCTTCCTTCCTTCCTTCCTCCAGTACTTTGAATACATCATGTCATTCTCCTCTGGCCTGCAAAGTTTCCACTGAAAAAATCTGCTGGTAGTCTTAGGGGTGATAAATTACTATTTTCTTGCTGCTTTTAAGATTTTGTCTTTAACTTTCAACAGCGTAATTAAAGCATGTCATGGTGTGGGCCTCTTCGGATTGGTCTTTTTTGGAACTCGTAGGCCTCCTAGATCTGGATGTCTATTTCTTTCCCCAAATTAGAAAAGTTTTCAGCCATTTGTTATTTCAAATAAATTTTTGCACCCTTTCTCTCTCTCTTCTCCTTCCCAGACCCATTTAATGTGAATACTGGTGCACTTACTGTTGTCCTTTAAGTCTTCTAAGCTAATGTCACTCTTTTTTAGTCTTTTTTCTTTTGGTTCATCTGACTGGATGAATTTCACTACCTTGTCCTTGAGTTTGCTGATACTTTCTTCCAGATGATCTATCTGCTGTGGAACCCTTCTAATGAATTTTTCAGTCCAGTTATTATATTTTTCAGCTGTGTGATTTCTATTTGGTACTTTTTCGAATTTTCTATGTCTTTGTTAAAATTCTCATTGTATTTGTGCATTGTTCTTCTGACCTTGGTGAGCACATTTATGACCATGACTTTGAATCACTTATCTCCACTTATCTCCATTTCATTTAGGTGAGTTTCTGAAGCTCTATCTTGTTCTTGTTTGGAACTTATTCCTCTGTTTCTTATTTTCCTTGCCACTCTGTGTTGGTCTCTACACATTAGATAAAACCGCCTCTCCCAGTCTGAGAGTAGTCTTGTGTAGATAAACCCTGTGAATCAGCCTGGCCTGAGCTCTTGGTTTTTTTCTTAAGCCTTTGTGATTTTCCAATCATCCTCTTTGTTCTCGTTGCCTCCTAGGACTGGAGGGTATGCCAAGACCAGTCAGTTTCCCAAACAAGAGGACTGCAGTCACCACCTAGATGACTGGAAACCACACCCACAGACAACAGTGGAAAGCAATGCAGCAGGGACCCTTCCATGGAAAAACTGAAAGGTGTCTTTGCCTGCTCCCTCTGCACTTGGGCTGGGTGAACAGCTGTGGAGTGGTTCTCCTGTAGCCTTTAAGAACTGCCTCAAAAGCTGAGATGCCAGACATGGACAAGATATTGGTAACTTAAAACAGGCTAGAGAGAATAGACCTAGGGCACATCCACTGGCTTCCCTCCCCCACGGAGGATGGAGTTAGCTCCTGGATGCATGCTAAATTTCAAGGAGACCCTCAAGCAGCAACTTTTAATGTATGCAAATAAACCCCTTTCAGGAAAGGACTAGGAGGTAGGTGTTTTTTGTCTCCTCCCACTGAGGACAACAGCCACTGTGAATCTTCTAGAGCCCATTAAGAACGGTTTCTTTGTTGGCTATAGTATTATCAGTCATGTGGACAGGAGCCCTGTTGGCTTTCACAACTAAGTGTTTTGGGGATACATTCCTCAGGTGGGAGCTTTTGGGGCACTAGATGTGGGGTCCAAACCCTTCAGTTCCCAGAGAGAAGCTGGTGCCTCAGTCTTTCCTACCCTTTTCGATGTGGGTAATTTTCTCATTCACCTAATGTTTAAGAGTTGATCTGTTAGTTTCTCTGGTGAGAGTGGCTAACATTCTGTTACAAAATGATTATGAATTATGTTTTCATTGGCTGGGAAAAACTTCATCACTCACTAGTAGTAGAGAAATCCACCTTATAAGTGAAAAACTTAAGCGTTATAAACAGAATACTAAAACAGAATAGCATTCCCAAACTCTGGGAGAAAAGAACTGCTTGATAGTATTTTAAATCAAAACACTCCAAATTTTCAGATAAATTAATCTACTTGGCCTAAATTTTACCCAGAGTCCTAATGATATAAAATCTACATAAAACAAATTCTCATAAACTCTCATAAGTTCTCATAAATTTGTTGCAAAAAAAAAACTTGTGAGTCTTATACTATACTTCTCCACCGACAGACTCCAGATTGCCACATTATGATTAGATCATGTATACATGGAAATGTATACATGTACACTTAAGATAGAACACTGCAGCTTACTGAAAAGCCAACAGAAGCAAATAACATCTAACCCTAGGTTTCAGAGATCATAATGATGATATCAGGTATGCATTACTTCCTTCTGAGACTTTTGGATCAAGATTCATAATAGGACAATAGACTTATACCCAGACTTACCACTCATTTGTTTCCTTTTTCTGTGACTGATTGATATATTCTTTCCATGGGTTTTGTTTGAGGTACTAGACTATTACAAAGGCTAACCCTTCTTGTGTTTCTCTAGACAGACTTCCTTTCCGTAAACTTTTAAATTCCTTTATTTGCTATTACCAGACAATGGCAATGGCTGACAAAATTTTCATCTGTTTTCATTTCCTAGATCCCACTATTAGAATGAACCTCAATACATCAATATGTCTTAATTGGACCTACGTCTCAACAATTTTCTCCTTCTATTTATTTGTCACAGAGCCTCAAAGAAACTCAGAGCCTGTCAGTGATATAAAGGAACATGGGACTAATAATATAAACTATCATCTAATTATTTCTCATAAATCTATATATACAGAAACAATTACATTAGTTGTTTAATCACACCCAGGGTGAAACCAATTAAATTTTAATAGCAATTTCTAACAACCTCTGTGTCTGCTCAACGTGCATCCATCCTTATGATTATTCTTCTTAGAGGATCACAGGGCTTTCCCATGATAACCCACACCAATATGTGTCCTAGGCTTTAGTGCGGCTCTCCAGCCTTTCCCAGTGCTCAAAATGAACTATTAAAAGTCTGATATAGTTACCACGAGGGATCCAAGACACCAAATTTCATCAGTTCTCATAAGGATTTCTACCCTCCATGAAAACATATAATCTGCAATTAATCTCTAATTTGCTCCAAATAACAAATAAAACAGTTGAAATTTTAAAGCCAAAAAAACTCAACATAAATTTATGATCTAGGATATTCTAAAGACAATGAAATCACCTTCAACTATGTAGTCATCTAGCAAAATGGGAGTTTGGAAAATAACTCACACCTAGAGAAACACGTCAGGAAAAGTGGAATAATCAATTAATCAATTGAGCAGCCTGTTTGGTTGACCAAACTGAACTCTGCAGCTTCTTCTCATGGTCAGGTATACACCAGCTAAAGATGTGAACATACTGTGGATTTCAAAAGTTGCTTATGATGACTGGGATTACCCTCACCCTTGTGGCCTTCTTTCCTATCTTGTATCTCAGCGCTTCTATATTACAATACTGTCATTATCCTACGCCAGCCCAAGAGTGAAATTTCTGGATCACAGTACATATTTATATACAACAGGTGTAATACCAAACACTCACCTAAGTGATTTTAGGTATGCATTTTCCCACCTGCAATGATGAGCCTTCCAGTTAGTCATGGTCTTGTTAATATTTAGAAGTGACAGTCTTTAATTTTAACCATTCTGGTGGATACATAATGGTATAGTGCCATGCTTTTAATTCACATTTTCCTGATGAAAAAAAATGTTGACAACAAATGTTTGCTCACCCTTTGGATAGCCTCTTTGCTAAAGTGTCAGTTCAGGTCTCCAAACATTCCCCCTCCCCCCACCCTCAAGTTACCTTTTCTTATAAATTTGTAGAAGCTCTTTATGTATTCTAATATAAGCCCTTTCCACTTGTTGGTATCACAAATGTCCCCTCCCAGTCCATGACTTGCCTTTCCACTCCCTTAAGGGTATCTTTTGGTGAACAGAAGTTCTTAATTTTAATATAACTTTCTCTTTAGTGATTTTGTGTCCTATTTAAGAAATCTTTGCATATCCCGAAGTGATAAAAATAATCTCTTATTTTTTTCTAAGTACTTTCTTATTTTATATTTCACATTAAGATATGCCTTTCAAATGGTATTAAATTTTGCTGTGATATCAGTGAGGATCAAGTTCCACTTTATTCCCATGTGAATTTCAAATTGGCCCAGCACTATCCAATGCAGAGACCGTCCTCTGGAATATCACTTTTATAATAAATCGAGTGTCCATTGCATATGGGTCTCTTTCTACCAACATAAAATAATAATCACTGTAGCCTCGTAATAAGTTGTGCTGTCTGATAGAGGTGCCCTCCAAAATTGTCTGGGATATTCACAGATGGTCTTTCCATTTCCATAAATATTTTAGAACTAGCTTGTGAATTTCCACAAAGAAACACCTACTGGGGTTCAGACTGAACATATCCTCCAGCTCCCTAATCTTGACTTCTGGCACTTTCAGACTGTTGTTATACCCATCGGATAAAGTCTCAGTTACAAATACTGCATTTTTATTTTCCAGTTCTAGGATGTTCATTTGTTGTTGTTGTTGCTGTTGTTGTCTATGGGTTCCAATTCTCTGTTGAAAATCTCCATATTTTTTATCTATTTTGTCCACCTTTTTCTTCATATTCTCAAACATATTACTCAGCTATCTTAACCGTATCTGGTACCTCTAATCACTTTATCACCCATGTACCATTTTTGCTATCTGTGTTTTACTTCTTGCTTTTTTTCCCCCTGGTGCTTCAGCATGCCTCATAAATAAGTGTGTATCACCTGCTTGACATTATGGATAAAATCCTGTGTAGGACTTGAGTTCTAGATTCCTCCAAGAAGGCTAGGTTACATTGTGTGTTTGTTTGCTGGGTTTTTGTTTATTCACTTGTTCACTGTTGTTCTGAGTTGTTCTTGTCTCATTTTGTTTTCCAGGCAGGTAGCATACCAGCGTATCCCCTGATCCTGCCAAGCCTTTGTTTTCAGCATGAGAGTGAACTATTTCAGTTTGCCTTTATTACGGGAGTGCAAAACTCCTAAAACATACACTGCACTTTTGGAGTGTGGCCATTACTTCCAGAGCCTCTGGAGTCCCAATATTAAGCCCAGAAGACTTACTAAGGTGTTTATCTTGGGGAAATTAAACTTCATGCTCTTTCTTCCAAGTGCCTAATTATTGCTGAAATCTCTACTCAGCTATTTTGACTCCCAGCTGTTGTTTTCTGTTGTCTCTTTGAGACTCACTCTGTACAAGTGCAGTGGAGAAGCTGGGTTGACTACTTAGGGGAAGTTGTACACAGATTTTTGGGGCTCCTTATCCATAGCTCCCTTCTCACTGAGATTTTCTCTTCTCTAGCATATTGTCCAGCTGCCTTGAGGCCCTGAACCCCAACCTGTATGCCAGCCTACTAAAACTGCCACCTTCTGACTCATGTCCAAATACAGGGTTTGTAGATGTGATAAGTTACCATCCCCCAGTTACACTTAATGAACTGGTTGATTCACAAGCAACACTAACAACCCGTATCATTTTCGTTCTTCCAGTCATTTTATTAACTGGAACATTGACCTAGAATCATGCAGTGCTAAAACTAGGAAAGATCACACACAGTTTTCATTCCACGACCTTCATTTCAAAATGGGAAAAATAAGCTACACCTAGAGATTAAAAAGTAGGTCAGAAATCTAATATCTTATTAAACAAATAATCTATTTCCAGGACTTTAAATGGACCCTCTTTTATTGGGTTCCATCCATCTAACCGTTTTCTTCTCTCTCCCATTCTAATGAAACTTTTTAAATTGCTCATGAATTTTTCTAGTTACTACCACAAAATGACAATGCTACATTCTCACTGTTCAATCTGGTTATTGCTGAAAAACTTATCTCTATAAGTATGATGGTTACTTCAGCAAATTTTGGTAATGTTATTCTCACTGCTCTCCTTATCCTTGAAACAACAGTAATAAAGATTTCTTCTCCAGCTGAATCCAGGAAAATGTTTGCCTCATTAGCTCAGGAAACACTATCACAAGCTAATTCATTCAGTATTACAGGCAACAATAGGTAGCATATGGCCTCACTCTGCAAATGTGGTCCCAAGACATTAAAAAAAAAAAAAAAAAAAAAAAAAAGCAACACATTCATCTATGTTTCTGCCACTGTGGAATTAACGTCCGACAAACAAAATCTATACACAGTAACTGTCACACAAAAGTAACTTTCATTTCTTTCTGAAATAAACAACTTAGCTCACAAATTCATTCACTTTCTCATGAAAATTTGGTTATTGTTAGAACTAGAGACAGTCCTGTGGGAGAATTGATACAGAGGCAGCTAGGGCTAAGTTTCTATTCCTTCAAAGCATACACAGACAATATATTCTTTTCTCCCTGATACCCAGAGATATCTACCTAATAATGAAACTGTAAACAGAAGCTACATTAAAAACTGCTACATGTAGATCAAAACTCAATTTCTTTTCCTCCTGGCCAAACAGACAGTCGCTGTGTTGCAGTCACTGGAACGTGGTCAATTGCAAGCCTGGCCCATAAAGACCTCCCATCCGTGATCTCACACTCTCTCCCCATCTGTCAGCTGCAAGCAGAAAAAGGCCCTAAAAGGTGGTAAAGCCATACAATGGAAGATACGTACAGCCCAGAGTAATCTGTGGAGAAGGGTTCTCCAACCCTTGTCACTGCCAATCCACATAGGACTATGCTATGTTTTAAATATCCTATATAATAGCACAGTATAGGAATATAATGGATTTTTACTGTTCTTGTATCAAAAAAACTTGCCAAATCAATTAGTGTAAGTAATCTCACTGTAAGTGCTTAGTATTTTCTATTCATAATCATTCATAATTAATGATCATTTTGTTTCTTAATTCTAATCCTTACAACTTCAGGGTCCTTTCCTTAACGTATCATACTGGCTATGTTCTCCAGTAAAATGCTGAATAGAGGCGGTAATAAGTGGTATCTTTCTTATGCTTAATATAGAAAGAAACCTGGCTTATAATTTTTGTTGTAAGCCTTCTCAGGCATGCATTAGATTAAGACATTTCCCTTTATTCATATACTGCTAAGAGATTTATTGTGAAAAAGTCCTGGATTTTTGTCATATACTTTTCTGCAGCTATTTAATTGACTTCATGGGTTTTTCTTTTATTAAATGTAGTGAGTGAGACTGATCGAGTTAATAATATTAAATGAATTTCACCCTCCTGGAATAAAACGAGCTTAGCCTCAGGGCTCCTGGATGGCTCAGTCGGTTGAGTGTCCGACTTCAGCTCAGGTCATGATCTTGGAGTTGACGAGTGCGAGCCCCGCGTCGGGCTCTATGTGGACAGCTCGGAGCCTGGAGCCTGCTTCGGATTCTGTGTCTCCCTCTCTCTCCACCCCTCCACTGCTCATGCTCTGTCCCTCTCTGTCTCAAAATAAATAAAATATTAAAAAAAAAAAAAACAAGCTTAGCCTAATGTATTCTCATTTTATATTTTGTATCAAATTTGGTGTTCTCTGTGTTTTTCAAGATACTTCTTCCATATTTGTCAAGATTTGCTAGTAATTTCCCTTTCTTATAATGTCCCTATAAGGTTTCAGTAGTAAATTTATGTTAGTTTTATTAAATGAGCTGAATAATGATTCTCTTTTTATTTTTCTGGAAGATTTTCTATTAGTGTTTGACTGAATTCATCTTTAAAGTCATGGGTACCTGTAATATTCCTTGTAGAAACATTTTAAATTACAGACTCACTATCTTTAATAGGTAGAAGACTATTCAAATTTCGATACCTTCTTATATCAGTTTTATAAAGTTGAAATTTTCTAGGTATTTGTCCATATTATCTAAATTTTTTATATTATTGGCACAAATAATGTGTTGTTCATCACACCCTTACATTATCATATCTGCAAGATTTGTAGTAATGTCCCCTTTGTTATTTTGACTTTATGACTTCTTTCCTTTTTTGTAAACTCAGTCTCACAAGGAGTTTATCAATTTGACTAGTCCCATCAAAGAACTAGTTTTGGGCTTTGTTGATCTCTAGTGTATGTTTGTTATTTTTATTAATTTATACTGTTAAAATTTTATTTCCTTCCCTCAACTTTCATTGAGTTGATTTTTCTATATTTTCTAAGTTTGTGAAAGAGATGCTTAACTCACTAATATTAAGTCCTTTATCTTCCTTAATCCATGTATTTACACTAAATATATCTAAGAACTTCTTTAATACCATCTCCCACATTTGATACATAGTTTTCTTAAATTTGAATCTGATAATACAGATAACTTACAACACTTCTGGTTCTGCTCCTATAGTCCATTGTTTCTGTTGGATTAAGTTTTCTTATCCCCTTATGTAGCTATTTATTTTTTATTGTGTGCTAGTCATTTTGATCTTAAATTTACCTGTAGAAATAATTTTGCTTTGGAAAATTAGGATTAAATAAAGTTCCTCACCCACAAAGAAGTTTTTTATTTCCTCTTAGCAGATTCCTAGGGATATTAGCAAGCTATGAAGATCTTTATCCAATTTTAGAGATTGTGGTTTTTCTTGAACCACCTAGGTGACTCTAAACTGGGCTGCAGTATATGCAAAAGCTGTTTGAGCTCTAATTTTCTCTTAATCCTGGGGGCAGATCCATCAGGCTCCCACTCCAAACCATAGGGAGTTTACAGAGTGATCTTTGTAAGCCCTTAACTACAACTTAAGACCTCTTAGCCACATGACTATAAAAAGTGTTTCTCAGAATTCACTTGAGTTTCATTCCATTCTGGATTAACAAATATCCCAAGACTAATAAAAGCCCCTACTGTTAGACTCACTTCTCTGAATTCGTCTTCCCTAAAATATTGCCTTAATATCTCTTTATCTCTCTTTAACCCTCCAGCTCCTTTTTAGAAGATTTTTTTCTTTTTTACATTTTACCCAGCTTTCTAATTGCCGTCAGTGGAAGAAAGAACACACTGTATACACTGCATGTTAGCTAACGTGACAATAAATCATATTAAAAAATAAATAAATAAAAGTAAAGTTAAAATTAAGTTATTTACATATACATATATTTTAGACTCTTAAACAAGTTATATTTCTTCCCCCAAATTAACAATATATTAAGTTGAATGTTATCTTCAAAATCAATATAAATAAAAGTTGGGCCCTTGGGGTATCCCATGTTCCTCAGGCTAGATCATAAAAATTGTCAAAGTAAGAAAATAACACTCAATGGTTCCACATTCTGATGTTCCATTTATCCTTTTGTTGGGAGCATTTTATATGCTTGTTGTCGTTAGAATGTAAGCTGTATTATGGAGAATTTAGGACTTTATGTATCTTATTTTGTTGGTATAATCAGAACATATGCTCTCTTATGGACAGCCAGTAAATGATCAGATTATTCCTAGAAATAGAGACAAGGATTGCTCACAGGTGGCTTTAATTTTTTTTTTTTCAACGTTTATTTATTTTTGGGACAGAGAGAGACAAAGCATGAACGGGGGAGGGGCAGAGAGAGAGGGAGACACAGAATCGGAAACAGGCTCCAGGCTCTGAGCCATCAGCCCAGAGCCCGACGCGGGGCTCGAACTCCCGGACCGCGAGATCGTGACCTGGCTGAAGTCGGACGCTTAACCGACTGCGCCACCCAGGCGCCCCAAATCTACCCTTGTAATATGTATCAATTCTCTGCTTGCCACCGTCCATCATCCTACATAAAGAAGATCTTAGGGGCACCTGGGTGGCTCCATCGGTTAAGCATCTGACTTTAGTTCAGGTCACAATCTTGTGGTCTGTGAGTTCGAGCCCCACATCAAGCTCTGTACAAACAGCTCAGGACCTGGAGCCTGCTTCGGATTCCATCTCCTTTTCCCTCTGCCCCTCCCCTACTTGCATTCTCTCACTCTCTCAAAAATAAATAAACATTAACAATTTTTAAAAATCAGATCTTAGTGCAAAAGTTGTTTTTCTTGACTGCCACCTGGGTGGCTCAGTCAGTTGAGCATCCTACTTTGGCTCAGGTCATGATCGTGCAGTTCATGAGTTCAAGCCCCACATGGGGCTGTTAGCATAGAGAACACTTCAGATTCTCTGTCTCCCTCTCTCTCTGCTCTTCTCCCACTCATGCCCACTTGCACACACTCTCTCTCTCTTTCTCTCTCTCTCCCTCAAAAATAAACATTTAAAAAATTATGTTTCTTATTCAAATTGAACTTCAAAACAAACTCCCTTGACATAAATTCAAACCATATTATTGTTCTAAACTTTTCTTTTTTTAATTTTTTAATGTTTATTTATTCTTGAGAGAGAAAGAGAGAAAGCATGAGTGGGAGAGGGGTCGGAAAGAGAGGCAGACACAGAATCCGAAGCAGGCTGCAGGCTCTGAGCTGTCAGCACAGAGCCTGACTCAGGGCTCAAACTCACAAACCGTGAGATCATGACCTGAGCCGAAGTCAGACACCCAATCGACTGAGCCACCCAGGTGCCCCTGTTCTAAACTCTTCTTAAAAATTAAATTCTAGGGGCACCTGGGTGGCTCAGTTGGTTAAGTGTCCAACTTCGGTTCAGGTCATGATCTCCCAGTCTATGAGTTCAAGCCCTGCATCAGGCTCTGTGCTGACAGCTTGGAGCCTGGAGCCTGCTTTGGATTCTGTGCCCTACCCCCCGCCCCTCTCCTGCTCACATTCTGTCTCTCTCTCTTTCTCAAAGATAAATAAATATTTTTTAAAAATGAAATTCTAGACCATGATTACTATCAGTTCTATGGGGGAACACTTCTACTGTATGTAGCACATTGATTCAGAGCAAATGTCCACTATCATGAAATTTATATCTGACTCAAGTAGAGCTTTTGCATGAGAAACACGAAACTTTTTCAAGTCTTCTGGAACACCTAAACCTAGTTAGGATGTAACAAAGGGTATAGGATAAAAAAATTGTCTTGATAGTGCTCTGACATTCTATCACCAACTTCTAGTCCCTAGGTCGAGATATTTTCAAATAAATTTCTTTAAAAAAAAAAAGGCACCATAATGATAAACACATCAGTCACTGACAACCGTAGAGATAAAAATGTACAGACAATGCCATCTTTGTTCAACTAGATTGTGTCCTAGAAGAAATAAGGAATAAACATTTAGTAGCAATAGATGTGCTAAACATCTTACATATACTATCTCTAGCCTGGAAATAGCCTTGCAAAGTAGCTATTATCATCCTCAGATAAGGAAACTGAGGTTCAAAAGTTCAAAGCACTGTCAAGGCAGGCAGAATTCAAGCCAATTCTCCAAGTCACTTCTCTAAGACCTGAAGTCTGTGAGGTCAGAAGATGCCCCTTCCAGGATACAACTTCATGCTTCTTCTCAACTACTTTTTCATTAATTTTAAAAAACAATTGTTGATAATCTACTATGATTCTGAAATATTCTGAGCATGGGGAAAGCTGTAGAAAATGAGAAAACAAGGTTCTTATGCTCATAAAGCTTACATTATAGTACAGAAGAAAGACAATACTCAAATAAACAAATAATTATTTTGATAAAGATAGATGTTTTGGAGAAGGTGAAATGAGAACTGAGAGCTAACTGAAATAAAGGACTTAGACAAGACCTTTCTAAAGGGGCAACTTTTAAGCCAGGTCTAAAATGATGAAATAGGATGCAAACAAAGATTTAAGGAAAAAATGTTCCCAGCAGAGAGAACAATAGGTAGGTGCAAAGGCCCTGAGGCAATGCATCCTCCACCCCAGATGCCTACTTTTTTTTTCACATTTTCTCCCTCTTTTATTTCTTTTTAATTTAAATTCAAGTTAGTTAACATAAGTATAGTCTTGGCTTCCAGAGTAGAACCCAGTGATTCATCTCTTACATATAACACCCAGTATTCATCCCAGCAAGTGTCCTCCTTAATACCTATCACCTATTTAGCCCATCCCCCCACCCGCCTCCCCTCTAACAACCCTCAATTCTCTGTATTTAAGAGGCTCTTATGGTTTGCCTCCCTCTCTGTTTTTATCCTATTTTTCCTTCCCTTCCTACATGTTCATCTGTTGTGTTTCATAAATTCCACATATGAGTGAAATCATATGGTATTTGTCTTTCTCTGATTTATTTCACTTAGCATAATATACTCTAGTTCCATCCATGTTGTTGCAAATGGCTAGATTTCATTCTTTTTCATCACCAAGTAGTATTCCATTGTGTGTGTGTATACATACATATATACATATATACATATACATATATACATATATATGTATGTATACATATATATATATATATACATATATACATACACACACACACACACACACACACACACACACACATCTTCTTTATCCATTCATCAGTCAATGGACATTTAGGCTTTTGCCATAATTTGGCTATTGCTTACAGCTGTTGCTATAAACACTGGGGTCCATGTGCCCCTTTGAATCAGCACTCCTGTATCCCTTGGATACACTCCTAGCAGGGCTATTGCTGAGTCATAGGGAAGATCTATTTTTTTTAAGGAACCTCCATACTCTTTTCCAGAATAACCGCACCAATTTGCATTTCCACTAACAGTGCAAAAGGTTCCCCTTTCCCTTCATCCTTGCCAACATCTGTTGTTTCCTGAGTTGTTAATTTTAGCCATTCTGACAGGTGTGAAGAAAAACCTCAGGAAAAAGTAACTAAAAAGATCTGAAAATGTTGCCCCTTTCAGAGGCCCTTATGGTTTACTAAGATACAAAGATAACATACAGGAGAAAACTCCAAAAGTGAAATCCCTCCCAGGGAAGCATTTAAGAGGAAGTTAGCATCACTCTGCACCTACCAAAAAAAAAAAATGTGACATGGGTTATTGCCCACTCAGCCCTACCTGTGCCTCCTCAAGATTCTCAGTGGAAGACACACTTTGCTGCCAATTTTTCACAACTGAAACAGGAACTGAGAACTTCATAGGCACAATATCTTTTCCCAGCACAGGAAGCACCCAAGGTACCAATTTGCCACATTTCAGTGCTTTGTGAGTTGGACTTTTGGAACAGAGACTACTTTTCCCTGCAGTAACAGTATCAGTTGCAAATCAGACTCCTAAGGAAGTCTACCCCAAGTTAAAATGCTGCTGATAATCTACAAATTAGCAGTGGAAAATAGAATTATATCGCACAACTAGGGAATAAATGGGGAAAAAAATATTGAGTGAGAAGTAGTTTATCTTAAATGGCATTGCATAAAGAAAGCCAGGTTTAGGTTTAAGGATAATTAATTGTGAAGAGTCTTTCAGTCAACCTTTCCATTTCTGGCGGATGACGGAATAGGTTGCTTAGTTACGTCTAATTTTGCTCCATAAACTTTGGCTTTCCTTATTCCTGGTATAGTTGCCATACTGTTTTGTTTTCTGGTTTGTTTTTTTTTTTTCTTTTTCTGATGCATAACTACCCATGATTAAAGATGGTTGACTCGGTACTCTTTTCAAGCTTGTGATGGTATTTAGGATTCATGCAGGTTGCAGAGAAAGTGGGGATAAGAGAAGAGAGCAAGGTGTAAACCAGAAGTCTTCAGAGTTCAGCACAAATCAGCATTCCCGGGAGGAATTCTTGAAACTCCGATTTCTGAGACTCCAGTCAGACCTTCTGATCAGTAGGTGTGGGGTGGGGCAGAGAACTGGCATTTCTAACTAGCTCCCAGGTAACACTTGTGCTACTAACCCAGGGATGACACTTTGAAAACCACTATCCAAAACACAAAAGGTTCAAGCTGGAAAGAAAACTGCAATTTGCAGTGGGCACAGCTGCTGACCCTGTGGGTTGAACCTGCTCACAATGTTTAGGGATAGATCACTGACTGATGGCTAATTCTGTGTGTGAATGGGTTGAGAAGGACCAGTATGTCAGGCAGCAGCCTTTTCCAGTGTTTTGAAATGCCTGAGAGCAGGTGAAAGAATTAATAGTTCTTCCCAAATTTTTATGATTCTCCTTCTTCCTGTATAAAGAACACTTTCGGGGACTATCTGGGGTAATTTTGGCAGCTGATTTAACCCTTTCAGACCCAAAGCACACTACTTGAAGGCTGTGATTTAATAGCTTACTAGCAAACATGTATTAAGTATCTACTGCTTTCAAGACAAGGTAATAAATCAGAAATGGGGGGGAAGATTATTTCATCTAAAGGCAGAGCAGTCCTGTACATGAACAATTGAAGTCACATCCTCAGAGTGATACAGGTAAAATGCGGTGAGAGTTTAAATGTAGGAAGGATGCTTCTACCAGTGAAACAAGTCAAGCACTCGGACGTAAACCTGAGCAAGACATAAGGATACGAATTTTGGCAACTGGGAGCAAAAGAGGGACATGACGGAAGGAAAATACAAATCCAGGAAGAGAGAACAATGTGGAAAAGTGTTAGGCAGGTGAGAGTGGAACATTAGGAAAGCAACCAGGAATTCTGACGGGCTGGAGTGCAGGCCGCTGGAGGAACAGACAAGGAAGATTATCAGGAAGGCCTTAAATATCAGGAGACAAGTTTGAAAGCGACTAGCTATCAGGGGAGCTCTGAAACTTTTTAACCACAGGAGTGATCATGTGGAACTCTATTTTAGGATAACTTACTGGGCAGCAGAAGATGTGGATGTGTGAGAAATCTATTATAGTAGCTAGGACTTCCCCAGGGTGGGAAAGAGCAGTGACAGATACCATAGGTAGAATCATCATTACTAGCAACAGATTTGAGGTCAAGAATAAGAGAGAAAGACAGAAAGGAAGACAAAAAGGACACTGATGTTTTAAACCTCGGTAATCAGCCAGTTGGTAGCATCTCCAACAGGAACATGGAACAGTCTAAAAAATATTCTAATACTAAGAGAATTGTTGAACTACAGGTAACATATATCCTCACACCATAAGGGAGTGAGACTTGCCTTGGACTGCAACCCTGAAGTCAATGGTCATCAATTTTTACTTCAATCTGCATGTGTGACTATAAATATGTAACTGAAGTAAAATGTCAAGAAGCAGTATTTAACCCTCCCAAATATAAAGCACTCTGATACTTTCTATTCTGTTCCATTTCACTTTTTAAATATACTTGTAGCCACCACCGGCTTGGTTTCCTGCCTCCCAAATGGGCTGTATCCCAGAGTCTGGAAACACTGTCCTGAGCTGTAAGATTCAGCAATTATGTAGACAGTATAGAAGAGGAATAGCAACCATTATCAGATGTAAGGGGGAAACACATAGAAGCAATGCATTCTTACTCTCTAGAATGTTGTAGACTACTTCTCCAGAAATGTAAGACACCTATACCTATAAATATCAAACTTTATTTTTTTAAGTTTATTTTGTTTTTTATTTTGAGAGAGAGAGTGAGAGAGAGTGGACATGGAGGGAGCAGAGAGAGGGAGAGAGAATCCCAAGCAGGCTCCACACTGCCAGCATGGAGCCCGATGCGGGGCTTGAACTCATGAACCATGAGATCATGACCTGAGCTGAAACCAATAGTCAGACGCTCAACCGACTGAGCCACCCAGGTGCCCCTAAATACCAACTTAAAATAATGGACAACTCCTCCAATAAAGAGGAGAGTACACTCTGTGTCTATTTTAGCAAGATGTTCACAATGCTGGACAGAGTTTGTCAGTGCTCCTTATGAAAATTTAGAACTGTGTAGAAGGACCCATATTTATAACCTCATAAATTGAAATGAAGGAAGCTAAGCATTTACATCTCAAAAGCAACCTTTATGGAAGGATCGTTTCACTAATTTTAAACAGAAAGAATTCTAGTGACAAAATTAACCCCTTGACAGAATCACCTAAAGGGAAAGTAGGTTTAATTGTGAATACCACTGGCAATTTCCTTTCAGTCAAAGATAGAACATTTTAACAGGAAAGATGTTCCAAGGAAAGACATCTCCATTTATAAAACTGTTATTTATACCATACTTTTTAATTTTTTTTAATTTTTTTGAGAGAGTGCGTGAGCCAGGGAGGGGGGACGGAGGGAGAGACAGAGAGAGACAGAGAGAGAGAATCTTAAGCAGGCTCCATGCTCGGCCCGGAACCCAACATGGGGCTCAATCCCACAACCCTGGGATCATGACTTGATCCGACATCAAGAGTCAGATGCTCAACTGGCTGAGGCACCCAAGCACCCTACACCCAACTTTTTTAAAGTACGGGGACAACGTGAGACTGCTGCAGCCAGCAATGGTACAACATGCCTTGTTCCTCAACTGGGCATGACTGGAGGGACAACAACCACCCACAGACACGCTGGGGGTACAGTATGCATGCTCACCAGCTTTTACTAGACGTAATACATCGCTTTAATGAAATAGATCCCACATGTGCACTCACTTCCCTGAAGAAAGACTTGAGAGAAACAGACAAGTAGATTGGCTTGTCATAACCAACTCCTATACAGCTTTATAAGGAGTAGAATAAAACCTGACCCCAAGTAGCCATTAGTATGCACGGTATTGTGCTAAGTACTTTCACACATGTGATCCTCTAAGAACCCAACAAGGTACACTCCAAGAAGTGAAAATAACTCAGCAGAAGCCAAATATCTGAGAAGTGCAGAGCCGAGATGTAAAGATAAGATTCCTTGCTTTTGTAACCTCCTTCATAAGAAATATAAGGACAGTTGCACAAGAAGCAGGTCAATCGATCTCCAGTGTATCCTTTGTGGAGCTTTATTCAAAAAGGTAACTGGCTTCAGAGAGGATGTTTGAATATACAGTATACACAGCAGGACAGGCAATCAAGACCTTCAACAATAAATCTTCCCAGATGCTTGGCTGGTGAGATTGTTTTCTGCACTTCTTCCACCCCCTAATCTGTCTACCTCCCTCCACCTTTTGGTTTTCATTTCTTTCCATCAGTAGCCATGGCAACATCCAAAGATAAAACACAGGCAGGAGATTCTCACAAGCATCTGAAAACATGGCCCCTCGCCAGCATTTTTCGTTAGTATAATGCCGGCCCAACACACCGCACAAACACAGCAGCACCCTCCTCCTTTCCCTTTCATTTCCCACCCACGTAGCTGCAGCCAAGGCCATTTGTGAGGCTTATGAGCTGACTGGTGCATTTGTATTCATAAACTTGCAGATCAGTCTTTCACTGTTTCAAAAAAAAAAAATGTTTGAGCTGGAAACCTGTGGATTCATCTCACTACTCCCATTAACTCTTTCCTAAGAAATAGGCATTCTGTTCATTGTTTGCCTTAATCGGAGGTGAGTGTTTAAACCACAGCACTCCTTCTGGCTTCCCAAATATGCTGCACATGCAGTGAAATGTTACCACAAACAGGCTCTTCCGAATTTCTCAGCTAGATTGTGACTACTGAAAGATGGGACAAGACAGGTGTGGTCCAACGTGTTTTACTTAACAGCCTTGATTAGATTCATGAATATCTGGTTCACCCAGCCAGAATACCTAATTATTGACTGCATGGTTATAAATCAGAGTAGATTACAAAACAACGGTTGTCTGTCTGGAACACAGTAGAACATGAAGAGTTTGCAGGAATGAATACAGTGTGTATGAGCACACTGTATGTATGCTTGAGGATATGTGTGAAAATAACAGTCTTGCTTTAGCTTTATTTTATTTCTAATTGCCTAATGTGGTACTGATGATTGTTATTTAGACTTTTATTTTAATTTATTGGCTTTCTTTCCTAAAGTACTAAAGACTGTGTAATGCACAACAACCCTTAAAAACAGTGTACTTCACGGGTGCCTGGGTGGCTCAAACAGTTGAGCATCCAACTTCAGCTCAGGTCTTGATCTCATGGTCTGTGAGTTTGGACCCTGCATCGGGCTCTGTACTGACAGCTCAGAGCCTGGAGCCTGCTTCAGATTCTGTGTCTCCCTCTCTCTCTGCCCCTCCCCCACTTGCGCTCTGTCTCTCTCTCTCTCTCTCTCTGCCTCTCAAAAATGAAGAGAAAACTAATAAAAAAAATTAAAAAAAAAAGTGTACTTCGTTAAGATGCAAAACACAGTGACCTCACAATTCCCTGACCTCCTTAATTCTAGCACGAGCTATTTGTGAGTTCTTATTCTTTTTAATTTTTTTTTTAATCTTTATTTATTTTTTGAGAGAGAGATAGAGTGTGAGCAGGGAAGGAGCAGAGAGAGAGGGAGACACAGAATCCGAAGCAGGCTCCAGGCTCCGAGCTGTCAGCACAGAGCCCGACGTGGAGCTCAAACTCACGAACCGTGAGATCATGACCTGAGCCGAAGTCAGACACTCAACCGAGACACCCAGGTGCCCCCCCAAAATTTTTAAAATGTTTGTTTATTTTTGAGAGAGAGAGAGAGAGAGAGAGAGCATGTATTTGTGAGTTCTTATTAAGTCATAGCCTTCAATGCTTTATATACCATAGCTCATTCATTCTTCCTGCCATCTTACATGATACTGTTCTGGGTTTGTCTCAGCTCATCAATAGGCAATGCTCTAGTTAGACAAGCCCTGTGTTTCTGATGATAGCAAGATGCCCTTCAGCAATGACCATCAGGAAACTTCGAAAAATAAGGTTTGTTTCTTATAAAACCTGGTGATCCCACAGCACACATAGAGCCACACAGTGAGGGCATGCATAGAGAGCGTGCACACTGGAGTTCTGCTTTTATTGGTGTCCACGATGGAGGTTCAAGGGTGGTGGGCTTACTCTTCATTGGTGTATTTAAAAGATATGAGAGGGAATTTAAAGTGAGGGAGGAGAAAAAACAAATGCCCCAAATGGTCTGTGTATCAATATCAACCAAACTTTCTCAAACAAAGGAGTGTCAGCTGGGGGACATCGCCTGGCTTTTTACTAGTTGTGTGGCCAGGCAATGTGTGTCTACACAGCTGTCTTTGAAGGGGATGCCTCTTTGAAATGGATGCCTCAGCAATCAAAGCTGAAATCAGGCACTTACATTGCAAAAAAGAAAAAAAAACTGTCGGGGCTTACACTGATGGACGCATTTTTATGACAGAGGAAACAGAGGTTCAGAGAGATTAAACCACTTGTCTGAGGCCACACAGCAAAGTGGTAGCAAAGTGAGAGGGAAGCCCAGGTCTACCACTGCCCCATACTCTTTCCTCCCATCTTTCTGTCAATTAGCCATAACTTCAGTCACCATCAATTGCATAGCTTTTGAAGTATTCCACCAACTGTGAGCCCTCCTTCTGGTGCCATATTTCTTATCTGCATTTCCTCCATTGAGTCCACTGGCCCCTCATCTCCTCTTTTGTCAGAGCCCATCAGCAATGTCAGCACAAAATCCTTCCTAGCTCATCCACTTCAACCGTTAGCTCAGCCGCACCCTTGATTCCTACAAATCTGTTTCCAATTCTTCAACTGTACCCATCATGGCCCTCATCAACCCTTGAGAGGCCACCAACCAGTGATGAAGAAAGCCAAGAAAACTTGTGGACTGTTTGCACACAAAGCAAGGCTAATGAACTCAGTTTTGTTCTCACTGTTCCTTGCTAAGCCTTTAATACATCCCAATTTGATTTACAGTCACTTTCCCCAGAATCTGTTCCAAACATTCTGTCCTCAAACTCCTGGGCAAAGCCCTTCCTAGCCTTATCTCAGCAGTAAGCTCACATTACATTTCACCCAAGTGAGGGAAGCCCATTGATGAGACATGCACAGCTTTTCCCTCTTCAGCTCAATCATCTTTTCTCTTTCTTCCATCTTAGGGGGAGAAAAATACTTCATGTATCGCCTTTCAACAGATTAAAGGACACAAAAAGGCAATAATCAATCAAAGCCAGAATGTGAGACATTCTACAATATAAAGGGCTCAGGAGGTACCTGGGCAACTCAGTCAGTTAAGCGACTCGGTTGGTTAAGTGACTTTTGATCTCAGCTCAGGTCATGATCTCATGGTTCATGGGATCAAGCCCCACATCAGGCTCTCTGTTGACAACATGGAGCCTGCTTGGTATTCTCTGTCCCCCTCCCTCTCTGCCCCTCCCCTGCTCACATTCTGTCTCTCTCTCTCTCTCTCTCTCTCTCTCTCTCTCTCTCAAAATAAGTAAATAAATTAAAAAAGTAAATAAAGGGCTCAGGTTTTTCAACTAATAAAAGGCATGGGAGAAAAGGGTTATTGGGGAAGGACTATTGCAGATTGAAAGAGATTATTAAAGAAATAATAACCAAATGCAGCATATAGACCTCATGTCGATGCCGATTCAAACAACCTATATGTAAAAAGCCATCTGGAGACAACTGGGGACAATTCAATGTAGGCTGGATTTTAGATAACAGTGAGAAGTTGATATTAATTTTGGAAGTCTGATAATAGCATTACAATTAGGAAAACTAAGGTCCTTATCAGCTTAGAGATGCATACTAAATTATTACCAGTGAAATGATAGATGGTACCTGGAATGAGTTTCAAAATACTTGGACAACGTTTTTTTAAATTCATTTATGTTGAGAGAGAGAGAGAGAGTGAAAGAGAGCAAGAGCAAGTGGGGGAGGGGCACAAAGAGAGAGAGAGACAGAAAGAAAATCTCAAGCAGGCTCCTTGCTCAGCACGGAACCTGACACGGGACTCAGTCTCACGATCGTGAGATTATGACCTGAGCCAAAATCAAGAATCAGACACTTAATCAACTGAGCCACCCAGGCGCCTCTGGCAACATTTTCTTCCCAGTGTCGGAGGACAGATGAAACAAATTTTGGAAAATACTGGTAACTATCCAAAGCTGGGTGATGGGTAATTATAGACTGTCTCTATAGATGAATTATAGATTGGGAAATTATAGATTTGTCTCTGCCCTTATGTATGTTTAAAAATATACACACTAAAATTTTTGAAAGTAACAAGACAACTGAAAAACTTTTAAAAACTGCTATTTAAAAATTATTCTCTTTCTCTAACATGGTAAGTCTACCTCTGTTTGATCATTCCTCCCTCTGTCTTCAAACAAGCCTCTTCTGTCCTGATCTTCTCCGAACGGCACTGTTTCTGAAAGCTGTAATTATCTCCCTCTCTCTCCTGAAACCCTTACATTTCAAGAAAGGAGTCCAGATCACTCTGCCTTTCCAAAATGACATTCACTCCCCTCCCCTCCCTCCCTATCTCCTGTCGCCCCTGGCAATCTGACTGTCCTCACTGTCACTTTTCCAACTCAAGAAAATTGAGGTGCTAAGCCACTATCCAACACACGAACAGAGGTCTGTCTCTCTCAGCCCGCTCCTTCTGCAACCACCCATCCCTTCTCGTCTAGACCATTCTAAAGACTTGGTTTACATTTATCAACTCACATAATCATCCCAACAGTCCTATGAGGGAGGTACTATTATCATCCTCATTATACAAAAGCGGGAAATTGAGGCTGAGGTAAGTTAAATAACCTGTCCACGGTCACACAGCTAGTAACTGGTGGGGCTGCAAGCCTGGACAGCCTGACCTTTGGTCCATGACCTTAGCCACCACACAAATCGTCTCTTCCTGGAGGCTAGCACAGGGTTCTTCTGTTCACGAGCCTGTGTGCACCATGCACAATGCCACAGGTGATAAAAACATTTGGGACCTGAAGGTTCTTCCGCAGTGTTTTGCTTGCCCAGAAGAATGACCTTTTTGCTCTGTTAATGAGACCGTCTAATAATTAGCACGGTCAATAAAATCATGACACAGTTCACTTTATTTTTAATAAGGTCATCAGCAAAATGATCCAAACATGACAAGCTAAGAACGAAATAGACAAAACAGCTTGTCAACGGGCAAGTGCTTTATTCCCTGACGTTTCCTGAATTCAGTATAAACAATTCCATCTGAGATAACAGGAAGGTGAAAGTATTTTAGGTAATGATAACGTGGCCTCTAGAGATACTATTTGTATAAATGTTGGCATTTCAAAAAATTTTTAAAGTTTATGTATTTTTGAGAGAGAGAGACCGAGCGTGAGTGGGGGAGGAGCAGAGAGCGGGGAGACACAGAATCCGAAGCAGGCTCCAGGCTCCGAGCCATCAGCACAGAGCCCGACGCGGGGCTCGAACTCACAAACCGCGAGATCGTGACCTGAGCCAAAGATGAATACTTAACTGACTGAGCCACCATTTTATTTCAAATGGAAGTAGATGAACCATCACCTTCCCCTGATGAATCTACTTTTCTTTTATTTCCAGCAGCTCCCCACGGGAATGAAGTCTGGGTTCCTTCAGGAGGCCCCCTGCCTACGGGACCAGCCTCATTGCTACCAGGGCTTCCTGAAGTCCTCCACACAATCTGTTCGCAGTTTCTCTGTGGGCCTTCCGCGCAGGCTGCTTCCTCACCAGGAGCACCTTAGCCTCCCGGGCCCACCTCTGACCCCACGCTGAATCAGAACCTCCCGGGGCTCTCCCTCTTCACCAGAGCTCCTGCACATGCCCTCACATGTATGTCTGTCACTCCGTTGTGACTCTTTGTATCCACATTTGGGGGAGCTCGGCTGAGTTTAACTAGACTGTGGGAATTTTCACAGTGTCTGAGCTCTGTCAGATGTCAGAGCAGCCCACGAAAACAACAAGACAAAAATGAGGGAATCCGGCCCTCAGTCACTTACTGCAACAGAAGTCAAGAGTCTCACACCAGAGGAAACACCAACTCTTCTCATTCCATTTCACCCCGGGGACAGAGCTACAGACAAGGGGGTCCCTCTGCTGCTTGGACTCCGAAGTGGGATGCAGGGGGCAACAAGGTGGGGTAGAAGTGAAGTTAAGTCATAGTGGGGAAAAGTGTCTTCAAGGTTCTTCCCCTCATTCCCTATAAGGAGAGCTCAGCAGGGGTGGGCGTCTGCAGAGGGCTCTGTCCAGGCCTCAGTGAAGGGACCAGGAAAGCAGGGATCACAGCCAGGAATGTAAACATGCGAATGATCGTGACTGCAACTCCTTTGAGACTTGAGCGCACCGGCTGGGCCCCAAACCCAGTGCGGCGAGGACAACTTCTCCCTGAGGCTGGTCATGGAAAGCCTTTGTAACTGACTTTAGTGGGGCCTCAAAAATCACACCCACGCTTGTAACCTGGAGCTGGACTCCTCACACATCAATCTGTCTGCCCTACTGAATTTTAACTTCTCGAAGGCATCAGCCATGACTTATCTTCCCTTCTCCATACACAGTGGGTGCTTAACCACACGTGAGAGCTTGTGGATGGAGTGGGCATCTCCATGTGGATCCAATTAGAAAACCACTGGAATAGAACATTCTTGGCCTCGTTGTGTTATCTATCAAATCTTAAAAGGTACAAATTTAATAAATTTTTAACAATGTTGTTATGCCAAGATCTACCTGATTCAAATCCATCCAAAAAAATCAATTATAGCATTTTTTTGCCACCCTGAAAAAAAAAATTCTTCTCTGGTTTAAGTAGGTCCAGAAATGAATGCACAGAACTGCTACTTACCCTCGCAAGCTCATCTTGTGCTGATTCTGGTGCCTACGACAAAGGTCTCGAAAGGACATCAATCTGGTTTATATTCAGAATGTAAGGTTGACAGTGACAACTGGTTTGCTTGTTTTTGTTTTTTTTTTAACCTTCCCTTCATTCATCATTAATGCCAGGCATCTCAGGAATATCTGATTTTGTTTAGCGGACTTGTTTTCAGTATGATTATCCTTGATAATGCAGATTCTAAATGCTTGGAACCTGCGTGCCTTCAAGACATTTCTCCAGGCAATCTACAAGGAAAGCCATGGTTTCAACACATCTAGAGAAGAGCTGGGCTTACGCCCCGATCTACCTCCAGTATATAATCTGGACCCTGGCATATACGAAGGACCCAATTTGTCAGACTGAATTGACCTACACTTCATCACAAATGTTTGATATTTAAATAATTGTCCATTTACTTTGCTCTATTTGGAGGAAGAGTATCTTATTTTAGGGAGCATGATCTTGTAGAGATGGGAAAATGTTCCTCTCATCCCTTCCAGGTTCTTAGGCCAATAAATTGACACAAACTGATTGACAGTAGAACAAGCAAAATTAATTATGTGTATTCAGGATCCCCACAAGGACATGAGACTCAAAGGCGATCTGGCAATTGAACCTTGAATGCCATCCTGGGTAAGGAGAAGGAGGCAGGGTTCTAGAGCCAAAAGGAAGGCAGGCAAGTCACAAGAAAAGCAAATGTTTGGTGAACAAATGCTTGCCACACTGTGCAGTAGGCCTTTCTGATACAAAAATTACCTCTGGTAATAGTTCTTTTCCTTGTACAGGTCCTCATCTAAATTCTTTCAGGCAGGTAAGGAGGAGTTAAAAAGCACTTCCTGAGTCTGCTGAGCCTTGATTGCCTTCAAGCCAAGATAACCCATATGCCGAAGTTGTATATTTTGGGGGTCATGTATTCTGCTACCCCCTAGTCTCTGAATTATGACTTCCTGACTTCTCTATTATTTCTTCACATATATTATTACATTAATAGGGGCTCAGCAAACCACAATAACATTTCAGATTTTGTCATCGCACACTATCAGTCTCACTTTTTTTTTCTTCAACTTTTTTTTTTTTTTTTTTTTTTTTTTTTTTTTTTTTTTTTTTGGGACAGAGAGAGACAGAGCATGAACAGGGGAGGGGCAGAGAGAGAGGGAGACACAGAATCGGAAACAGGCTCCAGGCTCTGAGCCATCAGCCCAGAGCCCGACGCGGGGCTCGAACTCACGGACCGTGAGATCGTGACCTGGCTGAAGTCGGACGCTTTAACCGACTGCGCCACCCAGGCGCCCCTATCAGTCTCACTTTTGACAAAATGGGGAGATATTAACTTTCGACCACACATATTTGCAGAACACTAAGCTTCAGTAAAGTTGAAGATAGTATCATTCGGTTTTATTAATCACCTCCAAGCTGGTGTCCCAAGTATCCTAAAGAGGTTGTTACCACTTCTTTTTTGCCGATTAACTTTAAATCATAGAGTTTTTTCACCCATGTCTGTTTTCTTTTTCATTTGTACATTCCATCAGGTATTAATTATCTTTTGCGGAGACCAGGAAAACAGGGTGTTTGAAAAAGGCTTGAAAAATGTGATATATGTATAAATACACGGCACAAGTAGTAAAAAGTGCCAAATCAAAGTCCTGAACCAAAGCACAAGCCTAGAAACACAATTAATGCCGAGTGAACTATGAAAAAGAGCCAATACACAGCTTTTAAACTTTAATTATTGCCTGTGTCACACAGAAGGGGAAAAAACTGTCTTTAGCACTTTGTGTACCTGCTAAAGACTCTAAATGGAATCAGATATATAGGTATTTCTCTGGTAGTTACAGAGGTTAGTATCCAAGTACTGTGTGAAGACATTAATTAAATCCCAATTTCAATCTGTACTAAGACACTGCTCTCTTAAAGCTGTAAATAAATGAGACCTATTCCAAATAGATTCAGTGCACTGCACAGCAAGGAAAAACAGGAGTTTGGGCATGTGGACAAACGCACTGTGAATTAGCTCTTTCAGGAAAAAGAAAAATGAAAAGGTGGAAAAATAAAAGTGAGGTCTTATCACAGTACTAATGAGTCACAGATCACAGTACTAATGGTGTTGGACCTCTCATACACGTATATACATAAATAAATATATGTATATATATATATATATTCATTGTCATATTATTATACATATAATAAATATATATTCATACATAAATATATATATTCATACATATATATATACATTTAAGTTTATTTATTTTAAGAGAGACAGAAAGCATGAGCAGGGGAGAGAGAGAGAGAGAGAGAGAGAGAGAGAGAGAATCCCAAGCAGACTCCACACAGTCAGTGCATAGCCCTAGGTGGGGCTTGAACTCACAAACCATGAGATCATGGCCTGAGCCTAAGTCAGACACTTAACCTATTGAGCCACCCAGGCGCCCCTCACACATAAATATATGTTAAGCCGCTACTATCTGTGTAGCAGAGAAACATATAGTGTCCAAAGGCCTTCATAACCTGGTTGATGAAAAAACACATAAATTCAGAAAAAGGCATTGTCACAACTGTCTACCTACAAGATCAACATACAAAAATCAATCACGCTTGTATACACTTATCATGACCATGAAGAAACTGAAATTTTTAAAACACAGTATTATTTAAAAATCTCTTCGAAGGAGATTAAATACTTAGGTATAAACCTAACAAAATAAATACAGGATCTATATGGAAAAAAATTACAAAATGTTAATGGAAGAAACCAAACAAAGTCCACATGAAGAGAAATACTGTTCATGAATTAGTAGACTCAACATAGTAATGATGTCAAGTCTCTCTAACTTGATCTAGAGATGTAATGTAATTTCCATCTAAATCTCATCAAGATACTTCACAGACACAGACAAGTCTATTCGAAAATTTACACGGAAAGACCTAGAAGAGTGGAAAAAATCTTGAAAACGAATAAAGTGGGAAGAATCACTTTATTTGATGTTAAGGCTTTTACTATATCGCTACAGTAATCAAGAGAGCATGGTACTGGCAAAGAGATAAATACATGGATCGATGGAGTAGAGAATCCAGAAACAGACCCACAAAATCATGCTTGGCTGATTTTTGGCAAAGGTGCAAAAGCAACTCAACAGAAAAAGGATAGCCTTTTCAACAAATGGTACTGGAGTAATTGGATATCCATCAGTCAAAAATGAATCTCAACTCAAACCTCAGACTTTATGCTAATATTAACTCAAAACCATCACAGACTTAAATGTGAAACAAAAAAAAATGTAAAATTTTTAGGAAAAACAGGAGAAAATCCTCAGGACATAGGGGAGGCAGAGAGAGTTCTTAGACTTGACACCACCAACAAAATTCATTAAAAAAAAAATGAATTAACTGAACTTCATGAAAATTTTAAATTATTTGTTTTGTGAAAGACCCTTTTAAATGGATGAAAAGATGAGCAACAACAGACAGGAAGAAAATATGTGCAAATCACATGTCTGACAAAGGACTAGTACTTAGAATATATAAAGAACTCTCAAAATTCAACAACAAAACAAACAATCCAGTTAGAAAAGGGACAAAAGATAATAAAGGAATGTCTTATTATATAGAGAATATACAGATGGCAAATTAGCACATGAAAAAATGTTCAACATCACCAGCCAATAAAGAGATGCAAATTAAGGCCACGATGGGATATCACTATAATCTACTAGCACAGCTAATGAAAAATCATGATAACACCAAATGCTGGCAAGGATACAGAGAAAATCAATCTTCTATACACTGCTGATGGGAATACAAAATTATGTTTCTGGAATATTTCTGGAGTACATTTGGCAATTTCTTATAACAATTAAATATGCAATTACCATATGACCTAGCAATTGAATTCTTGGGCATCTACCCCAGAGAAGTGAAAACTTATGTTTACACAAGAACACACAAACAAATGTTGACAGCAGCTTAATTTATTATATAGTCAAAGGTTGAGGCAACCCAAATATCCTTTAACAGGTGAATGATCAAACAAATTATGAAAGAAGACAAAAAGTGAGTATGTGAGGTGATGGGTGTGTGTTAATTAACTAGACTGTGGGAATTTTCACAATGTATATGTATATTAAATCATCAAATTGTACGTGTTAAGTATATTATAATTTTATTTGTCAATTATATCCCAATAGAGCTAAAAAGAAAACTCTGGTGTATACGTATCTTGGAATACTGCTCAGTCATAATTGGGAAAAACTATCAATATTGACAAAAACTTTCATCACATTCCAACTTCAACAGATGTAAAAGAAAATGGATTCTTCCACTAAGATATACTTTCGCTGCTTTAAAGGTTTTGGATATGATGGGCTATTGCCGAGTCAACTTCCTCTTTCAACAGATAGGAAACCTGAACTTTGACAGGTAAGAAACGTACCTGAGGCCACACAGCTAGACAGAGGAACAGAGAGCAGATCAGATATGGCCCACTAACTAGTTGGTAAAATGGAAGTGACTGTAACTTTGGGAGAAACCAAACGTATCTTAGAGTCTTTAATGTCCAAAGAGGGGAATTCTGAGCCACATTAGAGACAGACTTGAAATTTTGGAAAAGTTGCCACTCCCCCCCCCCCAAAAAAAAATCAGAAAGGCTATCTAAAAGCAGAGCAAGTAAAGGCCCATATTAGGGGAGAGATGATTACACAGATATATGAAGAGATACCTCTTAAAGACTACATCCAACAGATAGAATGAGAAAGACTTCATCAATGTTATACACCAAATGAATGACACAATCCTATCATCCTGTAATGTGAGTAAGGTCAGAAGGACTGGACCCCAGAACCACTTGCAAAATGAAAATAAATCAGCAATAAGAATAATTAAAAATTCAAATACAAATAGCAAAATAAAGTGATTTTTTAAATTGTCCCATGAGAAAAAAGAACAAGGTTTTTATCCATTTCCAAAAGCAGCTGGTTTTATATTAATTTGACCAGAGAAGCAAAATAGATGATTATTGACAAAATTGGCAGATAATAAGGTCAAAATAAAAAAAAAAAGAGAGAATATCTGCATTCTTTGTTGAAGACATGCATCTTTATTCATAAAAGCATACAGCAAACATGTTATAAGGGAACAAGGTCCAATATTCATCTATTCTTCACCCCTTCTCCCCCCTAAAAACTATTCAGGCTCACACAATAGTGAAAAGAGTGAAAAGTAGCATAAGCATGGCACAGAAGACAAAAATGTGACAAGGATCTAAAAGTGACAAAACCAGGTGGCACCTTCTTCCTTAAAAAGTTCATTGATTTAGTGCAGGAGACATATTAACTTCATTGTCGCCCAAACAAACGTAAAATCAGATTTCCAAAGTGCTATGGAGGAGAAGCATGTGGTGCTCTGACTACACGCATTGGGAAGATCTGATTGAGAGGAACAAAGGAGTGTGTGAGGAGACGGTTAGGAGAGGCTTCCTTAGACAGGGATGATTGAGCTGAGATCTGAAGTTGACAGTGAGCTACATTAGGAAAGAGCCTGCCTGGCAGGGGGAATTACCAGTGCCAGATCAGGGAAGCAAGGTGCGCGTGCTCGGGGACAGAAAGAAGACTGGTGTGGTCAGGCATGACGATGCAGGCAGGGTGCAACGTAGCTGAAGAGGTAAGCAGGGTCAGCCTGGACTGTGCTTTCTAAGCCACGGTCAAGATTTTAACTTTTATCCCAGAACAAAGGGAATTATATGATGGGATGGTATAATCAGATTCATACCTCAGAAGACCACCACACCTATCAGGAGGAGTCCCAGGGGCCCAATTAGGAAGCTACTGCATTGGCCGAGGTGAAAAATGATGTACTTTGAACTGGTGGGGGAGAAGTGGAGCTAATTAGAAGTGGAAAATGTGAAGAGTATTTTTAGAAAATATAATCCATTGAATTTTCTGATGGATTGGAAATGGAGTAAGATGTTCTTGACTGTTTTCTAGTGTCCCGGTTGGCTGAATTGACCAGATGGTGGTGCCCTTCACCAAGCTAAGACACAGCAAAGAAGACCACAGTTGAGTCTGGAAATCAAGAGTTCAATCCAATTTGAATTACATTTGAGACACCCAAGTGAAGATGTCAAATTGGCGGCTGGATGTGTGATTCTGGCACCTAGAGGCAAGGTTTCAATCATGGAGGAGATTCTAAGAAAGCCTTTTGCTGATCCCAAGATGTTAGTCTCCTACACACAGATAGAGATTAATACAGAGACAGAGATAGAGAGACATACATAGTATATATTCAGGTGTTAAGAGAAACTGTAGATAGAATCTTGGATCTATGGTTCATAATCATTTAGGAATCATGCATTAAAGGATTAAGTACCAAAAGAATGGAATGGCCAAAAATTTGAAGGGAGAAAGGTTGATTCCACAAAGATAAACTGGTGAGTTCAAAGATAAGCACCAAAGGACTCTGGAACAGATGAGGAACGGTACGATTTGTGGGCTCTTCAAAATGAAAACCATAATTACCAAGTGCCAAAACAGGTGAAAGGCTAGTCAAAGTCATTCTATCTCATTAGCCTAAAATGTTAACGTTAAATTAGCCTAAAATGTTAGCATTAAAAGTTAGCATTAAAATATGTGAGAACTAAGACCTGGATTTCAGCAAGTCACTTGACAAACACTCTCAAAATACCCTTAGGAACAACGTAAGGTGGGTAGTGATAATGTTAGAGGGACTGACAGCTGGCTCCCAAAAGCAGATTTATGGTCCGTCAGGAAAAAGGTAATGGTGGTCTGCAGGGCTTTGATGATAGTCCTGTTCTTTTTCTAACATGATTACAACATTCAAATTTTAACATCTGGCTACAGAAAATGATTATTGATAAAAGTGCCAGATAATAAGATCAAAAGAAAAAAGGATACCTCGAATCCTAATGTTTCCACACAAGTCCATATTTTCTCAACTAGTGATTTGGCACCTCTTCCCAAAGACGTTTTCATAATGTCTGAAGGTATTTTTTTGTTTTCATAACTTGGGGGAAGGGAGGGAGGAAGTGATGCTACTAAAATCTAGTAGGTAGAGGCCAGAGATGTTGAGAAATAACCTATAATACAGAGGAAAGCCCATCCATGCCTCCACCAACCAAGAAAGAATGAGACAATCCAAATGTCACTAGTGAACCGATTAGAACAAAGGGTCAAATACAGCAAAATTTAATAAAGATCTTTATAGTATTCTATATTTACTTCCTCCCATTATCGACTGTATAAGTCACAGGCAAGGAATTAAGAGTCACTTCCTTCCACTATAGTAGAGCCTGGAAGGAGTCTTCTTATTCCAGATATTCATTTTAAGAATATAAACCCATTCCCACAGGCTGACTTATCTCTCAGTGCTTCTGTTTCTTTCTTTGTATGAAAAAGGAGGTTGAACATGGTCGTGTTTTATTATAGGCTGGAAACCGGTCCCGCCAAGAGATATCCACACCTGAATCCCTGGAGCCATGTTTGGATAAAGGGCTGTTTGCAGATGTGATTAAATTGAGGATAGTGGTGTGGAGGTCACCCCAGATTATCTGGGTAGGTCCTAAGTGCCATCACAAGGGTCTTAATAAGAAAAAGCAGAGGGAAATGGCACCACAGAAGAGAAGGAGGCACCGTGCTCAGGGAGGGAGAGATTGGAAGGATGTTGTCACAATCCAGGAATTTGAGCAGCCACGAGAGGCCGGAAGACACGAGGAACGGATTCTCCCCTAGAGCCTGTGGAGGGAGCACACAGCCATGCCAGTGCCTTGATTTGGATCCAGGATTACTAATTCCAAACTTACTAACTCCATGCTTCTACAACCACGAGAGAATACACTGTTTGAAGCCATCGAGTTTATGGTGATTTAGGACAGCAGCCATGAGAAACTAACAGTTTGTTAGGAAGGATCTTGAGAAGAGGAACTTATCGTGCATTATCCAGGTGGTCTCTAAATGCAATCGCGTTCATAAGGAAGATGCAGAGGGATTCTGGAGACAGACCCACAGAGGTTAAGGCAATATAAAGACAAAGCAGAGACGCAGTCACAAGCCAAGGAATGCCAATGGCCCTGGAGGCTGAAAAAGGCCAGGAGTAGACTTCCCCCTCGAGCCTCTGGAGGAGGTGTAGCCCTGGGACTTCTGGCCTCCAGAGCTATAGGAGAATAAATTTCCAGTTGTGTTCATTAGTCACAGCAGCTACAGGAAACTAACACAATATTCTATGATTCTAAAAATAAAATGGGGAGATATGATGTAATAACAGAAAATAACTTATATAACTAAAGTAACTGACGTCTTCATGTGACCCCACACTCAGTTACATGGCTGTCGCCTTCCTTAACAAAAGACACAATATGAGGAAGCTGATGTCCCGTTTTCCCTACAGTGTTCACTCAACAGTGCTATGCCCAGTCCTCCATGGTACAACTTTAAAGACACACTGGCATAATGAAACTTGTTTAAAGGAAAAAGACCAAGAAGAGAAATCAAGCCTACGACGAAGAGCTGAAAAAACTAAGTACTGTCAGTGCATATCCTGAAAACACTTTATAGGAACATGGTAGCTGTCCTCACACCACACAGAAGACCTTCTTGTGGGAAAGGGAAGAGGTGCTATTCTCTGGCTCTAAAGATGGGGACCTGGACCAACGGAGAGGCTGTGTGGATGCAGATTTGGGCTCCACAAATTCAAAGCCTCAAATTTTTGAGTGCTGCAGCATCGCCTGGCACCTGAGGGCTGAATGAATGGATACCTACTGGGGAATGCTATCTGGGGGATTCCTGAAGAAAGTAACAGATAAGAAGCCCAAGGATCCATTCAAATATCATTCTGTGTAATTCTACCACCACGAGGAGAGTGAAATGAGGCAAACTCCTATCCTACAACATCGGAAGATGTATTCATTTATTGCTCAACCTCCTCTTTTCCAGACCAATAAACGTTGGCTTCTTTTATCCTTACTGATAGTTTTATCATCTAACATGGTAGCAATCTTGACCTTCTCTGAACACTCCAAACTCCAACTCTTGACTTCCCCAGTTGTAGGGTGTAGTGCAAAACCCAGCCCTGAATCCGGGTGTGACCAACGATAAGCAGAACTAGATAACAGCAGTGTATACTGTGTCCCTGTTAAAGTGCCTACCAACCCAAACTCGCATTGGCTTTTCTTTCTTGCTTTGTTTGAACATTCTATTTATTTTTGAGATAGAGGGTGTGAGTGGGGGGCGTGGGGAGGGCAGAGAGAGACGGGGACAGAGGATCTGAAGTAGGTTCCATACTAACAGCAGAGAGGCCAATGTGGCTCGAACTCACCAACCGTGAGACTGTGATCTGAGCCAAAATGGATGCTCAACCGACTAGACCACCCAGTCCCTTCACATTTGCTTTCCTAAAATGGTGAAGCAGGGGGACCTGAGTGGCTCAGTAGGTTAAGCATCCGACTTCGGCTCAGGTCATGATCTCAAGGTTCGTGGGTTCAAGCCCCACATCGGGATGTGTGCCGACAGCTCAGAGCCTGGAGCCCGCTTCAGATTCTGTGTCTCCCTCTCTCTCTGCCCCTCCCCTAATTACACTCTGTCTCTCTGTCTCTCAATAACTAAATGAACATTTTGAAAAATTTTAATAAATAAATCAAATGGTGAACCGTTCAACCTTTGCATCTTCCCTGAGTATTTCTGAACTTCATTTCCTAAAGCTTGCTGATCCTTTCCATATGAATAAGGTAACACTTGGCAGGAACCGAACTTAGTTCTATTTGTTTCTAACCTCAAATGCTAATCGTATCCTCCAGAGGGCTGGTGTCTTCAGCCAACTTACACTGTACTTTCTGTTCCCTTTCTCATGTTCTCCAACCAACTAGATAAATAAGACAGAACCCAAGGGGTAACTCTCAACCTTCCTCTTTGGCTGTACCTATTAAACAGAAAAGTAATCTGGACATCAAAGAACCAGTTATTGCAGAAACAGAAAATCAAACTACTGGTTGTCTAATATTTTAACTGCTTCTGGACCAGCAGAGTAGTTATCTCCTTCTAAGCTGAAAGTGCTTCATCAATGGCCATTTTGTGGGCATGACCTATCATGACCATGGCTCCAGCCTGTGATATAATTACCCAGGAGAAATCAAATCTTTGCCAGTGGTTTCCAAGTATTCCACAGAAGCCTACAATTCTAATATTGGTTCCCTTTTTTAGAAAGAAATTCTTGAGAGGTACCATTAATATGCATTATCACTTACAATATCCCCATTGTGATGTTGTGATCTATAATAAAAAATATGCATCTGGTCTTCATCCACATTTCTGGAACACATCTCTTAAAACTCTTAGAATTCGTAGGGGAACCTGAGTGGCTCAGTTGGTTAAGCTTCCAACTTCAGCTTAGTTCATGATCTCATGGTTCGTGAGTTCAAGCCCCGCATCGGGTTCTGTGCTGACAGCTCAGAGCCTGGAGCCTGCTTCAGATTCTGTGTCTCCCTCTCTCTCTCTCTGACACTCCCCTGCTTGCACTCTCTCTCTCAAAAATAAACTTTATACCTATTCTATATCTATATCTATACACACACACACACACACACACACACACTCTTAGAATTCACTAAGTGATGAGAGCATTAAAGGTGTCTTCTGTTATGTCGATGAAGTGACACTTGGAAAGCCCTTGGGTAACCTAAGGAGAGGGGCTGGCTGGTTGCTAGGAGGGAAAACCATGTGATTAGAAGGCGAGAACTTTGAGTCTCAACTGTGCACCTCAACCTCCAAGGACGGAAGAGGAGCTGCCAGTTGAGTCACAAACAGTCGACGATGTAATCAATTGTGGTGATATAAGGAAGCTTCCATTAAAAAGGACAGGGCTTGAAGCACTTCCAGGTTGGTGAACACATTGGTTGAGATTTGGGGACAGTTGGTACACTCTGAATGGTCGCGGAAGCTCCATGCCCTTTCCCTACACCTTGCCCTATGCGGATGTTCTACCTGGCTGTTCCTGGGTCACATCCTTTTATAATAAACTAGTAATCTGATAAGTAAAGTGTTTCTCCAAGTTCTGTGATCCACTCTAACAAATTCATGGAATGCAAGGTTGCTGTAACCTCCAATCTATAAGCAGCGAGTCAAAAGCATAGGTAATAACTTGCATTTATGATAGGTGCCTGCAGTGGGGAAGGGAGTCTTGTAAGTCTGAGCCCTTACCCTGTGAGACCTGAAACCATCTCCATGTGGGCGGTGTCAAACTTGAGTTGAATTGCAGGATACTCAGCTGGTGTCAGAGAATTGCCTGGTGTGGAGGGTGAGGGGGCACAACACACTGGAACTAGGTACAGAATTAGATCCTTCAAAAACACACAAAAGTGGGGACACTAAAGGGCACACTACCAAAAAAATTAGATCGACAGCTACTTAGACTTACTTCCACTGAATCAAAAGACCTAAGAATTTGTACATGCAATTTTTAGTTCAGTTGTCCTGGAACAAAATTGATAACCTGTTTTAACGATATGTCAAATGTATTTCTGAAACACACAAATAGCAAAGGTTTATTTGAATCTACTGATTGTAGTATGCAAATGAATTATCAAGTCAAGATATTCAACTTAAATCTAACCTTGCACCTAAAAATTGGACATGGAATGTTCTACCCTAAGGTTGTTTTCTTTTCTTTTACATAGAGCAATCCACTCATCAACCAACATAAATGCACTGAAATCCCAAACGGTACATGATTGTCACTAATAAAAATGATTAGGATACATTTTACTCATTCATATAAAAATACCATGTAAATGCTGAATAATTATAAGTCATTATTTCAAATCTGATTTGAGAGGCAAAGCATCTATATTTGGGAAGATTTATCCTCTACTCCTAATTACTGAGCAAGCATGAAATTAACTATAAACAGTGACTGGCATCTTATTTACAAAAGCTTTCATATTTTCATGCTATAACATTTTATGCTAATATTGACAGTTCTTATTTAGTATATCTCATGGAAGAGTCGTAAAAGTTGAGACAATGAAGGGCAAAAATATTTCCTAGGAAGTAGAAAACCAACTTGGTTTCCATCAGCAAGATAAAGAGCCTGCCTTCAAAAGCATGATCAACTGGTATATTAAAGTGAGTTCACTTAGCCAATTAGGCACAATTTGTTAGCACAGAATACATTAAATTCCAATCTCCCCAAAAGCTAAATGGCTACATCTTTCCTTTATAAAGGAACCCTATATTCCATCAAGTACTCCAGTCGTTTTCAAACTATTTTAAAAGTCCTGAGGAGTCCTGCTCTAGGTCAGAATCTTACACATGATCCTTCCAGTACAAACACAGGTTCTGCCTTGTGTGTGTGTGTGGGGGGGGGGGGGCTCACATTGAGAAAGCTGCTCTCCCGGGGCGCCCAGGTGGCTCAGTCAGTTGGGCGTCTGATTTTGGCTCAGGTCATGATCTCATGGTTCATGAGTCCAAGCCTCACATCGGGCTCTGTGCTGACAGCTCAGAGCCTGGAGCCTGCTTCAAATTCTGTGTCTTCCTCTCTCTCTGTCCCTACCCCACTTGCTCTCTGTCTCTCTCAAAACATAAATGTTAAAAAAAAATCTAAAAAAAAAGAAAGAGAAAACTGCTCTCCTGAGATTTAGCTTGGAGCAAAGCCAGTGCACCGCAGTCTCCAGAGGGAGTGACTATCAGGGGCCCTGCCTGCCTCGCACTCCTACCCGCCAGCCACACTCATACACATTTGCATTCCCAGCCTAGGCACCTCCATTCAGAAGCCTCCTTGTGTGTGCTGGGGGAAGGGCGTGCTCTCCATTCCCCTAGACCCCCCGGTCCATCAAATGGCAGGAGGCTTTAATCTGAGTCTCCCTTAGCAGTGAGACCATCCCCTGCTCCCCTGTGTGCTGATCTGTCTGACTCATAAACTGGGACATTGGGGAATTAACACTGTTTCTTTTTGGTCTCTTGCTTTCACTATCACAGTAAGTGAATAAAGGCTACACCACTACTTTTCACTGGACCTGCTTTCCAACTGACCACCATGACACCTGGCAGCTCTCCATCAGGCCCAAGAGTTCCAAGCCTGGAGGATGTTGTGAGAGAGAACAGAAAGGGGAGGTAACAACAATCTTCCGGGCCACCCCCTTCCCAGATCACACCTACTGGTTTCAATGAAATGGTTCTGTGTCCAGCTGTTTTATATGGTCAGCTGAGAAAAGGATTGTTCAAGGCTCACCATCATGCCTGGCACACAGTAAGAGATCAATCGATTAGCTATGAATACTGCAAATTTGAACATCATTACACCAGTAGTTCTAGCTTCCAGATTCTGAATACTCAGGCCATTTTGGAAAGGAAAGAGCCCAGTATAACTAGGCAGATCGTCATTCATTACAGAGGCCTCTCCCTCAGACCAAGGAGGGCTCAGCCATCACAGTAAAGGGGATCCCAAGACTGCAGTGAAGTTGTAAAGAACATGATGGACACTAACACCTGTCTTTACTGGAATTTTCCACTCAGAGAGAGGGAAAAGATGGAAACATGCCTTACATGGACTCAGTGATTAAAAGACACAAGAGTTCTTGCTAACACCATGGTCGTCATCATACCCCAATGCCTACTGTTCAATAAATACCTACATTGCAAATACACACCAGAGAATTTTCATGTTCTCAAAATTAATCCTTTAACAAAACCCTGAAGTATAATCTGCATTTTATAGACTAAGAAAGTAAAACTTCAAGGGACTGAATAACATTTCCAAGGCCACATAGTAGAGGATGAATTCCAACTATATTTTAACCAGTTTTATTACAAAGGCTGTGCACTTAGCTGCTACTTGATAATGCCCTCTCCACCAATGTTCCAACTTGCACAAAGTGAACAATGTCTGTTCTACGACTTACCCTTGTATAGGGCACCTTAATAACAGACAAACTAATTCTTTCAAACCACCCACAAAAGAATATTTCCAGAGTCGAAGCAAACTAGCCATGATTGGCTCCGACATATGCAGCTAAACAAAGCCAACAAACAAATAAAAACAAAATCTAATGGCCTAAAAAATTTTCAGTCATTGGCCCAATCCACGTGTGATGTCTTTTTAATCTTTCTACCTAACAGTCTCCTCTCCAAGAGTGAACGATGAACATGAATCCCATCAGCAAACTGCACAAACATCAGATTTGACTTTTTCCTTAACTCCCATCATCACTTTCAATTGCTCTAGCTGCACTGTCTTGCTTGTCCTGTGATCAAAACCTAGGTCTTCCAGGAGCACCTGGGTGGTGCAGTCTGTTAAGTGTCCGACTCTTGATCTCAGCTGGGGTCGTGATCCCACATTCGTGAGTTCGAGCCCCACATCAGGTTCTGCACTGATGGCATGGAACCTGCTTGAGAGTCTGTCTCTCCTTCTCTCTGCTCCTCCCCCACTTGTGTGTGCATGTGCGCTCTCTCTCTCTCTCTCTCTCTCTCTCAAAATAAATAAATAACTTTAAAAAAATTAGGTCTTCTGATTGTGATGACAAAAAAGAAAGATGTTAAACTAGTGTCTGTGGGTCCTGAACACTTTATCTTAATGTTTTTATTGACCTGTGTTTTAATGAATTCACAGTTAAGATCCAAATCCCATAAAGTACTACATATGACTTCACCTGTTTGTCCCCATCACCACCCTACTACCTTGACACCCATTCCTCACTCCCAGCCTATTATAAAACGCATATATTCCAGAAGAGAATGTAAACTTGAGGCAGCATAATACTTTAAAATTAGCCCACTATCCAGCCATTTCTCTCGAGCTAATTTGCATCCATGAACAATGAAGCCAACAACGAGTACTTCTGTGTCCTCATAAACACCTTGGCTCTCATTCATCAGTATGACTTCACTGTTACCCACTTCCCAGAAAGTAGATTTCTCCCACTTCTCCATGACTTTCAGGGTCAGTTAAAAGCTCTATCTAGCTGCTAATCCATTCAGCTGACATTCAATGAACTGTCACCATAAGTGGTATAAATGGCAAATTTGCTATCTCCTAGGACAGGCGTCACGCAGTCTCTACACTCAACCAAAATATAGATGCTCAGTGCACGGCAGGGCACGGCTGACTCACCCGGTGATGGATGCAGGTGATTCATCGTGAAAGCCAAAGACACTACCAATGCAGACGACCCTGTCTTGCCACGTTTTTTCAACCTGCTAACTCAGTTTTAAGGTTGGTGGCTTCCTGTGTGGCTCTTTTTTTCTGCCTGAAAAGAATAAAGACATCCAAGTCAATTCTAGCCAGACTGGCCTCCATCCTTCCTTATGTTACTCCACGACCATAACAGGCACTGAGTCCAAGCAGGTGCTGCCAGAACCACACACACACCTGGAGCATGGTGACACTCTGTGCTCGTCCCCACCACCTTGTTGAGATGGGATGATAAACGAAACCACAACCATCTCTGCCCTGTGTCCCCCAGGATCGGAAGGAACAGAGGTCAGTGAAGTAAGAAACGGGACTCCAGACAAGGAATATTTGTATTTTAAAGGGGGGGTCACTAAGATGATGCTGATTGCAGCTCACAAATGTTGGTAACTCTGCAAACTGTGCCACAATTGTTATTATTACTTATGGCGCCCTTACTCTGTGCTAGGCATTACACTCAGTGTTTCATTCACATTATCTCACTTTATCTTACAACCCTATGAAGTGGGAGAGAATCATTCTCTGTTCCTACGTGTGAGGTGGTAGCACAAAACGGTAAGGAGATGGAACCTGGAGCCAAACTGCTAAGAGGCTCTGTCCCCTATTAGCTCTATCACCTTGGACCTGCTCTATGGAGAGGTTTTTGTGATTCAAGGTGTTGACCTGTAGAAAGCATTCAGCAACATGCAGCCTAGCTAGGATTATTGTCACGCCATCGGTGGTTAACTGGGAGCCACAGAGTAGGGACAAGGGAAGCAGCAGGTGATACGATGGCTCCTCTGAGACTGGCCCTGAAGGAGCACTGCTAGTAGGATGGTTACCATTGAGGGACAGCCCTCATCAGTGGTGTTAACACAGATCCTCAACCTTCATCTGCTTGTTTAGCCATCGACAGACCGAGAAAAGGCAAGAGGAGGAAATTTCTCTAATATCACTAAAACCAGACCCTTGCTTCTGGGAAAAGAATGCACCCACAGCTCCAGTCCTTACATTCAAATTTTGAGGCAGTGGCAACTGTCTCTTCAGGATGAATCTCCCTCAACAAGATAGACATAGTTCTTATTTTATCTAGGGTTCCCTAAAAGCAGAGCCTGAGACAAGGATTTGGTGAACATGATTTATTGAGGGGGTGTTCTTCAGGAAAATCCTGAAAGGGAGGGAGGGAGGGTGGAAGGGAGGGAGGGGGGGGAGAGAGAGAGAGAGAGAGAGAGAGAGAATCAGGCTAGAGAAAGGAAAATAATTGAGCAAGGATGTGGTCTCAGACAAATGGCAACCTCAAACCTGGTCCACAGAGGATTCTAGAATATAAATCACACCACAAAGTTGTCCTTGCCTTGTGGCAAGGGGTCTGGTTGTCTGTACCCTCCTATCAGTGAGCCATTGGCCCTCAGCTACTTCCAGGGTGAATGGCAGCCAAGGGCAGTTCCACAAGAGGGGCAGAGGGGCAGGTGATGAGCCTTGGGCAGCCAATCCCCAGGGCACCTGGGTGATTTGGACAGGGCACCAACAACACCTACTGTAGTCCATCACGCAGTAGAACTATACAAACAAAGTAGTTGCCCCTCACACCCTTTACACAAGCAGATGACTCCATAAAGAAAGACTTTAATCCAAGAGATTAAATGGCCAATTTTTCCTTCTTATATTTTAAAACAATCAAAATAAAATCTCTGAATCTCACAGATCAACCCACGTCAGGCAGACTCCCCAGGGTTCTTTGTTGTAGCGGGGATGTAATTGGCTGGGGCTGATTTCAACAAGAAGTTCCAGTTAACAGGCTTCTTGCCCACCCCCTGAATAAACCTTTTCTTCTGGCTTAGCTTTGCTGAAATGGACACGGGCAGAAGGAAATCACTTATAACACTTATTGGCAGGCTACCATATTCCCTCCCCCAGAGAAAGTCAGGGTAGGGAAGGGTGGTCCCGACTTTTCTTCTTTGTGGAAATTATAAGAGTGAGACAGTCAGTTACAGGAGTGTAATTAGTGTTATTAAATCACTGTTAGGGGATGATTATGCCTTGAATTTAGAGGTCACCTCCCCATAGGGACTTGCGAAGGAAAAATCCTCACCCCTACATTGTCTTACTCATCCTGACAGCACCTCCTGTGAGACAGGCAGACAATCTGCTGTAGTGTATGTGGTCTTCCTGGGCAAGCACACACTTTTAATTTAGCATCCTCTGCTGTTTCTCCTAGAGGACTTGCCTTCCCGCATCCCTTTCTGGGATGTATGCAGGTCTGGCTTTGTGAACGTGTGACCTACACAGTTGCACAAAGGCAAGTAAGTTGCTTCACACTTAGAAGGGCCTCGGATGCTACTCTCTTAGAACTCAACAATTTCTGAATAAGGAGACACATATTTTCATTTTACACTGGCCCTCATAAATTGTGTAACCATCCATGGATGTATGTCTTGAGCACAACTTGGGAAGTATGTGAGGGTGGGTCACAGCAAACCAACTGTAACCTCCACAGGGATTGTGTACCCCAGGGATACGGTAGTAGTCATTAATACTGCCGATCAAGAATTTTGGGTTTTCCTTCCAGACATAGGTAGGATGGACTGAAACTTTCTGTTGAAAACATGTGAGCAACAATGATGATGTCACAAAGTACCCAGGCCAGTACTCCATTTGCCACATGCCCTTTCCCCTACCTTGGTAGTTAAGATGGAGCTTCCCTGGGTGAGTCCCTGAGAGAGACAGAGCCCCCAGACAACCTGCAATAAACACGTTCTATGAGCAAGATAAACTGTGGATTGAAGCCACTGAGATTGTAGGGTTATTTTTTCCCATGATGTAGCCTATCGTGATGGGCACAGAAGATCATGAACAGATTATTAAGGCATCCTTTGCTATACTCAGAGACTAAGCTGGGGAAAAGGAGCAAGGTGCAAGGCAACGATGTTTCTGATAATGAAGAGGAAGATTCCCACACAAAGATATGAAGGATTGGCAGAAGCCCACAGGCTATGGTTTAATTTATTTAGTCCAACTAGTCACCATGGAACCACAGAAAATACAACATTTGCAGGGTTCATTTGTAATGGTCTCAACAACAAATAAATTTGTATCACAGAAAAAAAATCTGATGTAACTTGTATGTTCTTCCGTGCCTGCCATTTTGTTTCTCAAATACTCGGCAAGCGCCAATTGCTTCTTTTTGAAGGATGAGGAAAAGAAAGAAAGATAAAATGACCCTCAAAGACCCCAAAAGTTTCCTGGGGCTGACTGGCGAGGCTCAGCAAATAAAAGCATTTTAATAAAATCTTTGAGCTTTGGAGATGTACCACCTTAAAATAAAAGCCCAACCGATTTGATATTTGTCTCTGTCCTAAGCAAGGAATCAAGGTTACTGTGAATGTACAGTGGCCCCTGGAACAACTCTGTAAAGAAGGGTGTGCAAGCTGGAACAGCGGCAGCGTTCTCTTATTCATGACCAAATGTTTCCAGAGTGATTAAACTAGCATTGTAAATGTACAGTCTGCAGCAGCTGAGTGTCAAGGATTAAGTGAGATTCAGATTAAAATGATAAGTGAGTCCCAAGATCAAGCCAGATATACAGATAACACTAAGAAAATACATGCTGAAAAAGAAGTGTGAAAACAACCACCTAAAGAAAACCTCAGAATAACAAATTGTACTAGAGAAAGTGTCTTCAATGGCAAGTATGCCAGTGAGGGCTGAAATTACCTTTCTGAAAGTACAACTGTTTAGCAATGTTTAGGAAAAATATGCAGCCAACCAAACAACTTAATCAACATGCATGTTCACAGTGAATTTGGTTCTGAAGGCATGTGCCACTTTGGCATGTGGATAATTTTAAGCTAAAGACAATCAATGGCCATAAAAGCCAGGAAGAGATTTTAACTTCACTCTCAACTACCTCTAAGAATTTAGATAGAGGGACTGACCCAGGAAGACAGCTATCATCAGAGACAACCACAGAGAGTCTGGGCCAGGTGTGGTAACCTGTAGGGAGCTTGGAAGGGCCTATATGTTCAAAATACTCTCTGTGTCCTCTTCTCTCCCACTGGAATGGCAAACATTTCTTTACCAAACATTTGCTTTTCCTATCTTCCTGTGAATTGTCTTCCTTCCCTTTGAAGCCCCACACCCCTATCCTGTTCCTTAGTTTAGGATGGCATATAAGCCAACTTGCCCTGAGTTCCACATCTTTGGGGATCCCATATGTAGGAAATTAAATTTGTCTTTCTCCTGTTGCTCTGTCTTGAATGTCAATTTAAGTAACAGACCAGCCAAAAGAACTTGAAAGACTAGAGGAGCCAAAAGAACTTGAAAGAGTAGAGGAAAATTTTTCCTCCCCTACGGTTTAGAAAAAAAGGTATTTCTTTGACACAATAAACATTGACAAATTTCAGAACAAAATATAAGTTGGAAACCAAAAATTACTATTGGAACTGGTAGATTTGCTACTATAAAAGAATAAAAATGCTTTGAGTCATGTAGAGCTTTTCTCCCAAAAAATCTACAATCAAAAGCCAAAATGAAAGTAAATTTATTATTTACCATATACTACAACTATAATAGAATAAAAAATAAAACACCACGAGAAAAAAAATCTGCAGCCACCATATGAATAATGTCTTGCAATTTTTTTTTGTATATAATGAATATAGAAATAAAATCACATATCCCTTTGCCTTTAATGATGTTTAAAGTGATCTGAGACACTGATGAATAAATACGGTTTTTGAACTGATACCCTCAAACCTCTGTCTGTGACTGTCTCATCTTCTCTAAATCAGCTCACATTCCATAGAACTTAATCCCATTGGTCTGTAGCTCTTTGCTACAACCTGCATTTCCGCCTGGGAAACTTCCCCAGGTGGCTTCACAGAAATAGTCCTTCTCAGACTCATCATACACTGATATGTGCTCCCGGGGGTGAGTACATACACCCTTCACTCCTGAAGCACCGAACAGGAACAATGGAATGGTGGTGGTTCTCTTTACACGCTTGGTGCCAAATGAGAACACAGACGTGCCTGGGATAAATTAAGTCGCAGCACAGTACTTAAGAACAAGGGCTCTGAGTCCATCCAACCTAAGTGAAAACTGCCTATCGCTCTAGTTTCCATATCAGTGCCATGGGAATGGCAATAACACATATCGCTTCATAAAACAAATAAGCCTTGTACAGAACTTAGGGTTTATCTCGCACATAGGAAGTCAGCAACATATGGTTGCCATTGTGATTACAGTGAATTCTCTTTCTGGGAAAAATTTAGAGACACCCCAAGGCTCTTGGCTCCTCCTACCCGCTTTAAGGAACCACAGACCTCTACTTTTGTGCTAAGGATACTGATATAAAATAGGTGAACAGATGTAGCTGTCCCAAAATTGGACAGAAAGATAAAATATAGACTGTCGAAGAAAGGTCAGAAAGAGGCAGCTGCACAGGAAGGGTAAGTTGAAAAGAAGACTTAAGGTCCGACCCCCAATGAGGTGTTAAGTGGCCCGTGGGAGCGATCCCTGCTGTAATCCAATTAACATTTAGCACCTAATTATCACTTCTCAGTGGTGTCCAGACTAGATAATTGTGAACTGCAACCTCCCAGCTACACAGGAAATGTTTGGTGCTTAGCCACATATTCAATCATTCAACAGGGCACTGGCTATCGAGGAGCCAGAAACAAGAGATGTAAAATATTACTCTAGTTAACTAGTAAAACATCATCTCTCTTCTGGATCTAGCCTGCAGTTCAGCAGATTCTCACCAAACAAAATGTGGATGATTTAATCCAAGATTTCCTTCTAAACTGTCTTGTATACCAGCAGTCACGAACACTGAAGAAAATACAACCTGAGATTCCAAACCTAGATTTTTCCTTCACATGGGGTGCAAAGCCATGCTAGTGATTCACCAACATTTTTTTCTGGGTGGGATGATAAATTCCTCACCCTCCAGTCTTCTGGGAAAAAAAAATTTTTTCTCAGTATCTAAACGAGACACCTGCTGATGGGGACGTAATGATGACTGAAACAGCTCCTACCCATGAGAAGCTCTAATATGAAATTCTAACATGGAAGACTAACAGAGAAGGTAAAGATTTTCAATATAAGTTTAACAACAACCAAAAAAAAAAAAAAAACATTGTGCAAACACATGAGGCAGAGAAATTAAATCTGCAATGCTATCTATGTCACATCTCAAAAGTAGGAGAAAGAAAAGGAAAGGCATTCTGGGCAGAAAGAAAGGAAAATAGAAGACTTTGAAAGGGCGGCCCTAGGCCGGCCGACTCCATCTTGTTCTGTGTCCTCCACCTTGAGTGACTATGTCCCCAGCATGCCCCCTTTCCGGGAAAATCGCAGAAACCTCAGACCACGCCTCCTCCCCTTGAGTAACCTCCCACTCACCCCTTCAAATTTCCCGATCAAAACATGCCTGGCGACCTGCATTAACAGGACTCCGACCCTTCCCCAGCCAATCAGCTGAGGCCACAGCCATTACCTCACCAACTGCCCCTAGACCCCAATAAAACCTTTGTGCTTTTGAAACTCGCTCTCTCTCCCCTAAATCTCACTGCTGCGTCGGTGCAGGTAGGGGATTGAGCTCGAGCTAGCTCAAATAAAGGCTCTTTGCTTTTGCATCAGACTCGGCTCCTTGATGGACTTTGGGGATCACGAATTCTGGGCATAACAACTTGGCATGTGTCAGCAAACTGAGGTTTATTGTGTGTGACGTTGGAGACATAGGCAAGAGATATTGAGGCAAACATGACATGAGGAATATGATAAAAGAAACCTAGGCATTTGGATTTAATCCTGTAGTTAATGGGAGCCAATCGTGAGTTTTGTGTTTTTCAATTTTGTTTTTTGTTTTCAGGTTGTTGTTTTTTTTTTTTTACATTTATTTATTTATTTTTGAGAGACAGAGAGAGAGCATGAGTGGGGGAGGGACAGAGAGAAGGAGACACAGAATCAGAAGCAGGCTCCAGGCTCTGAGCTGTCAGCACAGAGCCCAAAGCAGGGCTCGAAGCCACAAACTGCGAGATCATGACCTGAACCGAAGTTGGACGCTCAGCCGACTGAGCCATCCAGGTGCCCCCAGGTATGTTTTCAAGATAAGGAAGTGTACAAAGAGCTGTTCATTTTGAAACATCACAGTAGGTACAGAGAATGTAGTAGGAAGGAAGGGAACGGAGATGGTGAAGCCAAGCAGGATGTGGTTTTGACAGTCCAGGGAGGAAAGGCTGGGCATGTAGGCAGAGGAAAGGGAAGAGAAGACCATTTTAAAAGGCATTTAGGACTTGCAAACCCAAGAAACGAGTGATACTGGAGGTCTAGGATGAGGAAGGGAGTAAGTTAAGAATACATTCCCAGTGATGAGTGGGGGAAAAGCCATCCCGCGGAGCAGGGAGGGATGGAAACAGAAGCCCTCTCAAGTCTTGAGTGAACGCAAGTGAGATGAGGCTTTCCCTCATCTCCTCTATGGAGAAGGTGCGTACCCTCAAGATGACAGTGTGCAAGTCATAGAGTAAAATGGAGTCTACTCATAGCATAAAATGAAGCTAAATGGGTCACTTTGGGTCCGTAATTCACTAGCTTGGCCTCACCTGAACCACCTCAGTCAACCAGCATCAGGCCAAAAATTTTCAAGTGACACACGTTTACAAAGTGCACATGTTTGTCAGGTAAAGCCAGGAAGCAATTGCTTCCAAGAGCCCTGCCTTAGCCTCAGTTCCCCAGAAAGCAGAGCCTGAGACAGACCCGTGTATAAGAAATTTATCAAGTGGGATTCCAAGAGCAGGAAGGGAAAGCAGGGAAGAGGGCCAGTCAGCATGGAGACGTCAGCCACTGCCATGGGCAGCTGGTTGTTCAAACCTCCAAGCATTGGCCCAGGGTGCCAGAGGGCTTCCTTGCCTCTCATTCACCCCTCACCATTATCCCTTTTGATATTCAATCATTGAGTAATTAAAGGTATGCAAAACACATTGGTAACATGCAAAGTACTCTAAAAATATCCATTGTTATGTGTACCTAGATCAACACATGTTAAAGTAGGTCTTATTCTCCAGGTTCAAGAGAGCTGGTCTAGCTGTGGGTGGCCGTCTTGTCCTCCTTCCTCTCATAATTTTGCACTCTACAGGGTTGAATAGTGTCTCCCCAAAATTCATGTCCACCCAGAACCTCAGGACGCAAGCTTACTTGGAAATAGGATCTTCGCAGACACCACCGGTTGTGATGAGGTCATCCTAGGTTAAAATGGGCCCCAAACCCGATGACTGGTGTCTTCATGAGAGGGAGGAGGAGATCCAGGATACACAGGAGAACAGAAGGCAACATGAAGAGAGAGACAGAGATTGTAGTGACACATCCGAAATGCAACACACACCCAGGATTTGTTACAACCGGCAGAAGCCAGGACAGAGCCACGGGCTGGTTCCCCCCTCCCAGCCTCCAGAGACACCAACACCGCTGCTAACGTGACTTCAGATTCCAGGTCTCCTGAACTGTGAGAGCTTGTTTTAGAGCCGCCCATTTTGTTATGACAGCCCTGAAACACTGACATGGTTTTCCATGACAATTCCTTGGCCAGGGTATGCGAGTACCTAGGGTCCTGTGCTGGGGCTGCCCAACCAGACCCCAGCATCCACACAACGCACTCAATCAGACCTCCATGTCCATAAAATGCATTCAACCAGCGGGTTGCCGTAAATTTTCCAAAACATTCCACCAATCTGTGACCAAACAGAGAGTACGCATCATCCAAAACACACACACAGGTTTTCACCCTGGAGAGCTGAGTTGAATATTTCTGTGGTCGAATGCTACTAACCTTCAGAAAACTTGAAGGAGGACTCACAGACAGTATAACACACACACGCTCCAAAATTGTTGAATTTGTTGGTGTTTTAGAAAAAGTATGGGCATTCAACTTCACATTATAAAACTGTTTGGTTCGGGGCACCTGGATGGCTCAGTCGGTTAAGCATCCGACTTCAGCTCAGGTCATGATCTCACACTCCATGAGTTCAAGCCCCGCGTTGGGCTCTGTGCTGACAGCTCAGAGCCTGGAGCCTGTTTCAGATTCTGTGTCTCCCTCTCTCTCTGCCACTTCCCTGCTCATGCTCTGTCTCTCTGTGTCTCAAAAATAAATAAAATCATTAAAAAAAATTTTTTAAAAACTGTTTGGTTCATATTAGGGTCCCTGAAGAGAGAGGAGAAATAGGGGTGGTGTATGAGACAATGCAAGGAAAAAGAAAGAAAAAGAACAGCATAAACACCCTATTTTATCATTCCTAAGACAAATATTCTTTCACGGATTGTGCTCTGAAAGCAAGAGGCATCACACAATTGGGCAGGTTTTATGATCGTGGCATAGTTTTCCGGTCCAACTGGCTCTCGGTTCATATAATATACATTGCATTGTCACTGTGGGGGAAAAATGCTGATTATGAGAACTCTCAGCTCAGGGTCACTGCATACCATTCCTGTTCAATCCAGAGTAAACTCAAATAAGAATTCAACAGAACTTTTCCAGAGTTGCAGGATGAGTAGCAACATTCACAAATCTTCCACTGCTCTTCAGAGGCATTAAAAAGCCTCTCTGTAATTACTGTGGCTAACAGCAATCCAGGGCTCAGCCCTAGAAACAGAAGTCTCGCTTCCACTTCAGGGTTTACACCTGAGGCCCAACGCTTTCCTCCACTCGTTTCCAGTCTTCTTTCCTGGACCTCCTTCATTAAGCTTCAGGATCAATACCAAGTGAACACATAGTTTCCCATCCCACTTTCATTCTCACTTGAGATCTCTTCAGTTCCCTTTGCTATTAGAGATACCGAGAATCTCTCTGGAAAATACTCAAAAATGATTCCTTGTTTCAGACTGAAGCACTGGTAACTTGTATGAATGTGCACACAGTCAGGAAGGGACGTCTATGAACTGTGCCATTGTCAGCCACGACTCCTGTGGCTTTACTCTGTTTATCAAGTTGAGCCAGCAGTCACTCAACACCGTGCTGATACAGTATCTATACCATGGGTACTCAGAGAAAGCGAGCATGGCTAACCTCAGGGAGCAGGGTTAGAAAATAGTAGAGGATGAGCACTGGGTGGTATATGGAAACCAATTTGACAATAAATTTCACATTAAAAAAAAAAAAGAAAAGAAAAAAGAAAATACTAGAGGCAAATGAAACACAGTCCTAAAAAGGCTCCAGAAAGAAATTTTCCTTAGCAATGTGCGTTGAGAACTGACCTCTGAAATAATAAGTCCCAATCCTTCCCTTTCTCCCTCTTTCACTCTCATTCTCCCTTACACACACACACACACACACACACACACACACACACACACACACTCCTACCATTTTACCTTTGCATTCAGGGAAGAGAAAATATTCCACTTTGTGACACCCATCACTGCTACTGCTATGTGGCTAACAAGCTAATATATGCAAAGCATTTAGAAGTATGCCAGACATATGGTGAGTACTATGTAATTATTACAGAACAATTATTGGCACCACATCCATCCATTTATATATTTCCACACACAATAACAAATTATTGAGAATCCCTTAAATGCCTAGCACTGAAGCAGGTGCTACAGAAATAAAGACAAACTAAACTGATTGTGAAGCTGTTGGTGTGATGAAAGTACATGAAAACAGGGATGGTGTTCGTTCAAATCCTTCTGTTAATTGTATGAGTTCAGTGTTCTTACCCTCATGACACTCATGAAGAATTCGAGACTCAGAGAAGCGACTTGTGAATCCACAGCTGATAATTCAGGAAGTTAGGACTTGAGACCAGGTCAGTCCAAAGCCAAACCGGTTCTGTAGCTCAGAGTGCACGATGCATGCTTGCTACAGCCACAGAAGACGCCTGGCTCAATGCTTTGGAAAAGGAAACATAAGAGCAAGATAGGACTAACTCCACCTGGGAAAACCAGTGGAAGCTTCAGAGAGCAGGTGACCCTGGAGCAGAGGGGGATTCATAAAGAAGGAAGGCAGGGGCACAGAGGGCACTTCGGCTTAAGGAGCAATGCCCGCTATCGAGGTTTGGGCGATGGAGGCCAGTGACATCGACAGCTACTTAAGCCCAGTACCTCCCATTTCCTTGTTTGGGACAGCTGATCTGCTCCCCTCGGGGAGTATTTATCGGGCGTGTACTCTGGAACAGGCACCGTATTAGGCACCGGACCAGGCACGGTTATGGAGACAAGCAAGATTCCAAAACAGGTTCCAGCTCCAGGGAGCGGGCTAGCTCCTCCTTCAGTGCTCAAATCCACGTGGGGCTCTCCTCCTGCCCCAGCCTGGAAAGCAGGTATAAAAGGTTTCTGATCAAAGCATATTTCCTGTTACCCCAAGACTCACTATCGAGGTGCCTGCGTGGCTCAGTCGGTTGAGCGTCTGGCTCTTGATTTCGGTTCAGGTCATGATCCCAGGGTCGTGGGATCAAGTCCTACGCTGGGGTCTGCACTGAGCATAGAGCCTGCCTAAGATTCTCTCTCTCCCTCTGCCCCTCTCCCCACTCACACACACTCTCTCTCTAAAATAAAAAAATATATATATTATAAAACAAAGACTTTACTATCTGGAATACCAGAATGCAGGTTACAAAAAATACTTTTTTTTTTAAGTTTATTTTGACAGAGAGAGAGCAGGGAGGGACACAGGGACAGGGAGAGAGAGAATCACAAGCAGGCTCCGAACTGTCAGTGCAGAGCCCAATGCGGGCTCGACCTCATGAACCATGAGCAGAAATCAAGAGTCAGACGCTTAACCTACTGAGCCATCCAGGCAGCCCCCAAAATACTTTTGTTTTCAGAAGAGACAGACATTTATCAGTGCCCTAAATAACAAATTGGAAAAATAATTAGGAATCTAGTGTAATCTAGACTATATGTACAAAATGTGATCTGAAACTGAGTTGAGAGAGGGTACAACATTTCCACGGATAGAGCTGACGATGAGAAAAGTCTAAGCTGGAAATAGGAGGTAAGGTCACACCCACCTGCAGGGTAGCAGAGTCAGAACCTAAACACAGGTACAGACCACATGTTAATAAGCCTTTTCCTTTGAGCCTGTTAAACATGACGAAAGGCATCTCCTTGGTTCTGGGGATGGAAGGAAGGTGCCTGGGAAATCTAAGGAGTTTTTAATGAATTTGAAAAACTATTACATCTTCTATGATTCTAGGACACAGCATAATTAAACCAATGGCAGCACATTCTACTTGTCCCGCAGAAAAGTCCCTGGGTGAACAGGATGTGTCCCCATTCCTGCGGGTTCCACAGTGAAGGCTGATGGGCAAGCATCGAAATAAATGCCATAGCTACTACTGATAACAATAGTAATAGCTAACATTTAAGGACTGCCTTTTACACGGCTGGTACTTGATTTCCTCCAGTCCTTACACATATTCTTGCATCAGGTGTGATTAGCCCCATTTCACAGCGAAGTTGAACAAAACGCCAAGAACTTTAGAAACTTTCCCAAAATGACAGCCTCCTAAAAGTCTCAGACTGCTCCGACTTAAGATAAAAGGCATTGATCACAGACCCTGTAACTGGTGGCCAGGCGACATAGCAATGTGCGGGTCCTGGGGTCTTGATTGCACCACGTGCTAACTTTGTGAGTCCTGAGCTAGTCACGAGGCACACGCCCCTTATGTGCGTCATGAAGGTGGTTCTGAAAGAATTCCGTAAGATTACACGACCTGAGCGTGCAATACGAAGCACACAAATTCTCATTGAAAGCGAGCTGAACTGAAAAACCAAGAAAACCAAAAGTAAGATGACAAAAATCAGAATTTACCAAACTTATGTTTTCATTTGCATCCCCAAAGAAAAGGATTCTTCTAGGGTATCATTCACAGAATAATATTCCTAATGCACATAAAATGTAATTTGATTTGCAAATATTAGCTTCATACAACTTCTCAGGCACGTTGATTTCATCAGACAAAGTGTATTGAAGCAAAGTCACGGAGAGACTGCATTTTCCCTGCATCTCCAGATTTTAAAAACTGCTTTTGAAACAAGTCATTAGAAACTTTATAAAATGTAATCACTCTGTTGCTTATTATTCAAATCAACAGTGACTTGCAAAGTACATAGAATGCACTCCACGTCTATCACGTGTTGGCTTTGTTACGAAAGTGTCACCAGGCAGCTGTACTCACAAGGTTCACAAACACCACGCTCTTGATACTTCCAGACTGTCAATCATCCCAACTCCTGGAGGGATAACTGATCTACCTGCAGAGCTTTCTCTCATCTGTAAGTACAGTGGCCACAGAATGACCTGGGTTTTCCAGCTGATTTCAAATACTCTTTCTTGTCATCAGACCATGTCTTGCAACGCCAAGTTTGGAAAATTTGTTCATGGTATCTTTAATTTAGAGCCAGTTTAAAGCATGGATTTCTCTGAAAGAAGGAAGGAAAAAAGAGAGGAAGGAAGAAGGAAGGGAAAAGAAAGGGGAGGGAAGGGGATGAGGGGGGGAGGCAAGGGGAAGAGATAGGGGAGGGGAGGGGCTACAAGAGGAGAGGAGAGGAGAGGAGAGGAGACCACACAAGGACCACATGAGGCACATGGCACACTCATTTACTCAGGAGACTGATGTGGTAGCCACAAGGGAGTCACCTACAAGCGGAAACTTCCAGCCTCAAAGCAGCAAAACACATGAACACATCAAGCATCAAGCACAGCAGCAAAGCTTCATCCGTTTGCAGGCCTATCTCCCCTACCACTCCCCCTCCCCATTTTTCTGCTATTCATGGCCACTTGTAGAACTAATCAACTGCTAGATGCGGTGTGAATCTGAGGTTTCTGCTCATCTCGGGAGAGCCTGCTCCTCCACCCTGACAAATTAATTACCCTTGAATACCTCGCAGCAGCCCCAGACTTTCTCAGATGAAAGAACAGAGGGTGCCTGTGCTCACCATTTCAAAATGCGAGCATAATAAACGGAGTGATGAAAGCATCAGGCTCCGCCGTGGGGCCAAGGACAGAAAGCCTGCTGAGGGTTCTTTCCAACACTGTTTTCATCAGCATCACGTACCACAGAGCACAAATCCCAGCACCCGCCGGCACGATGGACTGAGTGTTGCCACGTGGGAGGAAGGAAGAGTCACGGAGGCAAAGGAGCTGAGCAATCAGGAGGCTCAGCCTGGAAAGTTCTCCAGGGGAGGAAGAGCTTTTCAAAGAGGAGGAGGAAGACCCAGGAAGCTGCTGTCACGGAGAAGCGCCCTACCTTTGCTGGGGACCCAGTAACGGGCTGCTGTACCTGCGGGGGTCAGAGCTGGTTCCGGACGCAGCAGCCCGTTCTTGGCAGGGGCTTGCCTCCAGTCACCTTGCAATTTCTCCCTAATTGTTCCACCTGGCACAGCCTGGTTTCAAATGCCTCAAGGGCATGAACCCAGATGGTTGTTTCATTTGTAACTTCCTACAGGGCCCAGGAGCACAACGGCATTTGTATAAAGCTTTAGACTCTACAAATGGTTTCTTGAGCATTGGTTTACCTGTACTTCACCATGACCTTGAGAATTGGGGACTACTATCATCCTTATTTTACAAGGTCAGACTTTAGTAAACACATGGATGTTGCTTTACCTGTGAATGGCTAGCCCATTTTGTTAAAAGGCTAGTATGTTTTTCTTAATACACTGGGTACCTACAACCTAGATATAGGAGAGAAAAGCATACACAATTCTGTGAGTGGCAAACTACATTACAAGTTAAATCCTTGCAGAATTTGGAATACAGGTTTTAGTTTAGAAAACTCTGCAAGAGGGGTGTCTGGGTGGCTCAGTCAGTTGAGCATCCAACTTCAGCTCAGGTCTTGCAGATCTGCAGTCTGTGAGTTCAAGCCCCGTGTCATGCTCTGTGCTGACAGCTTGGAGCCTGGAGCCTGCTTCAGATTCTGTGTATCCCTCTCTCTCTGCCCCTCCTGTGTGCGTGCGTGTGTGTGTGTGTGTGTGTGTGTGTGTGTCTTGCTCTCTCTCTCCAGAATAATCATTAAAAAAAAAACCAGAAACCTCTGCAGAAGTATGAAAGGATGTGACGATAAATGGGATAACATGAAATAGGCTCTTGGTCTTCCAGGAAATCCAGTTGAGAAAGTTCCAGAATGCCCTGGAAGGGAAGCTCCCTACCTTCCAGAATAAGCAGTTCTCCAATCCTTGTGGACGACAAGCACCATCTATCGCTGAAGGAACATGTCTCATCCATATACACCTATTTGTGAATGATCAAATCACATACAAGAACGACTTCACTGACAGTAGCCTTTTTTTCATCACATGCATTGCTAAACAACAGTCACGAGATGAACACCTGCTTTTGCGGGAGAGCCATCACATTGGAAAGGGGCCCTTCTGTGGTAGCTGGTCTCACTCACAGGGTCAGATCTTGAAATGGACCCTGGGTTCCCGAGTCTCATATGATCCTCAAGAAATGTGTGAGCAGAGAGGTGATGCATCAGAGGATATAACATAACATAGCTCACTAAAACTACACCTGAGTGATGTGTGACGTCCTTAGTTAACGGTCTCCTTGGATATTATCTGCGCTGTGTTCTAAGGAGACTTAACTCAGGGAAAAGGTCTCAGCTAAGGAGGAAAAGATTAAACAGAGAAGATGACTCAACACTATCACCGTAATCTTTGTTGGTCCCAGCTCATCCTGTTTGGAACTCCAGAGAGCACTCCGGCAGAAATCAGAGAGCGATCCTTGTCACCCCCACCGATGGCATACTTATGGTCATTACTTCTCCTGATTAAACCCATGCACTCAATATGACTTCCACCAAAGCCCAATGAGTTTCTTCACAGAACATTCAAACTGATTCTAGAATTCATTTGGAAGAGCTAATGGGCCAGGATGGCCAAGGTAATTTTATAAAAGAACAGAACTGGGACCAACCCTCCCAGTGCCAGGTCAGACTAAAAATTATAATAATTACATGGCAGCAGTGTAGGAATAGATTACTTGACAACACTTAAAAACTAAAGTTAATTCATATATAGATACAAATTTAATATTTCCCAAAGGTGACACTTCAAATCTATGAAGAAAGAGCGGATTGGTGAATAACTGATACTGGGAATAACAGACTTCCCTTTGAAACAAAATAAAATTTGTTCACATGAAGATTCTACATGGATTGAAGACAGAAATATAAATATATATCTATAGGGGTGCCTGGGTGGCTCAGTTGGTTAAGTGTCTGACTTCAGCACAGGTCACGATCTCACAGTTGGTGAGTTCGAGCCCCAGGTCAGGCTCTGTACTGACAGCTCAGAGCCTGGAGCCTGCTTCAGATTCTGTGTCTCCCTGTCTCTCTGCCCCTCCCCCATTCTCTCTCTCTCTCTCTCTCTCTCTCTCTCTCTCTCTCTCAAAAATAGACATTAAAATTTTTTAAATACAATAAAAAATATATATCTATAAAAGTGCTGAAAGAAAATACTAAAGAATATCTCTGTGACATTGAGGGTAGCAAAAGTTCTCCCTAAACAAGATGCTAAAAAAGCAAAAATGATGAAAAGAATGACAATTTAGCTGTATCAAATCTTAACACTTCTGTTTATCAAAAGACACCATAAACAGAATCAAAACATAAGCAAAAAGGGGATAAAATATTGGCAACATAGAAAACAAAGAATTCCCTACCAATAAGAAAAAGTCACACAAGCTAGCAGGAAAATGGGGCAACTTATATTACCAGGCAATTATCAGAAAAGGAAATATAAATGGCCAATAAACACACAATAAACATACTCAGTCCCACTGGTAATTAGTGCATCAGACCCACAAATTATATACCTTTTCTTTTTTCACACACAAGATTATCCAAAATTTTTCAAGTGCTGACAAGTTTGACAAGAAACTAAGGAAGAGACTCCTCTCACCTGCTGTGGTTGACATTTAAACTGGCATAGCCACGTAGCTGATCATCGTCCAGAACTGGTTGAGGCTAAAAATATATGTACTTCACGATCGTATATATCTCATTCCAGATAGCTTCCCTAGAGAAATACTTGCAAAGTGAGCTGTAAAGGTGTTTGCTGCAACACGGCTTGTGCAAGTGAAAAAGCAGGACTAATGCAAATATCCATCAATAGGAAAATGGATTTTAATAATACGATGCACACATAATGTGGTACTCTGCCATAATTAAAATTAATGAGGTTATTCAGACCTATTAACTTGGATAAATCTTGAAAACATAGAGAGCGGGGGGGGGGGGGAGCTGTAGAATACTGTACGTATTTTCTAGAGAGAAGTATATATATACGTACATATATATGTGTGTGTGTGTATATATATATGTGTGTGTATATGTGTGTGTGTGTGTATGTGTGTGTATATATATATATATATATATATATCCATCCAGATAAGGGGCACCTGGGTGGCTCAGTCAGTTGAGCGTCCGACTTCAGCTCAGGTCATGATCTCACAGCACGTGGGTTCAAGCCCTGCGCCGGGCTCTGTGCTGACAGCTCAGAGCCTGGAGCCTGCTTCGGATTCTGTACCTCCCTCTCTCTCTGCCCCTAACCCACTCGCATTCTGTCTCTGTCTCTCTCAAAAATAAATAAACATCAAAAAAATTGTTTTTAAGTCCAGATAAAATACACATACATGCACCCACAAACTCAAGTAGCAAGAGCAGTTACCTCTCAAAAGTGGGGTAAGAGTCTTAGAATGAAATTGGGGAGGATGAAGAGCTTCAAGGGCACTTTGGTTGTCTCTATAGTATTTCAGTATTTTTGCAGGAATAACATATTTTTATGTAATTAAAATTTAATTTAAAACTAAAACCATGACTTGATGTTTACTGAAAATGTATGTGTCAAACACTGTGCAAAGACCTTTATGGGCATTATTTCATCTGAAAGTCAAAATAAGCCTCCACATATTATTATTTCCATTTTAGAGATGAGAAAGCTGAGTCCAAGAGATAGGAAGTCATGGGTCTGCCTGGCTTCACTATCTACAGTTTGCTACCTTGGAGTGAGTTTGAAGGGTGCTTAGAAGTAACACGTCTCGGGACACCTGGGTGGCTCAGTCCATTAAGTGGCCAACTTTGGCTCAGGTCATGATCTCACCGGTTCGTGAGTTCAAGCCCCGCATCAGGCTCTGTGCTGATATTAGGAATGAGAATTTCTGGGTCATAAAGTAGGCCAAGATTCAACTTCAACACATTTGATCAAACTGACCCCCCAGAGTTGCTGCACCATTTACACTAGGCTGACCCTTTCACTTTCCTAAGGATGACGCTCTGGTCCGGGGACCAGAAGACTAGTCTCGACATCCCAGGTTGGTGTGCTCCCCCATGATGCTACATCCTGTCACAGGACTTCATTCCAGTACCAGACTAACGTGTCACAAACGCTGGAGTCAATGGGGCAGTGGTTACACCCATTACGGGACAGTGACAGGCCAAACAGTGCTCATCTTCCATTGAAGGGACCCTGGAGCTACTGGCAGGGGATTTTTAATTGGGTTTTCTATTCAAACAATTCTGTCCTCAGGGGTTTATCATAAAGCAATGAAACAATTAAATCTCATTTGGAAAGACTAATGAATTATTTAGCATGGGCCCAGCAAAAAGAAAACACGAGTGCTGTCAGTCTCATCCAAGGTAGAGAAAGAGCGTCCAGAACACATGCTCTAAGATGGATAGAAGAGGGGGCTGGGGTGGAGAGTTGCGGCTCCCCACATAACCTCCTTCACTCCATCCCAATCCATCCTGCACCAATTCACAAGAAAAATCTTGGCAAATTCCATTTTGGCCAACTTGTCCCTGGTCTTCACTAGCCCAGGCAATGAGGATAATGTCCCTCAGCCGGGCATCCCTTTCTGGTCTCTACCCTTATTCTCCCACAGAAACAGGATGCAGCTAAATCTCTGAGCTTTTCGGGTATCTTCTTAAAGAGCCTACCCCCGCTGGCACCATGCGTCCCATGACCCCTGCCCAGGAGGCTGAACTGTGGAAACTGGTCTGACCTCACACCAACACCAGCCCAGACGTGCCCAGATCTAAAAGCCCAGCACATGCTCTACAGATCTTAACCGAGCCTGGCAGCAGATTCTGAAGTGGCCACCTGCCACTAAAACGGCTCTCCCAAAACAAACAAACAACAGAAGAACAAAACAAAACAAAAAAAAACAGCAAAACAAGAAAACAAAAAACAAAGCAAACAACAAAACAAAAAACCACAAACCAAACACCAACAACAGGTTTCTGGCATCTGCTAATTTCTGTGGTGTAAAGACTCCTGCTGTGGCCAATTGCAAGCTACCGAAAGACTCCAAATTCCTGAACATTTAAAAATTTTTTTAACGTTTATTTTTGAGACAGAGAGAGACAGAGCATGAATGGGGGTAGGGTCAGAGAGAGGGAGACACAGAATCTGAAGCAGGCTCCAGGCTCTGAGCTGTCAGCACAGAGCCCAACGCAGGGCTCGAACTCACGGATCGCGAGATCATGACCTGAGCCGAAGCCGGCCGCTTAACCGACTGAGCCACCCAGGCGCCCCTTTAAATACTTATTTTTGAGAGAGACACGTATACACACGCACACACGCACACACGCACACACACACACACACACACACACACACACGAAGCGCAAGCTGGGGAGGGTCAGAGAGAGGGAGACACAGAATCCGAAACAGGCTCCGGGCTCTGAGCTGGCAGCACAGAGCCCGACGCGGGGCTCGAACTCACGGACCGCGAGATCATGACCTGAGCCGAAGTTGGCCACTTGACTGACTGAGCCACCCAGGCGCCCCTCCTGAACATTTAAAGATCAGCTCTTTCCAGCCAGCCCCGGCAGGCTCCAGCATACAGAGGACTCTAATGGATTCTCCAAATAGGAAAGGTAAGCCCCCAAAGGCAGACAAACAAATAAAAACGAATTCCCTATCTGTTCACTGAAGCTAGCCGCCGGCTCAAGCAACGAAAGCAGTAAGCAGAGGAGTGTGGGGAGAAGAGGCCAATGAGAAGCTCCCGAACAGTGTCCCCTAGAGACTTTTTACAGTCCAACAGGATATGGCCCCTTGATTTAGGTGGTTTGCAATGTTGTAATAGAACTTCCCTCATTAGCTCTGAAGCTTCCATTACAGCGAGGGTCCCTCTCAGTCCCGTGGGGATGGCATTCTCAGGAGCAAGCATTCCCGGACACATCTAACATGGAATCGTGTCAGGAGAGAGAGCTGCACAGGCTGGGCACCAAGGCTGAGACGATCCCAGGAAACTGGATGATTAGGAGGAAAAGATAAGCAAAGGTGATGAAGGGAAAGAGCCCATTTCACGGCATCTCCCAGAAGTCCCCCAGCGAGACTGGGGGCATGTCACCGCTGGAGGAAAGGTTCACGTGGATTCCAGGTGACCTTCAGAAGCCAGGGTGACTCCAGGGGACATCTGAGTATTACAGACTCAAATTGCTTTCCTTCTTGTTTTGCCTTTACGTATCACGTTTCAGACACATGTGCATATCACACACACAGGGGCAGACTTGAAGAGTCAAAGTTCCAGAGTTAGACGTAAACCCAGCAGAGAATGAAATTCAGCAGCTATCGGAACAACATCAGATCTGAACCAAAGTCCCACAGGGGAGCATACATCAGGGAGAAAGAGAAGAATTTTCCAAATGGGCAAGTAAGGTTCTGTGCCCAGAAGGTTAATACAGTCGAGCTGGACACAAATTGAGTGAGCCAATGACAGAGGGCGACGCCAGCCAGCCGGTAAATGGCTCAGGAGCTAGAGGGCCAGCTCTCCCCAGGGGGCACCTCAGGAGTGGGCTGTGGTCACAAGGACAGCAGCATGCTTGCGGCCAGGCACAGGGGTCCCCTCCTTCACAGGGTGAGCAAACGCCAGGCTGTGGCCATGCCTGCTGGGAAGAGGCAGAGGTCATGGCCTGTGGCTACAGCTGATAACCTGCTGGTGATTTTAAGGGTCTCTCAGCTCTGCTCTTGGGACACACATCAACACCACAGGCTACCGACTTTGTTGATTAAACTACAGATGGATAAATTGTGGTTTATATACACAATGGAATACTACTTGGCAATGAGAAAGAATGAAATACGGCCTTTTGTAGCAACGTGGATGGAACTGGAGAGCGTTATGCTGAGTGAAATAAGTCATACAGAGAAAGACAGATACCGTATGTTTTCACTTTTATGTGGATCCTGAGAAACTTAACAGAAACCCATGGGGGAGGGGAAGGAAAAAAAAAGTTAGAGAGGGAGGGAGCCAAAGCATAAGAGACTCTTAAAAACTGAGAATAAACTGAGGGTTGATGGGGGGTGGGAGGGAGGAGTGGGTGGGTGATGGGCATTGAGGAGGGCACCTGTTGGGATGAGCACTGGCTGTTGTACGGAAACCAACATGACAATAAATTTTATATTAAAAAAAAAAACTAAAGATGGATAAGTTATCATCTGTTGTCTCTTTTCCTTCCACAGGAAGCCAGTTTTCCAAGGAAGCTCCTGACGGGTGGTCAGTTTTATTCATCCCTGCACCATGAGCCTGCTGATTGAAACTGGGCGACTGACCCTCGCCCTCAGAAACCATAAAGGAAAGCGCAACAAAACAAGTTTGGTGAGAGGAGAGGAATATTTTAATGGACAATTTGATGACCAGCAAAACAGAAGCAGGAAGCACCAGTGACCACCAGACACCCAAGGAGCCCACTCACTCTCAGCAGCTCCACGTAGACCAGGAATATCACCAGGGGGCTCTGGAGGGGGTTCTGTTCCCGACGCACACAGCAAAATGAACTAGGATGCAACAGACTTAGGAGAAAACGGACTGTTCTGGAACACCGGCACATTTTTCTCATAGGGAAAAATTCTGTTGGTCTCTAGCATCAAGGCGCTCAGAAAAGGAACGCGGCAATTAGCATGCCGCCTGCACGTTCAGAGAACCGCACACAGCCAGATACACCCTGGAATTCATCTTGGTGATTTTATCCAGTCTCGCTCGGCTCTAAATTACTGATTCTGAGCTCAGAAATGGCACCACGGTGGGGGCTGGAAGAGGTCATCTCTCAAAGCCACCACTTCCTCCCAGCCCCAGGTGCGCCTCTCCTGCCAGCTCCTGTAGGGAGTCTTCCTACATCCAGCCTCACCCCTTCCCAACTTCATCCAGCTCACCCCTTCCCAACTTCTACATAGCAACCCAGACAGACTGCTAGAAAACCAGTCTGACTGTACTCACGCTCTGTTGAAAACCACACAACAGGTTCCTAGCACTCTTACGACGCAGGACACACCGTTACCATGACTCAGAAGGCCCCATGTGCCTTGGCCTCTCCCTCCGTCCCCGGTCCCATCCCTCACCGCTGTCCTGACCACAACGCCCCCACCCCCATGCTCCAGTGACAGCACACTTCATGTCCTGGAGCAACCCCTCTCTCCCTTCTCTCTCCCATCATATCTGCCGTCCCCTCTGGCTGAAACAGTGATCCTCTTGTCCCTTTGCCTAACTCGATCTCATTCACTCATTCCAGGTTGGACGCAGTTTATTCTGGGAAGCCTGTCCTGACCCTACGCCCTGAGTGAGGAACTCAACGGCTTTGGCCAGCACCTGCCTATCACTCACTCACTGTGACGCTCTGATTGCTTGTCTGTTGGTCATGGCTACACTGTCTGACCTCCTTCTGCAAAGCCAGGCACAGGGGTTGGGTGGTTCACAGATACCCCTGCAGCACCTGGCATAAAGCCTGCCCACAGAAGTAATACCATCGGTAGCTACTGAATAAATGAAAGGAAAGAAGTAGTACTAAGTATAACATACTTCGCATGCGTTATCCCAGGTAAATTAAAGACAGTGACCGTAACGTGTTTCCTCAGTCTCTGATTATTTTTTTTCAAATCTTTGAGCCCCTCCCAACTGTCAGATTAGGGGTTTGACAGGTAGATCTTGGTTCGCAACCTCAGGGATTTCCCGGGTGAAATCCGAAACTGGATCCTCAGAAAGAGGCAGCTCTCTGCAGGTTTGTGGATGGTGATTTTAATATGCAAAGGAACCTACATAGGAGGTTCGTCACCATCTGCCCGCAAGAACCTTAGAAGTTTATATAGACACACGTATAGTCCAGGTGGTCCCAGCAACACCTGGCTTTCAAGGATGTGCCCTTGAAAATGGTCACCACTGTGGGAATAGTAGGCAGAAGATACATTCAAGGGCAGGGAAGGGGCTGCAGAGCCTCCGTTTGCCTGGGACCAGCTTTCTGGTCTACCTGTGGTCACGTCCTCTTCTTGATGACCTCCTCCAACAGGAAGCCATGAAAGCTGGGAGGTCTGCACCTTGTCCCAAGTCCTGACATAAGGTCTTGCCAAAGCCTGCACTACAGAGTCCCGGCTGAGATGCTCTCCACTATGCCAGGCACCCCCACTACTTTCACGGGGGGAAAAAAGTCTGATTTCCAACAAAGAAAAGAGCTTCGTGGGAGGGATTCTCTGATACAACATTGAGAGAGTGAATGAAGTGATTATGCAATCTGTGACCATCTTCAGAAAAGTTTTACATTACCTGTAGTCTTCTATCTTCTTCAAATTCTTGAAAAAAAATTCACGTTGTGGATAATTTCATTTGTCCATTTCATTTTTTAAATGGGAATATAGTTAGGTCAGAGGACCAAAAAAAAAACCCTCTAAAAATAAAAAAAAAAAAGAACCATTTTCATGGCACTCTATAGCATCAATCAAGGGGAAAGTGAGATAGGAAAGGGAAGCTGACCGATAAGAGATCTCACTCACCTGTTTCTCTGCCTTCTTGAACTTGCTATGGCTGAAGAGCCCTTGACACAGAAAGTTGCCACCTACACCCAGGAGCTACTGAGAAGCCCTGACTAATTACGTGATTGTCAGAGAGAGAGGATGGGACAGGGAGGGGAGAGATTCAGAACCAGTCTCTCCTAAGATACTTGAGAACCGCCTCCAAGGAAACCAACAAGTTGCAAGCATTTGGAAAGCAGTTGGTGGTGTCAGCCCTTCTCATCTGCCTTCCTTACAAAACAGTCTACACGTGTTTCTTAGTAGCAAGAAATCAACCGACAAGAAATTAGGTACCCACTCTGTTCCCTGCCCTGTGTTTGGTGTAGTCCAGAATTTGAGGAACGTATGTTAGGCTGAGCCTCTGCCCTCACACACTTTCGAATCTCACTGGAGAGCCAACACACATGGAAAAAGGGAAAGGCACACGGGTATGGACAGAGATCTCACCACGGAAACTGACATTAAATCTCAACTTGCCAAACCACAGGGAGCTACCACTGTGGTAGCTAGAAGGACTAGAATCCCACACCCTCTAGAAGGACCAGAATCAGAAAGGCTCAAAACACCAAGTGGGATTCTCTAACGTTGCAGGTGGGACTGTAAAATTGGTGGCAGCACTTCAGAAAACCCGTTGGAAAGATTCCGATGGAACTAGACACACACTTGGCTCAAACGGTCCACTCTAGTACCCAAAATAAATGAAAACATATACCCACCAAAAGACTTGCATGAGAGTGTGTACAGCAGCCTTACCCATACTAGTCCCAACTGGAAACCACCCAAACATCCCTCAACAAGAGAATGCATAAGTAAATTGTGGCATCCCCCTGCAAAGAAACGCTACTACTCTGTGATTAAAAGGACCAAGATACTGATATATGCAACAGCATCAATGATTCTCAAATCATGTTAAGTGAAAGGATCCGGACACAAGTGAACACCTATGGTGTGATTCCATTTATAAAAAATCCAAATATAAGAAAAATGAATACATTGTGATCAACCAGAAAGTTCTCCAGCGTATAAAGGGTACAGAGAATTTTCTGAGGGAGACAGAAGCTTTACATATCTTATTTTGGGTGGTAACTACATATAACTGTCATATAACTGCATATAACTGTCAAAATTCATAAAAAAATCTGTAAGTTTTCTTTTACGTTAATCAGTTCTCAATTAAAAAAAAAAAAACAGAAAAAGCCTAATTTGCCAATTTAGCAAAAGGAGTTCAACATTCCCAGATCTCAGTGGTCTATGCAAGAGGTTTGTCCTTCTGAAACCCTTCATATGCCACAGACCTCTAAGAAGAGGGACTTCTAAACGTCTCCAGGCTTTGGGGATAGATATGGTACTCAGAGAAGGCAGATATCCCATCTCACAATAAGGAAGCAAAAGCTGACAGAGGTTAAGCAACTCTCCCAAGGTCACCCAGCTGGTAAATGACAGGATCAACACTCAACATCAGACTACTTGTGTCTAAAGTTTATGCTTTTTCCAAAGTCCTGTGGCATCATTCTGTAGGGTAGATACCTCTCAAAACTTCAGTGCCAAGACTCTGTATCTCCCACGCCAAAAGAAGAAGGGAACCTTATGACCCAAAGAGCTTTTCAGGGAGGGCAGGTTAATACCTATTAACACAAGCATGAGGCAATTTATTCAACAATTCGGAAAGGCAAACCCAGGTAATGCACTTCACAAACAAATCTTAACATTCAAAACATCTAGAGACCTCCAGTAACGCAGTGAAGAAAAATACCAACAACACGTAGAAAAATAGCTGATCAGAAAGCAGCAATTTACAGAAGAAATAAAAATGCCAAAAAAGAAACCACGCTCAGTCTTGTTAACAATTAAACACAAAGTAAATAATGAAATATGAACTTTGTCCATAAATCTGTCAAATGTTTTTATAGACCGATAATAGCCTGTGTCGGCAGGAATGTGGAGAACTCCTACATACAGCGTAAGATAGTATAATTTGGTACAACCTTTTTGGAAGATAAATGACAGCATCGGACAAAATATAAAACGTAAATTCCCTCCAACTCATAATCTCACTTGCATCTGACAGAGATACAAACACAAATATGTGTACAAAGATTTTCATTAAAGCCTCATTTTCAATGGGGACCGTCAGAAGCAATACACATACCTAAGACTAGGGGACTGATTAAATACAGGATGCTAAACCATGTAACAAAATACTACGTAACTGTTAAAAAGAATAAAATGGTTTTAGAGTGACAAAGGAAAGGCTATCCTTGGAAAGGTGTCCTTGAAACACAACTAAGTTGAAAAGGTAAACTGCATAGAATATATAGAAAATTGAAAGTTGAAAAGGTAAACTGCATAGAATATATAGAAAATGTTGCCATTTTTGCTCTAGAGCAAGGCAGGCAGGAGCCGAACTGGGTCCTGGGCACTGATTCGCCATTCAGTGCACTTTCAGGGATTAAGACTGCGTATTTGAGCCTACTAGGAACTCAAATACTATTTGGGTTTGAATTTCAGGAGCTCTAATGTATTGAATTTCAGGAGCTCCTGAAAGTCAGGAGCTCTTGCCATCAGCAAGGAGAGTGGATGCTGATTCTTGGCTGGCATCATGGATGCTGAGACAAGGTCCCATCTTGGTAACACATTAAGATATAAATGAAGCAATGGTTTTTATTGCTTTAGCACTTAGAGTTTATGGACTACTTTCACAGTATATTCTCTCATTTAATACTCTCATCTCTTTCTTGAGGTTGGCATTGTCACCCTCAAACCACGAAAAGGGAGTCTTCAGATAGGGTACATGAATAATGCATGTCCTCTCCAGTCTGACCGATTCTCCCAGAGTTCCAGGCTTCTATCCACAGTGCATCACACACCAAGGAAAAAGGGGCCCAAAGATGTATTTAATGAATATGTGAGTGAGTGGGTGGGTGAGTAAGTGAAAATGAGCAGATTTGGTTCCATTTGTAGACAGAACCTCTTTCCACTCATCTCCACCACTGCCAGAGATAGGCGGGAAGGGGGTGACCCATACGAGACAAGAAGATCTCAAGAATACAAACCAAAACATACAGCAGCCCCATCCCCAATGTCTACAGTCATGGAACTAGAACTTTCTAGGGCAGCAGCAATGGGACCCAGTACAGACGAGCATCTCTGAGGGCAGACTTACCGGCAGTGCAGCCCAGGAGAGTCCCTGCGAAGGGGCTGTGAGGTCCCTGGGAGGTCTACCCCTCACACCCTTGCATGTCTCTTACATCAAAATACGGTGGAGTGGTACAGAGACCTGACTTCAGAACTCCGCTCAGCCCCTTACTAGCTTCATGGACTGAGGCCAATCATGTAATTTGTCTAAGCTTCTGTTTCCTCATCTGTAAAGGAGGGATGCTAAGAGTCGCTACCTAGCAAGAATGTGAAGAATTAATGGGTTCATGTAGATGAAGTCCAGCATCTGATAACCTGGCTGACACTCAACAGTTTGCTATTAGTTTCTAATTGTCACACAGTGGGACAAACATCAGAAGTATGACCGTGGAATGGTTGCAGAGAACACCTTCAGCAAAGGTGTGTGCATGCAAATGTGTGAGTGTGTGCACGAGTGTGTGCAAGTGTGTTTAAGGACAGTGACAAGCCTGGGTGCCGAGCACAGGTGGTTTCATGTTTTGATTAATAGGGAAGAGGCTACTTCAAGGAAGCGCTGTGAAAAGCAGCGTTTCTCAAACTGTGCTCCTGCCCTTTTGGAAAACCATGAGGACAGCACCCAGACCCAGGCCCATACCAAAGGCTGGAACCCCGCCAGGAATCTCTCCCCTGCCCAAGCAGCCCTGCCAACGTCCTTCCACACACACACGGGTACCATTGCGGAAGCTGTAAGAACGCATTCTAGTTGGAAGCCTGCTGCTTCAGCATTCAGGCCCCCCAAGAAGTGATGTTTTGCTATGTGATTATTGTGAGGAATGAAAGCGATACCCAGGTTTCTGTGCTTTTGTGTCCCAATCACATTCATTAATCAATAGGCTCTCTTCCAACATGTTACCAAAGTGTTATGCCTCCAAATTGGAGAGGCCTTTAGCAATTTTGCTCAGAATCTGTAACTCCTGGGGAAATGAAAAGAAATAGCTTTCCTGTTACCATTCTCATCTCCCACCTGAGACCGTTTGCGTTTCTGTTGCTAACAGAGCAGCACCTATACCAGGAACCCAGCCACACTCCTCCTACGGGCCATGTTACCGAGATACTCTATGCAGGCTGCACCAGAGGGCAGAGTCTGGGCTGGGCCACGTTTCCCACCAAAACCATCTAACGCAAGAGCTTAAGAAACATCACTGAGGGGCGTCTGGGTGGCTCAGTCAGTTAAGCATCCAACCCTTGATTTGGGCTCAAATCATGATCTCATAGTCTGTGGGATTGAGACCCACGTCAGGCTCTATGCTGACAGTGCAGAGCCGGCTTGGGATTCTCTCTCTCCCTTTCTCTCTGCCCCTCCTTCTCTCTCTCAGAATAAATAAATAAAACATTAAAAATAAAAATAAATTTTTAAAAAAAGAAACATCACTGAGTGGCACAGGAAACAAAGAGGAAGGGAAGGCTTTTCCAGAACAATCTGGTGTCTCCACAACTCCACACAAACCCCTGCTCAAAAACTGAGCAATCCCCCGGCAAAACTGCCCATGCTGTTTCTTTCCAGAAGAGCAAAGAGAGCAGTTTTGGTATACTCCCCACCCCAGGCTTCCAAAATTCTGGTAAGCTCCCCTGGGGACAGCCTGCACTGATTGGAGGCTGCCCATCCTTTCCCAGGGAAAGCCTGGATGTGGGGTCAGGTGGCCATTTGCTTGTTTTAAGGATGCCAGAGACCCTGGGACTCAGAACACACAGCAGAAACACAGAGAGCCATAAGATGTGGGAGGCAGTGAGGAGGGAAGGAGGGTTGGCTATTAGGTAACAGGAACCCTGGGTGGCCCCTTCCAGTGGTCTCTAGATGAGCTGTCTGCTAACCCAGAGTCTCCCAGGAATATTCAAGAAGGGCCAACAAAGAAGTGTCTGATTAGCTCCACTAACATGTAGATCATCCTAACACGGAGTCTTTAAAAGTGAGCACAGCACAGGTCTGACCCTTGAGGCACTGGCAAGCTAATGTCAGAAGGTCACCTGTATCCCTTCTGCTCACCTGGTTCAAGCTGGGTTCCAAAGGTCACGCTGCGTGCAACATCCAGTGACAAAGGAGCTGCCAGTCTGGACTCTCAGAGCACCCGGAAAGGGGTGGGCAAGGAGCAAAGAGAGGTGCTGCCCAGGGCTGGCGCCTATAAAAGGAATCATCTTCAGGCCTAGATGCTCTGACATTGGAGTGGGAATGGGCAGGGGGTTACTTACTACTTTGAATAGCTTTCACTCTACTTTCTGGGTAGCTCCCCCCTCCCCCCACGTCTCCTCTGCTCCACTCAGAGGAAGAACCTAACACACTGAAAGTTAAAATCTGATCCCCTCAGTTGTCCCTTAGTTCCCTTCCAAGGGTTGGTCTGGCCACCAGCCTGAGCTTCCTCTTTGGCAGAGAACAGACTGAATGCAAAATTACTTAGCTTAAATTATGTCCAACGTTTCAAGCACACTTCCTGTTCCAGGACTATATGATTAACGTAAGTACAATAGCTTAGGAACATTAGATATTGCATAATTGCCTGCCTGGGGCTCTTACTATTGTCAAATTCTTGACTGAGCATCCCTGGAATTTAAGGCGGGCCCAACAGGGCAGGACACATCTTCCCTCCATGTGCCTTCTCTCCCTCACCCAAACCCTCTACCCTCAAAACTCCAACACTGCAAAGTAGGAATTCATAGGCATGGACGCTGAAGTCTGCTCTCCTCCCTCAGTCCTCCTCCCCATCAAGAGCAAGCCACAGGCTCTGTCCCTCTCCAGAGGAAGCAAGGCTGGTGATGAGGGGGTAGGGCATGGTCATTTTACAGGAGTCACATTATGGCATCAGTCGCTTACTGGGTAACATCAAACCACACACCCTTCTCATATGTAGGGATTTCTAAGTGTAATCTGTAGTTGTAATTTTTCACAAGTAACCTATTATCTGTTTTCAATCTTGAACAAATGATTCTCCAGTGGGACGGTTGTTAAAGCAGCTAAACTAACTCCTCAGGACTGGGTAAATTAGGTTGATAGAATTTCAAAGCATTAAAAAAAATAAATAAATCACAATAATCTTTCTTCTCTAACTTCCAAAATTCAGTGTCCAAGTTCTGGGCCTGTGAAAACCAGAGTACCCAAGCTAGATCGCGTTATGTATCCACAGTCGTTATTTCTGACAAGCCAAGTTAACAGCACCGTTTCTAACTCGTGCAAATCAAACTGCTCTTCAAATTTGCTGCTTCCAGACAGAGGAAACAGTCCCCCAAAGTTCCATTTCTCCATTATGGGCTTGGTTGTCATATGGGCATCATAATAGTGACACATAAGTCTCCTGTACTGTTTTTATTACATCAGGTTTCAGTCGGCCTTGGGAAAAACATGACTAATGACACCCTCTCCCTCTTCAGTGTGACACAAATGAATCAGACACCACACCAGGAAGCAGTGGAAATAGAACTAGCCTATGAATCAGGAATCGTGGGTCTTAGGTAAAGTTTTCTCTCTAACTAGTGATGAAATCTTACAGATGTCTCTCTAGGCATCACTGATTACCTCCTTTTGAAAATGTGTCCCCATTAAATTTAACAGCCTTGTCTCTTGACTATTCCTCTAAAATCTAATTAAATTGCTATTTATTATGAAATAGGTTTGATATTTTCATTGTCCGAATATTTTGAAGGACCAAGTATTCTATTCAGATATTTGGACACCTGCTTAAAAAAAAAAAAAAACCATCCAGCTTATGCACAAGACTTGTCTCAACAGAAACAATCTAAAGCATTGGCATTGATTCCTCCAGAATTTAGAGAAGCTACTTATACAAAGTCTGCCATTTTATTAGGTGGACTTTTTTAAGGCGTGTGTGTGCAGCCAGCAAAGCTGGAGCCCTGAGAAAAAGAAGCTATAGCACACATTTAGTCATTTTAAATGATAAAACTATGTTTCGTTTATCCTGGAAGAGCTCAAAGAATTTATTCATTAGATTGTCAGGTTAATACTGTAAGACAGAACTTAGAAAAAGTCCTTAGTTACTTGTTCCCGAAGAGGTAGGGACATTATCAAGCATTTTGAGCTATACTATTAACACCGTTAAACAGTATAAATAGGATATGGTTGGTACTGACAGTCTTAAATTTACCACAAAAAAAAAAGACAGAGGAGTTATCTACCTTTAACCCAAAATTTCTTCTCTGATCCTGTTGATTTTGTGGCCATTCTCTTCAATGATCCCAGACCCTTTATTGACTAACAGATATAAATAATTATCAACCACTCTTAGAGAATTTAACATGATGAAAGCTACATACTAGAAGGAGGATACTTTGGAATATTTGTGAAATTAGGTAGAAGTTGGAGAAAGACTTTTTTGAGCAACGATCTTCCCTAGAGCCCTTGAAATCACAGTATTCCTACATGTCAGCCAATTTTGTGTCCTGTCACATAAAATCCCTTCCAGCAGGCAAGATGCCAAACAGCATCATTTTATGGATCACCAGCAACTTTAAACATGAACCAGTTACTTATAAGTAAGCTCAGGCCCTGTCAGTTTTTCTTAGGGTTCAAAATTGAACACCTAAGTCTGAAATGATTTTAGAAGCTGCCTAAGGCTGTAGGAGTGAGCCTGAGAGATGTGTACCTGGCTCAGGTTATCCTTCATCATAAATCAGAAGACTGCTTGGTTAGCAAAGGTTTAGAATAAAGGGAATGAACACTTTTCTTCCACCCACGAAGCAATGCTGAGTTGCTTAGCCACGACCTACCCAGAAGGCAACTGAATGGGTTTTAGCTCTTTGAGAATCAACCTACTTACAAAGTAGGGTCCTACTTACAAAGTATCTCTAACATATCCATACCCACATGCTGCTATGCTTAGTCTATCTATCATCTACCTATTTATTAATTTCTGTCTCAAATAATAAACTCATCCTTGACATTGAAGCCAAAGTATGACGACCTCTCTGTAGTGATCACAAAGCACACCTGAAATTAATTTCCACATTTAAAACCTTGAATCCTTGTGTTCGACATGTGTATATCACACACACACACACACACACACACACACACACACTCTAGCCCGTTCTCACATCATACCAACTGGTTATAACAGTCTCCAGACGCCTGGGTGACTCAGTCGGTTGAGTGTCCAATTCTTGAACACTTGATCTTGGCTCAGGTCATGATCTCACAGTCATGGGATAGACCCCTGTGGGCTCTGAGCTGAGACTGGAGCCTGTTTGGGATTCTCTCTCTCTCTCTCTCTCTCTCTCTCTCCCCCCCCCCCACCCCTCCCCAACTTGCACACTCTCTCTCTTTTAAAAAAAAGATTCAAAAGATTCTCCCTCCAAATATTAGCCATGACTCAAGATTAAGTCTTGACACATCCTGTCTCCACTTTCACGAAGAACATAAAACTTCAGAAGGCAGCTACTACCATGATCACCAAGCATTTATAGTGCACCATCATGTGCCAGGACCAAGAGTTACGAACACTTCAGAAGCTTCAAATCTAATTGGAAAATGAAGTAAAATTTTATTGATTTCTAGACCTACAAGGCGGTCCACACTGGGCATTTTTCCAGTCCCATCTCTGCGTTCCCTCCCTATAGTCACAAGTTTAAAAATCTCACTTGTGTCTCAAGATCCAAGTCATTGGACATACTATTTTCTTTTTTTTTTTTAATTTTTTTTTCTTTCAACGTTTTTATTTATTTTTGGGACAGAGAGAGACAGAGCATGAACGGGGGTGGGGCAGAGAGAGAGGGAGACACAGAATCGGAAACAGGCTCCAGGCTCTGAGCCATCAGCCCAGAGCCTGACGCGGGGCTCGAACTCATGGACCGCGAGATCGTGACCTGGCTGAAGTCGGACGCTTAACCGACTGCGCCACCCAGGCGCCCCGGACATACTATTTTCAAAGTCTTCTAAGATTTACCTCATTTATCCACACATCAGAAGTAATTTCTCAATTCTTTCAACTCCCACAGCAACTTATCTGTTTCTCTCCTAGGATACTCATATCATAATTATTTATGGGCATGACTTATTTCCAGGGCCAGATTAGATTAGGAAGCTCTGGGGGACAGAATCTATGTATTTGTGAATCTCAATAAAACCTAGCACAAGGGGCTGGCGAGTGGAGGAAATAGGGAGATGCTGGTAAAAAGTTCAAAGCTTCCAGTGATAAGACGAATAAGTTCTGGGATCTGGTGCACAGCATGATGTTTATAGCTAATAATACTGTACTATATTGTATATGTATATTGAAAGATGCTAAGAGAATAAATCTTAAATGTTCTCACCAGAAAAAGAAATGGTAATTATGTGAAACGATAGAAGTATTAGCTAATGCTCTGGTGGTAATCATTTTGCAATATGTAAGTGTACAATTAAACACGTTGTACATCTTAAACAATGTAACACGTCAATTATATCTCAGTGAAGTTCTGGGGACGGAACACAGGAAAAAAAATTATGGAAATATATTGCTCTGAGATCTTGGGGCAGCTTTTCAGGCTCTCAATCTGTATTACCAGCGGACCCCTAAAATCAATCTGTTACAGGAAAGGATCTAATTGACTTGTTCACTAATCACTAAAGTAGCAGCTAATATATTTCCCCTTCCAAAAATAAACTTATAAAAAGAAACTATTTCAAATGCCAAATATTATCTTGTACCAATTGGTTTAGAAGATCTGCAGAAGTCTTCGTTTTACTTCTTGCTGGAGGAAAAGAATACAGAAGAACAAACAAATATCCTTACGGAGAGACAGTGCCTGTAACACGCCCCCGCCCACTACCCGTTCCATCTGAGCAAGGCTAGATGAGGCCACCCCTGCCCACCGGGCGCTCAGTCCACATGAATCTGCAAAGATTCCTGCAAAGAAGGAAGCTGGGCCTCAGAACTGGGCTAAACAGGATTTCTCAGCCAAGGCATTTCAGAAAATGTGAAACGGGATCTTGATCATTGGGAACTTGCCATCATCATTAAACAGAAAAAAAGCAGACAGACATCTGCTCTGTCCGGGAACACAGACAGCATACTAATCACAAGCTACTGCCTGGTATGGAACACTCTGGACTCAGCGTGGACAGGCTGCAGTCTTCCCGGGAGCAATGCAGGCCACCACCCCAGTGTCCTGCCGCCCCAGGCTCCGCCCCCCATCCCTGAGTGCACAAATTATATGGAGCCTCTCCTCCATCGCTGGCCCCTCCTCCTCTTGCAAATCGGGGATTCCAGGGGCAAATCTGGGAACGGAGACTGCATGCTGGATCTTGTGCTCCTCTTTCCCCCAGCCTGCCACAATACCCCCTGCTCTCCTTTTATCCACATCTCATCTCCAGATCCACATCATTCACTCACCCATGGGTTCATTTACCAAAACTCAGTACTTACTTTATACAAAGTGATGGACTCGGCATTGTGTAGAATTCAAAGTGAATTGTGGGTAGATCCTTCCTTGACGATGTTTACAAGCCTGGAGAGCAAATAAATAGATAAATAATGTCAATACAAGGCCAAAAAAAAAAAAAAAAGAAAAGCGGTGTTACCGTAAGACAGGTAAGACGAGACGCTGTATGGGTTCAAAATAAAGAATGACTCCTAGTCAAGCATATCAAAGAAGGCTTAATTGAAAAGCTGGTGATGATGTTTGGACTTGAAGAATGCACAGCAGTTGGAGACACAGATATGGGGGAAACAGCCCAAAGAAGCACCAAAGGAAATAAAGGGAAGGAAGAACGTGTGAGTTGTGTTTACAGAACACTGGATACATTCGGTGAGATGAGAAATGAACTTAGAAGGGAATCATGAAGTGTCCACAAAGACAGGGTAAGGCCTAATCATAGCATCCCTTCTGGAAAACAACTCGGGCAGCTACGACCTCTCCTGACCCCTTTTCTCTGTGACTTTCCATAATGCTTCTGCCTGCATCTCACCCTCTGTGCTCTGAACGGCAGCCGTTCCACAAATGTGTGCTGAATAATGAATTAAGACATTCCCTGGTAAATGTTTTTATGTAATACAACCCGGGGAAACGGTGCAGCATGGTTTAAGTGAAAATTTAGTTGCTTCTAAATGATCGTCTTTGTTCCCTAATGTTTGCAAAACTAATAAATAAAAGCTATGGACTTGAGAAAGGCAAGATAATTGTGATAATTCACATTTTAAGGGCGTCTGGGGATGTGTAAAGCATCTTACTTTACCTCAAGCTACTTCAGACTGAGAAGGAACCAAAGGCAGATGTGCTAGAAGAACTTGGAAGACCTGGGTTGCCCCCGGGGCTCCTGAATAGGCATACCCACCCCTGGGTCACTTTATCAGAAATGTCCACAGAGAAGCCAGAGATAGCATCAGTTGTAAATAGGTCTGTTGAGAGGAGATAAAGGGAATGGGGAATGCTTGGGAAATTGAGAAGACTTGAGACGTCCAGCTGAAAATACTCATAAGCTCCCAGCATGTTCAACTAAATCACCATCATCATCATTGCTATAATTTATACCATCAGACCTGTAATTTATTGAATACTTGATATGCACCATTGTGACACATGCTTTATAATCAGAATTTCACTTAATTCTCCTAAATACCATATGAAGTAGATACTCCTATAATCATTTTAGAGCTGAGGAAAACGAGGTATACAGTGGCAAAGTCACAGGACCAGCTTAAATAGCAGGAGTTGGCAGAGCCAGGATTAAAATCCAGGTCGGTCCAATTCCGAGCCCTCTGAATGCCTAATGGATGATAGATTCTTCATGCGTCGCCAAAGGGGACCTGGACACTTAGCAGAAACCAACACCATAGACAACTGGAAGCCAGTCATGCCCTTCCAAAGCCTAAGCTCTGATAGCCATGTAACTGAGAATCCCCGGGTTTTCGTACCTGTGCTGATTCTCACTCACTTTCAAGGAAGGAAAACCCAGCAGCCATGTCACAATCTAAGAATAAACAAATGTTCGCCAAATCTACTCACTGAATATGAGAAAAGCAAGCTAATAAGCAACGTGTCAAAAGTCCTGAAAGATGTACTTTCTGAAGACTGGAAAGGGAGAAAGTAAGCAGTGCCTGTGGGTTTGAATAGTGTTGAAAAGTAGCATTGAAACTTGGGGCAAGAGCTGAGAACCAGAAGAACCGAGGAAACAAGGCCATCCCTGTGGTTGCTTTGCTTCCAAGCATTTGCTCAGCATTTGCTTTGGTCTCTGCTCACCATTTCATGAAGATGGAGTTGCTTCGTAGTGATTTTCAGACACCATGTCACGTATACCCTACGTCCCCTCCAGGAGATAAATCTATAGACTCCAGTCCTATCTCCCACTTAGTCGTTGTGTGACCTGTGACAGGTAATTGTGAGTCTGTGTCATGGTGGGTGCAAGTGGCTTCTCTCTATACCTCGGCCTCCTCTTCTGAAAAATGAGAATAACAAAGAATACGCCTCCCCCGTACATAGAGTTGATGTGATGATTTAACGACTTAATACGCATATAATTAATATATACCTAATGTGCCTATAGCAATGCCTGCCTGGCACGCAGTAAGCACTATATACATATAACGTGTTGTTACTGTATGTGCAGAATGGCTGCACAAGTATTAACTATTTCAGCGATCATTTTCATTAAATGCCACTTACCAGTGGTCTGCAGAGTCTCCAGGAGCAGGGGTCATTGTATTTACATGCTAACCCGCCCACACCTACACACATTTCCCGAGCTATTCACAGGTAATTTCTAGTGTGCTCTTGCTTTCCCGCATCTGTGTGTGGGGTTTTCCTTGCAGAGCATCACTGAATTCACTCTCTTGACCGTTCTTCCATCTCGCCCCATGACCTTGGGGTCAGGGGACCAGGTGAGGGGCTGAATGTGCCCAGGGGTGACACTGCCAGAAGGTTCTTTCAGAGGGGCTCCTCACCTCATGTCTCACCAAGGACAAAACTCAAGAGTCCGGAGAAGCCTCTGCACACCCCCAAATGTATCCCAAATGGGGCGGCGGCGCAAGACGCACACATTGACTTTAAAAATAAGCGTGCAGTGCACCTGCTGTGGCCAGGCGCTGTGCTGGGCGGGAGAAGGCACCAGGAGGGCAGGAGGGCACAGCATGCTCCGGGTGCTGCGACGCTTCCCTAGGACACAGCGACACGCCGCCCAGACGGCCAGCCGCCCCGCCCCCGCTCCCTCCCAGAGCGCGACCAGGCGGGGACCGGACGGCGCACGCGCCCGGCGGGGCCCCGCCCACGCGCCGCCGGAGCGCGCCCGGCGGACGCACGTGGCCCTTCCGGCGGCCGCCGCAGCTGCGCGGGCCTCGGGCGCGCGGGCCGCCCAGCTGTCAATCACCAGCGGGCTGAGCTCCGCAAGGCGGGAGCTGCGGCGGCGGCGGCGGCGGCGGCGGCGAAGGCGGCGGCGATGATGGGACCCCAGCGAGAGATCTGCGGCTAGCTGGCTGCACTTGCTCCACGGGTCAGGGGATCGGAGGGGACAGGTAAAGCCTTGCGGACCCCAGGAGCGGTTTTCTACGCTCCATTCGTCTTTCTCCGGTTCTCCCTCTCCTCCCTTTCTCTCTCTCCTTCCTCTCCTCGCGCACAAATATTCATGTTCTTTCTGTGTCTGTCACACGCACTCCTTACTCATTCACGTCTATTATTTGTGGACACATCTCTATAAAAAGCATGCACATTAAAATCCGTGCACACATGCAAATTAGGGGTCGCCAACTCCATGCTTTGGTGGTTTGTGGTTTGTGTTACGTAAGAAGTGGGGAGGTATACAGGGAAAACTTTCCCGGGAGAAAAGAAAAGTTATATATTAGGTAAGAGTCAAATGTACGTATTTGGAGTTTGCAAAGCTGGTTTGATTTGTTTTCCGAGCTGAATTTAACCCTCGCTTGCCCTCCCCATTCCTTTGCCATATTCAAAGATACGTGAGTGCTTCGATATAATCTCAGGACCTACTTCTTTGTGTTAATTAGAAAGAGGAGTTGGGTGGGGGTGAGACCAAAGCTGATGACCTCAAAGAAAACAGAGCTGGAGTTAAACAGCTGGTGTCTACTTAATTACTGGCTCCTGGCTCTGTAGCAGAAATGTTTTCAGCACGTTGGAGAGATCCCTGGGCTCCAGACCAGGCCAGCCTTTAGTGAAGGGCATGTGTGGAGTCACTTCCTTCAGAGAAAAGGGGAAGGCGACAGATAAAATGAAAGGACGTTTAAACGAGAGAGACAGGCACTGATGAGAGAAAGAGAGAGAGAGAAGGAGGGAGGGAGGGCAGGGAGTGGGGGGGGGGAGGACTTGTTTTCTTTTACTTATCCAGATCCAGGATTCTAATAAAATTTGCCTTTTTCTCACCAAAATCTGCTCACATACCACCTGCAAAACAAAATTTTAGAGCAAAGAAATGAGTCTTGAAGAAGGTTTGACTGTGGTTCGTATCACCTCAAACTGGGAAATACTAAACACAGTTTGTCAGGCCTCACCTAGGTTTGCTCACCTCAAGTCTTTGAGGTTCTCTTGCAAATGGATGGAGAAGTATTCTTCAGAAAGAATTTTTAATGACCTCTTGAAAAACATCACCCAGCTATTATTTTATTTCATGATTAGAGTAATGTAGGAAGCCAATAGTTCTATAGCTGGCAATGGCTTTTTAATTAAATCTTGCATGGACACCTGCTTTTCTTAGGCAGATGGAAAGTAAAATGATCCTGATAGGAATGGATATAGGAGTAAAAATCAACCCAATGAGTAAATCATCTAAAGAACCTTAAGAAGTCTAAAATGCATGTAAACAGATCAGAAAATACAATGGCTATAAGGTTAATGTATTTTATAATATAATGGAACAGGCAACGAATCAGTTCTAGAGTACCCAGGGAGCAAACAAACTTTGTATTTAGAATTTTTAAAATACACATGAATTAGTCTAGTTGGTATTATTGAGTAGTGGAATAGAATTGTACCAAAATAAGAATAGCATGTGTATAGTGTGTTATAGTTTACAAAGCCCTTTCATTTATGTTGTCTCATCTACCCTGTAAAAGTCTCATGAGAACCCCCTGAAAAGTTATAAAATATGAATACTTTTGTGAAAACAAGTATCTCCCCACTCTTCAACAAGAAGTCCTTTATCAATATGTTTGTCAACATTAAAATGACTCTCTACAGGTCATAAGAATGGCTTATGAAATTTAGATTTTTATCTGTATCGCATTCTGCAGAGATTTTTTTTCCTTAAATAGGTTTGAAGGATGTGCCGTTAAGAAAGAAAGGTCAGAGACTAACAAGGAGAAGGAGAAGAGGAAGAGGAAAACTTCAAAGGTGAGACTCAAACCTTGTCACATGTAAATTCATAAGCACCTTCTGGTTTGCATGTAGATAAGAGGTTTAAGGAGATTATAGGTTTTCTCTTCTCCATTTGGTTTTTGACGTTGTATGCCTTACTTAAAAACACATCTTGAAGAAGTAAAGTAATAGGATTATTGCATATCATTATCCCTTTTTAAAAAATTGTCGAAGTGCTACATATCCCCTGACTTAGAAGGTATTAAAAAGTTCATCATAAGGAGCCTCAATCCCTACAGGTACTGTTCCAAGACAATAAAATACCTCTGAAATGATCTGTTGGTAGAAACACATTTTCAAGTTTTAAGGTCATGCCTATGCAATTCCAGAATGCCTGATTTAAAAATGAAAAACCTGTTAGCAGGCTCTCATGCCTTTCTGCGTCCACACTGAGGCTAACTGAGTCCTTGAAGCAAATTGGCCTTTTGGTTTGGTGTTGGATCGATGATCTAAATCAGGTCTGTGCCTATACCTTGCAGCACTGGCTCTGTGGAAAAGTGGCTCTAATGGCAACTTCACTCTCATTATCTCAGAATGATTTTATGGGAGAGAAAAGCAGTATGAAAAATTGAATGATATTTCAAAGAGAATAAATAGAACAGGGCCCGTGCCTGGCCTCACCACTGACCCACACACGGAGCCACGGAAAACACTAATCTCTTTGGCGCCTCAATTTTCTGCCTCTCTTCTCTCAAGGAGACCATGAAGACAAATAATATAGTCTGTGGTGTTCTTGGAGTTTCATGAGGCATAAAGACTTATTTCTATTTCCATGGCTATGAACGTTTTCCAAATAAAATAAAAAGTAATTGCATTTACTTGACTGAAATTCAAATTTCCAGCAAATTGGTACTGTAATGTATTGGTAGACATAGAGATCATAATAATACAAACATGGGTTTACTTGCTGACAGAGGAATTGTTCAAGGCATTCTTAGCATTTGCACAGAGAAATCACCAATCACTGCAAATACCTGGTTTTGGTGCCCCCTTTTGTTGCATTTCTTGCTTCAGAAGCGTTTCTCCATCTAATCTAAGTGTCCACTGAGAGCAGACTGCCCCACTCATCTTATTATCCTCTCATGATCTGGCACATAATTAGTGCTGTAAAAACAATGAAGGAAGGAAGGAATGAAAAAGGAAGGACCACTCAGGCCATCATCCGCACCAACCCATGTACAGCTTTGTGCCAAGAAGTTTCAACTCAAAGTGCTTGTCAACAGGACAGGAAAAGCCCCTACCCTCATGAAGCTCACAGTCTATCAAGTACACAGTCTGTCAGACCATTAACAAATAGACCACGTAATGGAGCACCAGATAGTAACAAGCACTATGAAAAGAAAGAAATTTGGACGAGAAGATAAAGAGTAATAGAGGGCTGACATTGAATGTGCTAATTCCAGGAGGCCTCTCAGAAGACTTTGGGTGGGGAGTGAAGGTCTGATTGTCTCTGCCTGTGGGTCTGGGGGACATGATAGGTGTGCTGTACTGCCAAGAATTGAATGCCCATTTTAATGTATAACTGCATACAGTTGAGACAGATACCACAGACAGGTTATAAAAAGAAGAAAACCAAAGGGGCACCCGAGTGGCTCAGTCAGTTTTGCTGACAGCTCAGAGCCTGGAGCCTGCTTCAGATTCTGCGTCTCCCTCTCTTTCTCTGCCCTTCCCTCACTTGCACTCTGCCTCTGTCTCTTTCAAAAATCAATAAACATTAAAAAAGAAATAAAAAAGGAGAAGGAGAAGAAGAAGAAGGAGGAGGAGGAGGAGGAAGAGGAGAAGAAGAAGAAGAAGAAGAAGAAGAAGAAGAAGAAGAAGACGACAACCATGGATGGATCCTCATCTATTAACACCTAGAACGTCCTTCCCGGAGAATGAAAATAACTCCGTCTTCATAGATGACCAAACAGCCAGATGCTAAGGCTGCCTGTTCTCCATCATGATGGCCATGCTGGCATCCAGGACACAACAGGCTCCCTGGGGTGTTTATAAAAGGAATATTCACATGGACTCATTTAAGTACAACCCTGGAGAAGAGTTCCACTCACCACCCACACCCTCCATTCATGCACCTCCTGGGATGTTAAGGCTTTCTCTGAAGAAAAGAGCCCTCCAGAATCTGTCACTCAACGACAGTCAAAGATACAACATTACTGTTTTTGCAGCTGCTACTCTAGCTATCCAGATTGCAAACACCAGATTTCTCATGAAAGCTTGCTCACTAAGTACATGCTGAGCCAAGCTAAAAAGCCTTTGTACATACCTTCCATTCCTTATCAGCCCAAGTTTATTACATACTAATTACTCAGCTTTTAAAGTGACTTTATGAAGTGACACCATATATCCTCTTTATGATAGTAGAGGTGTCAGTCAACCAAGTAGATTCTAAATAGCCGTAGCATTAGGAGCACCTGGGTGGCTCAGTTGGTTAAGTGTCCGACTTCAGCTCAGGTTATGATCTCACGGTTCATGAGTTCGAGCCCTGCGTCAGGCTCTGAGGCTCTGTGCTGACAGCTCAGAGCCTGGAACCTGCTTCAGATTCTGTTGTCTTCCTCTCTCTCTCTGCCCCTTCCCGGCTCGTGCTCTGTTTCTGCCTCTCAAAAATGAATAAATGTTTTTTTAAAAAAAATTTTTTTACATACATAAATAAATAGGTGTAACATTTTCTTTATTGGGACAAAAAGTTACTGGCTTCCTTATGAGGAATGTAAGGTTTTTGTACCAAAATCCTCACTGTAACATGATATCTTTTAAAACTCCTGTTCTTTCTCGTGATCATTCTCCTCTAAGAATGAATCCAATAAGTTACATATTTGGAAAGATGTATGGAACCTCTAAGATCCCCAGGGACTTACGGGCACACATCATTTCATGCGCGCTTTGCTTAAATGTGCATCGCAGAGAATGTGTTTTTTTACAAATTGAAGGTTTGTGGTGACCCTGCAGAAAACAAGTCTATCGCCGCCATTTTCCCAACACGTTTGTTCACTCCCTGTCTCTGTGTCACATTTTTGGTGATTCTTGTAAGATTTAATCAAACTTTTTCATTACCGCTCTATTTGTTACAGTGATCTGCCATCAGTGATCTTTGATGCTACTATTCTGTTTTGGGGTGCCAGGAAGTATCCCCATATAAGGCAGCAACTTAACCAATAAATGTCCTGTGTCTTCTAACTCTTCTACTGACAGCCGTCCCTCCATCTGTCTCCCTCTTTTTGGGCTCCCCTATTCCCTGAGACACAACAATATTGAAAGTAGGCCCATCAACACCTCTGGAGAAGTCACTAGAGTTCAACTCAAAGAAAGAGTCCACTGATGTGGAAAACTTCATTGTTGTCTGATTTTAAGAAATTGCCTCAGCCATCCCCACGTTTAAGCAACCACCACCCTCATCAGTCGGCAGCCACCATCATTGAGGCTGAGACGTTCCACCAGCAAAAAGATTATGGCTCGCTGAAAGTTCAGAGGACGGTTAGCATTTTTTAGCAATAAAGTTTTTTTTTTTTTTTCACTTAAGGTATGTGCATGTTTTTAGACATAATGCTATTGCACCCTTAATAGACGACGGGATCATGTAAAAATAACATTTATATGCACCGGGAAACCAAAACCTTCATTTGACTTGTTTTATACGATGTTTGCTTTCTTCTGGGCATCTGGAGCCTAACCTGTAATACCTGCGATCCACCTGTACCATTTAGGCAACATACGCAAAACTGAAGTAAGTTGTTAAACAGACAAACAATACACAGCCATTTAGGCTACTTAATACCAAGTCATTGGCCTTACTAATAGCTTATACGCTCTTTTAAACTGAAGCTTCACGGGGCGCCTGGGTGGCGCAGTCGGTTAAGCGTCCGACTTCAGCCAGGTCACGATCTCGCGGTCCGTGAGTTCGAGCCCCGCGTCGGGCTCTGGGCTGATGGCTCAGAGCCTGGAGCCTGTTTCCGATTCTGTGTCTCCCTCTCTCTCTGCCCCTCCCCCGTTCATGTTCTGTCTCTCTCTGTCCGAAAAATAAATAAACGTTAAACTGAAGCTTCACGTGTACTATAACGGTCAAGAATTGGGGACAATCTGACAATCCCATCAGTGAGAGTATGGGAGGAGGTGGGAAAACAGTAGACCCAGGTGTTTATCCCGCAAAAATAATTGACTTATTCTGTAAATGCATGACCAAAGACTCCTGGAAAAGTATCTCAAAGGAATTAGAGGTTATCTGGCTCAACCATCTCATTTTAAGGGGGATAAAACCGTAGCCCAGGGAGGTTAATGAGTTTGCCTGCCATATCATGACCAATACATTATAGATCAAGAACAAGGATTAGAACCCATTCTGTGTCCTGTGTGGTTAGCACAGCATAGGCCATGTTCTTGTGCTCTGTGTGTCTGGAGAAGTAAATAAGGCTCATTGGGATTCCTTTCCTGGAATGTATCTAACATCACTGAAAATCCATTCCGACTTAGAGTAGAGCCTTCCATCACTCAAGCCCAAAGAACATTTGTTTTATGACACTTCCTGTCTCTTTTATGATTTTACCCATATTTTGTTTAACAAAGTTGGATTACTGAGTCTTATCCTGTAAAGCAGAAACATTCGACCTCGTGTATCGGAAACAGCTGTGCAGGAAGGACTGCAATATGTCACAGCCCTGCTCTGCATCGAAGCTCAACTCTGAGGGAAAAAATGACTTCAGCATCGAAGGAAAATAACTCCTACTATTGCTGTGAGGGATTTCTTTTTGCTCCTGTCCTATTTTTGTCCTTTTTCCATGTTAAAGTCTCTGAGGCTTTGTAGGAAACCTGAAAATACATATTTGGATGAGTTGGTCTGATGATGCAAGTACATGATTCAGTCCATACTCCAGCTTTCGGTATTGTCACATTTCGTCTCCTCCCTGACTCATGGTGTGTGGCCTTTAGCAGATGACTTTCCTGTGCCTCAGTTTCTTCAATGACAAAGCAGAATTAGTAACATATGGCTCGCATCTCATCCCTTGACCGAAATTTTATAACAATGTCTTAAAAGAAAGTGCCTTTAAAATTATCCTACTTATGTGTCATTAGTAATAGGCCCTTATTAATCATCTTCATTGTGTAAGCATCAAGTTAAAAGTACTGAAGAGTTCATCCTAACATTTAAAATATGGAAACTAGGTTAACAAAAGAATTAGATCCATAAGGCTTTGCTGCTCTAATCAGGCAAAGTACATTCTAAAATCTTTATTTTTTATGAAATAATATCCTTCTGAAATGTGTAAAAGTTAGAAAAGAAATTTTTTAATCTCCTCCCCTGCCCTCTCTTCCTGGGTGATTTCTCCTGGCTGCCATATCTGAAACGGAGAAAGTCACTAAACATAGTGACCAACGCTTAAAAATATGAGGTCACCATCAGTAGCATATGTCTGCATCATTTTTCTAAGATCGGGGCCATTTTCTTCATGAATTTGACTACATTTTCTAACCAGAACCTGTTTTTGGCTGACAGCACACCTTACAAGATAATCTTATGGATTCACTTTGTGGCCATGGGGCAGGAAAATGCTAACTATCTCTAGCTTCAACTTTGATTTTTGCCCCATAATTCTATCCAACCAAACTAAGTGGCCACACAGGGGCACTTTCCAGACCTTTAGGTTAATTTTTTCCTTGTTGATAGATACATATCACTATGTGGTTTCTTGATAAGTAATTAGAAACATTTAATATGTCTTCTGTTAGCCTGGATTACAAGGCAGGCTCTGAGAGACCCCTTCTACATCGTTCCTCACTTTGTTATTTTGAGACTATGTCCACACAGGGAAAACCATCTGGAGGATAACTGGAAAATCTGAACAAGTATTTCACATTTCCAGCTACATATTTATCTGCCTAAATGGAGAGAAGGAAACCAAATATCAAACAGAGAATTACTGAGAATTCCCTCCTCACCAAAATTGCTGTCTCTCAACAATTCCTTTTTTTCCCCCCATGAATTAATAACCAAATGCTTCTCTCCAAGGGTATTGATTAGGTCAAATCAGGTAGAAATTACCATCTTTTTTTAATACTTATTTTTGAGAGAGTGAGGGAGGGGCAGAGAGAGAGGGAGACAGAGAATCCAAAGCAGGCTCTGAGCTGTCAGCACAAAGCCTGACGTGGGGCTTGAACTCACAATCATGAGATCATGACCTAAGCCAAAGTCAGATGCTCAGCCGGCTGAGCCACACTGGAACCCCAGAAATTGTCATCTTTAAGAAGACAGAGACCCAAACAGCCCACCCAGTATGTACTTTCATTAACAATCCCCTGGCTTCTCGCATATACTAGCCACTTCATGCCACGCAGTGAAAGGCTGGGTCTACCCTGTCCATTATGCTCTATCATCCCACATGGACAGATGTATCCACAAATAACGACTTAAATATCTAGCGTTAGAGTCAGCGAGGTGTAAATTATTGGCTGAGCCATTTGTGATTAATAAAGCATGAAGCGTCGCTGCTCAACAGCTTTCAAACACAGCCTCTGTACAACCTGACCATTAGCTAAGATGTTAGAACACGATCCGTGAGATCTAAAAGCAAAACTGCAAACTGCTAAGAGCAAACTATGTATTTTCCACAAGGGAACATGGTTAAGCATCCGAGAGGACAACCCAAGACAAATTCCATCTGTAGCAAGGGAGAGTACCTGCCTAATTCTTTAACATGTGAGTGTAAAGACGACTGGATTCTAAGGGATTAAAGATTTCTTGTCAACACAGTGAAAAATCTCAGCCTCTTGCCTTCGTTCGTGTGCTTCATGCTTAAGTTTCTGCATAATTTAAGGGAGCTGTGCTATTATGTCTCATTTCATTTATGGAGAACCAGTTTCTAGTCATTGAGTGTTTGGGGGAAATTTTGCATTAAGTAGAAAAGCAGAGCAGCTTTTAAGAAAAGCTCAAATAGACTTTCAAGTAGACTAACGTTACTCAGCCTGGTTCGCACCTTTAATATGCCTTTTAATCCTGAAGCCAGAGCTCATAGGGCTGACGGCTGTGGATGTTGTCATTCCAGCTGGGAAGGATGAGTTCTTGCAGCAACATCTGTGGCACCAAGCAAGCACAGGCCGCTCCTGAGGGCGGGCACCAGCGCTACGGAGTCCGGTCCTACCTGCACCAGTTTTATGAGGACTGTACCACCTCGATCTGGGAGTATGAGGATGATTTCCAGATCCAGAGATCACCTAACAGGTGGAGCTCAGTATTCTGGAAGGTAAGGAAAGAGGTTAAACATAAATAGGTATCACTGTCATCATTGTTAACTATTTTTGCTACTGTTATTCATGTGCCGCTAAATTCATCAACCGTGAGGACCTCCATAGGCAAAACATTATACACTTCCAGCCCCCCCCCCCCGCATAGGCTTGGTAATTATCATTTAACAATTTACAGCAATTATGAAAAAGGAATCATTGGGTGCTGCGAGAGAGTTAATGCTGAGACATAATACAGTGCTCAGTATGCCAGCCCTGCCTCTGCCAGACCCGTGCTCACGAGGCTGTGAGCTCCAGCTTCTTTGAATGAAGGCGCCCCACCAGACAGTGCATTTGGTCACTCATCGTGTCATCGGTGAGCACCTGCTCCGTGCCAAGAAGTTGCAAGGTGCTAGAGGTTAAAGGGGTGAACAGAAAGGAAAGCCCTTTGCAACCCATTGTGGGGAACGGACCATAAACAAATAAACCACATGAGAGAATGTCAGGTAGTGACAGCTGCTATGGAGAGAAATAAACTGGGACAAGAGGGCAGGGAGTGACGGAGGCCTGGAACTTAGTGTGCTGATCCTAGACAGCCCTTTGGAGGAGACGGCACTTGAGCAAATAACAGCATGAGTGCAGGGAACAGACCTATTACCTGGCGGAAGGCCCTTCTGGGCCAGGAAAATAGCAAGTCCAAAGCTCTGAAATGGGAACAGATTTGGTGTTTGAAAAGTAACAAAGAGGTGCAGTCTGGCTGGAGTGGATTGAGAGGGGGGAAAGGGATCCAGAAAAATAATAGGACACAGATGATTTAGAGCCTTGTGGATGATAATGAAAACCTTGGCTTTTACCTTGAGAGATACCGGAAGCCCACCTGAGCATTTTAAGTGGAGGAGTGACATGATCTGACTGATATTTTAACTAGATCATTCTAACTACAGTATGGAAAATAGGTTATAGGAGGACAAGGGTATATGGGACACTATGAAAGAATCCAGTCAAGAGATGATGATGGCTTGGATGGTGGTAGTAGTGATGGGGAGAAGTAGTCCGAATTAGCACGAAGTTCGAAGAGCAAGCCATCAGGACGTGCGGTGAAGTAGACAAAGTAGAAAGAGTCAAGCATGACTCCAAAGCACACAACCTGAGCCATTTAGAGAACGGTGTTACAATTTTCCGGGATGAGGAACACAGGGAGAGCAGTGGGGACGGTGGGGAACCAAGAGTTTGACCATGGCCATGATACATCAGAGCTTCCTGTGGGGATCACATCAGACACGTGAGTGGGGCTCTCTGGTGGCACTTGAAACGCAGCTCACGGATTGGGAATCCCTGACATACAGAGCTTATAAGAGGCGCCAGACTAGACAAGATGACCCAGGAAGAGAATATGGACATGGAGGAGAAGAGGGCATTGGGATGTCTGAACACTTAGAAATCAAGAAAAGGGAGGGGCTCCTGGGTGGTGCAGTCGGTTAAGCGTCCGACTTCAGCCAGGTCACGATCTTGCGGTCTGTGAGTTCGAGCCCCGCGTCAGGCTCTGGGCTGATGGCTCGGAGCCTGGAGCCTACTTCCGGTTCTGTGTCTCCCTCTCTCTCTAACCCTCCCCCGTTCATGCTCTGTTTCTCTCTGTCCCAAAAAAAATAAATAAAAAACGTTGAAAAAAAAATTAAAAAAAAAAAAAAGAAATCAAGAAAAGGGAAAGGATTTAGGAAGTGATGCTGAGAAGACACAGCCGTAAGGGCGGGGCTTCTGGTCCCTCCAGCTCGGGGATCCCGGTCATCTTCAACTTTCTCCCAGGAGATCCCAGAGCGTTTTACCTTGATATTGTCCGACACTTACAATGTATTGGCAATACAGTTTAATAAGAGGCAGTGTCACATACTGGTTATGAGCACAGACTCTGTCCCCAGATTACATGGGTTCAAACCTCCGCTCTTCCATTTAATTGGCTGTACCTTTGGGCAAGTTATCTGACCTTATTGGGCCCTCATGGTGATGCTACTGGGTAAAGTTGTGAGAGGTAATTAAGATAATACTTACAAAGAGCTCAGCACAATGTCTGGTATGCACTCAAGCATTCGTGTATTAGCTACTATTATCAGATGTCATATGGCACACTGGGTCCTGAAGTGGAAATAAAATTTGAAATCTAGTTAATAAATAAAGTACTGGGTAACATAGTTGTTAATACGGATTACCCAAGACCTGCGTTAATTTAACATCTCACTACTGTCATGTAGTCTGTATTCAAATTGGTTGAGCCTGCATCCTTGCCCTGTAGAAATGTCATCTCTGATGAATCCTTACTGGCGGGGACAGATGAAATACATAGCCAAGCTTGGCACATCTTGTATTTACCCAGTTAAGTGGGTGGTTGCTTTCCTATGTGTCAAAAAAACAAATATTTGCCTGACAGATCTGTTGTGCCAAGAGCGTAAAATGCCACTGTCATACAGGATATTGAAAGTGTTCTCATGGTTCCAAAGCACTCGCGGTGTGATTGGAGAAGCTGTAAATCTGTCAGACGAGATATAGGTATGGATTTAAAATAAAGAACCTGCAGTAAGTTACCAACCCCAGAACTCAAATTTCAGGACTTTCTCCCTTCTAGTTTACACAAACAAGATTCACGAGTATTTGTTCCCCTGTTGTGCTGGACCTACTTCAGAGTCTAAAAACAGACAAAAGTCCATGGCCTCCTGGACTTGTGCCGGATGATATTTCAGCATAATCCAAATCCTAGACCCAGATCCTAATCACAAAACACCAGACTGGGCATTCAGAAGCTTGTAGTCAACCTGAATCACCTAAGAATACATGGCATTCACGGTCTTAGAGACTCACCTCTACCAAGGGAATAAACAAACTGGTCTTCTGTTTCCTCCTGGGGAATACGAGTGAATGTATTCCAGCGGGTTTATGAAGTGCTTTGTATCAATACAGAGAAAAGCACCGATTGTGCACGTTTCCATTATGATTCTTTTTTATGGTATTTTTCTTTCATTTCAAACTGCATCTGTAGGTGGTTCAAGTTATGGGCTTCCCATTTCCCCGTTCCCAATGACGTGGGGCTAACGTCTTGTTGGTCTCCTGCCAGGGGCTAAGTCCGCGGTGCCTCAGCAGGACTCTGCCGCTAAGCCAGCTCCTTAGGAGGCAGCAGCATGGAAGGGTTAATGAGCATGGAGATTGAGTCACATGGGCCCGAGTTAGAATCTTTGCCCTGTCACGTGGATCTACACCACCTGTATCTCACAATGCTATCCTCCCTCCTCCCTCCCTCCCTCCCTTCCCCTTCCTTCCTTCCCCTCTCTCCCTCCCTTCCTTCCTCTTCCTTCCTTCCTTTTCCTTCCTTTCCTTCCTTCCTTCCTTCCTTCCTTCCTTCCTTCCTTCCTTTAGTTTGCTCCTTCCTTCTTTCCTTCCTTCCTTCCTTTTCCTTCTTTCCTTCATTCCTTAGGTTGTTCCTTCCTTCCTTCCTTCCTTCCTTCCTTCTTTCCTTTTCCAAGAATATTTATATGTCCACTATGTATAAGGTTACGTGGTAGGCTCTGGGATTCATTTGTGAATAAGACCCTACTCTTCACTTGTGAGTTAGATACCGCCTTGACCTGAAGGAGTCCACAGACAAATAAGGAAGGTAGACATGTCCACAGACAGTTACGATCCAACGTAATAAACATGGCCCTAAAAGCAGTCACGGTACTTACCCGGAGCACAGGGACTTGGGGGCAGGGAGGATCCGATGCAGCCTGGAGAATGGCTCCCCAGAGAGATCACCCGTACACAAGTGGGAACTGGGCATCCTGGTAGGAAGAAATCTATTCCAAAAGCTGTGTCGTGAGAGATGATGGCACGATCAGGAAGCCACAGACAGCTCAGTACGCCCGGGGCAAACATTCAGAAGTTGGAGGAGACGGGTCGAGAGGTGAACGGGGGAATGTATAACTAGGGCCCGATCACAGACGACTTTGAAAGGCTCTGAAATCGAAATCTCTGAATAAAAAATTAAAAAATAGAAATTTCTCCAGAACCTTCCAGCTTGAGTACAGCAAGGGGGCAAGTTCATAAATCTAGGCTTTCTGGATCGCCACATGGTTGCCTCAGCCACAACCAATTTATCCCAGTGCCTGCAACACCTGCCGTCTGCAAAAGCCCCTGTGACCTGGTCCCACCTACTCCCTACCACTCACTGTGCTGCCCAGAAATCCATCAGGCTGTGGTGGCACTTTTCTTTCTTACCCTTGCACTTGACCTTGACTAAGGCTGCTGCCACCTGCTTGTGCAGCCAAGCACCTCAGTAAGGCAGGTGTAAACGAATGGGAGCTGTCCGCTCACCCCCGATCATGCGTTGCTTACCTCAGGGCCATTCCCCTCCTTACCTTATCCTCAGCCCACGTCAGAAACCTCTCAAAGGGTGCTCCACTCAGCGTGCAGGTGCAAAGTAAGACTGCCACCCCCGCAGCCTCACTGGCCGTGAGGGTGACTCTGGCCCCTCTCTTTTCTCTCAAGACCCTCCTCCCATCTGTCCCAATCACTCCGGTTTCCCCCCTGAGCTAAGTCAGAGTTGAAACTTCTGTCTTAGATTTTTTCTTCAAAGCTTTGCTAGATATTATGGAGTTGGTTTTACACTAGAAATGAGAGAAGCTCAGGGCGCCTAGGTGGCTCAGTCAGTTAAGCGTCCAACTTCAGCTCAGGTCACGATCTCATGGTTCCTGGGTTCGAGCCCCGTGTCGGGCTCTGTGCTGACAGCTCGGAGCCTGGAGCCTGCTTCGGATTCTAGGTCTCCCTCTGTCTCTGCCCCTCCCCCGGTCATTGTGTGTGTGTGTGTGTGTGTGTGTGTGTCAAAATAAACACTAGAAATAATTTTTTAAAAAATAAATGAGAGAAACTCAGGGAATGGGTGGATGGCAGGAGCACGGAGAGAGTGGGAAGGAAGGAACAGAGGGAAGGAGGGAGGAAGGAAGAAAGAAAAGAAAGTAAGGGGTACCATTTTGAATATTTTGGGTCTGAGGAGCCGTTGGGACATTTTTGTGTCAGTCCTCCTATTGGCTGTCAGGAATACAGGGCTAGCGCCCAGGAAGGGAAGCCAGACTAGAGCTGGAGATTGGAAGGCATCAGCGTATCAGTAGGAGTTGGAACTACAGCCAGAGACTCGGCCCTAGAGAGAGCATCTTGAACAAGAGATGTGGGTCAAGGGGGACCCCTGGGGAACGCCAACAATTTAAAAACATCTGGCAAAACCGTTTGAGAGTGAGTCATTAAAGATGTAGAAACAGGGGCGCCTGGGTGGCGCAGTCGGTTAAGCGTCCGACTTCAGCCAGGTCACGATCTCGCGGTCCGTGAGTTCGAGCCCCACGTCGGGCTCTGGGCTGATGGCTCGGAGCCTGGAGCCTGTTTCCGATTCTGTGTCTCCCTTTCTCTCTGCCCCTCCCCGTTCATGCTCTGTCTCTCTCTGTCCCAAAAATAAATAAAAACGTTGAAAAAAAAAATTAAAAAAAAAAAAGATGTAGAAACAGGAGACAGTTGTGTCAGGGAAAATAGGTGAAGGTTTTAAGAAGACCCCAGTGCTTAACATCAATGACCACAGAATATTTAAATGGAGTAAGAAAAGAAAAACCGAATTGGCTTTGACAATGAGGAGGTCATTAGTGACTTCGGAGAAACCAGTTTCAGTGGAGTTGTGGGACTGAGCTCGGATATCAAGGGTTGGAAGAGTTCAAGCAGTAGCTAGAGGGAGACTCAAGGATCCGGAATCGCTTTGGAAGATGGAAACAAGTGACTGTGTTCACGGGCTGGAGGGACAGAGCCTCCATAGGGTAGAAGACCACGTGGGTGGCCAGGTAAAGTGTGAGGAAGGACCTGGACCACAGCCAGGCAGGGGTTGCTGTTCTGTAAAGCCCAGGGTCCCCACAAGCAGGTCAGGCCAGGACATCCCTCGGGGTTGACCTCTGTCTTGTTGTGTTTCCCCTGAGCGCTACCTGGAGGCCAGCTGGCTCTTTCCACATTCAGCTCTGTCCGGCTCCTCCCCATTCCTCCTGCCGTGCTAGCTCTGGCTTCCACTGGTCATTACCGCGTCCTCTCTGCCCGAACATCTGCGCCCGCCGCCCTGGCTGCCAGCCTGCTTTGAGGAGTAAACAGAGGTTTGCTCCGACCTCATTGGCTTGCACAGAGACAGTGATGGGGACGTTGGTCAGAGCTCCAGCAGGCTCTGGCTGGTGGCCTACATCAGCAGCAGGCTCTTTGGAATCCAGGTCCTCCTCCCTGTCCGTTCCCCCTTTCCAGCCGCAGACACTGGATTTTCACACATCCCCCAGGAGTGAGGTCCCTGTCCTTATGGCCATCTGTGAGGTCTGTCACAGCTGAGAGAGGCCCTTCTCTCTTGGCACTGGGCTGAGCTAACCACCAGGTGCACCAGGCTGCCCCGCCAGGTCCCAGGGTCCCCTCGCCCCATGGTGTTCCAGTTCTCTGCATAAAGCCAGGCCCCCAAGAACCTCCGCGCTGCATTTTTAAAACTCTATTTAATAGAGCCCCCTTCCCTGTAGACCGAGGACCACCTCAACTTGGAACTGTGTCCCAGGACCATTTTTACGGCTCTGTACGGCATCACTCCCCAAATCTTTCTTCCTTCCGATGCATCCCATCATCCCTTGTCACGCTGTCAGACTCTCAGTTAAGACACAGCGTTCTTCAGGTCCCATGGCTGCCCCTCCAGTCCTACCATCCCTGGCTCTTCCTGGCGTGTTTTCACAGCGTTGAGGGTCCTCTCTGGCCACATGTCTTGAAGGTCCCCCTTAGACTTGCGCGGACGGCACCTTCCAGATCCTGGGAGTTGGCTGTTGGCCACCGTCGTGCCCCCCTCCACGGAGGGCAGGCCCCTCTCTGACATTCTGACTCAACAGGGAAAAGGGAGAAGGCTCAGGGAGGCCAGCCACTTTCCAGTTCTGCAAGTGATCAGAGCTCTGCCATCTGCAAAGCGTGGCTCGCCTTGTAGCTTCTGAGTGAGCTTCCAGGACTGGATTTTAATCGATAAAGCACCGCTCAGTTGGGGAGCAGCGCTGCTCTGAGAATCAGTCACCTGGCTCTGCAGTCAGCAGCCTGGGGGTTCAAGCCAGTCAGTTAGGAATATTTATAGAGTTCAAGGCGGGAACGCGAGATGCGGTGATCAAGACAGAAATAGAAGACCTGAGCACTGACCTTAGGTGCTCTTCAGAACCCCAGAACCCAAGATGGATACATTCCTGCAGAGTCCTGAGTGTTTGAGAATTAGTGCCAGTTCTCAAGGAGGAAGGTGATTTAGTGACATATGAAGCATGTCACCATGGATATTTAAGTTAGTTTATGCATTCAGAATTTTCCAATGTGACTCATTTTTCAGGTTATAAATAATGGTTAGTCTTTGGAGGTGAATTTGCCTCCATTTTTAGAAAAATGTAGAAAGCCATCCAAAATATTATATTTTACAACCCAACTTTTCCTATAGTGCTTAAATCTTATGTAGAATAGTTTCTGGGTTTTTGTTTTTTTTTTTTTTCAAAAGACATTATATTGACTCTTTTCCAGTTTCTTTACAATCATGGAAATCTGTCCCTATATGGTGACTAAAACTCTGTTGTAATTTTAAAAATAATAATAATAGCAGATAATATACAAAATAGTAACTGGTGAACTATGGTGGGGAGAATAGAAGTGGAGCAGGGGACCTGGGTTCGAGCCCAGTCACACCACCTGCTAGCTATAGGACTTTGACCTCCACTTCGTCGACCCTACAAACCCCAGGGTCTTACAGGTGAGGTGGGAAAAAAATACCTACTTTTTGTAAGATGCTGGCGATGATCGAGTGAAAAACATCAAACACTGTGCCTAGGTCTTCATAGACACCCAATAATACTAGCTAGCTCTCCGACAGATTTGTGAATATGTTTTCCTTCTATTATCCAAAGTAATAAAGAATTACTGATGTATCACCCTGAAACTTAATAAGTTAAATAAATATAGTTTAAATTCAAAGCTCTAGATTAAATGGTGTTATGCATTTGGCTAGGAATAGGAGAAAATGAAAATGTGTTTAAAAAATAAGTAACTTGGGGCGCCTGGGTGGCGCAGTCGGTTAAGCGTCCGACTTCAGCCAGGTCACGATCTCGCGGTCCGTGAGTTCGAGCCCCGCGTCGGGCTCTGGGCTGATGGCTCAGAGCCTGGAGCCTGTTTCCGATTCTGTGTCTCCCTCTCTCTCTGCCCCTCCCCCGTTCATGCTCTGTCTCTCTCTGTCCCAAAAATAAATAAACGTTGAAAAAAAAAATTTTTTTTAAATAAAAAATAAGTAACTATATTAGCTGTTCTGGGGTCAAGTGCCCAGAGATTGTTGTAGCTCTGTGGCCAACATTTCACAAGAATGCATTTCCAAGTAGATACCATAATAGCTACTTACTGCTTAGCCAGGCACTGGGCTAAGCGCCTTTGAGCATGGCCTCACTTAGTCCTTGCTAGAACTCCATGAGGCAGTAGGTATGATTATCATTTATCATTTTGTAGATGGGGAGGTTAACGGAGAGTAAGTTTCCTCATATGACTCAAGTACCGGTTGGCGGTGCTGGAACCCAAGCCTGGATCTGTTCATTCCCAACCTCCAAGCCACCAAACAGCAAACAATACTCTCCCTCTTCAGTGTGTTCCATTCTATTCCAACCTGAGCTGACGCAGTCTCATCTTCCACCTGCTACTCCTAGAGCTTCTCAACATCTGCAAGGGGAGCCCAAATAACTACATGTGAGAGGAGAAAGGACACTGGCCTGGAGCTCACATCTGTGGCTTCTAGCCCTGACTCCGCAACTTGCTAGCTGTCATCCCTCCCTCCCTCCATCCCTCCCCCACTCCATCCATCCATCCATCCATCCCTCCATCCACTTGATAGCAGTGACCTACCCTCCTCAAGGCTACATCTCCTGACCTGCAAACTAGCAGTCATGGTTCCTTCCCACTAACCTGGGAAATGGGTGAATAGTTATATGATCGCCAGTGACCTCCATCCAAATCACCAGGAAGATACCTATATGTTGGACGAGTTGAGTTTATCACTCATCACAGTGAGAGAGGTGATACCAGAGGGTCTCCTAGGGTATTTCAGTAAGAGGATGAGGAAGGATGTATTATAGGATGTGGGCCTTGGGTGGGCGATTTGGGGGGAGGGGGTCTACAGGAGCCAGAGTTCCCTCTGGATTGTCAGGGCTGATTCTATGGTTGGATAATAAATAATTAATAAGTATTATCTATAGGGAGGGCAGACCAGGGTGGGACTAAAGCTGTACTTGGTAATGAAGCAGCCGTCATTTATATGAATGGGGGGAAGGGAAGGCATTTGATATTTTGTGGTTTGCACAATGGCCTTGTTTTTGTCTGCGCTTAGACAAAATGATGACACAGACTTGTTTTGTGTCACTTCATCATGGGTACAGAGGGAGCCTGTCTGATGTTGATGTTCTGTGACACAAATCCTGTCAAAGGAGAACAATGTGGCATCACTGGGAGCTCCCGGCCAGCTTCCCACGGCATCAAGGTCTAGTGGATAGAGTTAGGCTAGTTCCTGGATGTCAGGCCTGCTTTAGTCTTCTTCAAAGACCAAAGGAGAGGGGTGCCTGGGCGGCTCAGTCGGTTAAGTGCCCAACTTCGGCTCAGGTCATGATCTCCTAGTTCATGGGTTCAAGCCCCCCGTCAGGCTCTGTGCTGACAGCTCAGACAGAGCCTGGAGGCTGCTTCAGATTCTGTCTCCCTCTCTCTCTCTGCCCCTCCCGTGCTCACATGCTGTGTGTGTGTCTCTCTCTCTCAAAAATAAGACCTTAAAAAGAATTTTTTTAACCCAGATATTTCAAAAAAAAACAAACAAAGACCGAAGAAGACCACGTAAGTCAAAGGTGGCCTTGTCAGCTGCAAAGCATCGTATGAACAGCTCAGAGGGAAAATCAGGGCAGTGCTGCAGGTTCCAGTCGGTATTAAAATCAGAAAGGTCCCTCCTCACCTTCTTTTATAACTGGGAAGTTATGTAGCCTTCTCCTAAAATTTGGGGTGAGTGGGAATGGAATATTAACTTCCCCCCAACAACGAGGCCTGCCCTGGGAGGGCTCAGGAGAGCCCAAGCACCGAGCTCACCCTGTCCTGCTTGGCTGTGTCTTTCTCCAGGTCGGACTCATCTCCGGCACGGTCTTCGTGATCCTTGGACTGACTGTCCTGGCGGCGGGCTTTCTCGTGCCCCCCAAGATCGAAGCCTTCGGCGAAGCCGATTTTGTGGTGGTCGACACCCATGCCGTCCAGTTTAACAGCGCTCTTGACGTGTGCAAGCTGGCGGGGGCCGTTCTCTTCTGCCTCGGGGGCACGTCCATGGCAGGGTGCCTGCTGATGTCGGTGTTCGCCAAGAGCTACTCCCAAGAAGAAAAGTTCCTTCAGCAGAAGTTTAAAGAGCGCATTGCAGACATCAAGGCCCACGCCCAGCCCATCACAAAAGCTCCGGGCCCGGGGGAAACCAAGATTCCGGTCACTTTGTCCAGGGTTCAAAATGTGCAGCCTGTAGCGGCAACCTGAAAGGCGTCCCACCCCGGGCTCCCCTCTCTGGTCACTCGGTGTTCACAGGGGGCGGGGGCGGGCTTTGAGATGATGGGGCTTGGGCTTCACTGGCCCCCCGCCGGGGCTCGGCCACGGGCGGCCCGGGCGCTGAGCTCACCTGTGCTCCGTGCAGGTGGTTCAGGTGGTTCAGGTGGGGGTGAGGCGACCTGTCTGCTTGCACCAAGCTGCCGAAAGGGTGCTTCCGTGTGTCCCCCGGGCGCCCTCGGGAGCTCCCCCAGTTATCGTGACTCTGTCGTCTCCCGCGTTAGTGATTGTCACCCAAACGTTAGTCCTTTAACGACATCTTAACATGAGGTTACTGAGATCAGATGCGAACGTACTGGAGTTCTCCACAAATCTTTTGCTTGTTTGTTTTCTCCAGTTTTTTTCTTTCTTTTTTTGTCTCCGCACTCGGAAAGCTAAAATTGCCAACTTTAGAATCTTGGGGAAGAAATTAACATTAGGGGTATCTATGCAGTGTCCACGGGCCAGGGAACGAGATGCTACGACTGACTAGCTGTGTGACCTTGGGGGATTTAACCTCCCTGCCTCAGTTTCCCCATCTGTGTGACAGAGATCCCGGACTGCGGTGTCAGAGATTCCCCTTTTCCTGTGTGTCCTCGTGTCTCTCCAAGGACATGTCTGCGACGTCCCCGTGGCTCTCTCCTCAGTGGGACCGTTTCAGATCTGCACTCCCAGAAAACTCTGAGTCAGCACCTACTTACCTGTCAGTATCCAACCCCAGCAGTTTACACAGTGCTGTCGTGTTTTTATAAAGACAAAAGTAAGCCATCCTCAAGGTGAGTCGGTATTAACTTTTAAAAGGGTTTTCTCTCTCAAGTAAGATGTTTCACGCTGCGGCAAGATGCTCGTCTCGTCCCTATGCACTTTCACTGGATCTGTGGATCGAAACCGGACGGAGGGACGCGTGACCGTGGTATTCTCTCAGAATCTGTGCCACCTTCCAGTTCTGTCTCTCTTTTCTGTCTCCCTTCACTGGATAAATAAAATATGTGAACGAGCGGAATCTGAGGTGCACCTGTCACTCCTTCAGAGTTTCTATCCTGAGGCCGAACAAGCTCAGGTTCCCCCCGGCGACATGGAAGAATAAACGAAGCAGTTAGCGCTCTGGGGGCACACTGTTCCTTGTGCACAGTCCAGCAGGAAACGCAGGGCGAACCAGATCGTCAACAAGGGGCGCTGGCCAGATAGGGGAGAGATCATCCCGGTTCCTCAGGTTCTCACCTTGCTGTGAACATAGCATTTTACTTTTATTCTTTGAAGCCTTATACAAGCCCCAAGCATCTGTTCAAGGCAACATCATTTGAAGCCTCGTACCGATGATTCTTGGAGACTTGAGTTGTAAAGGCCTCTAGAAAGAAAAATCATGTCGGTGGGGCTTGGGAAGCTGTAGGTACAAGCATGATAAGAGCCATAAAACAGCAGTTCTGTCCCCCCCCCCCCAAAGACCTAAAAGAAACCAGGATACAGAGAGCAGGAGATGAGTCCGAAAACACACGCCCCATCTTTCCTGTCCTGCCCAGGCTTTTGGGGGGCAGGTACTTGCGAGGCCCCTCGCGATGCCCTCGGGAGGGATGGCAGGTGTTCTCGGGAAGCAGAAGAATGAGCAGCACAGTTTTATCTTTGAAAAGAGCGTAGACCATGTGTACTCACGGAGAGCAGCCCGGGTACTTTTTAAAGCCAGAGTGGGCTTAGAGAGCAGAATGGTCTGAGAGCTTTAGTGTGATGCTCTTGCTGGGAGCCAGCCTCTCGTCCCCAGTATTGACATTCCCACAGCAGTGCGTAAGTGCATGGCCGTTGCTGGGGAGGGACGCCGGGAAGGCCACGCTCACTCTGTAACCAGAGGGACCGAATGGATTCTGGCCCAGACGTGTGCAGTTGGTCCAAGCCCTAGATGATACGGGCCCGCCAGCAAGTGCACAGGTGCCCCACTGATGGGCCCTGCGGCCTCGCAGGGCACCCCCCGTGTCTCTACGGTGGCTCTGTGTGGTTAGTAAGCTTACCCTCATTCTTTCGAAAATCTACCTTTCTAAACCTTCCACACATCGGACCAAATCCTGTAATTCAAAGTTACCTACAAGCTGAACCCCTCTTGCAATGGCCCACTAGTCCATTCTGGACCCCAGCCTGGTCCCAGGCCAGGACAATTGTCATTCAACTGTTTCCATCCCATCCCCTCCCACCTTGTTTTCTGAAGGGAGACACGTGTGTATGTTATTGTTCCTATCTTGTCCGTGCCATCTATGGGGTCCCTACAAGTTTTAGAGTGTATGCAGGTTAGAGACCCCCTGACGCTCTATGCACACCAAGACCAGCAGAACTGATGGCAGGAGAATGTGGCCACACCTCGGCCTGCACCGGGGCCTCCCGTGATGCAATCACGCCCCAGAGCCCCGTACCCCAGCCACAGGGACACCCAAGTGTGCCCTTACTCACTGGGATGACCTTCCCAGCAATAACCATCTGCCCTTTCAGTGGCTATTGAACCCATCAAGGCCACAACAGGAAATAATAGCAATGACAACAGGACCTAACATGCACTGAGTTCAACTATCGTATGTAAGTAATTCATCTAATGCCCACAAAAACCCTGTGTGGTCAGAGCTAGGGTCATATGCCCATTTTACAGGGGAGGAAGCAGGCAAAGTCCTTGCCCAAGGAGACCCCGGATTCAGATCTCAGCATCCAGCTCCGGGGTCTCACGCTCTGCAGCTTTTCCACTCTCCCTGCCCCCACCCCTGGTTCACACTCCATGTCTCTTCCTCAGCACAGCCAGCATTTTGTAGAAACACTTTCTGTCACACTTACCTCTCTTTATTACAGCGATTTGTTTACACATGTGTTATCTTCCATTAGAAGGTAGACTATTAGCTGCTTGGGTACCGAGACCATATCTTAATGAGGGTGAATCCTCCAGAGTAAATATGTAAAGCTATACACTGCTATGATAAGTCCTTTAAAACAACTGTTGCATTTTTACTTAGAGCCAGGCATTCATTGCACTTGCATTATAGAAAACGAAGAGATGATTGATAGGGGCACTGAAGTTTCTGTACACCCATCGTGCATGTGAGTGTGTGTGTGCACGTGCACACGTGTGTGTACAGGAGGAAATCACAGGTCTTCTGGATGGGACCAAGACTAGAGTATGGATGTGGGTGCCTCAAAACAAAGCTGTCCTCAACTTAACATTTGGGTCGGGGGAGCCCAGTCCAACGGCTAACTTGCCATTACTACATCTAAATGCACAATCTTCCAGCCAAGGAGCCCTACTCACTGACACAGAGCTGCCAGGCACACTTCTCATTCCTGGGGAGACGGATGGAGGAGTAAAATGGCCTGGTCAAGAGCACAGTCACTGTCTCCGACAGTTCGCCACAACCCGGTCCTTCATCCTTAAATATGAAAGTATAGCCAGAATCATCAGACAGATCAGCACCTTGAAAGAGAATACACACAGAGATAAGAGTCCACGGGAAACATGAGCATTTCAGAAGTCACAGGAGAACTCTAAAAAAAATCCAGTCTTCAAGAAGAAATTGCGCCCATAAGACAAAAACAGAATACTGTAAAAAGGAACATCAAATAGTTTTCATTTTTTTTAATTTATTTTTATTTTTTTATTTTATTATTTATTTTTATTTACTTGTTTTTTTAATTATTATTTTTTAATGTTTCTTTTTGAGAAAGAGACAGACAGACAGGATGTGAGTGGGGGAGGGGCAGAGAGAGAGGGAGACACAGAATCCGAAGCAGGCTCCAGCTCTGAGCTGTCAGCACAAAGCCCGACATGGGGCGTAGGCCCAAGAGCTGTGAGATCATGACCTGAGCCGAAGTCAGGTGCTCAACCGACTGAGCCACCCAGGCACCCCCTTATATACTTATTTTAAAATAAAGTCTTAAAATAACAATTTACTACATGAATGATTTGTCTTGTTTTGTTTTTTATATTAACTATAATTTATTGTCAAATTGGTTTCCATATGCACACAGTGCTCATCCCAACAGGTGCCCTCCTCAATGCCCATCACCCACTTTAATTTGAAAGCACTTCCCCAAAAGTAAAATCCCTCCTCATAAAAATTTACAAAGAGATAAAGAGTAAAAGACATAGTCAATCAAAGATTAAAAGGTTATGGGGGGGAAAAAAGAGAAAAATATCAATAAAATAATAGAAGATTTTCTCACGGCTCCAGAACACAGAAATCTTCAGATTGGAAGTGTCTGCAGAATATTCAGCACTGTGAACGGTGAAAGAAGGGTCAGACACATTTTTGTGAAAGTTTAGGGCAAAAAAGAAAAAAGGATCCAGGAAGCTTCCAGAGACAACAGCCAGACATCTCCAAAATAATGAAAATTATACTGGGAAGAGAGTAGGGCTGTGATTTCACACAATAGATGGTAAGGTTACTTTTAGTCTACAGATATATGCATTTACTCTTATCAAGGAGAAAAAAAAAACAACAAGCAATAGAAACCCCCCCAAAAATATTTAAAAACAGGGGTGCTAGCGCCAGTCAGAGTGGCTAAAATGAGACTGTAGATGCTGGAGAGGATGTGGAGAAACGGGAACCCTCTTGCACTGTTGGTGGGAATGCAAACTGGTGCAGCTGCTCTGAAAAACAGTGTGGAGGCTCCTCAAAAAATTAAAAATACAACTACCCTACGACCCAGTAATAGCACTACTAGAAATTTATCCAAAGGATACAGGAGTACTGATGCATAGGGGCACATGTACCCCAATGTTTATAGCGGTGCTATCAACAATAGCCAAATTATGAAAAGGGCCCAAATGTCCATCAACAGATGAATGGGTAAAGAAGATGTGGTTTATATACACAATGGAATACTACATGCCAATGAGAAAGAATGAAATACGGCCTTTTGTAGCAACGTGGATGGAACTGGAGAGTGCTATGCTAAGTGAAATAAGCTATACAGAGAAAGACAGATACCATATGTTTTCACTCTTTTGTGGATCCTGAGAAATTTAACAGAAGACCATGGGGGAGGGGAAGGAAAAAAAAAAGGGAGGGAGCCAAACCATAGGAGACTTTTTTTTTTTGCTTTTTTTTTTCCAAAATATGAAATTTATTGTCAAACTGGTTTCCATACAACACCCAGTGCTCATCCCAAAAGGTGCCCTCCTCAGTACCCATCACCCACCCTCCCCTCCCTCCCACCCCCCATCAATCCTCAGTTTGTTCTCAGTTTTTAAGAGTCTCTTATGCTTTGGCTCTCTCCCACTCTAACCTCTTTTTTTTTCTTCCCCTCCCCCATGGGTTTCTGTTAAGTTTCTCAGGATCCACATAAGAGTGAAAACATATGGTATCTGTCTTTCTCTGTATGGCTTATTTCACTTAGCATAACACTCTCCAGTTCCATCCACGTTGCTACAAAGGGCCATATTTCATTCTTTCTCATTGCCACGTAGTTCTCCATTGTGTATATAAACCACAATTTCTTTATCCATTCATCAGTTGATGGACATTTAGGCTCTTTCCATAATTTGGCTATTGTTGAGAGTGCTGCTATAAACATTGGGGTACAAGTGCCCCTATGCATCAGTACTCCTGTATCCCTTGGGTAAATTCCTAGCAGTGCTATTGCTGGGTCATAGGGTAGGTCTATTTTTAATTTTTTGAGGAACCTCCACACTGTTTTCCAGAGTGGCCACACCAGTTTGCATTCCCACCAACAGTGCAAGAGGGTTCCCGTTTCTCCACATCCTCTCCAGCGTCTATAGTCTCCTGATTTGTTCATTTTGGCCACTCTGACTGGCGTGAGGTGATATCTGAGGGTGGTTTTGATTTGTATTTCCCTGATGAGGAACGACGTTGAGCATCTTTTCATGTGCCTGTTGGCCATCCAGATGTCTTCTTTAGAGAAGTGTCTATTCATGTTTTCTGCCCATTTCTTCACTGGGTTATTTGTTTTTCGGGTGTGGAGTTTGGTGAGCTCTTTATAGATTTTGGATACTAGCCCTTTGTCTGATATGTCATTTGCAAATATCTTTTCCCATTCCATTGGTTGCCTTTTAGTTCTGTTTGTTTCCTTTGCTGTGCAGAAGCTTTTTATCTTCATAAGGTCCCAGTAATTCATTTTTGCTTTTAAACCCTTGCCTTTGGGGATGTGTCGAGTAAGAGATTGCTACAGCTGAGGTCAGAGAGGTCTTTTCCTGTTTTCTCCTCCAGGGTTTTGATGGTTTCCTGTCTCACATTCAGGTCCTTTATCCAGTTTGAGTTTATTTTTGTGAATGGTGTGAGAAAGTGGTCTAGTTTCATTCTTCTGCATGTTGCTGTCCAGTTCTCCCAGCACCATTTGTTAAAGAGACTGTCTTTTTTTCATTGGATATTCTTTCCTGCTTTGTCAAAGATGAGTTGGCCATACGTTTGTGGGTCTAGTTCTGGGGTTTCTATTCTATTCCACTGGTCTATGTGTCTGTTTTTGTGCCAATACCATGCTGTCTTGATGATTACAGCTTTGTAGTAGAGGCTAAAGTCTGGGATTGTGGTGTCTCCTGCTTTGGTCTTCTTCTTCAAAATTACTTTGGCTATTCAGGGCCTTTTGTGGTTCCATATGAATTTTAGGATTGCTTGTTCTATCTTTGAGAAGAATGCTGGTGCAATTTTGATTGGGATTGCATTGAATGTGTAGATAGCTTTGGGTAGTATTGACATTTTGACAATATTTATTCTTCCAATCCATGAGCATGGGATGTTTTTCCATTTCTTTATACCTTCTTCAATTTCCTTCATAAGATTTCTATAGTTTTCAGCATACAGATCTTTTACATCTTTGGTTAGATTTATCCCTAGGTATTTTATGCTTCTTGGTGCAATTGTGAATGGGGTCAGTTTCTTTATTTGTCTTTCTGTTGCTTCATTGTTAGTGTATAAGAATGCAACTGATTTCTGTACATTGATTTTGTATCCTGAAACTTTGCTAAATTCCATAGGAGACTCTTAAAAACTGAGAATAAACTGAGGGTTGATGGGGGATGGGAGGGAGGGGAGAGTGGGTGATGGGCACTGAGGAGGGCACCTGTTGGGATGAGCACTGGCTGTTGTATGGAAACCAATTTGACAATAAATTTCATATAAAAAAATAAAATAAAATGATTAAAAAAATAGGGGTGCTGGGCTGGCTGAGTGGGAGGAGTGAGCAATTCTTGATGTCATGGTCATGAGTTTGAGCCCCATGTTGGGCTTAGAGCTTACTTAAAAATAAATAAACAGATAAAAGTTAGAAAGAAACAGAAAGAAAGAAAGAAAGAAAGAAAGAAAGAAAGAAAGAAAGAAAGAAAGAAAGAAAGAAAGAAAGGAACTTTGAAAATAAACTGCACAATGAAATCATGGTCCAAATATTAAGCATGATTCTGGAATCGTGAGGAAGAACCGATAAGAGTCTAAGAGAAGGCAAACCACGTGAAATCCGACCTTCCCACTGGGCACAGTCTATTGCAGGCAGGACAGGAGCTTGACATGAACCCACGGAGACAGCACCGGACCCTGCACCCCAAGGGTTCTTGCCAGGACTAACATTTACAAAGCCAAAATAATGTGAACTGGTTACTTGTTTCCCACCTTCAGGATCAAACTATAGACAAAAGAAACGCCTACAATAGGATTATGAAACAGACTATATGTGATGAATCTGACGATGCAGTAATAAAGGTAGAGCTGGCAAGACTGGGAAAGCAGAAGGGAAAAGATAAGGGGAGATAATGGTTGCAGTACTGACAGCATCATCTGATCTAGTGAGGAATGAAGGGTCACTGTCTGTAAAGTTCAGGGAAAGAAGAAATGGGCTATAAAATCAAAATTGTAATAAAAATTTTAAAAAGAGGTATAATGGCTTAAGTTTATAACTTGCAGTGATAAAGATAGTCCAACGAAAGAACTAAAAACGAACCATCAACATTAGAAAGAGGAGAGGGAGAGGCACCTGGGTGACTCAGTCATTTAAGCCTCTGACATCGGCTCAGGTCATGATCTCACACTCCATGAGTTCGAGCCCCGCGTGGGGCTCTGTGCTGACAGCTCAGAGCCTGGAGCCTGTTTCCCATTCTGTGTCTCCCTCTCTCTCTGGCCCTCCCCAACTTGTCCTCTGTCTCTCTCTGTCGCAAAAACAAATAAACATTTAAAAAAAAAAGAAAGAAAGAAGAGAGGAAATCAAATGAGATCCATAGAAGGTAAATGAAACCCTCATCTTTCAATGATAGGAAGTCAGTCATTATTGTCTCAGGTAATAAATCAAGAAATCATAAATGGCGACGTTATTTACCACTGTGGAAGAATCCACCAAGAGCACCAAGCAGGAATTGTTAAAAGAGATTTCCTCTCACAGAGGCGTGGGGAAGAGGCCAGAGGTGGAGGCAGGACTATTTTAGGCCACACAGTGAAGACCAGGACAGACAGCGCTCCTGTCCACGTGGCTCTGATAGCCTTTAAGCAAACCACTGTTGTGTTAGAGTTTACCAGAAAGGAGCATCGAGGGATCCTGTTTAAACAAAAGGATCTACCCTAGATTAAGTTTCTGGGATGGCCTCCCTGAGGAAGTTATATTTAATCTGTGCCTTAAAATACGAGAAGTTGACCAGAATGATCACGACCTAAGGAGCAACTTTGTTCTTTTTGGGGGGTGGGGGGCGGGGTTGTGGAGGAGTGGACTTGGGAAGAGACAGAGAGAACTTTTAAGGCGAGGCAACAGCACACACTATCAGAGCCGAGCTGAGTGCAGCAAGAGGGGAGAGCCAGATCAGGTACGCTCCAGCTCTAGCAGCCTGTGAGCTGGGGGACAGCACCTGGGACAACAAGGCCACCAGGCGGAGTGACTCCAAAGTGACCAGCGCCCTCTAGAGATGTGCAACAGGCCAGACTGGAGGATGAGGCTGAGTACCAAAGGTTTTCCGCAGAAGGCCAGGAAGGGGCCAGAGGAGAAAGGGCAGGTGACAACAGGAGAGCTCAGGGCAGCCACCTGCGGCCGAGCAGAGGGCGTAGATCAGAAGTGAACACGCGGCCGAGGGCGGCGCACACTCTGCGCCCCGACTCTCCAGGTCCCCGTCTCCGGAGCATCGCCACCCTCGGTCTGGTCCAGGGGAGTCGCTCCCTCATCCGACTTCTTGTGCCTTCTGAGAAACAGAAAGTGTCCGCAAGAAATGAGGGGCTTGTTACTCCCGAATCTTGCCCTCGCCAATTTACTATCCCCTCTGACGGGAAGAAGAAAGACTAATGGAATTGCTGTTTTGCTAGAGCGTCTGGTCAAGAGCACTGCGTGGCCAGATGGAACCCAGAAACAGAACGATGCCGAGGAAGTAATCAAGCTAGCTGCCACTGACCGAGCACTTTCTCTGCTGCCCGCGACGTGATAAGCGCTGTTACGCATTTTTGCTTTTAATTAATCCTTGAAGGAATTCTAAGGGTGACTACTTTTATTTCTTCTGTTTTACAGATGAGGAAGTCTAGGCTCAGAGAGAGGAAGGAATTCTCCCAAAAGCATGAAGCCAGAAAGTGATCAAACTAGCATTTACACCCAGGTAGCCTGCCCCAAAGACTGCCCTCCCGGGGAATAGATTCTTCCAGAAAGGATGAGAAAATAGCTTCATCTCATCTCTCTTCAAAATGTCCCAGATTAAACATGTCCTTACCACAGAGCTCTGTGTTTCTAGGGAGCATAAAATATGGGCAGGACGGGTGCCTGGGTGACTCAGTTAAGCATCTGACTCTTGTTTTCAGCTCAGGTCAAGATGTCATGGTTCATGAGTTCCAGTCCTACCTTCTTAGATTCTCTCTCCCTCTCTCTCTGCACACCCACACTCGTTCTCCCTCTTTATCTCTCTCTCAAAATAATAACTTAAAAACATGTGGGCAGGAACTATTATGTACGTGTTACCACTACATGGGAATTCAGCCTAAACCAGTGCAAGCGATAAAGGCAGGACCCCCTCAGAACTCGAGTGCCGAGTTTACAGAAGATCTGTCCCCACTGCTATTTTTGTGTTTTCCCAGAGATCTTATAAAAGGCAGATCTGCTAACCCTTGAGTGCCTTGAAGGTCAGTACCGTGTCTGACTCCTGTTTCTCCCCGACACCTAAGCTCAGGAAATGTTTGCTCAATCAAGGTATTTTGGTTCAAAAACCTGCAATAATTGTTCTTACCAACCCAATCTCCCTGTGACCTCTACCAATCCATATGCTATTGGTAAGAATCACATGCCTTGCATGTTTTGACCTATCCTAAAATGCATTTGCTGGAATTACTGGAAGGTAGAAGTGGCTCAAAACCCATGGGGGTGGGGGAGGGGGTTGCGCATTTTTAACTACACGAACACAACCCAATCCCTGATTGAGCAAGGTATTGACCTCGTGGTCAAGCACACAGACTCTGGAGTCACAACCCATGCGTTCAAATTTTGGCTGTATCACTTTGTAGACTGCAGGACCTTGGCCAAGTCATTACAATTCTCTGTGCCTCAGTTTCCTTATCTATCAAGAATTATAACAGCGTGTACCTACTAGGGTTGCTCTTGAGGATTAAACACATTAATGCATCTAAAGCACTTGAAGCAATGACTTCCACAGAGCCAGCTCTCAATATAAATGCTAATGTCGTCGGCTGGGATGTGGCTCGTTTACAACGCACCCGGTGACATCTCCAGTGGTCGGCACAAGACCCCCATGCACCTGTGCACACTTTTGCCTTCACCCCCACAACCACCCCTACTGTCGGGTCTGAAGTGATTTGAAACCCACCAGACAGGGCACTGACCTTTCCAACATCAAGTTTAATGAAGGCTGGTGAGTAGCTAAAGTGTAATGCTTCATGCCTTTCCGTGTAGTTCGGTAAGAAAGATTTACTAACTCATTAAAATGTCTTGTTAGTTATTTTCAGCTGCTCAGAATGACTGCCACTTCCAGCCAGCTACTTATCCCAGAAAACACCAAGAACAGAACCCGACTTTATTGACTTCCTAGATGGGCATCGTGTTGCTCCAACATTAGGATAAAAAGCTTAAACAAGTGTGGTGGTTGATTAAAACTCACCTGCCTCTGGTAACATGCAAAAGGCTATGGACGTGTCATGAGGCCACATCAGGAGACCCTGCTTCTCCTCCCCATAGAGAGGAGCTGGCCGAGTGGACGGGGCAAGCTACCTCCAAGGAGCTGGGTCTCTCAATGCACTGACCTTGCTTCCTGCAGACCGACTGCCTGAGCCCACTAACCCTACGCTAACCTACTCCGCTCTCCATTTGGCCCATCAGACTGTTTTCACTCCTGAAACATAACCTTTCTGCTTCCCCATCTGCCTCCCCCCATCTTTTCAATCAACTTACAAATGTATCGTCTCCTTTTCGGAAGCTGTTTTGAAGAGCAGAAATTCTCCTCAGTATCCGGTTCCCCAAATTTTCTTCTCACCCCCATTCTGCAAAATGTGCTAACCTCTAGCATGCAAGAATAAATCCACGTTTGCATTTTTGTCCTGTATGTACATTCTCTCTATTCTTTCTAGTTTTTTTCCTCTCATTGGATTAAAAGCACTAGGACATAGTCGCTTAATGATGTGAGCTGGGAAGGGGCGAATCCAGACTCTTCGATTGATTAGCTGTGTGACTTTGAGTAAATTATTGACTTTGTGTCTCAACGCTTCATCAGTATAATGGAGTAACACTGCGTTCCTCACATGCCTGTTTTAAGGACATTTTTTGAAAGCCAACTAAGGTTTCTAGAAGAATGTCTATCGATAATTAAGTATCAAATTAATACTGTCATTTTGTTCATACGGTTCTTCATTATTTTTGTTGTTACAAGGTGCTAATGGGCAGAAGCCCAATCACCTATAGTGCCAAGCAGGGATCAATATTTAATACATTTCTTTTGATAATGGGCTATTGATGAAATAACAATGAGAGGGGATAAGGTCTAGGTTTTTAATAAATTAAAATAGGCAAGAGTGATTTCCCTAGCAACCAGATTTCTGAATGCATTTCCACCCTCATGTCAAGCTTCCCATTTATTATGACAATTTCCTGCTTTCAAACATTGAACACTAACAGGAAATTAGTTCGAGGATGATGGGCTCCACCAGAGAGGAAAGCAATATCCGCATCAAGAAACCAGAGACTCTTCCCAGGAAATTCCCTTCAGAAACGGAGACGATGAACACAGACGTTGAAAAAAAATCTGAGCGGACTTAGAAGTTCACTCCTAGAAATGAAAGCAATTGTACTTCTCATCTGGATAGCCCAAACCATCATCACAGTTTTGGTTTTGTTTTCTAACTGGAGACTGCCTTCCAGAAATGCATAGAAGGCCAGACATCGCACTGGGAAAATGGGTGGCTCTCCGGTGACTCTTTCATTGTCCCGGGGTCATGTACATGAACAGGAGCACAGACGCTGGGATGCAGTCTGGAGGCACAGTGCTGTATGTGCAGGGAGCTCCATCAACATTTCATAAATGATGAAGATGATAATTTTTACATTTTTTAATGTTTATTTTTGACAGAGAGAGAACAGAGTGTGAGCACGAGCCAGGAGAGGGGCAGAGAGAGAGAGGGAGACACAGAATTCTAAGCAGTTTTCCAGGCTCTGAGTTGTCAGCACAGAGCCTACACGGGCTCAACCTCACAAACCGTGAGATCATGACCTAGCCAAGTCAGATGCTTACTGACTGAGCCACCCAGGCGCCCCTATCCATTTCTGTGGGGGGAAAAAATGTCACTAGAGTTTTGATAGGGATTGCACTGAATCTGTAGATTACTGTGGGTAGGATGGACATTTAAACAATATTAATTCATTCCGTCTATGAATATTGGACAGCTTTCACTTATTTGTGTCTTCTTGGATTTCTTTCTTACGCTTTTATAGTCTTATAATTTTCATTGTATGGATCTGTCAGCACAGAGCCTGACGCAGGGCTCAAACACACGAACCACGAGATCATGACCTGAGCTGAAGTCAGACACTTAACCAACCGAGTCACCCAAGGCACCCCTAGGATATTCAATATATAAGGTTAACTGCAAATAGTGACAATTCTACTTCTTTCTCTCTGATACGGATGCCTCTTTTTTTTTTTTTTTTTTTGTTTAATTAGTCTGGCTAGAACTTCCAGTACTTTGTTGAAGAGTAGTGGCAAATAAACCCCCTTCTCTCATCGCTGATCTTAGAGGAAAAACTTCCAGCTTTTCACCATTATGATGTTAGCTTTGGGCTTGTCATACATGCCTTTTACAATGTTGAGGTGCTTAACTTGAAGTTTTTATCATGAAAGGATGTTGAATTTTGTCAAACGCTTTTTATGTATCTTTTGACATTGATCATGTGCTTCTTATCCTTCCTTCTGTTAATGTGGTGTGTCATGTTTATTGATTTGCAGATATTGGACTATCCTTGTATCACAAAGGTGAGCCCTACTTGATCATGGTGTAGGATCCTGTTAATATGTTGTTGAATTCAGTTCACCAATATTTTGTTGAGGATTTCTGCATATATGTTCACCTATATTATTATTGACCTATAATTTTCTTTTCTTGTACTATTCTTATTTTGCTTTTGTATGAGGGTAATGCTAGCCTCATAAAACGAGTTTGGGAGTGCTTCCTCTTATTTTTTGGAGGAGTTTGAGAAGGATTAACATTAATTATTTAAATATTTGGTAGAATTCACCACTGAAGCCATCTGGTTCTGAGCTTTTCTTTGCTTGGAGAGCTTTGATTACTGTTGTAACCTCCTTACTCGTTACTGATCTATTCAACTTTTCTGTTTCTCCATGATTCAGTCTCGATAGATAATATGTGTCTAGGATTATATCTGTTTCTTCTAGGTAACCCCATTTGTTGACGCATAATTGTTCAGAGTAGTCTATTATGATCCTTTGCACTTCTGTGATACCATTTGTAATGTCTCCACTTTCACCACCTTATTTTTTTTTCTTGCTTAGTCTAGCAAGGTTTGCCAATTTTGTTTACATTTTCAAAAACCAGTTTTTAGTTTCACTGATCTTCCTATTGTCTTTCTAGTGTATTTCATTTATCTCTATGCTAATCTTTATTATTTCCTTCCTTCTCACTAACTTTTGGGTTATGTTGTTCTTTTTTCTAGTTCCTTGACGTGTAAGCTAGGTTGTTTGAGATCTTTCTTTTCTCTTAATGTAGGCAATTATTACTGTAAAATTCCCCCCCCCCAAAACTGCTTTTGCTAAATTTCATAGTTTTAGAATGCTGTATTTCCATTTTGTTTGTCTCAAGGTAATTTTTTTAAGTCGGCTCCATGCCCAATATAGGGCTTGAACTCATGACCCTGAGATCAAGAGTCGTACGCTCCACCAACTGGGCCAGCCAAGTGCCCCTTGTGATACTTTTTGATTTCCTTTTTATTATTTGACCCATTGGTTGTTTATCAGTGTGCTGAATTTCCACATGCATTTGTATTTTCCAACTTTCCTCCTGTCATTAATTTCTAGTTTTCATACATTGTTTTGGAAAGATCTTGATAGGAGTTCAATCTTCTTAAATTTGTTAAGACTTGTTTTGGGGTCTGGGGTACTGGGTGGCTCAGTCAGTTGAGCATCTTACTCTTGATTTTGGCTCAGGTCTTGATCCCATAATTGTGGGGAAAGAGCCCTGCATCGGGCTCTACACTGAGCATGGAGCCTGCTTACGATTCTCTTTCTCTCTCTGCCCCTTTTCCTCACTTGTGCTCTTTCTTTCTTTCTTTCTCTTTCTTTCTTCTCTTTCTTCTTTTCTCATTCCTCCTCTTCTTTCTTTCTTTCTTTTTCTTTCTTTCTTTCTTTCCCTTTTCTTCTTTCTTTTCTTTCCTTTCTTCTTTTTTCTTTCTTTTCTTTCTTTCTTTCTTTCTTTCTTTCTTTCTTTAAAAAATTTAAAAAAGACTTTTTGTGGCCCAACATATGATCTGAGAAAGTTCCATGCACACTTGAGAAGAATGTGATTTCTGCTACTGCTGAATGGAATGTTCTGTGTATCTGTTAGCTCCATTTGGTCTGAAGTAGGGTTCAAGTCTGCTGTTTTCTTGTTGATTTTTTGGCTGGATGATCTGTCCATTGTTGAAAGTGTGATATTAAAATCCCTTACTGTTGTTTTATTGCTGTATATTTCTCCCTTCAGTCTGTTAATATTTGTATATTCATATGCTATGTTGGGTACATGGATCTTAAAAACTGTTATAACCATAGTCATTAATCTTAGAAAACAAAATGAAAAAAAAAAAAACAGTAGGTTAGATGCTGCTAAAGAAAGATTTGGGGAACTGAACAAGTATCTGAACTAATTACTTATAAACCAGCATAAAGATATAAATGAGTAAAAAATAAATAAAGACCATGACTTGGAAAATTAATTAAATGCCAATACATATTTTTTCATTTTTTAATGTTTATTTTTGAGAAAGAGAGAGAGAGAGCGCCAGCAGCGGAGAGGCAGAGAGAGAGGGAGACACAGAATCTAAAGTGGGTTCCAGGCTCTGAGCTGTCAGCACAGAGCCTGATGATGCAGGTCTCGAACCCACCAACTGCAAGATCATGACCTGAGCTGAAGTCGAACACTCAACCAACTGAGCCACCCAGACACCCCAAATGCCAACACATATTTAAAGGAAGTTACAGGACAGAAAAAATAGAATGGGATTAGATATTACTTGAAATAGTAAACCTGAGAATTTTCTAGAAATTCTTTGAGAATTTTCCAGAATTAGAAAAGAGGAAAAGTAAATATGAAACAGAGATCTCATTTTGATATATCTTTTTCATATTTCCTTTTTATGTAAACAATTTTTATTTACATAAAAATATATGTAAATTAAGTAAACTCCCTTTTTGAAACACCAAGATTCATAGACTGAATTTTTAAAATCCATTTATATGCCATTTACAAGACATAGTTTTATAATGGCACAAACAGGTTGAAAATAAAAAGAATGATATATGAAATGGCCAATCAAATACTAACCAAAAAGAGCTGTAACAGTGGTATGGATAGCCAAAGATAACACAGGCTTTTAGTAAGACCATGAATGTATACTCTTGTCCGCCCATAGAATGCAAACTGCTTCTGGTTCTCCTTTTTATCCAGCATTGAAAAGAACACATATGCCTATTCAATAGACCTGCATACCATGTAGCCGGGGCTGTGGTAATCTTTTCTAATAAAGATAACAGCATTTGACACAAGCTCTTGTAACGGGGGCTATTATTCTGTTAAATGGTGGTACTATACTATTGTTACCATTTGCAGTAGCCAAGCTAGTAAATTAGAAGGGGGATATGATGGGGACTCCCACCCTTACATCCTTTATAATTTACGAATAGCGCTAATGTCTGCCATTCCCTCAATATGTGATTATCTATTTTCTTGGCCTGGAGGGAAAGTTTCAGGGGCTTGCACTTGGCCTTTCCTACTATAATGGCTCCTATTCTACAGTTCATAAGTATCAACGTGAGGGCTAAGAATGGTCATTCTAATTATTTATTTGGGACTGAGGATATGACACTGGGTGGGTCTGTGTACCTCCCTGGACCCACTGTGATATGGACCTTGGCCAGGACTCCATGTACTATCTCACTCCCATATGTCTCTACAGTAATAGAGGAGCCATGATATCACTTCAGGTCCCCAATAATCAGTGTCAACTTGGAACCTGTATCCAACAGTGCTCAAAAAACTGGCATATCCCTTTCCTCAGTGTATGGTTATCCAAGTAAATGGCTATAGTTTCTTTTGGGAAAGAATGTATGGAAATTACTCAAATGCCCATGTCATGTTGTTTCAGGGCCCTTCTTCATGGGCACTTGGCTTCTGTAGTTAATTGGTTTGGGGACTAAAAAAATAGCTCAGGCTGAAAACCAGGGAAAGGATTGTGACCTCTTATTGGGGCAACTGAGTTCAACCTTCTGCTCAATCGCTCTTTACTCCATTTGGTAACATATTAAGCAACACCCTTGCAGCTGCCTATGTATCTTGCCTTTAGGAGCACCATATCCTATTGGCCATCCTTACAGATCCTATAAGGCTGGGCCCTGTGGCTGCCAATCCAATACTGGTGTCCATAACAGTAACTACTCCAACTCTGCTTTGGTCAAATGCTATTCTGGGATCCCATCATCTTTACTGTTGCTACAAAGTCCAGTTCTACAAGACAGTCTCCTACCATCCACTCCAGCCTACAAAATATAGCTACTGCTGAGCTTCTAAAACATTCTGGCGCTCACCAGCACATTCATCGCCTTAATAATGGTGTGTCTTCCAAGCTCTCCTAACACTTTCCTGTCTTACGTGGGAGACTTATTCTAGCATGCTCACCTCAAGGTATTTTTTGATCTCTTCCTCCATAGTCGGCCATGACTATCTGACACCTATACTTCATATCACTGGAACCAGTGCTTTTTCCAATCTCCCAGGAGCCATCCCAGTAGCACATTGGAACTGGGCCCCAGGGCCCTTGCTGAGGAATTCAACCTTGTGTCACCAGAGCACGCCTCCACATTGGCAAGCTCTCCCTCGAGCTGTATATTCTTCCTAACCTGATCCAACACCCTTAGGCTCCACTGTGGCCATGCCAACCTGATTGTTGCAGGGTGGTAATCACAATCTAGTAGTTAAGTGACTTGCCCTCAATTGAGACCTCTGCATAGTATTCAAGCAAAAGTGGGGGGGGGGGCTCTAATTCCCAATGAGAGGGAGTGAGTGATTTCTTCAGATCCAGATGGTTCAGGAGAAACTAGAGCAGGTTCAAAGTTCTCAACCAGATGGTCCCACACCAAGTCTTGGGGTCCCAGTCCTTCACCCATTTAAGGATCTGGCATTGCCATAAGGGACTTGCCTAGGCTGAGAATTCAGCCTTCTTTGGGTTCTTCCTCCCTTAATTTATCCTAGGTTTGGTCTTCAGCTCTATCTGCCTCTGAACAGAGGAGAAAAGAATTCTTTGACTGCCAGTGAGGCCCTCAGAATTTCACACTCTACTTTAAATTGATGATTAATAGACCTGAACCCGTCATTTTCTTTCTTGTGTGTTTAAAGAGCACTTAGCAAGTGCAACCTAATTCCCACAGTCCTCCTTAGCATAACCACTCCCTTCACGTACCTCTCAAATCTCAGTGGCATGGCACCACTGAGGGCACCCCGTCCACCTGTGTGCCGTCCGAGTTTACCAAGGATGATGCAGTACAACAGAGGCTATCAAGCTCCACCTACATCCAGTGATGGGATGCCCACTGCTGTCTGGCTAATGACTCCTCTACCTCTAAAATTCCACCCGAAAAATCTATTCCCAATGCCCATGCTCTTCTGGTACCCTTGTCTTAGGTTGTATCCTATAGAGGCAGAACCTGAGATGAGGATTGGTGGAGGGAGGGAGGGAGGGGAGAAGATTGAGAGAAATAGGAGAGGGCAGATGGGGAAAATAAAGAATGTGGCCCGCTTCCAAGCAGCCGGATCCCACAGGGGGTCTGTAGCACACAGCACACCATCAAGCTGGTGTCATCTTGAGACAAGGGGGCTGACATTATTTGCTCCCAGTCACTGGCTGCCGTCGCTGTGAGAATGGAACCCCCCCCCCAGCAAGGCAGCTTCTGTCCGACGACTTCTTGAGAGAAAATTAACACTCACGGCAGATTAGGGGGATGGGGTGCACTGGCCAGGTAAAAGGGGATCTGGGTGGGCACGAACAGCCATCCCTTCCCACACGCCCATGACCCGTTAGTCAGTGAAGAAATAGAGAAACTTACAATACTATTCAGAGACAATGGCAATAAAAAATAACCTATATTGGAATTTGCAGCTATAGCTAATATGACACAGATTGTAAATGGATGGCCTCAGAAGTATGTAGAAATGAATTAAACCAAAATGTATTAGCCAAGTAGTTACATAAAACACACAGAAAACAGGGGAAGGAAATATTAGTGATAAGAATAATAGAGAAAGAGCATAGAGGGGCCAGAATAGTTGGGTATTTTTAAAAATATGAAGGGGCACCTGGGTGGCTCAGTCAGTGTAAGTGGCCAACTTCAGCTCAGTTCATGATCTCGCGGGTGAGAGTTCAAGTGCCGAGTTGGGTTCTGTGCTGACGGCTCAGAGCTGGAGCCTGCTTCTGATTCTGTGTCTCCCTCTCTCTCTGCCTCTTCCCTGCTTGTCACAATGTCTCTCTCCCTCTCAAAAGAATAATAATAATAATAGTAATAATAATATAATAATAAAGCATTAAAATTTAAAAAACAAAAAATATTAATAAAAGCACATATCTGGCAATACTGAAACAAGAAAGAGAAAGGAAATATAAACATGACTAGAAATGAAAAAAAAAAAAAAACAGACCACATGACTAAATGCATTTAGTCAAGAGTTTTTAATGTTTGGGGGGGCGCTGGGTGGCCAGTCGGTTTAAGCGAGTCCTACTCTTGATTTGCTCAGGTCCATGATCTCGCAGTTGGGAGATGAAGTCCTGCATTGGCTCGGACATGCCAGCACGGAGCCAGCTTGCGGATTCTCTCTCTCCCTGTCTGTCTGCCCTTCCCTACTCTAATAAATAAATAAATAAATACATAAATACATAAATAATAAATAAAATGTTTTAAAAGAATACTGTAAGTAGCGTTGGCAAACTTGAGACACAAAGGAAATGAACAAATTTCTAGATAACTTGTAAATTGCCAATGTGATTAAATAAACAGAAAATCTATTACACATGTAACCATGAAAGAAATGAATTTTTTTTTAACTACTATCAAACATATACACACACACATACCGGGCCAATGGCAAGTTTATAAGCAATCAAAGCCCTTAAGAAAGAGATGACGCGGATCTGCAAAAAACTTTCGGGTGTAACAGAAAAAGGAGGGAACCTTTCCTTATTTTATGAAAGAAGTATAACCTATGAGAGGAAAACCAGAAAGAGATCATATGAAGACTCGATCAAAATAGATTCATTACCACTTACAAAACATAGGATATAAAAAATACTAGCAAATCAAGGTCCAAGCAACATATAAAAATGCAGGTACATATTACTGGTTACTGTGTGTCATAATCATGTAGTAATAGTTTAAACATCAGGAAAAAAACATTAATGTAACGGACCACATACAAAACTAAAGGGAAAAAAATAAGGAAAATCTTATTAGATGGAGAATTTTATAAAACTCATTCAGAGCTTGCAAATAAAACTGCCTCTTAGAAAGTACAAGTGAAAGGGAAATGTAACTGACAAAAGGTATATACCAAAAATACAAACATTACATTTAATATTAAATACTAGAAGCATTCCCTGAATATCCCTGAATATATATCCCTGAATATACAAAAATATCTGCTATTGCCCCTTCCATTCAGATGTGCTGGAGGTTCTAGCTAGTTCATTAAGGATTAGAAACAAACAAACAAACAAACAAATATTTCTAAGGATGGAACAGAAAAAAACAAGTGTTACTTTTGCACACAGCATGATAGCCTTCATAAAAAATCCTACAGAGAGGTACCTGGGTGGCTCAGTTGGTAAGCATCTGACTCTTGATTTCCTCTCAGGTCAAGATCTCAAGGTTCAGGGAGTCCGAGCCCCACATTGGGCTCTGTGCTGACAGTGCAAAGCCTGCTTGAAATTCTCAGTCTCCCTCTTTCCCTGCCCCTCCCTGCTCCCCCCCCCCCTCTCAAAAATAATAAATACACTTTAAAAAAAAATCCTACAGAGAGGCGCCTGGGTGGCTGACTTGGTTGAGCACCTGACTCTTGATTTCAGCTCAGGTCATGATCCCAGGGTCATGGGATTGAGCCCCACGTGGGGCTCCATGCTGAGCATGGAGTCTGCTTGAGATTCTCTGCCCCTCCTCTGCTCATGCTCCCTCTCCCTCTCTAAAAATAATCCTGCAGAAACTTATAATCCTACAGAAACTTTTAATGAGGGAGTTCGGCAAAGTGCTAAATACGAAAGCAATTTACAGAAATCAATGACATCTTCAATATAGTGAATAAATCATCGGAAAACATAATTTTAAAAAACTATTCTATTCACAATAGCCATAGGATGACAAGATATCTGGGAGTAAATATATTAAAAGATAGTCAAGACTTTCACAATAAAAATTATGCAAATTTTTGGAAAGACTTTTTTTTAAGACCTGGATACATGTAAGTTTCAAATTTATAGAGGATATCTCAATATTATAAAGACCTGTGCAGTTTTAATCAAAATCTTTTCACAGATCCTGACAAGTTTAGCCTATAAATATGTATGCAACAGTAAAGAGCCAAGATGGTTTTGAATGGAGTAGGGCATTCATACAACCAAATATCCCTTCTTATTATAAAGCTATAGTAATTTAAAAGTGAAACTTTGGCATAAGGAGCCCTATAAAACAGAATGGAGGCGGAACATGAGGACAATCTATGGACAAACTCTCTTCTTTAGGCCATTTGTCATGAACAGACTTCCTTCATCTATGAATACAAGAACTTAATATACTACCACAAGAAGAGCCGGGTACCTCCAAGGCTTAGGCCTTTCCTGTCCCAAGAGATCGTATCTACAGGTTTTAGGAAAGGAAAGGAATCAAGCATGGACTATAACATGCCTTTCTACGCAGCACATTGTCATGACTATCTCTGCATGCTTGTTCTAATTTTATTTTTAGAGAGGAACCCTGTCTTCCGATACCTTAGATAAGACAGGTTTTCCATTGTATCTCACTATTGTCAACCATCCTGGATATAAAAGAAAATAATGGTCACCACATGAATGGAGAAGCAGTGTCCAGACTCTAGCTGAGGAGCTGGACCCTGGGCAAATCTCCTTGGGTCCACTTTTCCACGGAGGCAGTCTCTAATCCTCTTCTAAAGAAGGGGGCTCATTAGCAGGAGACTAGAAAACAAATGTGGATAATGTAGGGTACAAAATTAATGTTATCTTGAGTATAAAATAAAAAGAATTGTTGGAAAAAAAGACAGTTCTAAACTAGTATCTTCTATATATTCACCGGTTTTAAAAAAAATTCCTATTACATAATTCAGGACCCAGAAAGAAGGGATTTGTACTCGTCACTCAGCTGCTATAATAAGACACCTCAGACTGGGTGGCTTAAATAGCAGGTATTTATTTTCTCACTGTTCTGGAGGGAGAAGTCCATGATCAAGGTGCTGGTGGGTTTGGTTTCTGGAGAGACCACACTTTCTCTTTCTGGCTTGTAGATGACTGCCTTCTCGTGTGTCCTCACATGGCTTTTCCTCTGTGTATGCATGCAGGGAGGGGAAACTCACATGTCTCTTCCTCTTCTTGTAAGGTCACCAGTCCTATAGCATTAGGCCCCACCCTTATGACCTCCCCTCCAAGAAGACCCTATCTCCAAATACAGTCACATTGGGGGTTGGAGATTTCAACATACAAATTTGGGGGCGACATAATTCAGTCTGTTAATAGGATTCTCCCCGATCTCGAGCCAAGAATTTTCCTAAAACACACGGGAACTTGATATACTTCCTGCTACAAATCGACAGGATAAACGACAGCTTGTTCAATAAATGGTGCTAATGGGGACTGTAAAGTAGAGCATAGGGAATATAGTCAATATTATTGTAATAATTTCGTATGACAACAGAGGCAACCACTCTTATTGTGCTGGGCATTTTGTAACGTATACAAATATCAAATCACTATGCCATACACTAGAAACTGAGATAATACTGTATGTTAAGTATACTTTAATTTAAAAACAAAAAACAATTAAAAAAAACAACTGTTGTTTACCTGGTGATATTGGCTTTGTGATTAAAAGCATCCATTGAGATGCAATGCAGATTAGCAGACTTCTAGCCCCTCATCATATACAGGCTGACCTTGACCTGTTCCAGTGACCCCTGGCCCCCACCCACACTAGTCTTTCCATACATTGAAGATTTGATTTCCGTGATAAAAATGTTTTCAATAAAAATATAAATAAAAATAAAAGTATCTTTTCCAAAGCAAAATAATAATAATAAATTGTGCTAAGACAATCATCTGTATGAAAAAATAAAATTAAATTCCTAACTCCAAAGCACACAAAATACATTCCTTGTAGATAAAGTCCTAAAAGCAAAAAGCAAAACTTAAAAACCATTAGAGAATATAACTGACATCAGGGTTCAGATTTCTTAAATAAAGCACAAAAAAACCAAACAATTAAATAAAAAGATTAATATATTTGACTAATATTAAAAACTTCTCTGGCTGATATCATTTTTAGAAAACCAAAAGAGACAAACCATAAGCTGACAGGTGTGTGTGTGTGTGTGTGTATGTGTGTATGTATATATACATATACATATACTATACACACACACATACATACATATATACATATATACATATATATGCTGCCATATATATATGGCATACAAACCACCTAAGGTATAAATAATATATAAAATGCCCTCCAAAGTAATAACAAAAAGTCCAACACCTAGTAGAAAAAATGAGAGTCAGTGAAGAAGAACCCTCATAGCCAATAAACAAGGTCAAGAAAATGCCTGTTAATACACAGTGAACTAACATTTCCAGGCATCAGATAAACAAGCAAACAAAGGAAAAAGGAACTGACTGATACGACAGAGTGACAAAGTAGCAATAATTTACAATGATCCCAGGTTTCTAGTCAGGTGGTGACTGACAGCATTTTCCAAGATGGGAAATATAGGAATATATGGATTCCATACACTCCTCATGATAAGCACTGGGTAATGTTTGGAGGTGTTGAATCACTATATTGTGCACCTGAAACTAATATAACACTGAATGTTAACTATATTGGAATTAAAATTAAAAACTTAATAAAAAAAATAGATTAGTTCCGCTCCTCTGACCTGCTGGCCACTCACAAAAGCAATAAAAAATACAATAAAAAAATAAATATTTTTTCAATAAAATGAAACATTTGGGTTTGAGGCAACTATAGGGTATCCAACTGAGTGCTGTATGCCCAGGTCTACAGCTCCCCTACAGAAGGTACCTGGCCTGGGGACACAGATTCAGGAGTCAAAGTACATAGGTAGCTGTTAAAATCATGACTGTGTGTAAGATTGCTCAGGGCAACACCAAGCATTCAAAGATAAGAAACACCCACAGCTAATATTGTCCTCAACGGGGAGAAACTGAGAGCCTTTCCCCTACAGTTAGGAAAAGACTGGGATGTCTACTCTCACCATGACTATTTAACATAGTACTGGAAGTCCCAGCCTCAGCAATATTTCTCAGACAACAAAGAAAAATAAGAGGCATACAAATCAGCAAAGAAGTCAAACTTTCACTATTTGAAGACAACACGATACTCTATGTAGAAAACTTGAAAGACTGCACCAAAAAAATTGCTAGAACTAGTATATGAATTCAGCGAAACCTTCGGATATAAAATCAATGTGCAGAAAACTGTTGCATTTCTATACACCAATAATGAAGCAGCAGAAAAAGAAATCAAGCAATCAATCCCATTTACAACTGCACCAAAAACAATAAGATTCCTAGGACTAAACCTAACTAAAGAGGTAAAAGATCTGTACTGTGAAAACTATAGAAGGGCTTAATGAAAGATACTAGACGGGACACAAAGTAACAGAAAACATTCCACTACCCAAAACAATCTATACATTTAATACAATCCCTATCCAAATACCACCAGCATTCTTCACAGAGCTAGATCAAACAATCCTAAAATTTGTATGGAACCACAGAAGACCCCGAATAGCCAAAGCAATCTGGAAAAAGAAAAATAAAACTGGAGGCATCAAGATTCTGGATTTCAAGCTATAATACAAGGTTGTAGTCATCAAGACAGTATGATACTGGCACAAAAACTGACACATAGATCAATGGAACAAATTAGAAAACCCAGAAATGGACCCACAACTGTATGGTCAACTGATCTTCCACAAAGCAGGACAGAACATCCAATGGAAAAAAGACAGTCTCTTTAGCAAATGGTGCTGAGAGAACTGGACAGCAACATGCAGAAGAATGAAACTAGACCACTCTCTTACACCATTCACAAAAATAAACTCAAAATGAATGAAAGCTCTAAACGTGAGACAGGAAATTGTAAAAATCCTAGAGGAGAACACAGCAACCTCTTTGACCTTGGCCAGAGCAACTTCTTACTAGACAAGTGCCAAAGGCGAGGTAAAAGAAAGCAAACATGAACTATTGGGACTTCATCAAGACAAAAAGCTTTTGCACAATGAAGGAAACAATCAACAAAACTAAAAGGCAGCCTAAGGAATGGGAGAAGATATTTGCAAATGACCTACCTGATCAAGGGTCAGTATCTAAAATCTATAAAGAGCTTATCAAACTCAACACGCAAAAAACAAAACCCAGTTAAGAAATAGGCAGAAGACGTGAAAAGACTCTATTCCAAAGAAGACATCCATATGGTTAACAGACACGTGAAAAGATCCTCAATATCACTCATCAGTATGGAAATACAAATCAAAACCATAATGAGATACCACTTCACAACTGTCAGAATGGGTAAAATTAACAACACAAGAAATAACACGTGTTGGCGAGGATGTGGAGAAAGGAGAGCCCTCTTGCACTGCTGGTGGGAATGCAAACTGGTGCTGCCACTCTGGAGAACAGCATGGGGGATCCTCAAAAAACTAAAAATAGAACTACCCTACGATCCAGCATTTGCACTCTTAGGTATTCATCCAAAGGATACAAAGATACAGATTCAAAAGGGTGCATTCATTCTGATGTTTACAGCAGCATTATCAACAATAGTCAAACTATGGAGAGAGCCCAAATGTCCAGTGACTGTTGAATGAATAAAGAAGACGTGTACGCACACACACAATGGAGTATCAGCCATCAAAAAATTGAAATCTTGCCATTTGCAACAACACGAATGGAGCTAGAATATATTAATTATACTAAGCGAAATAAGTCAACCAGAGAATGACAAATATCCTATGATTTCACTACTATGTGATGTTTGAGACAAAACAGATGAACATATGGAAAGGGGGAGGCCGTGGGGGAGAGAAGAAAGGGAAACAAACCAGAAGAGACTCTTAACTATAGAGAACAAACTGAGGGTTGCTGGTGGGAGGTGGGTGGGGGATGGGCTAGATGGGGTATGGGTACTAAGAAGGGCACTTGTGATGAGCACTGGGTGTTGTGTGTAAGTGATGAACCACCGAATTCTACTTCTGAAACTAGTATTGCACTGTATGTTAATTAACTAAAATATAAATACAAATTTTAAAAATACAAAAGAGAAAAAAATAAAGGAAGAAAAGCCAATAAATTAGAAGCCAGAGTCAGGGAAAACAGCAATAATCCTCATGCTTCTCTGTATCCACAAAGAATAATAAATACAGTGAAACCAAGAGGTGTTGCCTCATTGAGTTTTGAACTTAATGTGTGTTTTCTTTTTGCATTTTAAGATCATTTTTGTGATGATTAAACCAATAATAAATGGAAAGAGAAGTGCAGGACATCCCTGTGTCATTTGTCTCTTTAATGGGAGACTGAGTTTATGAGGGCATTTGAGAAGCCTGTACAATCACTGAATAGATTAAGGTCCCATTAGCAGGAGGAGAAAACACTTGGAAACCTGCAGAAAGGCTGTATGTTTATTTTCATAAATAAGAATCTCATAACCACAGCACACTCATCATTTCACAGTGCCTTATAGAAATCAGAGTCATTGTTGGGCGTGGGAGGTTTCCAAAGAGATTTGACTCTGGCAATCTAGATGCCTTCTTTGTTGGTGAGGTTTGCTTTTTCACTCGTGTGGAGTAACAAATCTACGTGGGCCAACTGCACCAGAAGCATTAATGCATTCTCCTCCGTTGTGGGGCCCCGATCCACATCACGTGTTTGTTATCACACACCAAGAAGGCAAAATGCTTGGGCTTAACTGCCTTTGTTTCTCAAACACGAAGGGGAAAACACAAAACGACTTTAATTCATTAGAATGAAGGAAGGCAGTGACTCACCCACAAACTGAAGCAGAATTTTAGCTGATCACTCTGTAAAATTTTTAAGTTTAAAAAGAAATTGTAAGTTTATTCCCATAGTTATATCTACACAAAATATGTGTAATTTGTGCAACTTGTTCCGTTTTTAAAGATACCTTTATTTCATCGTAACAAAAACTCTAGACCTGTGTTTCCCTAAGACTATCTTATAAAAGAAAAAATAATGATTTTTTTAATATACCTGAAAACTCTATCAACTAAACATGTACATGAAGATGTAAAGAAAATTTTTTTTACATAATGAAGCTTAATATCCATGCTAAACAGAAACAGAAGTATCATCTGGTGTGTTGAATTTCCACATAGTTTAAAAAAAATTTCTACTGCATTTGTGGAAAATGTCATGCAGAGAATTGATACATGCAATATTAGCAACACGACATCATACACAAACAACAAATTGCCCAGACACATGTGGGTTATATGAAACACAGATATATTTACTCAAAAGATACAGTAAACTTTTTTTTAATCTCAGAGTGAGCACTGATGTAGAAGTAAAAAAACAAAAAAAAAGAATGCTCATAACTTGATCAAAGTACAAATAATTTTCCTTACAAAGAGAAGTTCTAAACATAAATCTACATAAAAATAATAAGCTCAACTTAACCTTTACTTACAACGTCAGTAATCACCCATGATCGCTGTACATAGTAAAGATTTAAGGCACAAAAAAAGCAGCAAAGCAAAATCCAGGCTAAGTTTTTCTCTAAATGTCTTCTGAAATTGACTACGGTCACTCCCTCTTCCCACTTGCCATGACAAAGCCAGTGAGTGGCCATACATCACTCAATTAAGCTGTGTGCTCTGAGCTGATAGAACTACACAGAATTCATTTGATCCCATTCACAGATTGAAGCTATGTCTGCTGTTGGCTTAAGTCAATGGAGCTCCATTACCTACCTCCTGATTTTAGAAATGCTTTATGGTTATCCAGACATTTTTAAATTCTTTCCTAATTCCCATTTTACAGGATGTTCTGCCTCTTCAGAAACAGTATTTCCTGGGGTGCCTGGCTGGCTCAGTCAGTTAAGCGTCCGACTTCGGCTCAGGTCATGATCTCACGGTCCGTGAGTTTGAGCGCCGCATCGGGCTCTGTGCTGTCTGTTCAGAGCCTGGAGCCTGCTTCAGATTCTGTCTTCTCTCTCTCTCTCTGCCCCTCTCCCGGTTGCACTCTGTCTCTCAAAAACTGAATGAACGTTAAAAAAAATTTTTTTAAGTCGTATTTCCTTCTTCATCAACATGTGGGGGCACACTTTCATTCTCTACCCAAGTCACTTAGACTTCTTGGTAGGAAATACACAAATTTTATGTGGGAAGAACAAAAATCACCTATTTCCAGTCCAGGGTAATTTCTGAAAAGCAAGAATCTTAAGAGTATTTACAAAACTGATATTTAATAACAAAGAACTTATATGCTCATCACTTTAGAAAAAACAGACTAACCTTAAAAAAAAAAAAAAGAAAGAAAGAAAGAATAAAAGAAAGTGGTGCCATTCCAGGACATTATAGTCACCTAAAGAGGCTACAAAGCTCGAGCACTGAACTAGAACATGATAGATAGAGTGGTGAAGTACTAAGTCAGTCTTCTATTCTATTCAGTGGACCTGGCTACTTGGTACCAAAAACAGTCCTCTATGCATTCATGTAAATCATACACACACATTCACAAACAGGGACAACTATTTGACAGAGCCTCTGTTAGTATGAAAGATTCTGCACCCAGAGCATATGGTACTTAAGGCTGGTAACAAAGAACTAAGGAACTGTACTCTCTAGTTACTTCAGGAAAACAAGATTATCTATCATCTATCTATCTACCTACCTACCTACCCACGATCCACCCATCCATCCATCTACATATCAACTATCTATCCAGCCAGCCATCCAGCTATCATCTATCAATGTACTATCTATACATCTATCCATCCATCCATCCAGCTATCATCTATGTAGTATCTATCTATCTATCTATCTATCTATCTATCTATCTATCTACTCATCCATCATCTATCACCTATCTTTCTAGGTATTTATCTATCTATATATCATCCACCTGCAATCACCTCTCCCTAGAATAAATTTTTCATTAAAATTCTGGTAGCTTTCTTAGTTTGAAAAATTTAATTCTCTTAAAGCCTTTAGGAAACAAGTTTTAAAGCACCATGATATAGATCACTTCTTAGCATTTCCTCTCCACGTGTTTTTAGGCATTGCTTCTCTCAGAAGAGCCTTATTCTATTAATAATGCTGTGCCTGAGGAGTCCTTTTCAAGATTTTAAAGTGTGTGAGTGCATCTGTATAAGTATTTGATATGTATATGTGAATATCTATATATATATTCTATTTCTGTTCAGATTGGCAACAGTTCAGATGTGATGCTTTCTCTTTAGCAACTCAATCTTCCTTTAAAAATGTTTCTTTTGATACTTACTGAGCAAAAATAAAAGTACAGAGCTAATTCCTTAGGAGAGTCAGTTAATAACATAAAAAAGCCTTCCCGATGTTCTGTGGCAATTCTGAATACACAGATGTTTCCTAGGAGAATGAACTTCTTCCTTTGGGTATAAGATAGGTCACATAATGAAATGTTTGAGGATGTTGGTGTATGAGTTACAAGTTGGTGTGTGAGCTACAAGCTGAAATTACAGGAACAATTTCGCATTAGTACGGCTTCACAATCGTAAACCCACAGAGATATCTAATGGACTCCGAGCCATTTATACGTAGGATGGGCCTGTCTTTACAGACCGCTGTAGGAACCAAAGGTCTCAGAATAAAACAGGAGGCATGAGAGTATCATGCTCTTCCTGTGAGTCTGACATTTGACTATTCCCCCAGAACACATGTGGGCAAAAAAATGTCTTAGTAAGTGAAAAGTTACTCTATGGCTATGGAGAAAAATAGTGAGCAAAAGGTTACCGTATGGCCATAGTATCATGTTTTATAACTAGTGATCGATGCTCAGTAGCTATTTAACAGATACTACCGCCAGATGAAATCTCCTTAGCATGAAAATGATGTTAGCTAAAATCTGTATTTGCTCTGCGAAACTCTAATGTTCCACTTCAACTGAGAAACAAGTTGTTTATAGAGGTCTTAAAACCCAATTAAGTTTGAGGAAAGAGTCCCATACAACTGAAATTATGGAGTCTGTACACACAGCCTCACAAAGAACTGACAGCACAAAGCGTTCCGTTGGTAATCACATCAAAGGTCTTGTATTTCACAGCATCCTCTCATTCGGAAACAATACCTGACGTCTAACCGAAGCGTCTTCTGCTCACTCACATAAATGGTCCCCAAATCTGTCAGTGAGTCCAGCTTATTAACTTGTGATGACACAGAGGCCACCATTCCCATGGAGAAAATGTCCACGTGTGGGAGGTGAATCAGCTTTTGTCACTTGTGTTGACATCATCTCCAAAATGATGTCCACATTTTCCATTCTCTGTGAATGGTGTCTTCCCTGATCGGACGATGCTATTTCATTCATGTTTTTTTTTAGTAATATATGTTTGCAAAGTATCTTAAAGTGATTAGTTGTGGTTCCTCCCCTCAAGTTAAGTCACAATTACATCTTGTCACCAGGTGGTAACATACGCCCGTCCAAGACAAGAATTCTAACCCGACTGTTCAATGTTTTTGCTGCCATTGTTATGGCCTATCATCTTCTTCAAGTGTTTGTATACTTTGTTCTTCATGTAAGACAACATTGTGTTTCATTGAGATGCCTCTTAAAAACCTCCTGAATTCTGTACATTGATTTTGTATCCTGCAACTTGGCTGAATTCATGTATCAGTTCTAGCAGACTTTTGGTGGAGTCTATCGGATTTTCCATGTATAATATCCTGTCATCTGCAAAAAGCGAAAGCTTAACTTCATCTTTGCCAATTTTGATGCCTTTGGTTTCCTTTTGTTGTCTGATTGCTGATGCTAGAACTTCCAACACTATGTTAAACAACAGCGGTGAGAGTGGACATTCCTGTCGTGTTCCTGATCTCAGGGAGAAAGCTCTCAGTTTTTCCCCATTGAGGATGATGTTAGCTGTGGGCTTTTCATAAATGGCTTTTATGATGTTTAAGTGTATTCCTTCTATCCCGACTTTCTTGAGGGTTTTTATTAAGAAAGGTTGCTGAATTTTGTCAAATGCTTTTTCTGCATCGATTGACAGGATCATATAGATGCTGGAGAGGATGTGGAGAAACGGGAACCCTCTTGCACTGTTGGTGGGAATGCAAACTGGTGCAGCCACTCTGGAAAACAGTGTGGAGGTTCCTCAGAAAATTAAAAATAGACCTACCCTATGACCCAGCAATAGCACTGCTAGGAATTTACCCAAGGGATACAGGAGTACTGATGCATAGGGGCACTTGTACCCCAATGTTTATAGCAGCACTCTCAACAATAGCCAATGATGGAAAGAGCCTAAATGTCCATCAACTGATGAATGGATAAAGAAATTGTGGTTTATATACACAATGGAGTACTACGTGGCAATGAGAAAGAATGAAATATGGCCCTTTGCAGCAACGTGGATGGAACCGGAGAGAGTGATGCTAAGTGAAATAAGCCATACAGAGAAAGACAGATATCATAGGTTTTCACTCTTATGTGGATCCTGAGAAACTTAACAGGAACCCATGGGGGAGGGGAAGGAAAAAAAAAAAAAAAGAGGTTAGAGAGGGAGAGAGCCAAAGCATAAGAGACTCTTAAAAACTGAGAACAAACTGAGGGTTGATGGGGGGTGGGAGGGAGGGGAGGGTGGGTGATGGGTATTGAGGAGGGCATCTTTTGGGATGAGCACTGGGTGTTGTATGGAAACCAATTTGACAATAAATTTCCTATATTGAAAAAAAAAACTTCCTGAAAACCTAAGCTTTATAGTACAATGAAGAAAAGAACATGAGAAAGGAAAAAAAGGTATTTCTATTAAAGAAGGAAAAGAGAAACAGAAAGAAAAGTGAAAGAATCACCTTGATAACCAGTTATAATTTCTTGTATTCAATACCTGACTTCTATAAACTATTTAAAATCATTAACCCCAGGCCCAGGAGTAGCATGGGAATTTAACATTAAAAAACAGGCTAGCCTATTTCCCTAACCACACAAGACTGTTGCTTGTAGTATATCACGCTTTGTATCATCCCACTTGAAAAAAAAATAAGCCTACTAGTAAAAAGTGCCATCTACATTTTATACCAGAAATACAGAACCCCCATTTACGATTCACCTTCTCAGATTAACATGCCCTTATATCACTCTCTCTTCCCAATACTGTTACATTGCAGTCTCTGCTTATGCTTCCTATTTGTAGAAAATATTGAAATAGCTTCTAGGAAAAATACATTCATTTTCTGTAGTATTCTGAAGTGCTTGATACAACTACTTTTATTCTAAATGATTGGTTAGGAAATCTGGAGAGGAAGAAAATCTCTTAAACCTAAGATTAATAATGAATCCTATGAAAGCACTAGAAGTTTACATTTCAAATATATAACATCTACATAACTAATGAAAATAGTCTTTCACGTGAGAAAAATATATTATTTCTATATTTAAGGAAGATCTGTGTCATCTCCTAAAAATTAAGAAAACTAATACAATTGTCTTTCTCCCCATATACACCCAGCAAGGTCATTGCAAGTTGATTTAATTAGCCCACAAAATTCTAATAAGGAACTGGTTTCATGATGACAATTTAAACATTTTTCAACAATTTCTATCACATGTCTTCTGATTATATAGGGAGGAAGCTGCTTGAAAGTCTAAATATAACTGGCCATTAAAATAGACACTTGCTAATACCCCTTGGGGCAAAAATATGACAAAGCTAATCCTAATAGAAATAATTAAAAATAGAAATTCTAATCCAAAAAGCAAGTCAGATCAAGCAGTGACAAACTCCCCATATAGCCTCCTCCTTTTTTCCTGTTATGCTTTCTTGGGCGTTTTTTGTTTGTTTGGCTTTGTGGGGTTTTTTTGTTTGTTTTTTGGCTTTTTTTTTGTTGTTGTTGTTGTTGTTAAAAAAACTATTTGGAGAGAATTCAATCTTTAGCCAATATTGAGTCTTCTAACATAATCAGAATTTTTAAACCATCCAACCAAGCTTGGTGACATAACTGGGTTATAGCCTTTTTAATTCATGTGAGATGGGATCAGGGACAAGGAGGAAGAAGGAAGGAATGTCAACAAGTCATTGAAACATTTCGATCTACTGCCTAAAACTACACTAAAATTGGTGGTTATTAAAGAGTTTATTGCTTTAAAAAAATAGTACAGGTTTTCCTATTATCATTTCTTTAAAATTCTATGCCTTCCTAGATAAGTGCTTTAGAATAAGCTCCCATCTAATAACCTCACTTCTAAATTTGTGGAAAAGTATACAAGAAGTGTGGTCCTATTCTTTTTCATTGCTTACAAAGACAAGTGGCCAATTGTCATCCAGTGCAAATGCCCCTCTATCCCTCTTAATTTTTCTAAATGACTTTTAAAAACACATCCCATGAAAAGAAGCCACTGTCCTTTAGTAGCTACTCAAAATCATCTAATCTTTCCATTAAGCCTCTAATCTTAAAATTCAGTAGGTAGCAGTCAACCATGTTGTCACATTATGTTCCCCAATAACTATATACTTATCATTCAAGTATTAGAACCCTTCATTTTTTCTGATAATGCACTCTCTTTTTAGAAATGATCTATGCTACGACGGCATAGTCCTTGTTTTGTTCATTGTTCTCATTTTCTTGTGGACTGGTGATTTTTACTTCTGGTCTTGGTGGTCTTTGAGGGTCTAAGTCAGCCTGGAAGAAAAGAGATCAAAACAAAGATATTTATCAGCTCTTTAGTTACAAACATCATAAAGTTCACAAGGAAAAAGAAAATTACTCAGGGGGCGCCTGGGTGGCTCAGTCGGTTGAGCGTCTGACTTCAGCTCAGGTCATGGTCTTGCAGTTTGTGAGTTCGAGCCCCGCATTGGGCTCTGTGCTAACAAACAGCTCAGAACCTGGAGCCTGCTTCAGATTCTGTATCTCTCTCTCTCTCTCTCTCTTCTCTCTCTCTCTCTCTCTCTCTCTCCCCCCCCCCAACCTTGCTCATGCTCTGCTTCTGTCTCTCAAAAATAAATAAATGTTAAAAAAAATTTTTAAAAAGAAAAAAATTACTCAGTATTTCATGCAATCATATAAACATTCAACAAAAAATAGTCCTCAGGTTCCTTTTGTTTTTCAGTTGGTCAGTACCCAGTGGACACATCCCTCTCAATACCTTACTTGCACAAAAGCCCTTCCCGATGTGCTTTATTTTTTTTTTTCAACGTTTATTTATTTTTGGGACAGAGAGAGACAGAGCATGAACGGGGGAGGGGCAGAGAGAGAGGGAGACACAGAATCGGAAACAGGCTCCGGGCTCCGAGCCATCAGCCCAGAGCCCGACGCGGGGCTCGAACTCACGGACCGCGAGATCGTGACCTGGCTGAAGTCGGACGCTTAACTGACTGCGCCACCCAGGCACCCCCCGATGTGCTTCAGACTCATTTCTTGTGCTGCAGGCTTTATCTTTATCAATTTTTTTTTCTTGATTTCACTTTAAGTTCTTTTCAACAGCACGTTTATACTCTTCATTTTAACATTTTCGGAGAAAAGGGGAGAAGTCCAATTGCAATACTGCCCTTGTGGCACATTAACCCAGCCCCACCCCAGATGCTCTTCTGTTAGTTTCCTACTAGAGCTCACAAATTCCTCATGAATATGGTACCACGTAAGACAAGAGCAGGAGAGGAAATCAAGTACAGGGACGGTGTGTCTCCAACAACAATGGCATCTGTGCCACTGGGACTTCTTTTATGGTATTAACAATACTGCCTCGTGTACAGTCTTTCTCCCACTAGACTGAAATCCGAGGGGATGAGATTAGAGTCCGTTGGTTTTCCAACTCTGCTCTATGGACTCCTGGAGGCTCGACAGCCCCCACAGGGGCCACCAGTATGGGAGAGTAGGAAGAGCTCCAGGCCCCTACCCCTACAGCCATGATACATGCTCTAAAAAAGAAAAAAAAAATTGCCGGGACTGTCTCTTATCTCACGTTACTATGTCATGAAGTGTCTCAAGTAGCACTCTGAATATAACACAAGCTCAATAAAAACGTCAGCTGGAGGGTGCCTGGGTGGCTCAGTCGGCTAAGCATCCAACTCTTGGTTTCAGCTCAGGTCATGGCCTCATGGTTCATGGGTTCCAGCCCCACATGGGGCTCAGTGCTGGCAGCATGTAGCCTGCTTGGGATTCTCTCTCTCTCTCTCTCTCTCTCTCTCTCTCTCTCCCTCTCTCCCTCTCTCTCTCTCTCTCCCTCTCTCTCTCTCTCCCCCTCCCCCACTTGCACTGTCTCTGTCTCTCTCAAAATAAATAAATAAACTTAAATAAATAAAAACATGTCAGCTGATTGTTGTGTATTTGACATGTGCTTCGCGATGTCTTCCTACAATCACAACACACAGTGCACCTAAGAACTCTTAGGTGGAACGAAATGTTACACAACAAACTGAATCTTTAGTCATCGCAGAAGTAAAGAATCCTTTTGAAAAAGTTAATTTTTAATATGTAATTTATAATTCATATACACCTTGTTATGCACATATTCAATATGCTTAAAACGTACCTGAACTAGCACTTTGGGGAGAAGGAAACAACACGTAACTGCCATTATAAGAGAGATGAGTCAAAAAGGATTAAATCTCTTTGTGGGGAATTGCTTTGCTTTGGCATTTGCATAGTTCTTAATATCCCTGACTCATCATATATCAGGTACTTGTTCATTTGCAATTCCACAAATTTAGATTCACTGTCAATACATACCAGAACACCTGTACTTCAAATTATGGAAACTTGATCTTGACTGAGGCCCAGTTCTTATAAAAGGCCTATTTTTTTTTAATGTTTACTTACTTATTTTGAGAGAGAGAGAGAGACAGAGACAGAGACAGAGACAGAGAGAGAGGAGGGGCAGAGAGAGAGGGAGAGAGAGAATCCCAAGCAGGCTCCACACCGTCAGCATGGAGCCCAATGTGAGACTCAAACTCACAAACTGTGAGATCATGACCTGAGCTGAAATCCAAGAGTCAGGCATTTAGCCAACTGAGCCACCCAGGGGCCCTAAAAGGCCTATTTTTAAAAGTTAAATTTATAGAATGGAAGCACAGGTAATCCATTCATTTCTTTTTTTTTTTTTTTAACTTTTTTAAATGTTTATTTTTGAGATAGAGACAGAGTGTGAGTGGGGGAGGGACAGAGAGAGAGGGAGACACAGGATCCGAAGCAGGCTCCAGGCTCTGAGCCATCAGCACAGAGCCCGATGCAGGGCTCGAACCCACAAACCGTGAGATCATGACCTGAGCCGAAGTCGGACACTTAACTGACTGAGCCACCCAGGTGCCCCCTATCCACTCATTTCTGTCAAATCTATGTAGGTTATAACATTGAATGGAAAGCTAGAGCCCTGGAAAAGCGCAGAGTTGGATCTTACTATCTAGGTCTCACACACGATTTACACTTTGATTTCGCGCTACGAACTTTCAGCAAAGGCAACTACAACGAAGAGCTTCACGAAGCCTACTATTATAGCTGCCGTATAAACGAGGACACTGTTCTTTCTCTACATTATCATGCTTTCCATAGGATGCCCTCAGATAAACCATCCTGCTCCCCCTGGAGAACGCGTGCACACGCATGTGTGTATGTTCATTCCTTGGGAAGTTCATTTCGTTTCCTTATTGAGGGAAAGGAAATCATGTAATTGAATTCTTCTTTGAATGTCAGCTACAAACAACTACAGGACACAAATTTTAGCTAAATTTTAGTAACTCTGTAGAACTGCGGATGGGGGGGTTTCTTCCTGACAACCACTGGGATTCTCTCATCTTGAGGAAAGAAGAAACGGGGGACACACTGAATATTTTCATTTAGATTAAGTTGACAATGTTTTTTGTAGACGCCAGACAACAGATTCCAGTTAACTCTGTCCTGGTTACTGAAACCTGACCTGCATTTTACCATGACTAAATTCTATCCCCCCCAGTGAAATAAAACAGATGAGTGAAAATACTAAATCGTCAAGAAAAGCCCATTCATCATATGGGGCATCAGGAATAAAGAGAGGGGGTTATAGCTGGAGGGAGGCGGGCCCTGATAAGAAGGACAGACAGGAAGGAAGGGCACAAGCAGGTAGTGAGCCTGCTGTGGGGTTCATGCTTCCTCTTATATGAGGACATTGAACTTTAGCCTGTTTATTCGACTCTAATTTAATCATCTATCCTCTGGTAGAATGCCAGCACTTGAGACTATCCTCCTGCAGGGGCAGTGGGGTGAACACAGGCTGGGAAAGAAGGCCTTACCACATGTTTCCTTACCCTCTCTGTATAATAAATAGAACTATATATTATTAAGTGCCTGGTGCATGGAACACTTAATTCAATTAATCCATTTAACGTGGAGTAAACAAGCTAAACTTTAACATTCCTAGAGAACAAAGACGGCACCCATGACAGAGGTGATGTTCTTTCTTTCATGCCTAGGTTTTATAACCTTGATGTTCATTTCTGCCCTGTACCTTCCCCAGTCTTAACTTTTTTGCATTTGTTTATATGTGTTATATACATTCTCAGGAGCCTCTGCAAACTTTGGAGAATGAGATAACGGATGGGTGGATGGGTGGATGAGTGGATGAGTGACTGGATGGGTGGGTGGCTGGGTAGATGAGTGGCTGGCTGGGTGGATGGGTGGGTGGTTGGATGGGTGGATGGATGGATGGATGGATGGATGGATGGATGGATGGGTGAGTGGATGGATGGATGGGTGAGTGGCTGGCTGGGTAGATGGGTGGGTGAGTGGATGGATGGATGGATGGATGGATGGATGGATGGATGGATGGACGGACAGGGGGATGGGTAGATGGATGGACAGATGGATGGATGGATGGCTGACTGGGTGGATGGATGAATCGGTTTGTGGATGGATGGACGGATGGATGAACGGCTGACTGGATGGATGGATGGATGGATGGGTTTGTGGATGGATGGATGGATGGATGGATGGATGGATGGATGGATGGATGGATGGATGGATGGCTGACTGGGTGGATGGATGGATGGATGGGTTTGTGGATGGATGGATGGATGGATGGATGGATGGATGGATGGATGGACGGATGGATGGCTGACTGGGTAGATGGATGGATGGATGGGTTTGTGGATGGATGGATGGATGGATGGATGGATGACAGAAGAGATGCACGGATTCTCTGGGGATGAGTCATCTGGTGGATGACATATTTGTTAACTGACTGAAATAATACAGTCAAGTAAATGGTATTGGGTCATTCCCTGCTCAACAATAAGTGTTTCGATGCAAGTCTCAAGTGCCTGAATAACTCCCTAAGTGCGTGAGCAGGTGTACTACACATTCACGCGTGAACACAAGTGAGCGAAAGCAATAGAAATACCTCATCCTGTCCACTGCCAGCTCCTTCAGACTTTACTTCTTCGTCCACTGTGTCCTGAAGCTCCGTGTTAACCTGATCCAGCTCCTCGCCATTTTCTTCATCGGTGCCTCCATTATTGCGAGAGGGACCCGCCTGCCCCTCGCCGGGATCGGGGACCTCCTTGACTTCCTCGGGGGCGTCTGCAGCCTCCCCACCTCCTCCCTCTTCAACTTGGCCATTCACTCCCGAAAAATCTTCTTTCTGCTCTGCTTCCTTGTTGGCTTTCTCTCCATCTTCTTCCTCACCTACTATTTCTGCTGGCCTCTGGTGGATCAGAACGAGTGACAGATAAGAGAAGTGTGACAGAGATTTTCCACTGCACAGTATAATGCCGTAGTAATTATTCTGCTACCGTCAAGTGAAACATCCTTTACTTAGCACACAGTGTGCTAACCCTTACTGAGTACCTACTGAATGTGACCCTTCCCAAGGACTTCCTCACTTACTCCTCACAACAATTATTATTCCCTTTTGACAGGTGAGGAAATGAAGGTATAAAGAGACCAAATGTGTAGCCCAAGATCCCGCTGTGTATCAGTGGTAGAGCCCGAACTGGAACGAAGCATGTAACTCCAGAACCAGTGCTCTGAAGGCCCGTGGCAGAGAGGAAGCCAGACTGCAGGGCCCTTGGCCGATATCTAGCAGAGCGTCTGGTCCAGAGTCTTTGTGGAGAAATCATCATCCTCATGGCTACTGCCAGGTATGTAGTTACATCTCCAAAGGCTAAAAGAGAGCAATGGTGGTGGCACCAGAACGGGAGCCCAGGCTTTCTAACACCAGCTGTGGACCACTTTCCGCACAACACCTGGGCGCTGACGGCCTATCTCTAAATACAAAAACAGTCACACAGATCCAAGGTCAGAATGTATGTCCTTTCTGTAAAAATACTAAGTGCTCAAGAATGTATAAGCTCAAATGAAGCATTTTACTGTTATTTTGGTACATGTAAATCTGCTTCAAAAGATAGCAGGGGGCCAACGACCAGAGCTAAGACCCTGGAGAAAGACCCAGGTTCAAGCCCTGGCCAGGCACTTACCGTTACCTAACTTCTGTGAGCGCCAGAACCCCCACTGGTAAAATGCGAGTGTAATAAAACCTCCACGGGGAGTCAATGAGAGAAGTTACATGCAGTGCCTACCACATCCACCGCATCACATGCCAAGGAAACATTAGAGTCGCTTTGTTTGCATGATGCGTTCTGTCCTGGAACACTCCTATTTCTTCACTGTCTCCAATAAAATAATAGCTTGTTGTTCGGTTTTGTTTTTAAGTATAGACAGGATTTGTTCCAAGTTAGGACCCTAGACCTGTCTCTTTCTGGCTGATACCGGACAGGTCGTGTAGTCCTTCAACAGCTATAATAATATGCAGGTTTGAGGGGCACCTGGGTGGTTCTGTCAGTTAAGCTCAGGTCATGATTTCGGCTCAGGTCGTGACCTCATGGTTCGTGAGATCAAGCCCTGCATTGGGCTCTGTGCTGACAGTGCAGAACCTGCTTGAGGATTCTCCCTGTCCCTCTCTCTCTCTCTCTCTCTCTCTCTCTCTCTCTGCCCCTCCCTGCCTCTCAAAATAAATAAATAAATAAACTTTTAAAAAAATAAAATGAGGGTTTGAGTTGCTATCAACCCTGATTCTCTCCCCCCACCTTCCAGCTCTGGAAAACCATTCTCAAACCACCCAAATGCTCGTTACAAGGTCTCGACGGTCTTCTTGCACAAGTTAATGTAACGCTCTCCATTTCTAAAGTAAAGAAGAGATACAGAACAGAGTGGGCTGAAAGTTCAGGGCAAAACTCCACACGCTGTTTTCAAGAGGAAAGAGTTGGAACTGTGAAGTCATAACAACCTGGTCAATCGAGTCTCCGAAAGATGCACTTCAAAAAAAATGAAGGAAAAAAATTAGTTGTTCTTAAGATATCCCCATAACCATGGTGTTTGTCATCACGCAGCTTAAATTACAGTACAGTGAGGTCGTGCCTCTCCTATTTCCATGCAGATGCTTAAAGTCAAACAGCGTGCAGCCCCACGATCCTTGAGCTGCTGTCTGGGGTGAGGCTCTCGGGAAGGCCAAGAGCTGGACAGAAAGGGAACAAAACATAGTGAATCTGCCAGTGGTGCTAAGAGGCACGACAGACACTTATTAAATGGAGACTAAAGGAAGGATGGTGAGAAAAATCTCCCATCTCTGCACAGGAACACACACAGCAAAGCCCTGGGCAAGCGATGAGCAGAGGGAGGGTCCGGTCAACGAGAGGGTGGGCTCTGTCATCACGAAAGCAGAAGAAGGGGAATGTCCCGGGCCAAAGGTGGCACGTCCGCATCCCTGAGGAGCAAGGGCTTCATGGTGGCCTCCTCAGCAGGACACCAGGATGGAGAGGGGACTCTGGGCAAAAAGAACCAGAACAAGGGACCAATTCAGAGAAGCACTGTGGGTGGCTTCCCCCTCATTCCCCCTCACACAAGAGAACAAGAAAAGGCCAAGGGGTCTGGAGCACAGAGAGCAAGCTCCCTTCTTAGTGACTCTGAAGGACACGAGTGGTACACGCCGTGCGACCCTACGAGACATCTGGAGGAGTGCTCTGTCACCATGACGCGCGTGAGTGGACCCGGAGCGCCCCCCTGGGCTGAGCAGTGCTCTAGACTCTGGGCATTCAGAGACAAATACGACAGACAAATACTCTGCAATCAAGGAGCTCAGAGCAGTGTGGGAACAGGTGGCATTAGCGCGTCAGGACAGGGACCTTTCACGCTAGGTGTGGCGGCCTCTGGTCGCTGTGACTGAAATCCCACGTGAACGCCGTTCACAGATGCGGTTCGTACATGGAGCACTGTCTCCCGTGAGTGCCAGAGGTCACGCTCTGGGCTTATCTGTTCATCCTTCCATGAAACCCTCGTAACAGCCCTGCGGGGTCCACTGCTTATTTATTCCCTGTTACACGCGGAAGGAGAACTAGGAACCACTCAACGCCTTTCGCATCTGCATCGCACAGGCGGGAGACAGGTAGGGCCAGGACTTGAACCCAAGGCAATAGCCTGCCCCAGAGTCCCGGTTTTCTTCCTTAGAGAAATAACTCGATAATCTGTTGTCTCACCTGGTCACTAAGGCAAGCACTCTCAAGTGCACTTTCAACGACCAGAGGGCAGGACGCTACAAGGCAAAACTGCTTTTAGCGTCTAAGTAATTACTGACCTGAAAGCACAAACATTTCTGGATTTCTGTTAAAGACTTTTGCTGTGATCTAGGGAGGGAACATGATAAAGACTTTTAGGCAGAGTCCTCAAAGCCATTACATAAACAAGAAGCCAGAAACACAACCCGCATAGGCTGCCGGCAGAAACAGACTGCTTTTTCAATTATTTCTGAGAATTGGGTAATTGCATTTCACCCTCTTAGAAACTGTCAGTGTACCTGAACGTGCCCAATTCAGAGCAATGGTTTTGGTTTTAAAGGGAAGTGATACCGATTTTTTTTAATAAAAAAAATATTTAATAATAGTAACAGAAAAAAACTCAAAATTTACTGTGATCGTGTAGGAATCCGGACCTGTCCCTGGTCTCTGTGGGAATATATTCCAAGAGCTTGATAAAGTCTGTTGAGGTGACTGACTTCTGTGTAAATGGGAAAAGTCTGTTTTCCTCTCCTGAAATTGGGATTTATAACCTAAATGTTGCAAAATGAGTGGGAGTTGGCTTCCAGTTTTTAGTTCTGTGTTTCTCATCTTATCCTTTTTCTTCACTCCCAACTCCCAAATGCATTCACACTTTTCCTTCCCTTTGATACAAGGGGATGGGAGAGACTCCAACCTCTCTACAAAGGAGGAGATGCCCAGCCCTGAACTGAGGCCCTGGTCTCCCCTCCCCACGATCAGCATCACCACTCACTCACACTATTACGCTTCCGTCCCGTTATTTCTACTAGACTTCCCCAACATGGCTGTTTTACAGTCATCGCATGAAGCCGCAACCGGTTAGCTCAACCTTTCGAAATGCAAAAGATTAAGGCGCAATACCATACCAATTTGATCAATTTAAATAAGACAGCAGCATGAGTTAAAAGGTTTATAATCCTTTAAATATCCTGAGTGTAGAACACAATTTATTATTACTACAACACTACAATTCAGCACCCCCCCCCCCAAAAAAAAATCCGCCGTGACAGATCTGTAATGAATAAATGAAAAGCAGTGTGCTTTTTGGTGTAATCTCCTTTGAAGCAGGCATTAAATTATTAAAGATGTTTCCAGTGCACACATCAATCAAATCATCCCCAGAAGGAACACTGGGTTTCACACCCATACACACACACACACACACACAGACGCGTGGGCACACATAAAATCTATACCATGGTGAGGGCCTGCAGAGAAACAAAAGAACACTCCTTCCACAAGAGGGAGGGGGTTCGCAGTGAGAGCGGTCCTTCCAGGACAGGACAGCCAGGAAGAGAAAAGCAAGGTCAGCAAGATGCACCTTTCCTCAATCCTTTCCCTCCTCCTGCACAGACACACTCTCCAGGACGACTCTGGTTCCCCACACACAACCCTGACCCGGCGTGCGGCCCTAGCCGTGGGCGCCCACAAAGGAGAGTTGACTCAGCAGAATGCGGTTCTTAGGAGGTCTTCGGATGTCATCTCACAGCTAGGACGGCGCTCCCCTGGGGGGCAGGCTGCTCTACGCACAGCCAGACACAGAAAGCCACACTGTAGGGCTTCACTTCCACAAAACGCTCACAAGCCTGACTACAAAGACAGGAAGCAGATTCATACTTGCCCGGCTTGGGGAGAAGGGAAAACGGGGAGAGTGCTTAGCAGGCACAAGGTTCCCTTTTGGGGGGATAGGAGACGCCCTGGAACTAGACAGAGGGGACTGTGGCACAACTGCGAGTGTTCTGAAGGCCAAAGAGCTGTGTATCTAAGAACAGTTAACGCTGGGCACCTGGGCGGCTCAGTTGGTTAAGCGTCTGACTCGATTTCAGCTCAGGTCATGATTTCACCATTCATGAATTCGAGCCCTGAGTCAGGCTCTGCGCTGACAATATGGAGCCTGCTTGAGATTCTCTCTCCCTCTCTCTCTGCCCCTCCTGCCCCTCCTCTCAAAATAAACAAACTTAAAAAAACAATGGTTAATGGTTAATTTTATGTTATGAGAAACTTGCTTCACTTTTTAAGGAAACTATATGCCCCAACTCCTGACCACCAGGTAGAGCTATGTGGCCACCTCTGTGTGTCTGCTAAGATGTCCCCAGAATGTGCCACCTAAGGGACCAACCTCTGCTTTACTCTGTAACTGCACTCTGGGCAGACACCTCCCTGTCTCAGGTATAAAAAGCTTCCCTTCACAGAACATTCGGGGATGCCTGGTAGGTCCTCATTGGCGGTGTTAAATGAATAACAAAGCTGAATGAAGAAACTAACAAACACATCTGAGACCAGCAGCTTACTTAGAATTAAAATATAGAAAGTACTAGAAAAATATCCCTACTCCCCCGACACCCAACAAAAAAAAGTCTTTGGGACTATTTAATTTCTTCAAACTCCCCAAGTTGCTCTCAGCCTCTGCCCACTTGGCTGGACCTGCCTGACTGCGGGCTACGCGGCCCCTGTCACGGCTAGCCAGACACCGGCATGAGGTCACTGAGCATGGCCGTCAGGTGTGTGGAGACCCTGTGCCACCCCCACCTCAAAGAGCCGGACAAAGACCCTGATAACGTTAGCAACTCAGATACAGAGAGGTAGACACAGCAGCCAAAGCGAGGGGCTGGGGAGTGTGGGGAGGACGGAGCAGCGATCCCAAAGGAAGAAGTAAGACAAAGAAACAGCAATTCAGCTTGAGAGACGGAAGGAAGGAGGAAGGGAAACAGGAAGGGGAAAGGTCCTTTTCCCCCAGGTCCAATCACAGGGTCCCTCCTGCAGAGAAGGAGGCAGAACTCCTGTGCGTGACCCCTCACCACTCCACCGGGCAGGAGCCAGTGCTCAGGTGATCCCCAGAGACCGTGTCCATACCTGAGAAAGATCACAGGGGGTTCCTGCATGAGGTCTACGACTGCTGATGTTTTCTGCAATGCTGGCATCGCCCAGCAACGTGAAATACACACTGTGAGGGGTGAGGCAGCTGTGACCGCTGCTTCAGGCCAGCAAATTCGCCTTACCTCGCCTGAGCCCCCTCTGGAATCCGAGGACGATCGCAGCGACCTCACAGGGCTGTGGTAAGGAGGAAACAGGATCATGCACGTAAAAGACCATTGCAAACTTAACAAGCTATCTGATGTTCATTACTGTTATCCCTCCACTTTTCTGGCCATTGAATGCAGGGAGTTGGGAGGTTGTCCGATGAAACAGTAAAGTGCAGGGTCTGCAACTAACAGAAGTGAGTTCGGGTGGGCCCCTCAGGACCGTCTCCCTTCTAAACCTCCGGGGAAGGAAAACAAACAAAACATCAGATCGAGACACTTAGCGACGGTCTTGCCCTTCTCGGTTAGTGCAGTTAAAAGGCAGGCTGATGTGTGTACGTCTGGTCCAGTGAGACTGTCTGGTGTGATTTCCACAAAAAAAGTGATCCCTGCTCTTAGTTACGGCTGGTTACTCTTTGCTTCAGAGTCCCCTGCCTGCATTTCTCACAACTAGTTTGCCACCCAGTAGCTTTGTTTCTCAACTGCTAGCCACTCTCTAAAGTCATGCAGACGTGCCCCAGCAAGAGGTACCAAGACCCAAAGCTGACCTGCATGAATTAGTATGTACACGCGGGTCGCGTACTTTGCTGTGGGGTGGAGGGCAGGCCGGCAGGAGCCAGTTATGGGGACAAAAATGACAGACAGGCAGGCAGTAGCATCTTAGGCTTCCCAGAGCACTTTCACAAATAGGTTCTCATTGCCATCTCCCAAGCAGCAGGCAGGCAGGGTGGGAAACTGAGCCTGAGAACAAGTCAAGCATCTTGCCAAGGGTTACATGACCAGTGGGTGGTACCTTTCATTTGCACTGAAAAAAACAAAAAATGGACAAAGATTCCAGTTGAGGGACACGGCTCCCAGTAGTTTATAAACTGGTCACCGTGGTAACCAGGCACCTGCTCAGCCCCACCCTTACAGTGTGACAAACAAACTGAAAGACAGAGGGACTGGCTGGCTGAGTGGGTTCCATGTCTCTCCTCAGCTCCAGGCATCTATCTTACAGACACAAGACTTCAAAAGCTGTGTTCCCTGAATGCTATCCCTTTGATCTATTAGGCAGCATCAGGCCAGAGACAAACCCCATTTTCCCACTGTTTTGAGCTGAACTGTATCACCTCAAAATTTACATGTGATGGGGCGCCTGGGTGGCTCAGTCAGTTAAGCGTCTGACTCTTGATTTGGGCTCAGGTCATGATCTCATGGTTCCTGAGTTCGAGCCCCACATTGGGCTCTGTGCTGATGGCATGGAGCCTGCTTGGGATTCTCTCTCTCTCTCTCTCTCTCTCTCTCTCTCTCTCTCAGCCCCTCCCCCACTTGTGCTCACTCTCTAAATAAATAAATAAACTTTAAAAATTTTTTACATGTTAAGGTCCTAACCCCCATTACCTTAGAATGTGACTATTTGGAGATGGGGCTTTGAAAGAAGTAATTAAGATAAAATGAAGCCCATAGGGTGGGTTGTAATCCAACCTGACTGACATCCTTATAAGATATTGGGACGCTTATATTAGATCTAAGTGTCCAACTTCAGCTCAGGTCATGATCTCACAGTTCATGAAGTTCGAGCCCCGTGTCGGGCTCTGTGCTGACAGCTCAGAGCCTGGAGTCTGCTTCAGGTTCTGTGTCTCCCCCACTCTCTGCCCCTCCCCTGCTCACCGTCGCTCTCTCTCAAAAATAAACATGGAAAAAAAAGAAGAGATTAGGACACAGACATGCACAGAGTCAAGACTACGTGAAGACACGGGGAGGAGACGTCCATCTACAAGCTAGATAAACTGTACGAAACACGGCATTGCAAAGGCAATACGTGAGGAAGATACTTTTACCTAAAGAGAGAGAGCTCAGAAAATACCAACCTGCCGACACATTGATGGCAGACTTCCAGCCTCCAGAACCATCCACTGTTGAAGCCACCCAGTCAGTGGTACTTTGTTATGGCAGCTGAGACCACTACCCTCAGCAAGTACCTCCTGACCTCCCTGCTGCTCCCTCCCCAGCCCCACGTACATCCACGTTCAGATTCATACTCTTCCTTCTCTCTCCCTCTCCCTTCCCCTGTTGCCTTAAAAAGCCCATTAGCACACCTTCCCATTAGACCCGCCTTCTCTCCAAGCCTTCCTGGCTCCCTCAGGCAGCCAGCACACCCTACCTGTGCCCTCGTGGGGCTGGGACGGGTCAAATGCATCAGTACACTCTGCCATGGTAAGTGTGAGATGTGTGAAATGAAAACAGTGGACGGGAGCTGCTATCAAGCAGATGCCTCCGACAATATTTGGAACGAGTATGGAATAATGGGGAAATATCCGCTGTGGCTCTGCAGAGGCCGTCTGGAAGTTTCTAGAAGCAAGAGCTCTTTCTTATTCATCTTTGTGCCCATCACCACATTTGCCATGGTATTATATGTCCACTGTCTTGACCTAAACACAAATGTGCCTCCCACAGGTAAAAGCCGGCACAGTATGTCCCTTTGGGAAGGCAGAGATGATGGTAACACGGCTCACATTTACTGAGCCTTGTCTAGATACCTGGTCACAATATAGTCACAAATGCACCACTTCAGAAAGGCACTCTAATTGTAAATACTACCTTGAAATAATGCCCCTTTAAAGGAAAATAGTATTTTTATTGTAAAAAATACCAGTGTAAAAAATGCCCATTTTATTGAAAGTTGGGAGAATATCTGGGGCGCCTGGGTGGCTCAGTCAGTTGAGCATCTGACTTCACCTCAGGTCATGATCTCACAGTTTGTGGGTTCAAGCCCCACATCGGGCTCTGTGCTGACAGCTCAGGGCCTGGAGCCTGCTTCCGATTCTATGTCTTCCTCTCTCTCTGCTCCTCTCCCGCTCACACTCTGCGTCTCTCTCAAAAATAAATAAACGTTAGGGGCGCCTGGGTGGCGCAGTCGGTTAAGCGTCCGACTTCAGCCAGGTCACGATCTCGCGGTCCGTGAGTTCGAGCCCCGCGTCGGGCTCTGGGCTGATGGCTCGGAGCCTGGAGCCTGTTTCCGATTCTGTGTCTCCCTCTCTCTCTGCCCCTCCCCCGTTCATGCTCTGTCTCTCTCTGTCCCAAAAATAAATAAACGTTGGGAAAAAAAAAAAATAAATAAATAAATAAATAAACAAACGTTAAAAAAACTTTTTAGAAATTAAAAAAGAGAAAGTTGGGAGAATACAGGATTGACTGTTGACAGAATGATGGTTAGCCATAAAGACAATTCTACAAGGTTTATTCTAATTACATCACCCTGCCATCCTTTATGAGAGTCACGTTATAAAAAGGAAACACAGCACTACAAAGGCAATAAATCAGACAGCTACTATTACTTATGCTTAAAGTCTTCTCCCTTAAAATTTACCTCAAATTTTACACAACTTGTGACTAAAGTTTCAAGAGAACCCGTTTTCTGGTAGCAATGGTTTCTCCAGAGATCATTCATCCTAAAATCTCAGGACTAGCTCATGCCTGCAAGTAGCTGCGGAATCCTTTATCCTGTATAAAGTACAGTTCCTATGTTTCAGCAGAGTCACGAAAGGATTATACCCTCTCCGTGATACTCACTAAACCGATGTACATGATGGTTCAGGGATCACAGAAGTCATCCAAATGACTCCAGCCCCTCAGCCTCCCTGACATCAAGAACATCCTCAGCGCAGCTAGAATAATAGACATGTTGACATATATGCACAATTACACACAATAGGTACCCTCACACACAGAAATTTTTATAAAAAAGCCGAGATCTCTTACCTTTCAAAAAGCACATTATTTTACCATAAGCAACGGCTCTTAACATTTATTAGAAAAGTCCCACTAGAAAAGTTCTGTGTTTCTCCTTAATAGGACACCAGTGTTGGTACTCCTAGTGCCTTTTGCCTGCACTTGCTCATCTGCACATCTCACTATTCATTTCATAACGGACATTCTGAGATAATGGTTGATTTGTGTGGCAAGTCAGGAAAGGTCTGTAGTTACGACGGCCGTCTGCGTCCTGGCGGGGACGGCACAGGGGAAACCACAAGTATTCAGGCTTTCTAGAGAATATGCATGCAGTTTACTAAGGTTAACTCAGGATTCCTGAGTGGTAAGAGGAATGAAGATGAAATATGGAAATCATATGGAAATAAGTCACAAAATATCGAAAGCATCAATTACTTGGATGGCGTTCGCACAGACAGACCAGGCAGCTCAAATGATTTGCACTTTAAAACTCACATCACATCTCTGAGAGTCACGGCATCACTAAAAATGATGTGGGGAAGGCATCTAAACAGAGACCTATAGCGAATGTCCCGTCCACTTTAGAAGTAAATGCTGGGGCGCCTGGGTGGCTTAGTCAATTAAGCGTCAGACTTTGGCTCGGGTCATGATCTCATGGTTTGTGAGTTCGAGCCCCTCGCAGGCACTCACTCTGTGCTGGCAGCCTGGAATTCTCTCTCTCTCTCTCTCTGCCCCTCCTCCACTTTCTCTCTCTCTCTCAAAATAAATAAACTTAAAAAAAAAGGAAGTAAATTTGATTCTTATATTTACATCGGAATCCCTGAGGAACGTGTGTTAATGTTTAAGACCTCGCTGTCTGAGACAACAGAGCAAGTTAGAACTTTCTAGTCCAGGTATCCTACCTAACCACCATGCATGTCTCTCATTCCCCCTCCCGGAAACACACTCCACCAGGAACCGGGGATCAGAACCAAAAAGAAACAAAAATGACCACCTTAGATATGTCCGCTTCTCAGGTAACACCTGCTACATTTGCACATTGGGAAAGAGAGAGGGTTAGTTTCCGGCTCCCGCATGGACAGATGTTTCTGCAGATTTCACCCACAGAATTCGGACACTGGTGTTAAAAATACAAAAGTCACCTCACTTGCTTTTATTTCCACTGCCATGGAAACTAAAAGTCATCTCCTGCCCAAGTTGAATGATGTGTTTTGAAATAATCAGTTTCAATTTTTCATGACAGCAAAGAACAGCTTCCTGTTTTCAGTTTTCACAGAGGGAAAAGGCAAAAAACAAAACAAAAAAACGTTCAGACATCGTTTAAAGTACCATGACCTACGGAAAGGATGCTCATGTTCACAGATGTGACCCCCCATGAGGATATGGCAAAGAGAAGCTCTGGCCAGCCACCAGCTGAGAGCTGGCTCACCCAGCCCCACGATGCTCCCCATGTTTCCACAACACCCATTTGGGAAGGTATAACAAACACACGGAAAACATGTATGTAGGGGCACCTGGGTGGCTCAGTAGGTTAAGCATCAGACTTCGGCTCAGGTCATGATCTCACAGTTCATGAGTTCGAGCCTCATTTCAGACTCTGTGTTGACAGCTCAGAGCCTGGAGCCTGCTTCGGATTCTGTGTCTCCCTCTCTCTCTGCCCCACCTCCTCCTCCTTCTCTCTCTCTCAAAAATAAACATATTTTAAAAAAAGAAAACATCTAGATAGCATGAGAATATTCTAGTCATCATTAGAAAGAAGAAATCCCCATTAAGTTCTCTCCCTTTAGAAGTAAATGTTGACTTTTCTCTTACATCAGAAATCCCTGAAGGCTGTATTTTAATGTTTTATACCATTTCCATCAAGTAAACACAAATCCATAGACAGGATGTCACAAAAACCCTCGTTGTTGATGCACAGGGAAATTAAGAAGCCAGATCATCCCCCTCTAAACTCCTGCAGCTGTGTGCCAGGCTTGTGGCAACATAGAGCAGGATTAGCGGGGAGGACAGGACTCGAAAAGGAAGCATGTGGAAATACTGTTGCCTTTCCCTTCAGCGAAGGCAGTGACAGCCGAGGAGCGCTCCACGCAGACGGAACATGTTGCTGTGTGGGATAATCAGAAGTCCGTAATTTCCCCCAATGCCCTTCTGCTAGGTATTCTGAGAAAGAGACAGAGAGACAGAGATCCAGGCTGGAAGCCAGGAGCCTGGGCGCCTGTGTGGACATCAATAGGCTATGCCTTTGTGGGAAAACGGGGCTCGTGTCATTGATGGCAAAACAGGCACTTTGCACGAGCTTCTTTCCTGGTTTTAAACATTTTATAATTCTGATTTTAACAAATACATTCCATTGAAGTAGATCGATGGGTCTGGTCAGAAAAAGCAGCCTCCTTCACATGAGTAAGTCACACAGGCAAGCTCTCCACCTAGCTCGCGGGTCGCAGGAGAAGCTACAAGTGGCGGCTGACCCCCCACAGGTGGCAGGTTGGGTAAGTGGGGAGACCACACGAGGGCTCAGAGAACAGAACGATGTCAGTGGGCATCGTGGGACTTCAGACCTCCTGTTTCTAGTTACGGCTTCTAGACTACAGTTTTTTTTTTTTTTTTAATGGCATTATTTAAAATTTACTTATTTATTCTGAGAGAGGAAGAACAAGCAGGGGTGGGGCAGAGAGACAGAATCCCAAGCAGGCTTGACACCACCTATGTGGGGCTCGAACTCACAAACCATGAGATCATGACCTGAGCCAAGATCAAGAGTAGGAAGCTTAATGGACTGCGCCGCCTAGGCGCCCCTTAAATGGCATTCGTTCTGAACGTGTAGATCAATGATCACCAGGACAAATGCCCCCAGGGGCTGGGTGAATGACACAGGTGTGCTGCCACCTGGTGGACAGAAGAGTGTCGCGGCTCTGAAGGAGGTGCTGTAAGCCCTGTGCCAAAGAGGATTCTCTCCCAGGGGATGTGGTCACAGGCTGCCGGTTTCTCATCTAGGGTAGATTCTGTAAAGATGGTTTATTTTCCCCGTGATGAATTAGTGTGGAGGCGATTTCTGGTTAAACACAGCAAAATGAACAAATGTCGGGTTGTTGTTTTTTTTCTCAGCTCCCTTCTAATGCCACTCTAAACTGCCAGTAAAGGCAATTAAAAAAAAAAGGGGGGGGGGGATGAATGTGTAAGGGCACAGAAGCCTGAAAAGAAATCACAGCCACAAAACTTGGGAAACAGTAAAGCCAAAGGATGTGGGGCCAGTAACAGCAGAACTGAGGCAGCTAAAATGTGCTCTTGCGGGAGGGGAAGCCAAGAAGCAAACCTGTGCAGGCCGGAAGACCTACAGAAAGCCGAGAGACTGGAGGCACCATCAATCTCTGGAAGATGGGAAGTGGCTAAAAATAGGGGGGGGTTGGTTTAGGGTCTTTAGGAGAAGCAGACAGACTCCCAAGATCCCCTCCCCACCCGTGAGAACTGCAGGAGGCTTCCTCTCTGAAGATCCTGAACTACAGGGGAGCTGGACCTGAGCCGAGCTGAGAACAAGGGCAGCAAGGGCACAGTCACGGAACCAAGAGGAATAAATCTCTTGGGTTCATGGCAAGGTCCCCGAGCCCCCTTCCCACAGTCAGATCCCCAAATGTGCACCGCCAGGCTTACACCGCCAGGGCAACAGAATGAAAGATTCCATTCAAAGAAAATAGACTGGCCCAAAAGAAGAACACAGATATTGAAAAATGGAAGTCTGCCAACGAAATGGTAAAAACCAATCACCCTACAGTGAAACGCCCCCAACCTGAGGAGCTACGTCTGTGCACGGTTTCCTCAATGCTTCACTCTAAAATCTAATAGGATACACACCTTAAACTCATACAATGGTAGATGTCAGATATATTTCAAATTTAAAAAAATTTTTTTAATGTTTATTTATTTTTGAGAGAGCAAGTGAGCAGGGGACGGGCAGACAAAGGAGGGTGGGGACAGAGATTCCCAAGCAGGCTCTACACTGACAACACAGAGCCCAATGTGGGGCTCAAACTTCAATTTGTGAGATCATGACCTGAGCCAAAGTCGGACACTTAACCAACTGAGCCCCCAGGCACCTCTATATTTCAATTAAAAAAAGAATCTAACCAGAGAGCCAAGGAAAGCCTCTAACAATGAGACAGAGATAAAAACATAGAAAGAAAGAAAGAAACCCAGAAGAAACAGAGATATTACAGGAAAATAAAGTTTAAAATAATAGATGAATCCTTGGAGATATAAAGGAAGATACCACATCCATAAAATAAGATGCTACAAAAATGTACATTCAGAGAAAATGAAAGAGCTCTTAGAAATTAAAATATGATAACAAAAAAATCAACAGATGGAAGATAAACGTTGAGGCTTTTTGATTTTAAAAGAAGTTGAGAAAACAGAAGAAAAAATTTATAGAGATGGAACAAAGGAGAGGTAAGTGGAGAGTCAGTCTAAGAAGGCCGATATCCAAATATGTGCAGGGGCACCTGGGTGACTCAGTCAGCTAAGCATCCAACTCTTGATTTCGGCTCAGGTCATGATCTTGAGGTTCATGAGTTCAAGCCCCACATCGGGCTCTGTGCTGACAGCACAGAGCCTGCTTAGGATTCTCTCTCTCTCCCTCTTGCTCTGCCCCTCTTCACTCACACTTACTTTCTCTCTCTCTCTCTCTCTCAAAAATAAGTAAACATTAAAAAAAAAAAAAAAAACATTCCAAATACTTGCAGTTCCAGAAAGAGAGAAGAGGGGAGAAGGAAATCATCAAAGAGATAGTTCAATAATTTTTTTCCAGACTGAAAAATAAGCATCTCTAAAATTTAAAAGTCCACTGGGTACCCAATCCAATAAGCAAAGGAGCTTCACCAAGGCACATAACTGGAAATTTCCAGAACACCAGGAACAAAAGAGCCTAAAAGCTTCCAGAGAGGGGAAAAGGATTATTTACAAAAGTTCAGGAAACAGAATGGCATGAAACTTCCCAACCGGCATTGTGGATGGACAACTAAGCAGTGGTTTAAAAATTCTGAGAGAAATCATTATGTAACCTAAAGTTTTATACCTAGCCATACAGTCAAGTTTGAGTAGAAGAAAAGGCACGTTCAGACATGCGAAGTCTCAAAAACAATGTTCTTCCCACACAGCTGTTCCCAGGAGGCTACTAGGAGTGAGTTCCATAAAAAATGAAGGTGTGTCCAAGAAAGAGGAAGATGTGGAGGCCAAGGAATAGGAGATCTATCCCCTGGAGAAGTGAAAGAAATTCCCAAAACAATAGTAAAGAAAAATAGTGAGATAAATTGAAAAAGCAGAGCCAGAGAATACCTACCCAGCTTGAGGCAGATGATGAAGGGTCTGAGAAAAAAATGAAGTTGAAATTTCATCATCATTGCACATGCTTTGAGTACACCAAGAGGAAATCAACCCCTGGCAGTTTAGAGATCACTTGGTAATAGCTACACAGAAAACTATACAACTGGAAAAAAAAAAAAAAAGGTAACTGAAGTGGGAAAGAGGAAAAGAGGGTTGCACAAGAAAGGAAATGGAACCAGAATCCATTCTGTGGCTCAAATAATATAGCAATGATAATGTACAGATTAAACACTGACTCAGCCAAAAATCATCATGAAATTAACGTGCAGAGAGAGAAGAGGGTCACGTGTGTGTGTGTCTGTACGCCTGTGGCCTTATTGTGGGGTGGGGGATGAGACTAAGACTTCCACGGTCATTAGGGATAAAGTTAATCATACCTAAATTTGAAAAGAACAATCACAAAACTTTAAACCAAATTTGAGACAGCACCTAGTAAAAGGATCTCCATTATTTTATGTGCCCTTAAAATTAACAAAAAAAAAAAAAAAGCCAATTAAACTATGACATACAATCGCCTATAAGACCCAAAGGCCCAAAGATTTCAGAGACATTACCGTGAAAGGGAAGGAAGGATGTATGGTTTAGAAATACAGGGGCGCCTGGGTGGCTCAGTCGGTTAAGCGGCCGACTTCAGCCAGGTCACGATCTCACGGTCCGTGAGTTCAAGCCCCGCGTCGGGCTCTGTGCTGACAGCTCAGAGCCTGAAGCCCGTTTCAGATTCTGTGTCTCCCTCTCTCTCTGACCCTCCCCTGCTCATGCTCTGTCTCTCTCTGTCTCAAAAATAAATAAACGTTAAAAAAAAAAAAAAAAAGAAATACAGCAGTGTGTTTGACACCAAAGAGTTCTGAACAAAGTGTTGTGTTCAAACGGGTTACCTGCGTGGAGCAGGAATCCAGCTGGGGAGGGGTGAGGCACGTGGTTGCTACTTCTGTTATAATCTTTGTTAAACTTCAAAAAAATATTATATGTGTAACTTTACTGTTAAGGGTTTAATAAGTTTTAAATAAATAAAGAAAGACTGTGTATCACAACCTCCAATTAAAAAAAAAACGAGAGGGGCGCCTGGGTGGCGCAGTCGGTTAAGCGTCCGACTTCAGCCAGGTCATGATCTCGCGGTCCGTGAGTTCGAGCCCCGCGTCGGGCTCTGGGCTGATGGCTCGGAGCCTGGAGCCTGTTTCCGATTCTGTGTCTCCCTCTCTCTCTGCCCCTCCCCCGTTCATGCTCTGTCTCTCTCTGTCCCAAAAATAAATAAACGTTGAAAAAAAAAAATTAAGAAAAAAAAAAAAAGAGAAACGGTTTCACTGCTCTACTGAAAGAGGTTCAATGATATTTAATGAAACTATTTAGCATAAAAACATGTTGTAATTCTCATTATTTTACTATTCAAAATCAACTGCAAATGGGTGAGGAAAGCTACAAAAGAATCCAAAACCACTCCAAAACTGCTATCCCTATCTTCTGCCCTCTTCTCTCAAATGGAACAAAATGTAAAAAAATAACTGCTCGTTGCCTATTTTATACGTATTTATTTGCTTGTGTTCCTGAGACGGTGGGTTCTCCCATCCGGCCTTTACTTACCAGAGGCAGTGGACTTCAGCATAAAGGAGCAGGCTCATTCCTCGCCTCTTTAGCTTGGAAAAGCATCAATTTACAAAGGACACATGAGTCATCAGTGCCAGCGTGTTAACACAGGTATTGGTTAGTCAGGCACTTGCTCCACTGCTTAGGAAAAAAGACTGATTTGGAGTGTGCATACAAAAAAAATAATAATAATAAATTTTTAAAAGAAAACTTTATTCCTGTTAGACCTAAACTCTGTCCTGAGAAAAGATATTTATTCTGGCCTCCCCATTTTTTTTAATGTGCCATTCTTCAGGTTTCCATGGGTTTGGAAGTAGCACTAGATGCAGGATTGTTAACCTGTCTCTAAAAAATGACAAGAGCCTGGACATGGGAACAGAATTCAGCCATGCTTTTAGATGGAATTAGTCCGCAGTTACACACACACTTAAGCACACAAACACCACGCACCGTCCAGCAGAGGCTATCAAGGACGACAGGAGGTCTGAAATTTTAAAAGCTTACCCATTAGCCTGTCGTTGGTTTCACGGATGTGGCAGAAGACAGAAGACTTCTGGGTCAGGGACAACGAACTTTATTGCTCAGGACAGCAGAGGATCCCCGTTTGCACCCACTCCCCAAGGCCTCACCCCCACAGGGCAATGGGAAGGGGGGCTGGTGATACACATAGCGGCTCACCTTCTAGGGAAAGAACTCTCAGCTTAGGGAACCCAAATCTTTTTCTGAATACTTTCATCGTGCTCAAATATACATCCCATAAAATTTACTGTTTTAGCTAGTTTTGAGTGTCCAGTTCAATGGCACCGTGTCTTTTATGATAGATAGTAAACCTGCCTGCCCTTTGCACCACGGGAAGATATTACCTTTACTATACCGGACAATAAACAAACCAGGCCTTTGCCCCAAGGCAGGCGCTCTCCATCTCACTACTATTAACATTCTGGACTGAACAGGTTTTTGTCGTGAGGGCTGCATTGCAAGGTAATTCAGCAGCCGCCCTGGCCACTTCCCAGCAGATGCCAGTAGTCCCTCAGCTGTCACAATCAAATGTCCCCAGAAACTGCCAAACAGCCCTTAGAGGCAAGACTGCCTCCAACTGAGAATGACTGTTCCAGAGGAAGTCACTAGGTCTTTCAAGGTTGTTCAAACACCCCTGAAAAGATAGTCCAGAACAAAGGCACCCTGTGCCTCTGCTCGTAATGTAGGCCCAAACACAGGAGACCCATGGAGAATTGGCTTCCAGCAGAGGCCTCAATATTTACTTCTAGAACTTGATCTGCTTTTCAGGCACAGACAAATTACTTGGCCGATTCTGGATGATAATTATACACCCACCCCCCCCCCACCACACACACGTGCACACATGCACACCTTTGTTCATGGCCCTCTGACTAAAGCTTTAATAGGAACCACTTAGATGATAGGAAATCAGTCCAAAGAAGTTAATAGCTATGGCCCAAAAGGGAGTGTATGTTAGTGTCACTCACAGCTGAAGCAAGTAGTATATACAATGACTACATTTCCTTTCTTACGAAGGAATTTTTTCTTTCTTTAAGCCAATAATTGACTTTTTTTTTTTTTTTTCATTTAATACTCTTCCCCCAGATTACTCAGATGCTTTGAAATTGGACAGACCTGTATTCAAATATCAACTCCTGGGGCACCTGGGTGGCTCAGTCGGTTCAGCGTCCGACTTCAGCTCAGGTCATGATCTCGCAGTTCGTGGGTTTGAGCCCCACGTCAGGCTCTGTGCTGACAGCCTGGGCCCCGCTTCGGATTCTGTGTCTCCCTCTCTCTCTGCCCCTCCCCTGCTCGCGCTCTATCTCTCAAAAATAAGTAAACATTAAAAAGCTGTGGTTTTTTTTTCAAATACCAACTCCTCTGCATAACGGTACAACCCTAGACAAGCAATCCCATGTACATGAGTTCATTTTCTTTCTACATACAAAGTAGGTGGGATGAGACCGATGTTTCAGGGTTGTCATCACAGTTGTATGAATACAAAAGCACCTAGTACAGTGCCTGGCACACCACAAGGGTGCGACCTCAGAGTTGTTCTTACTCTAACGGAGCTTTACACTGACTTCTCCACACCCTCGCTTGGCCCTTCACAGTATTTATAACACAGCCGCTTAGGATATGGAGCAAGAGGTCTCCGGGCCATGGAGAGAATGACTCTATGACCCGACCCCATAAGTATCTCTCGCCAACCACGTGTGCTAGCTAAGTCCAGCTCTATTATTAACAGGGTCAAAGAAGAAAGTAAGCCTGACCTTCTGTTACCCGGTTTTTATTTCCTTCAAACCGACATCAGTGTGTGGACGGTGCCCAGCTTTTACCAACCTGTTTACTCAGTCTCTCTGCACACTTCTATTTCAATAGGCTAGCCCTCTCCAGTCGAATGAGAAATCAAGCTCTGTGGACACTAATCCAAGGCCGTTCAGGTAGTTTCAGAGACCAGCTCCCTCTGTTGGCTCCTTGCGATACCAAACTTACAAAGAAAGAAATACCAGGGCGCCTGGGTGGCTCAGTGGGCTACCTGTCAGCCTCCTGATTTCGGCTCAGGTCATGATCTCATGATTTGTGAGTTTGAGCCCCACGTCAGGCTCTGTGCTATCAGCACAGAGCCTGCTTGGGATTCTCTGTCTCCCTCTCTCTCTGCCCCTCCCCTGTTGGCGTGCTCTCTCTCTCTCTCTCTCTCTCTCTCTCGTAAATAAATAAATAAACATGAATTTTTTTTTCTCTCTCTCTCTCATAAATAAATACACATTAAAATTTTTTTTAAATAAAGAAATACCTATCACAGATTTTGAAACTTGTTAAGTGATTAACAAAGAGATTTCTCTTCTGGTAATAATGGTATGATTTGGTTTGATTTTTGACATTTTGGCTTTGGAATAGAAATGAGTCTGGTTTGGGGCAGCTGTTAGGTGCTGTATACACATGATGATTACTCTTCCTTGTCTTAAAATGTAACATTTAATTATAGCTTCACAGAAGACTTCAAATTCCATTTTCCCTCAGGGGAAAAAAATACCTTTAACTGGAGTTTACGAAAAATTATTAGTTGTAGCTAATCCTGGCTAATAAATTGGATTTTTGAAATCTGTGTGATTTTTAACACATTAGGCTTTTCATCAGGAAGGCGATGCTTACAGAAAATGCCTGCAGAATAATCAAGTAGCAATCTCACTGCCACACTGCTAGGACAAATACAATTGAGAAGATCATCTATGGAACTTGCTGGATTGTGAAATTTGCTTTCTGAAAAGGAAATATCACATAATAGTCCAAGGACAAGTGGCAAATCCTAGTGACTTCTCGTTCCCCCTAGCCAGGGGTATGATTTCCCCCTCCCCAACCTAAATTCCAATCCTCCATTTAGAAATGCAAGAAATCTGCTTGAATTGTATTAAAAAGCCTACCTGACTTATTTCTTGCATCATTTAGTGAACACTAACACTCCCTCATCCCTTCCACAAGCACATGTACACACACCCACAGAGACTCTCTCTCTCTCTCTTTCTCTCTCTCTCTCTCCCTCTCTCTCCCTCTCCCCTCCCCCCTACAAATACAGTGTTCCATTGGCCTAAAAGGAAAATCAACAGAAGACACAGCAAATACTTGAGCTGCATCTGTATAGGCAATTCTTCTATGAAAACCAAAATCCAACCACAGCAATTTCAAAGACCCTACAGGAGAGAATATCACAGCATTCAAAACAAACAGAAAGAAAGAAAGAAAGAAAGAAAGAAAGAAAGAAAGAAAGAAAGAAAGAAAGAAAGAAAGAAAGAAAGAAAGAAGAAAAGAAAAGAAGGAAGGAAGGAAGAAAGAAAGGAAGATAGGCAAACTCCTTTTCTAAATGGAGGAATTTTTTTCTAGATAAAAACCCCAAGTCAGTATTTTTTTTTTCTGTATCAAACTTTCTCCCTCTTTGCATCCCCTGGCTTACCCCCAGTGCACCTTATTCTTCAATGTTATTTATTAAAGTTACATCTTTTTCCAGAATTACCAAAACAACAAAAAATAAAAAAAGACAGTCCAAATGGCTGTTCTCTTTGTAGGAGTACCAGGAAGACCTGAAGGTATATTGTGTTGTCTTGTGTTTAACGTTGTTTGGCCACCTGACTACCTGAGAGGGTTTAACCAGCACCTGCGTGGGAACAGCCTGAGGCCGGTAACGCGGGACTGGAAAGAAAGAAGTGGCGATTGGTTTAGGCGCATTTTTAAAGACATGGAAAAAAAAAAAAAAAAAGAGGTTAGAGAAGGAGAGAGCCAAAGCATAAGAGACTCTTAAAAACTGAGAACCAACTGAGGGTTGATGGGGGGTGGGAGGGAGGGGAGGGTGGGTGATGGGTATTGAGGAGGGCACCTTTTGGGATGAGCACTGGGTGTTGTATGGAAACCAATTTGACAATAAATTTCATATTAAAAAAAAAAGACATGGAGACTACCTGATCAACTGGGATCTCGACTTGAGTATCTTCATCTTCTTGGACTTCTGCTGCCCCCCGTGTCTCAGACCTCTCTGCTCCAGCTTTGAAGACGCCTTCATCTATTATTGGAGACAAATGCACAGCGAAAATCAAAATCCAATTGTGACATCGTGTGGCTGAATGCTGAAATTACAATCAAATACCTAATGAAGATCATGTTTTCTAATAGGTATTTTGGCTCCCTTTGTACCCTCCCCCCCAATTCTTCTGCATTTTCACACTGGGAAGAGGGACAGTGGCCAAGACGAGGTGGACCCAGCAGGGCAGAGCTGCGTCCCAGACCCCTCTCTCACCCTCTGGCTGCTGACTTAGTAACACAACCCTGCAGATGTATTTACACAGAGAGGACCTCGCACCTATTATCTGCTCGCCACTCCTATCCAGGAAGCAGTGACGATGCTTGGTGCCTGAAAACACTAGTTTTAGAAGCTCTCCTTTCCGAAGAGAAATCACAGAGCTGACTCCGGGTCTCACACAAATCAATTTTTTATTTTGCAGATTTCCGCAGGATTTTCACAACCTAGGTCTTAAAATCCTTACGTGTAAAATGGAACCTAAATCTCTAAGACTTTAGGTTAAGCTCCCGTGACCTGTTTTCCCCACTGAAAGCAGCGATAGCTGTTTTCCGTATCTGAAGTCGTTTTCCTGTTTCCCCTCAGTCTTGTCTCCTCCAGGCCCCATCATCAAAGAATCCCAGAACCGTCTGTCATTCTCTCTGCGTGCCCCCCAAGTAGGTTTAAGGCTTCGGTCCTTCTCACAGAGGTTACCTCTGGCCAATTTTTAAGGATCTCCAGGAATGGAGAACTCACCTCCTTCTCTGCTAATCTATTATAGGACTAGATTACCCCCTGCACTGTACCAAGTACGGTTTCACCTTTTGTCTTGAAACCCCCTCTATTTCCCCAATAGAAGCTTGCTTCCCAGAGCACAGTGACCGGACACGTGTCACATGAAAACACTCCATAGTGTTCAAGTTATAAAGTCACTCTTGATTAAACGTAAAACAGATTCTTACATTCTTGGAGGCTCAGTGATGTAAAAGGCACCGTGCCAGTCGATGTGGCCACCTAAGGTATAAATGAGGTGTAGACTGTCCTCTCAACTTGCCTGCAGACCAATGCATGTCTGTAGACATGCACACACGCCCCCAGTAGGGCTCCCTGACAAAGCGCTGTAAGAGGGGGTGTATCCAAGGGCTGCGGGCACTTAGCCCTTCTGGTTTCTCCTAGAGAAACCATTTTCCTTTTTAATTACTTTTTTTGTACCTTGACTAGATATTGGCTGCTCTACTCTCCTTTTTAAAAAGGAGACAGCTGCCCTCAAAGCTGATTATATGCCTAAGATTAATTCACATGGATTAACTCATTTTGAGGATTATCTACAGCAATCATTCAGTCCCAGGCTGGTCCTTCCTATCACTCAACAAAGTCTTTCCACCCACTGATCCCTTCTTCCATCAGCTCTTGTATGCTTACGCCATCCAGAGTAATTTTTCATTCATGGGTTTTCTCACTTAAGTCACCCGTAGGTACATGAACATTAAAAATATACACGTATATAGAAATCCTTACAAAACCATTACTAATGACGATGTCAGCATTGTCATTACCACTAGTACTAATCCTCCCCCAAAGACATGTACCATACAGCATATCTAAGGATTATGTCCGGACTCTGTCCTGTCTTGCAACCGAGAACACGGATCCACAATGAAATCTCAGCCAAAATCCCAGCCACATCAGAAGAAAGAATATAGAAAGTGAAACAGAGAATGCAATGACGTCCTCACAGATGTAGGAATAAATGCACAGAGTTCTGGTCGTGCACTGAACAAAGCCATCCTTCACCTAACAAAAGTACAGGGAAAGCCACCGCAAGGGGCTAGGAAAATAACTTACAATTATTCTGTCATAAAGGAGGAAAAGTGGAAAGGAGTAGTCCAGTCCACAAAAGTGGAGGCAACAGAGACTGGGTAAGCTATTGGTCTCTCAAGGACTCGGGACTTGAACCTTGGAACTCAAGGCAACAATGGTGGAAACAACAGAAATAAATACTGTCTCATTCACATGTGGAGTTCGTAACCTTGTGGATGTTCACAGGCAGATTTCGAAACACAGGCCGCACAATTTATCAAATGTTATCTCCAGTATGGTTTTAAAAGGAAAACCAGGCATGTGTGACATTCATTGCTACCTTCTGGATTACTTTAGAAGACAACAATCACACTCAGCCACGAAATGTCCCTGGAGTCAAACCTGCAGAGAAGGACGCTACACTATGGCGATGACCTAAGTACCTGACTTTTTGGGTGACATTTTAGCATTCATGTGTTGCACTTGCTTTCAAAGACACTCCCAAGAGCAACCTACAGATACAAACGGAATATATTCTTAAATACTCACATTCAACGAAATGCTTAACTGTATCCAACCAGAACTACAAATGACTTACCTACCGATGTGTTTCAGAATAAACATTTCACCGGAAAAGAAAAATGAAATCAATGGTAACAAATAAAATAAATTGAAAGGGCGCTGGAATGGAAAATGGCAGCCACAGGGTCGAAAAGGCAAAGAGACAAATCAAGAAAACTCAGTGTCTTGTGTGGCGACACAGAGAACAGAAAGAGAAAAGTGTGCGTCTGTGGCGTGGGCGGAGGGCCTTGCTCATCAGCGAACTGATGTCTGTCTCCTGCAGCAGAGCAAGAAGGGAAGGTCAGAAGGGAAGTCACAGGAACAGTGGCAACAAAAGGAAAAAAAAGGAACAACAGCTAGAAAATTACTCTGTGATAGGAGACAGCCTACTAGGATTTCAACGTTTACTATACATGTTATATACAATTAAAAATAGAGAAATAGGGGCGCCTGGGTGGCGCAGTCGGTTAGGCGTCCGACTTCAGCCAGGTCACGATCTCGCGGTCCGTGAGTTCGAGCCCCGCGTCAGGCTCTGGGCTGATGGCTCAGAGCCTGGAGCCTGTTTCCGATTCTGTGTCTCCCTCTCTCTCTGCCCCTCCCCCGTTCATGCTCTGTCTCTCTCTGTCCCAAAAATAAATAAACGTTGAAAAAAAAATTAAAAAAAAATAGAGAAATAGGAATTTCTAGAGAAAAAACATTTTCACACAGCATGCGCTGATTATAAACTGTTTATATAATATGTATGCATGTTTGAAAACGTGGAAAATGAAGAAAATAAACATCCTTCTAACCTCATGATGCAGAGACAATCACCTCTAATAATTTGACAACAGATTTTCCCTCCCTTTCTCTCTCCCTCCTTCTCCTTACACACACACACACACACACACACACACACACACACACGCGTGCGCGCGCATGCGCACACACTCATTCATGAAAGTGGAATCTTACTGTACATATAATTTTCTAAGGCTGTTTTTTACTTTAAAATCACATCCTGAGCATTTCCCGTATCACTAAATGTTATCTGAACACAGGTTGCTGCAAATGGTATACCACACTGCAATTAAGGGACAATACTGAACGACGAAAAATTGTTTTTAAACGAACAGGGTGCATTTCATTCATCTGATCGATGGGTAAATATGTATCAAGGTCCAACACACAAAAGTCACCCTGGGACACCTGAAAGGGTTGCTCTTTACAGGCTTAGCATCTTGTGGAAAGGTCACAGAGTCATGGGCTATTTATCTTTCCAAGTACATGCCTTGTAGCTCCTTTCCTGCCTTATGGGTCCTTGTTTGCCGGGAATAAGCACAGTGCCCTGCCCACTAAGTCCTTGGGAAATGCTTATTGAAATTTAAGTCAAAAGACAAGTTCCTGGTTTGATCTCTCTCCCCCATGTTGAGTCCCCTCTAGCTCTACGCCCCTTTAACCCTGTCCCCTGCACCGTGGCCAAGTACTGAATTTTCTCTTCCAAAATGTCCCCTGAGCATGCGGACATCCTGGTTTTGATACAATTTTGACTTATGTGATTAACTCATATAAATCCCCAGTCTCTCCACTGAATGTCTCATTTTAGAGGCAACCTCCCCAATCCAGTCTTCTCCATCCTGTATCTATCACCTGAGTGCTTTCAATACTCAGGTGATGAACCGTTCCACCCCCGGGCCTCAATACTCTGGCTTCTCAACTCCGCTGAGATCTCCAGCTCCGCCTTACCACACGTCCTCTTCATCCCGTGCAGGGACTGCCATCACAGTCCACCCGCAGAGCCCACGGTGTTAGCTCACGTCTCATGCCTGTGCCCTCAACACCCAGGTGATGCCTTCCAGCCTTGTCCCCGTGCGGCTGCCTGTTGGGACAGGCCTCTCTCTCTCCCCATTTCTCCATTTCGCTCTCCGGGTTTCAGCAGCACTGCTGGCTGCTGCTTCTCAGTCTCCTTGGCCAACTCAGCCTTCTCTGTCCACCCTCTAAGTGGTGGACCACTATTCTCTACTCACACCCTCTCCTTAGACAAGCTCACCAAGATCATGGTTTGAACACCAGCCATAGGCCAATGATTCTCTGATCTGTACCAGCCTCTTCAGAGATCCCCAAACTTGTATCTCCAATTACCTAACTTGACACCTCACCTTTGGTATCAAATGGGCATCTTAACATCATCAAAAGAGAACTCTGTTCCTCTGCCGGCCAACTGCCCATCAACTCTGTTCCCCACTCCGGGAAATGTCGGTACCACTCAATCCCCAAATCTTGAAATTATCCTGACTTCCTTCTTGCTCTCATTCCGTGTATCCATTCCATTGTTGTCTTGTCAATTCAATTTCCTTTTAAATATAGCCCAAATCTGTGAATATTATCCCTATTTCCATTATCAACTTGGACTAATCATCATTATCTGCAGGATGGGCAATTGGAAAGCTTACACATCAACATCTCTCTTCTTCAACTCTTGCTATCCTGTAATTCATCCCCCACAGAGTAGCCAAGTGCACTCAACAGATGATAAAAAGTATTTAGAAACTCTCTCACATCGTTCCATCATGCATAGAACCCAAGGTCTTTACCATGGCTCACAAGGGTGTGATCTGGTACTTACCTCTTTCTTGGCACACGCTTCCTACCACATTCCCTTTGCCCATTAAACTCCAGCTACGTTCTGCTTCTCCAACAGAAAGTTCATTCCCACCTTTGTACTTCTTATGCCCTCTCCCTGAAGTATTCTTTCCCCTTTTTTCACAACACTGGCTGCTCCTCATTGCACAGATCTCAGGAAACTCTCCTCCTTCCTATTCCAGTAGCCACCCAGTCATTCATATTGTTGTTTTTTTTTAATTTTTAACGTTTATTTATTACTGAGAAACAGACACAGAGAATGAGCAGGGGAGGGGCCGAGAGATGGAGAGACACAGAATCGGAAGCAGGCTCCAGGCTCTGAGCCGTTAGCACAGAGCCCCGACGCGGGGCTCAAACTCACAAACCGTGAGATCATGACCTGAGCCGAAGTCGGACGTTTAACCGGCTGAGCCACCCAGGCGCCCTAATATTGTTGTATTTTAATTCTCTGACTAGCACCTACTACTAGTTGACATTTTCTCTGGTTTATTTTCCTGTTTTAGTGTTTGCCAGTCTCTACCAAACCATAAGCTCCAAGAGAGCGGGTACCATGCCCACGTCGTCGTTTAATGCTGTATCCCCAGCAGGTAACAGAGTTCTGCACACAGTCGTTCAAATGGTATTTGTTGAGAGAATGAAGATATTTGCTGCACTGAAATACAATGTAAGGAGCACCCACTCATTCACTATTTTTAAAGACTTTGTTTTTAAGTAATCTCTACCCCCAGTGTGGGGTTCAAACTCACCACCCCAAGATCAAGACTTGCATGCTCCACCAACTGAGCTAGCCAAGCACCCCAGGAGCATGCCATTTAGAAGCCAGGAGCCAGTGGATTAATTCTTCATGCCCTTACATGGTTTATGCCCCCATTTGGCCAACAGGTGGCAGTACAGCGTCTGGATGAGGAGGGGGATAATGAAGGTTGAAGAGAAAGAAGGCTGGAGTGTGGCCAACACAGGGATCAACTATGTATGCTATTGTGGTGGGCAAAGTAACAGCCCCCCAAAGACACCCATGTCCTAATTCCCTGTTACTGTCATTGTGCTACATTGCATGGCAGAGGTGAATTAAGGCTCAAGATAGAACTACTGTTGCTAATCAGCTGGCCGCGAGATGGGGAGACTGTCCCGTATTATTCTCGTGGACCCAGTGTAATCACAAAGGTCCTCATAAATGAGAGAGAGGGGCAAGAGGATGGGGGTCATGGTGACAGCGTGTGAGAAAGGCTCGCCAGGTCATGGCTGGCTTTGAAGATGGAGGGGGACATAAACCAGGGAACTGTAGACGACCTTCGAAAACTGAAAAAGGCAAGGGTACAAATTTTCCCCTTTAGAGACTCCAGAAGGAACAAAGCCCTGCCAGGGCTCTGATTATAGGCCAGTGAGGACCATTTTGGAATTCTGACCTCCAGGACTGTAATATCAAGAATCTGTATGTTGTCGTAAAGTGCCCAGTTTGTGGTGAGTTGTTACAGCACCAATAGGAAACTAATACACCATGTGTCTAAAAGTCATGGTCTAGGGGCGCCTGGATGGCTCAGTCAGTTAAGCACCCCACTTCAGCTCAGGTCATGATCTCTCAGTTCGTGAGTTCAAACCCCACACTGGGCTCACTGCTGTCAGCACAGCCTGCTTCAGAGCCTCTGTCCCCATCTCTCTCTCTCTCTCTCTGCCCCTCCCCTGCTCATGCTCTTTCTCTCTCAAAAATAAAATAAAAAAACATTAAAAAATAAAAATAAGTAAGTAAATAAATAAAAGTCATGGTCTAGAGAGAATATCAGGGCAGTAGCCATGGCAAATCCCCTTTCTGACTCCTGAAGGCACCTGCTGGATGGGGTGTTCAGAAAAGCCCCTGCAAACCCACTGCTTTTTGTTCTCCTGCTATCACCTCTCTTTCTCACTCCTCTACAAGGTGCAAAACCCAGCACCACCCCCCAGACACCCACCCATCTGCCAGAAGAAAAGGGATTCAATTTTTTTAATGTCTTCCCCTACCCGAAAACATCTGTAATAAAAGCCATTCGCTAACAAACTAAAGAGCAGGGATAAATTTGATACACAATACTGCTCCCATTCAATTACTACGTTAAGGATCAAATCCAACGCTCGGATGCACACACACCCACATTCAGCTCTAATCTCTCCTGTTTGAATCGCAAACAGACATTTTTAGTGTATATTACACCGTAAAGCAACAGCAAAGACGCTGGTAAAAAATAAAAATGCTCCTCAATTATTTTTCACTTGTCCCTTATGAATTTTATTGCCTAAAGAATGAAACGGCACCACTGTGGAGTTCATAATAAATAGGAATCCGTTTCCCTGCAGAAAGGGAAAATAGACACTCATGTTTGTTTAGTTTCCACAACTAGAACAGGAGAAATGAAGAGGTTTCCCAGTTTCAGGGTGTCGATATTTCAGTTGAGTAATGTCACAATACTCTAATGTTCTTGAGTAAGAGAAGTTACCAAGTGATGAATGACACACGCAAGTAACTGATGAGAATTAGTGTTTAAGCCCAACCGTCTTGTTTAAGGCGTACCTCCTCACCAGAATTACTAAAAATTATTTTTAAATAGCATGATAAGCCATATTTTGATGTGCTCCGTATTTGAAATCAATGGAAACTTATTGGGGCAAAGAAGAAAAATAATGGAGTGATGCCTGGTTCTGAGTACTTTATGGAAATATTAGATATCTACTAAGTGGAAGTTCTACATGTAAGCAAGAAAAGTTTAATGTGACTATAAACATTTTACTATGATTTACTACTGAGACTGCCTCATACAGAAATGCTCAATTAGAAACAAGACATTGATTTTAAAATGTAGCTCATTAAACCCAGTAGAGAAAAAAAAATGTGGGAAACAAGGAGTCTGTAACTTTCAGTGTATAAGACAATACTCTAAGAAGAAAAAAATACCTAGGCTTACTTACAAGAAAAATCACGCACTCTTTCTATGTTGTCACATCAGTTACCAGAGGCAGAATTAAGATCAAAATTGGCAAGGAGACACAGAAGTTATCTTCATTAGCTAACGTTAATGGGATCCCCACGCACACGTGAAATGTATTGAGTTTCTAATACGTAACTCTTCGTGGAGATAGATTTTTGTCATCATATCTTACTGAAATTTAAAGAAAGTGCTTCCGGAAAGCTGGCCCAGGGTGAAGCGGTCTCCCTATGTTCAGGAAGCAGCGAGGCAGAGAGGAAGAATGGGCCCACGTGCAACGGCGTGTCCTCGTGAGAGGACGTTGGCCAACCCACCCCTGACCCTCGGTGGGACGCAGCCCATGTCCTCCCACCACTTCCCCAGATTAAAGCATATTATCATCGGGAAGAATCAGATCAAACGGCAGCTAATGTTCTGAGCACGTCTGAGATGGTACCGCCACGTAACCCAAATGTTTTTTAATCGCTGACCTTCTCCCTATGTTTCATCATGTCCCACAAACTCACTTGGAAACTCTTTACAGAAACCAGAATATCACAAGATTTCATCTCCTTTGGCAATTCAGAATAGTACGTGACAATGACCGTATCCATACACTTACAGAAGCTGAGTTTTCTCAACCGCGGTGAAATAGTTGACTTCTTTCCATTCCCTGACTTCTTCTCCAGGGTATTAACTATCATCTGCTCTGTAATTGATGTTTAAATCTGTTTGCATCTATTAAGCAACTGTAACTCTTTGCACAGAGTTGATCTTAACCGCCATGGTTATTTTACCTTGGCTTTAAATGGGTGCAACACAATTTTCCAAGTGTAAGCACAACTTAAAAGTAGGATTATTATCGTTGACCGCCCCAGATCACAGACAATTTTGTTCTTATCCCTACATTTCTACATTAATCTTTTTTAGATACAGATGTTTCAGATTTTTATCAAAATCAGTAATATTCAGGGGCACCTGGGTGGCTCAGTCCGTTAGGTGTCTGACTTCAGCTCAGGTAATGATCTCGCGGTTTATGAGTTTCAGCCCCGTGTCGGGCTCTGTGCTGACAGCTGGGAGCCTGGAGCCTACTTTGGATTCTGTGTCTCCCCCTCTCTCTGCCCCTCCCCTGCTCATGCTCCGTCTCTCTCTGTCTCTCAATAATAAATGTTAAAAATTTTTTAAATAAAAATAAAAAAATTAATATTCAGAGTTACAAAGAATGAAGCATGCACTTACAATATATAGAATTCATGACTTTTTTAATAAGTGGTTTACTTATTTACTTTAATTTTTTTTATCTTGGAGAGACAGCATGCAGGAGCAGGGAAGGGACAGAAGGAGAGGGAGAGACTGAGAGAGTACTCTCTCAAAAATAAACATTAAAAGAAATGTTTTTAAACAATAAATTAAATTTGTTGTTGTCTCATAGAACAGACTCTGAACTTGATCTTAAAGATGATGAAGACCCTCTGGGGCACTGGGGGCGGGGCGCTGTCCTGAAAGAGGGCTGCCTCGATGGATGGGGTTGGGGAACCCCGGGCAGGGCGTGTGTGGAGGGAGGAGATAGGGAAGGTACCACTCAAGGTGCTCTCGCAGGTCACTGCCGAGCGGGAGGCATCAGGTCAGAGTGAGCAGACCGGCTGAGATGTAGGAAGGAAAGGCTGGAACGTGGGTCAGATGGAAGCTACCACAGACTGGTAGCCTGCAGAGTTCCCACAATGGCATGGGAGCTAGGGCAGGGAATGACGGGTCCCCAGGCCCAGAGCACAGAACCCGCAGCACCTGCTGTGGTGGCAGGAAAGGCACTGCTCTGGGGACTGTGGTCTGCACAGTCCTGTAGGTCCTGCGTGAAGGCAGCACCAGAGGGATGGGCAGAGTGGACACAAGGGAAGCAAGGCTGTCCTGGCAGGGCTCCGTGACTGCCTGGAGGGAAAGGGATGAGGTGAAAGAGCCACAGGGGACTCAGGTTTACAGCCTGGATGCATAAGCAATTAGTAGCGCTATTTACCAGGATGAGGGCCAGAGGACAAGGGGGGCAGGGGTGGGTGGTGAGAAGGGAGGCGAGGAGTTCTGAACTGGATGTACTGGCTGGAGTCTCCTGGTAAGCATCTCCACAGACACATCAAGGTAAGTGGCTGGAAATACAAACGTGGTAACTAGGATAAAGCTCTAGGAGGAGGATATTGATCTGGGAACGGTCAGAATGCAGTTGGTAAATAAAGTCATGGGTCTAGGGGCACCGGGTGGCTCAGTCGGTTGAGCATCCGACTTCAGCTCAGGTCATGATCTCACGGCTCGGGAGTTCAAGCCCCGCATCGGGCTCTGTGCCGACAGCTCAGAGCCTGGAGCCTGCTTCGGATTCTGTGTCCCTCTCCCGCTCTGCCCCTCCCCTGTTCATGTTCTGTCTGTCTCTCCCTCTCAAGAATAAATAAACATTAAAAAAAATTAAAATGTAAAGTCACGGGTCTGGACAATAACCTGCAATGAGAAGAGAAGATGATTGGGGGCTAAAGTTCAAGGAGACAGCATTTAAAGAATGGGAAGAGGAGGAATGTGCAAAGACTGACAACAAATAAGGACAGGGATGAGAGAGAGAGAGAGAGAGAGAGAGAGAGAGAGAGACAGAGAGAGAGAGAGAGAGAGAGAGAAAGGAAGGAAGGAAGGAAGGAAGGAAGGAAGGAAGGAAGGAAGGAAGGAAGGAAGGAAGGATGGATGAAGGAAGGAAGAGGAAAGAAAGAAGAAAGGAAGGAAGGAAGATGGAAGGAAGAAAGAAGAAAGAAAAGAAAAAAGAAAAGAAAAAGAAAGAAAGAAAAAGAAAGAAAAGAATGAGGGAAAGAAGGAAAGAAAGAAAGAGGAAAGAAAGAAGAAAGGAAGGAAGGAAGATGGAAGGAAGAAAGAGGAAAGAAAGAAAAGAGAAAGAAAAGAAGGAAGGAAAGAAAGAAAGAAACAAACAAACAAACGAGCAAGCTGTCCAGGAAGCCCTGGGAAAATGAAAGCAACAACAAAGGAGCGATGGGTAAAGTGTCCTCCCACGTTGGCATGCCAGTGATCGGTCAACGAGGTGAGAGGAACTTCAGCAGAGCATGAAGACCGGCTTACACTGGGGTGTGGTTTGAAAGAGCGGTGAAGAAGTGAAGACAAGAGTGTGGACCACTCTTCCCACATGATTCCCTGTGAAGCAGAGAGGTCCTATAAAACCGAACTCAGAGGCCACGGAGGTAGCAAGGGCGGAACGGAGGTCAAATCCCATCTTTTCTGACTCTCGCCTTCCAATGAATTTGTCACAGATGTCAGCACCATAAAGCTGTTGCTAAGCCTATGTCCCCCATGCATGAGCACATCTAATGAAATCCAAGCATTCTTGCAGAAACTCAAACAGTTCATCCATTCATGCCCAAGTTAAACCAAAGCGGACCACCTTCTTCTCGATGACATAAATGTAACTAGAAACTGTATGTCATGAAAATACCAATCATTCTTGCTATGCAGACATTTACTGGAGTTCACACCTTAGCTAAAACGCCTGAATGAATTACAATATGGTAATCTGTCTGCAGGGAGTTGGGGTGAGGAGGCAGCAGGACCAGACGGACAGAAGGTTGCGCGCAGAACCCATCCCAGGAAACAAGGCACCTGCAACTTGCGTGCCTAATTAGCATGGTCATTAACAATCACCTCAGACAAAGAAATAAAAGACTCCTTAGCTTCAGAAAACTACTAAGAATTCATGCAAGGAATCCCCAAAACCCAAGACCGGGGAGAAACGCGGATTTGAAATTTTCTTTTCTTTTTTTTTAATTTTTTTTAACGTTTATTTATTTTTGAGACAGAAAGAGACAGAGCATGAGCGGGGGAGGGGCACAGAGAGAGGGAGACACAGAATCCGAAGCAGGCTCCAGGCTCTGAGCGGTCAGCCCAGAGCCCGACGCGGGGCTCGAACTCACGGACCGCGAGATCGTGACCTGAGTTGAAGCCGGACGCTGAACCGACTGAGCCACCCAGGCGCCCCAGGATTTGAAATTTTCAAACTCTATCTGCAGTCAATGAAACTTGAGACGCAAGACCGAAAAACTTTTCTAAATATTTGTTTCCAAATTACAAACACGGTATAGACTTAAGGGATTGAATACCCGGCCCAAACATGAAACTGGACTGAGCATTTTAAAAAGTTGGTTACTAATCCCAATTATTACTAAATTACTCCTTTGAGAATCTAAGACTCCAACATGTGCTTTCATCTACCAGCAACAATATGCTTTAAAATACTACGCTCGACAATGCCAATACCACTGTAATTGTATGAAGCAAGTTATCACCGCTTTCCAAAGTCATCTAATCCTGAGACGGGCACTGGAGATTCTGTGAGCTGTGGTCCTCACTCAGGGTAAGGAGATACACGGCACAATGTGCAAATAAGCCCAAATCAGTCATTCTGAATAAAGGGATCGGATAATTTGTCATCTAATCTACTTGGCGCAGGTAGTATGCCTGAACTGTTCACTAAATCTGAGTGAGGGCATTTTCAATTTAACCGTTCCAACATTTTACAGACAGCATGCTTCCATTTGCCTTAGACAACTGAAGTGAGATCTCTTAAACACTTAGCATTTCAGGTGTTTTATATCCGCTCCACAGGAATTCCTGGAGAGGATGATAAATTTTGATCAGAATTGATGCCCTGCTAAAGATGTAACTTAGCTTTGACTGATGGTTACCCTTCCACCTTAACATGCAGTGGTAAGTTACAATATATTCAATTCAGCTTATCTTTATGAGTAAACTCTATAATTCAAGGAGCTGCCGTCAATAAATAGTAGACAAAAACAAATTTTTGTGTGAGATGTCTTTCTCTGCAGTATCTATCACGTTCCAAATTTTATTTAAAATAGTCTGAGATAAATGCACTTATGGGAGTCTACTGAATTCTATCGTAAGATGAGTATATAACCACAAATATGCCCACATATCAGCAAGTGATATAGACATTCAGATATAAAGTGACTATATATTCACTTAGTACAAAATTTGAGAGAACCAAGGAAACATAAAATGTCACACCATCAATGGGAAAAGTGATCTTGATAGCTTCAATTAATGATGGGAAATATACAGATTAGGTACAAAATAGTACTATTTCTTACAAAACGACCACAAAAGAAAACAGATCAAAACAAATCAGTCTGCATTTTGCTCACTTAGACTTAATGCTGTTCCAACAACAGATATTGAATGAGTATCTGCCAGATTCTATAATCTTTCATTTGGTATTGAGACTTAGAGACTTAGTGTGTATTGTAATAAAAATCTATGGGGCACCTGGGTGGCTCAGTCGGTTAAGCATCTGACTTTGACTTAGGTCATGATCTCATAGCTCACAAGTTAGAGCCTGCGACGGGCTCTGTGCTGACAGCTCAGAGCCTGGAGCCTGCTTCGGATTCTGTGTCTCCCTCTCTCTGTCTCTCCCCCACTTACTCTCTCTCTCTCTCTCTCTCTCAAAAAAAATAAACATTAAAAAACATTTTTTTAATATATTGATGCTGTACTTTTGCAAAAATAGAAAACACTCACCTCTAGCATTTTTACCTGTGACCGAAGTTCATCAGCTAACAGTTTCATTCCGAATGGAATAATTCTGGATCCTTGGGCTTGCAGAATGGTTATCTTTTTGTAAATGTTTATTTATTTTTGAGAGAGATAGAGAGAGACAGAGCGTAAGTGGGGAAGGGGCAGAGAGAGAGGATGACACAGAATCTGAAGCAGACTCCAGGCTCTGAGCTGTCAGCACAGAGCCCGATGCGGGGCTTGAACTCACAAACCACAAGATCATGACCTGGGCGGAAGTCAGATGGCTCAACCGATGAGCCACCCAGGTGCCCCCAGAATGGTATCTTTCAAATATCCTTGCTTCTTTCTTAATTGATAATTGAGAAATACCAATAATCTACTTGTTTTAATCTTGGGGAGGGGGAAAACAGAAATAATCTTTCATTGGATTTTCATTAACCTGTAATTTTTATGTATTCTCATTGCATTAAGTCGGTAAGAACTAACTTTTGGTTGGTTATTAAGATGTTTTGCATACTTGGAATCAAAATAAAACAAAAATACTGGTAAGCCTAAGAAAATGTCTATTTTGGAATAGGGTAGAAATGCTTATTATCTAGCCAAGAAACATTGTTTTCTTCAGCCTTTACCTACAGCAAGATGCAAATTAATAACAGTAGTGACAATATTAATAATGATGATCATTAGCTCATAGGTCTTGGATGCTTACTTTGTGACAGGCATTGTTCTGAGCACATTACCCGTGAAACTCATTCAATGCCCAAAACAACCTTAGGAATGACTGCTAACGCTACCCGCATCTTACAGACAGAAAGCAAAGGTGTTCTGAAGTTCACAGACAGCAAATGGTGGAAAGAGGGCTCAGATACAGCGACTGGAGCGAGATACATTCACCCCGTGGTTAACGGCAGGCTTCAGGTTTTCTGATGTGCCCGTCATGACCCGTTCGTGGGCTGCAACATGAGTTTTCTGGGTTGCAGCTAGTGTCTTTCAAGTAAAACAGAAGAAAACAGGAACTAGATTGTGCCTCCAGGCTGGGCTTCACGAGCGCACAGGGGCCCCGGAGGAAAAACATTCCACCTGGCTTCAGTGACGGCCCCTGGAGGCCACACTTTCCGTTGAAACCAGACCTTGCTTCCTGGGAAGAAAGAGTCTGGCAGCACTCCGAGACATAAGCAAGACCAGGGCCCATCCTGGCGTGCTCCCCCTTGTGGGACCTCCCTGTAGAAGCCACGCATCTCTGCCGAAATGAGGAGGTGGCAGGAAATGGAAGGTGACCCTGGTTTACTTTCTCGTCCGGCCTTCCTCCCTCCCCGGCACACAGAAGGCAGGGCGTACCGGTGCGACATGTGCATATGAGAAGTGCAGTGAGCAGCCGAGTGCGTCCTAACACGGTATTTCCACCCTGCCTGAGAAGAGCAAAATGCACGTGCAGGGACGAGCCCCGAAACACAAGTTGCGTGACTGTGATGACACGTGTGAGCTACGTGCTCTTCTATTTTGCACATAAACGGCACTGCGCGACGTAAAGACAAATGGGGGCGTTCACCTTAGTTAAAATTTTTGCTCCTTCTCCATGTAGTATGACAATGACAGCAAATGAAAGACGCCATCGAGAAGGAGAGAGACCACGGGAGCGAGGGAAAAGTATGTTTAAGGATCATCCACGGCACTTTTGTGCTGCTCTTTGGACAAAAGGCGCTGCACTCTTGTCGTGCACTGGACCCTCACACTTAGGCGGCGCCGTGCGGGACGCAGAGGAACGGTCACGGCTATTTCACACAACTTTTGTTTCACAAGACAAATACGTATAAGCATATGTGCGTGTACTAGATCACGACGTACAGTTTTTTTCATACTGTGGGTCACGGAAAACTTAGGAAGCCCTTCACTACACTGGAGAAAATCAAAGGCATAAAAACTCTCTCTCCTTGCCACCCTGAAAGACAATCCACTGAAACAGGGCAACATGGTTTCTCGAATTCCTGCTCCCCACTATGTTCTACACGCCTCTGCCCAACTTCTAGAGGCCACCACGACTTGACCCAGGTTGGACTTTCCAACATGTCCCACAGCTCTGCCACCAGGTTCTTCACCCCAGCCACCCCCAGAAGAGCCTTCGTGGCTCTGGGCTCCCCATCCTTTCTGCCCCTGTCCCCACCTGAAGCACCCCATCTCCTCTTCACCTCTGCACCTCTGTTCACATCACCTCTGCACGGCCACACTGCCTGCCCACCCTTCCCCTCAAGACGGAAGTCAACGGCCACTTCCCCAGAAGTCTTCCCCCTCTCTGAACGTTTCACATTTTCACTCCCTATCCTAACAGTACCACGCGATAGGCAATTACTGTCACCCAGAGGAGAGGGTTTCAAACTCACTTCACGCCTCCCATACTCACAACACAAGGTTGGGCTGCACACAGAGCTCAATATGGAGCCAGGACTAGGGCAAGGGACCTGGCTGTTCTGAACGCCTAACATATACGCGGAGCACATTCCTCACAACCACCCTGTGAAGTCAGCACTTTTATGCTACTTTATGGGTAAGGAACCTGAGGTTTAAATAATAACTTGCCCAAGGCTGCTCAGAGCCAGGCCCAAGGCCCAAGTGTCACCCATCACGGTGCCTTGTAAATGACACCCACCTTGGGAAGAAGCATCCCCACCATGAAGGTCATCAACTGCAAATCACACCCACTGGACCAACCCAGAACAAATGTTTTAGGACTCACAGTGGAGAGCTATTTTAATTTTGAATGTCCAGGCTGCCTTGTAAGTGACAGAGGAGGAGAAACAAATGCAAAAGTCAAGAATGGAAATAGAGGCCTGGGGGGGGGGGGGGAGGCCTGAGGGGGGAAGGGGAGTGCTCCTGAGACCATTCTGGGAAAACAAATGAGAGGGAGAATACTCTTTGGAGAATAAATCAGACCTGGAGGAAGGTGTAAGCCATTAACCCTTGCAGGAACAAAAGGGAACTGAGGGGTGTCGATTTAAAAGTGTTGGCAGTTCAGGCATAGAATGCAAAGCATGAGTTTGAGTCTGATGTGTGGCCCTGCAGGCAGTTTGGAGAAAGAAAGAAGTTTCATCTGCTTTCACCTTCATGGACGGAAAGCTGAAGACTCTCTCTGTGAGCTTTTCTTTTAAACATCTTAATCTGAGGCGCCCGGGTGGCTCAGTCGCTTAAGTCTGACTCTTGATTTCGCCTCAGGTCCCGATCTCACGGTTCATGCGTTCAAGCCCCGCATCCGGCTCTGTGCTGACAGCTCAAAGCCTCCTCGGGATTCTGTATCTCCCTCTCTCTCTCTGCCCCTCCTCTGCTCACGCTCTCTCTCTCTCTCAAAACTTAAAAAAAAAAAAAAAATCTTAACCTATTATTGAATCTTCCAGCCATCTTTCAGGATAATTCTTCTTCCATGTGGAGTGAAACTATGTATTTTCCTGACTTAACTGTTGGAACTCTTCCATCAAAGTCCTAATTTGCCAGAATAACCACAGATTTAATACCTGATGGTACCAGAAATCTGGTGCTGATAAAAACACTCACCTGGGGTAGGACCATTACAGGCACGGATACCCATATGAGAACATTTGTAACAATTTCATTCTTAGCTCCAAAGTGAAAAGCAGGAGATTTAATTTCAGAGTCAAGAAATTGTGAAAAACCATCTGTTTTCCTTAGATGTTCCTACGATGATATATATATACTTTTTCACTGGAAGGAGAGTTAAAAATAAGGAGAGCGTAACAAGTTTGAGCTATAGCTATAGCAGTGTGTAACTAGCCCATCAAGCAATAGAATAACGCAAGACTACGAAATGAAAACAATCAAAATACTAAACACCTGTTTCAACAGCGAAGTCACAAAGGTCCATCATCATCAAAGCTATTTTTATTTCCAATCATATTTGCTTATTGGAATATATGTTCCTTTGGTGGTGGGGGGGGACAGGAAGCTGACACTTTATGGAAAAAAAAAGGTAATGATGAAAGTGTGTATTTTCCCAGGAGTACTCCATTGTATGTATATCAAAAAAAAAAAAAATCAACATATTTCTTTTCGAAAAGTCAGTGGCCAAATGAATTTAGCACACATTGATGATTCCCACAGCTGGGTTTAAATGGAATCTGGCAAACCTCTATTAGAGAACATTGGAAAAAAGCTTTTAAATAAAGAGGGAGCTCATAATATTGAAACTGTGTCTAGTTGGATTGACTTCATTCTGAATGCTTTTCAAAAAAAGGTTCAACAGTCCAACTTTACGTTTAAATGTATTACACGTTGTTCTTACAGACAATGTAAGAGGCACGTTTTAAAGCCAGAAGATGAGGGCGGCTGGGTGACCCAGTTGGTTGAGCATCCGACTCTCGATTTCGGGTCAGGTCACGATCTCACAATTCATGGGATCGAGCCCCACATTGGGCTCTCTGCTGACAGTGGAGCCTGCTTGGGATTCTCTCTCCCTCTCCCTCTCTGCCCCTCTCCCCTGTTCACTCTCTCTCTCTCTCAAAATAAATAAACAAATTTCAAAGCCAGAAGAAGGAACCACACGCCAAGGAAGCAGAGGCAGACCAGCCGTCGTGTGCACACGTGGGCGGGGCTGACTCGGCACCTGCACAGCTCGCCCTCTCTTTCCCAACTTACATACTTTACAACATTCACGCAGGTTGCAACAATTTTACCTTAACTTCGGAAAGGTCACTGAATTGTCGGAGATGGAACACACTGGCTAATTAATTAACTGAGGAAATAAATGCATAAAGAAAGAAATTCTTGCACTGAATAAATCATCTACATAAACCTGTTGCACATCAGATGAACTTCCCTGAATTTATCAAGTTGCAAAAGGAAGCTATAAATTGTACTGCATAAGGGATCACGCCAACCAGGTTTTTTTTGTTTTGTTTTGTTTTGTTTTCTTAAATGAGTATTTATTTATTTTGAGAGAGAGAGAGACAGAGACAGAGACATGCATGAGCAGGGGAGGTGTGGAGAGGGAGAGGGAGAGAGAGAATCCCAGGCAGGTTCCACACTACCAGCACAGAGCCCAATGTGGGACTTGATCCCATGAACCCAAGATCACAAACTGAGCCAAAATCAAGAGTTGGAAGCCTAACCAACTGAACCACCCAGGCTCCCCCAACCAGGCTTTTTCATAAATCATGCTGTGCCTGAGGATGTGCAGCTATCATTGCCCACCATATGTGCTTAGGTAACCATCACCCCAGCACTCACAAAAGGAAAGCAAAAGTGACAGAGAGGAAACGGTTCAACTACTACTCATTTGAGGGAGTTTAAGAGTGAAAACTGTTCTTAAGCTTCACTGTACCGAGCTTTCCCGCCGGTGGGAAATAAAAGTGAGACGTGGCTCTGTCTGATGTGCCAAGTGATCCTGACCTCACCCCTTACCTTCCTCTTAACACAGAGGATGGAGACAGTCTGGATCATCTGTAGATGCCCACACAGCATGCGGGTTCCCACCGGCCCTCTCAGCAAAGAGAAGGAGAAAGACTGTGGCAAGGTCTCTCCCTGAAGGGCAGAGGGCAGCGACAGGATGGGCATCACCAGAGTCCCCTGGGAATGGCTCTGCAGTTCATGAGCCCTTCCGAGGGGGCATCCGTTCACTCACTTGTCCACTGTCTGAGCACCAACTCTGCACCCACCGCTGTGGCTGTCCTTCGGGCGCCGAGGAAGCAGGGAAGAAGACAGCCCTCGCCCCAGCACACGCAAACCACACGCCAGGTGCCCTGGGGACCTGATGGACATCCACGCGGGGGACAGGGGTGTGCCAGAGGACAGAGTCATCGAACACTCAAGGAGAGGCACACGCAAGGTACAGAGCCCACCGGGTCAGCTTCCTTTGAGGAGCTGTGACAAACGCCTGCAGGCGATGTGCCAGAAATGTCGAGACAGAAGTCGTGCAGGGTCGGCTGAAGCCCGCGGGGGAAGAGGTTTTGTGAGCCAGGGAGAGGGGCTCCATCCTGTCAAGGGGGGCCCCTGGCAGGGTTTTAAGCAGACGAGGAGGCTGCCAGGGTCTGAGTTTTAGAAAGAGCACTCTGGAAGCAGCTGGGATGTGAGCTGTGCTGGGGGACAGCCGGGGGCAGGAGAGTCCGGGGGGCGGATCAGTATGTCCGCCTGGGAGGTCAGCTGAGGAACCTAGAGACTCTACGAGCAAAGGGGAGGCGGACTAAGTGCGAGCAAGCCCACGGAGAAGGCAGGAGGACACAGAGGCGAAGGAGGAGAGTCAAAGAGGCTGTCAGAGTTGGGGAGAATTTTTTTAAGAGCTTTCAGAGGAGTTAAATGACACTGCACCATGCCTGATTTGTACCGCGCACTCTGCATAAATTAGCTCAGCTAATACGGGGCTGTGATAATAATGATACCACTGTCATCTCGTTTTATACTGGAGGCAATCGGCACAGGGGTCATTTGAGTAACCTGTCCGAGATCCCACAAGTGTTCAGTGACGCAGGAGGCAAAGACACCACGTGGGGTGACGCCGGACTGGACCTTCCGGAGGCCACGGCCAGGCTTTGCCACCGTGTGTTCACCGAAAGTCGAAAAAGGAAGAAAGCTTCTGTTATGACGAAGCATGATTTGTAGGTGAGCCGTCGGGGGTCAAGTATTCTTTTACGGGAGCCAGCGACACCTGAGTGTTTACTAACATGACCTCCGTTCTCTTTAGCTGAAGCACTGGGCGGGTGGGTGTGTAAGCACGTGCACACGTGTGTGCCCACACGTGCAGTGGGTGCTGCTGCTTGAAAATGAGGAGACAGATGCAGCCAGAAGGTGAAGATCTTGTGAGCCCCCGTCTGGGGACTACTGTCTTAAGGATGGCAGGGAGCCACTCACGACGACCGGACTCTCCATGCTTCCCGCAAGACTTCCCTCGGTCTGGCTTTGGCCGTTCCTCTTCTGTGACCCCACAGCACCCCGGACCTGCCTCTGTCACAGGGAGCCCTGACCACCCAGACTGTGCAGACTAAGTGGCTCACCGGACTGTGGATATCTTCAGGGACGGGACCACATCCTGTGGTCTTTGTATCCTCAGCATCTAACGGAGCCATGAGATAGACTGAGAAAAAAGTAAACGTGTGTGTAAGTATTTCCGGCAGGTATGTGTTTTAGAAATATTCTTCTTGGAGCCATGTACTAGATGGCACGGAGACCGCTGGGGACAAAGACCTTTCTTCTATGTCCTAAATGCCTTTTTCTGCCCTCAGGTTTCCTCCTCCAATTTGAGGGTCCCTACCACACCCAAATGTTTATAAGTGTCCGCTGCGTCTATGCCCCAGCAGAAACTTGTAAGTGCATCACTGCTGGGGGACTCTGGGTGCTTTCAAAAAATTTTTAAATTGAGGGACACCTGGGCGGTTCAGTCGGTTAAACATCTGACTCTTGGTTTCGGTTCAGGTCGTGATCTCACAGCTCGTGAGTTCCAGCCCCACATCGCGCTGACAATGTGGAGCCTGCTTGGGATTCTCTCCCTCTCTCTCTGCCCCGTCCCCTGCTTGCACATGCTCTCTCTCCCTCTCAAAATAAATAAATAAACTTAAAAAAATTAAATGGAACTAAATGTTTGCACCATTTCAATTAGATGTACAAAGATAATCAGGCTGTCAGTAGGAAATTCTCCATTATCTGCTGTGTGCTGAACAGCTTGTTACACGTGATGTGTCTAAAACAGGCGAAGAGTTACAGGGTCTATCCATCAGGAAGAGCTAACAATTATAAATGTCTATGCGCCGAATACCGGAGCCCCCAAATATATAAAACAATTACTCATAAACATAAGCAACCTTATTGATAAGAATGTGGTAATTGCAGGGGACTTTAACACCCCACTTACAGAAATGGATAGATCATCTAGACACATGGTCAATAAAGAAACAAGGGCCCTGAATGAGACATTGGATCAGATGGACTTGACAGATATATTTAGAACTCTCCATCCCAAAGCAACAGAATATACTTTCTTCTCGAGTGCACATGGAACATTCTCCAAGATAGATCATATACTGGGTCACAAAACAGCCCTTCATAAGTTTACAAGAATTGAAATTATACCATGCATACTTTCAGACCACAATGCTATGAAGCTTGAAATCAACCACAGGAAAAAGTCTGGAAAACCTCCAAAAGCGTGGAGGTTAAAGAACACCCTACTAACGAATGAGTGGGTCAACCAGGCAATTAGAGAAGAAATCAAAAAATATATGGAAACAAACAAAAATGAAAATACAACAATCCAAACGCTTTGGGATGCAGCGAAGGCAGTCCTGAGAGGAAAATACATTGCAATCCAGGCCTATCTCAAGAAACAAGAAAAATCCCAAATACAAAATCTAACAGCACACCTAAAGGAAATAGAAGCAGAACAGCAAAGGCAGCCTAAACCCAGCAGAAGAAGAGAAATAATAAAGATCAGAGCAGAAATAAACAATATAGAATCTAAAAAAACTGTAGAGCAGATCAACGAAACCAAGAGTTGGTTTTTTGAAAAAATAAACAAAATTGACAAACCTCTAGCCAGGCTTCTCAAAAAGAAAAGGGAGATGACCCAAATAGATAAAATCATGAATGAAAATGGAATGATTACAACCAATCCCTCAGAGATACAAACAATTATCAGGGAATACTATGAAAAATTATATGCCAACAAATTGGACAACCTGGAAGAAATGGACAAATTCCTGAACACCCACACTCTTCCAAAACTCAATCAGGAGGAAATAGAAAGCTTGAACAGACCCATAACCAGCGAAGAAATTGAATCGGTTATCAAAAATCTCCCAACAAATAAGAGTCCAGGACCAGATGGCTTCCCAGGGGAGTTCTACCAGACGTTTAAAGCAGAGATAATACCTATCCTTCTCAAGCTATTCCAAGAAATAGAAAGGGAAGGAAAACTTCCAGACTCATTCTATGAAGCCAGTATTACTTTGATTCCTAAACCAGACAGAGACCCCGTAAAAAAAGAGAACTACAGGCCAATATCCGTGATGAATATGGATGCAAAAATTCTCAATAAGATACTAGCAAATCGAATTCAACAGCATATAAAAAGAATTATTCACCATGATCAAGTGGGCTTCATTCCTGGGATGCAGGGCTGGTTCAACATTCGCAAATCAATCAACGTGATACATCACATTAACAAAAAAAAAGAGAAGAACCATATGATCCTGTCAATCGATGCAGAGAAGGCCTTTGACAAAATCCAGCACCCTTTCTTAATAAAAACCCTTGAGAAAGTCGGGATAGAAGGAACATACTTAAAGATCATAAAAGCCATTTATGAAAAGCCCACAGCTAACATCATCCTCAACGGGGAAAAACTGAGAGCTTTCTCCCTGAGATCAGGAACACGACAGGAATGTCCACTCTCACCGCTGTTGTTTAACATAGTGCTGGAAGTTCTAGCATCAGCAATCAGACAACAAAAGGAAATCAAAGGCATCAAAATTGGCAAGGATGAAGTCAAGCTTTCGCTTTTTGCAGATGACATGATATTATACATGGAAAATCCGATAGACTCCACCAAAAGTCTGCTAGAACTGATACATGAATTCAGCAAAGTTGCAGGATACAAAATCAATGTACAGAAATCAGTTGCATTCTTATACACTAACAATGAAGCAACAGAAAGACAAATAAAGAAAATGATCCCATTCACAATTGCACCAAGAAGCATAAAATACCTAGGAATAAATCTAACCAAAGATGTAAAGGATCTGTATGCTGAAAACTATAGAAAGCTTATGAAGGTAATTGAAGAAGATTTAAAGAAATGGAAAGACATTCCCTGCTCATGGATTGGAAAAATAAATATTGTCAAAATGTCAATACTACCCAAAGCTATCTACACATTCAATGCAATCCCAATCAAAATTGCACCAGCATTCTTCTCGAAACTAGAACAAGCAATCCTAAAATTCATATGGAACCACAAAAGGCCCCGAATAGCCAAAGGAATTTTGAAGAAGAAGACCAAAGCAGGAGGCATCACAATCCCAGACTTTAGCCTCTACTACAAAGCTGTCATCATCAAGACAGCATGGTATTGGCACAAAAACAGACACACAGACCAATGGAATAGAATAGAAACCCCAGAACTAGACCCACAAACATATGGCCAACTAATCTTTGACAAAGCAGGAAAGAACATCCAATGGAAAAAAGACAGCCTCTTTAACAAATGGTGCTGGGAGAACTGGACAGCAACATGCTTAGAAGGTTGAAACTAGACCACTTTCTCACACCATTTACAAAAATAAACTCAAAATGGATAAAGGACCTGAATGTGAGACAGGAAACCATCAGAACCTTAGAGGAGAAAGCAGGAAAAGACCTCTCTGACCTCAGCCGTAGCAATCTCTTACTTGACACATCCCCAAAGGCAAGGGAATTAAAAGCAAAAGTGAATTACTGGGACCTTATGAAGATAAAAAGCTTCTGCACAGCAAAGGAAACAACCAACAAAACTAAAAGGCAACCAACGGAATGGGAAAAGATATTTGCAAATGACATATCGGACAAAGGGCTAGTATCTAAAATCTATAAAGAGCTCACCAAACTCCACACCCGAAAAACAAATAACCCAGTGAAGAAATGGGCAGAAAACATGAATAGACACTTCTCTAAAGAAGACATCCGGATGGCCAACAGGCACATGAAAAGATGTTCCGCGTCGCTCCTTATCAGGGAAATACAAATCAAAACCACACTCAGGTATCACCTCACGCCAGTCAGAGTGGCCAAAATGAACAAATCAGGAGACTATAGATGCTGGAGAGGATGTGGAGAAACGGGAACCCTCTTGCACTGTTGGTGGGAATGCAAATTGGTGCAGCCGCTCTGGAAAGCAGTGTGGAGGTTCCTCAGAAAATTAAAAATAGACCTACCCTATGACCCAGCAATAGCACTGCTAGGAATTTATCCAAGGGATACAGGAGTACTGATGCATAGGGGCACTTGTACCCCAATGTTCATAGCAGCACTCTCAACAATAGCCAAATTATGGAAAGAGCCTAAATGTCCATCAACTGATGAATGGATAAAGAAATTGTGGTATATATACACAATGGAATACTATGTGGCAATGAGAAAAAATGAAATATGGCCTTTTGTAGCAACGTGGATGGAACTGGAGAGTGTAATGCTAAGTGAAATAAGCCATACAGAGAAAGACAGATACCATATGTTTTCACTCTTATGTGGATCCTGAGAAACTTAACAGGAACCCATGGGGGAGGGGAAGGAAAAAAAAAAAAAAAAAGGACGTTAGAGTGGGAGAGAGCCAAAGCATAAGAGACTGTTAAAAACTGAGAACAAACTGAGGGTTGATGGGGGGTGGGAGGGAGGGGAGGGTGGGTGATGGGTATTGAGGAGGGCACCTTTTGGGATGAGCACTGGGTGTTGTATGGAAACCAATTTGTCAATAAATTTCATAAAAAAAAAAAAAGAAAAGAAAAAAAAATAAAACAGGCGAAGAAACACAAATAAATGAACAAGTCTGTCCCTGATGTGGAAGAGTACGCAGCTTAAGTGCATAAATATGCACGCAAACAGATGAGTGTGCGTGTATACATCGATGCATGCATACACACGTGGGTGTGCAGACTCGTGCACCTGACGATGGACAGAAGTTCACAAAGGAGCGCTACAAGCTGAGCGGTAAACTGACTGCAGAGTCCATCAACCATGCTGAATGTACCAACTGGTTCCCCTTCACAACATGTCAGCAACACCAGCCTGTCAGATTTTAACTCTTCATTTAAATGGTAGGTAACCTCTAACGTTGGCCAGCCCCTGATTTATTTATATCGTATACAAAAGAGAGCCTCAGACAGGGGGTCCCATGCATCCGATCACACACACACACACACACACACACACACGGATATGCATGTTCTGAGACAACAGCTCTTTGGGAAGTCTGAAACTCCCTGTTCTTTTCTAATTTGACTACCTAATTCAATGTGAATAAATATCCCCCACCCCCAATCCTGGCAATTCATTTCCCACTTGGAAATCATGTGCTCCCATCAGCCCCAAAACAGTAAAAGCAGCCCGTCACACCAAGTCACGATGCAGCACGACTCTACCCACTAGCATGCATCGGTGAAACATTTGCGCCTGATATTCAAACTACGTGCCTGCCTCCCGCTGGTCCCTTCTCTCTTGCTTACAGTTTTCATCACAGAGTAGCCAATAAGCATTTAAAATTCTTTGTCACATTTGTTCCCCATTGTATAAGGATTTCTAAAAGTTTAACACACAATATTCGCCCAGCTGTGGAGCTGTATTCTAACTGGAAGTGAGCACCCACTGACTGACAAACTTTTATTGATCCCCTCCCCCAGCCCGCCACAACACAGGCAGGTACTGGACTGCATTCAGGACACAAAGACGAACAAAAGACGTGGACCTGGCCTCAAACAGATCATATTCATGACAAACATATTTTTAATTTTAAGAGTTTATTTATTTTTGAGAGAGAGAGAGAGACTGAATGCCAGCAGGGGAGGGGCAGAGAGAGAGGCAGACACAGAATCGGAAGCAGGCTCCGGGCTCCGAGCTGTCAGCACAGAGCCCGACGCGGGGCTCGAACCCATGAACTGAGAGATCATGACCTGAGCTGAAGTCAGACACTTAACCGAAGGAGCCACCCAGGTGCCCCACAACAAAAAACATTTTATATAATACATACCATATGAGGGTGTATGCAAAGAGTTAATGGTACCCTTAAAACTTGGGGTGACTATTTCTGACCGAGGGTCTAATGCCGCTTTCACAGAAAAACGGCAATCTTAGCTAGCTCCGGCAAGGCATTTGCAAGCCCAGTGGGGGGACCATCCCCCGCACAAGCAAGCGTGGACCCTGAAAGTCCAGGGCAGACCCCACAAGACTCACAAACTATGCAAGAGACACGGGCCCGGCTCTGGGGAGCAAGACGCCACTGGTTCCCAGGACACAGTCATGATCCTATCTGTGTTTCAGACGCCAACTCGTGGCTATCAAGAATAAAGGGGAAGAAGGCTGGGGGCTGAGAACATATGAGGCAGGGCTGCTCACAGGTCAAGAGAATATGACCCAGGGTGATGGCAGGATGGAGGAGATTCCAGGATATGTGTTGGAAATGGACCAGACGGTGCCCTGCGGGATGTAGCAAGAAGAAAGCCAGCCGAAGGGCGAGGCTGGGGTTTCTCACTTAAGCCACCTCAGTGGACATGTAAGGAAGATGTAGTTGGAAGGGGAGCCACAACGAATCGGTTGATTCAGAAGATTCTAAGTCTGAAAATCCTGTGGCAACAGTGAAGGGATACAGCAGGTAGCTGGGATGCAGGACTGGAGGGCCAGGAAGAAACGGAGGCTCGAGAGGCAGACTCTGGCCGCACCGAGGGACACCACACTACACGGCGGACAGAGAGGCGGACTGAGCTTTCTTCTCAGACTGAGAAGAAACACGAAGGTAGAGGGGAAGACAGCAGGCAGGAGCGTCACGAGATCCAAGGGAAGATGGCAGGGTGCCCAGGAAACATCAGCGCTGTGTATGGACTTCATTAGCTGGTAAATAACACAGATTCCTTTTTGAAAGCAAACCCCCACATGAGATGCCCGTTTGTGAGTCAGCAAGTAAATGCGAAAGGTTCAGGTCCGTGAGGGTGAGGGTCACAAGGTCTTCCAGACGTGGCTGTCCCCCCCCCCCCACTTGGACTTTCAGAGCATGCGACTACAAAGAAGAGAAAGAACACTGGGACATTCCAGGCAGGAATTTAAAGCAAGAACAGGGGCACCTGGGTGGCTCAGTCGGTTAAGCATCCGACTCTTAGCTTGGGCTCCGGTCACGATCTCAAGGTTTATGAGATCGAGCCCCATGTAGGACTCCATGCTGACAGCTGGCACGGAGCCTGCTTGGGATTCTCTCTCTCCCTCTCTCTCAAAATAAACAAATAAACATTTAAAAAAAAAAAAGGCAAGAACAGAGCACTGGAGGAGCAGGTATCATCAAGGGACCTAAGGAAAGGGACCGATCCCCTTGGATTCCCATTGAGGGGTGTTGTAAGATAAAGCTGGACCCGTTGAAAGGCTATTGATGAGCCCGGACAGTCCAGCAGAGATGTGGGGACCCTCCCACGGGTCCCACGGGTCCCATCTGCCAGGCGTTCCCCACTCTGTACAAAACCTGACCATGACATCCCCAAATTCTTTTATTTAGTTATTTTTTAGTTGTATAAGTTTATTTATTTATTTTCAGAGAGACAGAGAGCGAGCAGAGAAGGGGCAGAGAGAGAGGGAGAGAGAGACAATCTCAAGCTGGCTCTGTACCGTCAGGGCTGAGACCGACGTGGGGCTCGAACTCACGAATCTGTGAGATCACCACCTGAGCCAAAGTCAAGACGCGGGCGCTTAACGGACTGAGCCACCCGGGCGCCCCTGCCCCCAATTCTTCCCGGCAACTCTCTCGGCACCAGCCTCCTGCCCTCACAACAGGCCGGACAGGAAGGCAGAACGACAGAAGTGGCCTGCTGCTTTTCTATCAGCAGAGGCTGCAAACGCCCCCGCCTGCCCACTCTCCGGCTGCCCTTGCCTGCCCAATGCGCACCGTGGCCCAATGCGCTTAATCTGGTAAACCAAAGGGGGCATGTCAAAGGTGCCGGGTGGCTTACCCCTCAGAAATTCTCATTAACCTGACTATCAGGGTGGGAAGGAAGAGCTAAGAGACCGGGACTTGCTCACTGCTTAAAAATTGTTCAAAGGTGGTGATTCTCACACCTGCTGATTCCATCTCAAAAGAGCCTTTCAAGGCAGGGGGAAAAACAAACAAACAAACAAAAAAAACGAACACTGCTCACTTTTTCTCCCATCCTCTTCGTTCTCTTCTGTGATTTGTGCAAAAACACACGCCTGTCTCAGTTCACAGGTGGGATCCTGGCCGGCCTACTTCTTAATTTCCATTAAACACACATAGCAGCAGATTATACGGGAATCATCAGCATCTCAAGTAACTGAACTCGGTGAACAGAAAGGGGTGTAAATAATTAGGTGAAAATTCAATTCTGGCTTCTATTCGGAATCTGGGAACCTCTTCCTACTGCAGACAGGATCAAAAGGTTACAGTAAATGTGAAGACATGTCTGCACCCAGCTTGGAGATATTTACACATTGGCTTTTCAAATGAAGGCACTTTTTGTAGCATTAATTGGAGATTTTAAGCAGCAGGTGGTGAGATTTCATTTTATTTTGTGAGGAAAAGTCTAAGCGTTGTCAAATGGCCTGGGTAGAAGTGAATTATTTTGAGTTTTTTCTCAAACTCTCAGAAATGAAGCTTTTACTGCCTGCCGTGTAATGGCCTTCTTTTGCCGTGTAAATGTGGGATCAATCTAGTTTTAAACAGAAAGATTTTTCTAATGGGTTTTTGGTATTTTTCAAGCTGTGATACAGCTGATAGGAGTTCTTATAAAATGCGAATTACAGGAAATTCATATTTATAAGCTTCTGCGAGTAATTTTAGAGCGCTGACTTTTAAACATCTGCTAATGAAGAATTCCAAGACCAGCCGTGCGCACGCACTTTCAGCACTTCGCGCGGACGCCCCTTCGCCTGGCCCGGGCCCTGTTGGGGTGCGGGGGGGGGGTGGGGGTCACCGCCTGGGGTCTCCCCAGGGAGGGTCTCACTTTGTGAGCTTCTGGTCACTGTTCCTAAGTGAGGGTATGACTCACAAGGCACACGGCAGCAGTGGAGGAGAGAGGCGCCTGGATCCCAATCCCTGGGCGAGGTCCACGGTGGCCACGGCCAGGCGTGGCAGCCACCGACTCCTCAAGTGCTCTGTGGTTCTGCGTTTGGCTTTTAATTTTCCCTGGAAATCACAACATCGCGAAGTGGACACGTGGTGGAAACACGGAGGCGTGTTTTCACCCCCTCTCTCCCTGTACCGGTTTCCCATCGTGGCTGTGACAAATTACCGCAAACTTGGTGGCTTAAAACTACACACATTTACTGTCTCGCGGTTCGGGAGGTCAGAGTCTGAAATGCGTCTCCCTGAGCTAAAATCCAGGTGTCAGTAGCACTGCCTTCCTTCCTGGATGTTCTGGGGAAGAATCAGTCTTCTTGCTGTTTCCAGCTGGTAGAGGCCACCTGTGGTCTGGGGCACAGGGCCCCCTTGCATCCTCCTGGGGTTTCTTAGCATGTCAACTCTCCCGCCTCCTCTCCCATTTGAAGGACCCCTAGGACTACACTGGAGCCACCAGCATAATCTGGGGCCATCGCCCTGTTCTAAGGTCAGCTGGTCAGCAACCTTAATGCGCCCCTGCCCTATAACATAACAAACACAGTCACAGATCCTGGGCATGAGGACGTGGCTCCTTGGGGGCTATTATTTTGCCTACCGCATTCCCATTAAATCTTTCGAGAAAAGGTTTTCACAGTAAATCAGCTAGTCAAATAGAGAAGCTGGTTTCCTCAAAACACTGGCCTTCTAATATGATTTTTTTTAATGTTTATTTATTTTTGAGAGAGAGAGAGAAAGGGACAGAGAGTGAGCAGGGGAGGGACAGAGAGAGGGGGACAGAGGATCAGAAGTGGGCTCTGTGCTGAGAGCAGAGAGCCCGACGTGGGGCTCAAACTCACAAACCTTAAGATCATGACCTGAGCTGAAGCCGGACGCTCAACCGGCTGAGCCACCCAGGTGCCCCTACGATTTTTTTTTAAATCTCAAACACTTATGACCATGTAGTCAAACAACCAGTAAACGAAGATGAATTGTAAATATCTTCCGGTTATGTTATTTTATACGTGTGTCTTTAGGACCACACAACCAGAGAGAAGAATCCCCACATCCACGCTTACAGCCACTAATTTCAGGACTGCAGGAGAAGTCGGGGGTGCTGAGCCCACACCCCGCTGCCAGCCAGCTCCCAGTGACACCGTCTTCCCCTCTGACAGGCCCATGGTCTGGCCACTGGCCTCCCTCTCCCCCTCCTCTCTGGACCAGAACACAATTACCACTTCGGTCCTAACCACTAAGTCCTGAAAGCAAACAGCCCTAGTGAGATTTTTTTAAATCTCACTTGAGAAATAATTTTTTAATGTTTACTTATTTTTGAGAGAGAGACAGAGAGAGAGAGAGAACACGTGCCAGCAGGGGAGGAGCAGAGAGAGAGGGAGACACAGAATCCAAAGCAGACTCCGGGCTCTGAGCCGTCAGCACAGAGCTCGACTCGGGGCTCGAACCCATGAACTATGAGATCGTGACCTGAGCCAAAGTTGGACGCTTAACTGACCGAACCACCCGGGCGCCCCAAGAAATAACTTTTCAACCTTTCATGAATTAAACAATTTTTGCTGGGCACCTGCTCTGTGTCAGGTGTGGTTCTAAGCACCAGGAATGCAGACATGAACAAAAGCAGAAATCTTTGCCCTCATGGGGCTTGGACGGAGGAGGGATGATGGAGAGAGAGAGACAAAAACACATCCAACAAGACTGTGATGTCATCTAAGTGCCATGAAGTATCTGTCAGAGGGTGCAATTTAAAGAGACTACCAGGGAGGGCCTCGCTGAAAAAAATAACACCTTAATGAAGACGTGAAAAGCACAAGGAATGGCTATCTGAGGGGAGAAAGTTCCAGGCAGAGGGAATGGCTGGTGCAAAGGTCCGGAGGAGGGAGCAAACAAAGAAAACGTTACCAAGTATGAGGGGGGTATAGACTTTTCACTACAAAGCTACCCCTAACATTCACTGATTTGCAAAAAGACTGGATCCTGTCCTTAAAAAATTCTCTACAACCATCTCCATTTTTTTAGACTAGACTATGCCTAATCTATTCTTCTTATCACCAAATATTCGGCACAGACCATGCTCCATTCAATAACAGTAGGGGCCAGGACCGGGGACCCAAGAGAAATGGGAAGAAGTCACCGCTGAGGGTCAAAAGTGACCCGGAAAAGAGAGCGTCCAGGAGACACGTTTCACTGGATCCATGACGTGCCCTCCATTCAGAGAATTCCAGGTGCACAAGAGGGAACATGGAGAGCACGCACCCTCAGGACACAGCTCTCCGTCCCCTCCCCCCGCCCCCCGCCATGCCCCCTCCACAGCATCTCTGGTCCCTGACCTGCCTGATTCCTGCTGTGCCATCGCAGGAGCTCTCACTCCCTAAGAGCAAGGATCTTGCCTGACTTGCTCGTCCCATATCGCCCAAGAGGATGGCCCAGCCTTCGGTACCACCATACGTGGGGTGTCCCTGGTGAGACACGGGCGGGGATCTGGCTGCAGAAGCAGGCCCCTGAGGAAAGAGAAGGTACCAGGCCAGAAGCCGATTTCTTTCTCTACAAAAACACTGCAATTTCTCCATGCAAGAAGTTTATTGCTAAAAGAACACGCAGCTGGGGCGCCCGGGCGGCTCAGTCGGTTAAGCGTCTGACTTCAGCTCAGGTCACGATCTCGCGGCCCGTGGGTTCTAGCCCCACGTCGGGCTCTGTGCTGACAGCTCGGAGCCTGGAGCCTGCTTTGGGTTCTGTGTCTCCCTCTGTCTCTGCCCCTCCCCTGCTCATGTTCCGTGTCTGTTTGTCTGTCTGTCTCTCTCTCTCAAAAAATGAATATAACATTTAAAAATTTTTAAAGGAACATGCACCTGAGTCCTGATACACTTCTTTCCACCCAGCTTGGACCTGGTTCTTGTTGGGGCAAGCGTCTGCCACCAATTCCTACCTTTGTCACTACCTGGGGACACCTTCATCTGACAGAGTGCTGTTGTCCTCACTCGAATGAAAAGCAGTGGAGAGGGGGAGAGGGGGAGGGAAGTTATGGCAGGAGGCATTATAAAGAACCAGAAGTGTAATTATTTATGCAAGGAAAAGGTTGCTCTCAGGATGCTGTGCAGAGACACGATGTGGTGAAGCTATTCCCATCACATTAATAATAATAATAAAAAAGGCCTTCACCTCCCATGACAAGAAGCTGCAAATCTAAATAATTTTATCTTCTCCTCTGAATATTTCCCAGGATACAACAGTAGCTCTCAGGCAGAGAGAAATTATTCACTGAGAACATTAAAATACTCCCTTTCAAAAACGACTCTGAGATAATATTTGTTATGTGACTTTGGTAATTACATATATGCATACATAAAATTATATTACAATATATATAATTATACACACACACATAAATTTCTTTTACTTAAATGCTCAATTTTGTTGATGGAATGGTTTAAACTTTATACAGCAATTTCGTCTGCTGTAACATACATGGAAAGATGTATGTCTGTGTCACAAATTACTGATGTCTGAAACATCAGTAATATCCATGTTCTCAAGCAGCGCGTTTAAAAACGTATTCCTATAAAATGCCATAAAAGCAAAGCACCGCATCTCAATTAACCAGGCTCGGAAATATTTTAACTATTCTCCCACAGCATAATATGAACTCGTTAACTTTTCAAACACCTGAGCCGTGAAAGTTTATAACTCCCCTATAAGAGGGTTATTTCCTCGTTTAAGCATCTCGGAACTCTGTTTCCCACCGCAAGTTCGCAAAGGCAACTCAGTCGGCACGCCCAGGCGCTAAACAAACTCACAAATACTAAAGCGCGAGCCAGAAGGCCATCAAAATTAATTAGATCATTATATTTTAGAGCCTCAAAGGACTGTCGAAAGCAAATGGTTCGACCCTTTCATTTTCCAATTGAGAACAGAATGGTTGAATAAGTTGCCCAAGGCGTGAGTAGACCCACTTCTCTCACTCGCGAAGGCAACGCTCTTTAGTTTACAGTACGCGCTATCCGGTCGGTCGGGAGGCAAACGATTATTGGCGGGGGTGAGGGGCGGTGTTGAAGATGGACGGTCAATTGGTGACACTGCTTTAGCGACCACGGAATTGCCTCTAGAGCTAAACAGACCACCGTCCAGAGACTCGGTGCTCGATAAATAGCTCCTAAAGGTAAATGAATGAACGGAGGTCTTGAAAAAACCGTATTTGCTTCAAATTATACTTCCTGCTGGCCACGGGAAAACCTAGCGAAGTTTCTTTTCCGTGTCGGCCTAGGAGCAGCGTGGGGAATCGTGTTCCCAGCCTGAAGCACAGAAGACAGGATAAAACCTATCCTGGGCAGCACGCCATGCTCTTCCTGTGTGGAATTCTTTTTCCTCCCCAACCCCCTCCCCCAGGTCTAATTTGTTTTCAGGGGACACCAAATCAGTAGGCAAGGCGTCCCATCTGATTGTAGCAGCTATCTGACTTCGTCGGAAAGTTCTGATAAGAGTCTGCCACTATTCCAAACGTGACGTCGTTTTTAAATTTAGCTGTACTGTGATGCTCATCTCTAGACTAACGCCACCAGCCTCACAATTAGCTCAACATACAATCAAGGGAGGTTCTGTCTCCTGGACCGCTGCCTGGGTCCCTTCGTAGCTAATTTATCCCTTTTACCTGGAGTCTCTGCCCATCGATTATGTGGTGTGGTTGTCTGTTTGCTTTTTGTTTGCCTCAATCACTGCTATAAAAATGCCAGACACTTCTCATCTGGGCTAGTCTATCCTTGACCACTTGCTGAATTTACCACTACCTTTTTCATATTTATACCTCCTTCTCTCAACGCGATTATAAAGTGCTCAGTGTCAGGGGGCACATCTTACAGGGAGTATCGCAGGGAGCAGTCAATAAATCCGTGCTATTTTACCTCAGGTTCGATTGTTTGAAGCTACTGGAAAGAAAAAGCCACGAGAAAAGAGCTCTCAACTCAGGCAGTTTAATGAGAAGTACACTCCTTCCAGAATTGTTTCTGTGCATCTAAGAAAAGACGCAGTAAAGGAAAAAAGTCCAAAACAAGTTCACTTAGCATGTTAGTAATGAGAACATTTTTCTTCCTTCCTTTCTTTCTTCTTTCTATCCCTCCTTCCTTCCTTTTTTTCTTTCTTCCTTCCTTCTCTCCCTCCTCCTTCTTTCTCTTTCCTTTCTCTCTCCCTCCCTCCATTTTCTTCCTTTTTTCTTCCTTCCATCCCTCCTTCCTTCCTTTTTTTTTCTTCCTTCCTTTCTTCCCTCCCTTTTTTTCTTTCTTTTCTCTCCCTCCCTCCTTCCATTCTTTTCTTCCTTCCTTTCTTCCTTCCATCCCTCCTTCCTTCCTTTTTTCTTTCTTCCTTTCTTCCCTCCCTCTTTTTCTTTCTTTCTTTTTCTTTCTTTCTTTCTCTCCCTCCCTCCTTCCATTCTTTTCTTCCTTCATTTTCTTTCTTCCTGCCTTCCCTCCTTCCTTTTTTCTTTCTTTCTTCCTTTCCTTCCTTCTTTTCTTTCTTTCTTTCTTTTTTTTTTTTTTATTTTTTTTTTTTAACGTTTATTTATTTTTGGGACAGAGAGAGACAGAGCATGAACGGGGGAGGGGCAGAGAGAGAGGGAGACACAGAATCGGAAGCAGGCTCCAGGCTCTGAGCCATCAGCCCAGAGCCCGATGCGGGGCTCGAACTCCCGGACCGCGAGATCGTGACCTGGCTGAAGTCGGACGCTTAACCGACTGCGCCACCCAGGCGCCCCTCTTTCTTTTTTTTTTAACCAGGTTGCTAGTTTGACAGATGAAAAAAATATCAAACATAGAGTGTCTGCATTTCAACATACTAATTAATGGATTCACTAGCCCGCAGAGATTTGTGTATATGATGGGAAGATGTGGGGTGGGGAATAAGATGATTATATGGGTTTAAGTAGGTTCATTCATCCATCACTTTACTCAACAAATATTTACTGAGTATCCATGAAAGACCAGATGAAACGCAAATAATACCAAAATGAGTGAGCCATGGAGCCTGATTTGCCAAACTCATTATCCGGTGAGGGACAGCCATAAAATGTGGATAGAGTTCTATACAAAGGTACCCAGGTGAAGACTAATAAACCAGACTTGGAAGGGATCAGGTGGCTCCTGTAGTCACAGAAGAAGGCTTGGGGAGCATCTCTGAATGTTAAAACAAGTAAGCTTTGACAAAAAGTAGTTTGGTCGGCAACAGGAGTGGGGAGGATCTCATACGAAGAACAAACGACCAAGAGAGCGTGTGGGGCATAGAGCGAATTACAAGATGCTATGAAAGCATCAAGCCCAGTCTGGGGAGTGTTGAAGGAGATGATGCAGAAGATTCGGACCATGAATTCGAGTGCTGTGTTGAAGACCCAGGGCTCTGTCACGCAGGGAACAAGGGAGTCCCTGGAGGGTCTTCGGTATGGGAACCACGTATAGCCAAGTCGTGTTTCAGAGTGGTGACACTGGAATGGAGTGCAGAAATCGGTGGGGAAAGAAGGCCCAGAAGGAAGGATACCTGTTAAGAGATCACTACTGCCTGCGGAGAGCAGAGCAGAACCTGAACAAGCATTGTGGGGGAGAGAAGGAAATCGGGGTGCCTGCCCAACACTGAGTAAGTAAAATCAGCACAACATGGCGAACAACTTGGGAAAGCGTGCTGACGAGGGGAAGGAAGAAGTCAAGACTGTGCTAAGATGTCACGCACAGGTCCAGATGGATGATGACACTGATCCAGATGGAAAGTTCTGGGGTGGAAGATGGTTGGCTTGGTTTCAAGAATGTCTTTGAAACACCCCCCCCCCCGAAAATGCTCACCAGTGTCCGGGTATCAGTTTGGAGAAGAGCAGATACTCTCACTGACCCCCTGTTTGTTTCAGCAAACTTCCCCAAATAATTGGATACCATATGGAGAGCCCAGTGTAAAATGTCCAGATCAAGGGATGATGGAAAAGATAATAAATAAATAAATAAATAAATAAATAAATAACAAATTCAAGACCCAAAACGGTCCTGGCAGGCTAAAACACAGATCGACAAAAATTAAATCTGATAGGAAAACATAAGGAGTCCTGCCTTAACGGATCAGGTGATGTGACCTGACAGATATTCGTGTTAAGACAAATGCAAGTTTTAGCAGCACTTAAACATCACATAACCTATACTGAGTCTCAAAACTTCTGCTCCGTAAAAATACGCAATACATTTTCTAACAATACGTTTTTCAGATGCAGATGGACCACCAACACGTTTCAGTGGCCACCACAGTATCTGGGGAGGGGAAAACATGGGCAAGCATCCAGAAAATTCCCTTCCACCAGAAAAGATCCCCTTTATTTATTATACAAACTGGACTTTGCATATCGTTTCCTTTACTGAAAGTGTTCCGCTTCCAAGGCCAGATTATAAACCCGGGGTCCAATCATCTCACAATAAATTCTGCACCAAGTCAAACCACACCCTGGATGCCTGTGCTTCCTTCCAGGAAGATCGGATTAAGGTGGCCCGCTGGCACACCCAAAAGTTTATAGGTAGAAGGCTACCAGGGTGGAGAGAGGAGGGTTCAGAAATCCTCCTCTCTACAGAATGGCTGAAAGAACCAAGGATGTGTTCGCTGGAGAAAGACTGAGATGAACGGCAGCATCTACCTCCAAATATCGAAAGGGTTGTCAAGTAGAAGAAGCCTTCTGATGGGTCCACCAGGAGCAAAGGGCACAGATTATAAGGAAGTGGACGATGGGTCAGCACAGGAAGGGACTGGTCACATTCAGAATAACAGAAAGGGCTGCCCTGTGAGGACTCGAGCTCCCTGACGGTGTGCGGGCAAATCTGTGTGCCAAAGTTTATCAGTTTTTTAACAGCTTCGTTTTGCAATTCTAAAATAAAAGACATGTGTAATCCAACTATATTCTGTGCCTCAACTCTGCTAGGCTGCTATACCCCCACCCCAAGTTTATTCCTGTAGCGAGTTACCAGGCATTCATGTCTGAACATGAATATTTTCAAACGTGAATAAGCATGGTCCCAGTCCTCGAGGGGTACACAGCCCAGTGGAGGAGGCAGGTTGGTGAACATATCATCGCAGCATGTACGAGAAGTACGAGTGAGGAAAGGACAATGCTACAGCACCAACCTGGAAGAGGGAACATGAATGGCGCTCTCTTCAGATCAGAAAAGAATAGAGTCAGGATATTATCCTTCCCCTGCTGAACCACAATATCCACGATGGAAACACATTTCTCTTGGGCGCCAATACCCTACTTTTTAAAAGAATTATTTTTAATGTTTATTTTTTTTATATTTGAGAGAGAGAGACAGAGACAGACAGAGTGTGAACAGGGGAGGGTCAGGGAGAGAGGGAGACCTAGAAGCCGAAGCAGGCTCCAGGCTCTGAGCTGTCAGCACAGAGCCTGACGCGGGGCACTGAACTCATGAGAGTGAGATCATGACCTGAGCTGAAGCTGGACTGAGCCACCCAGGCGCCCCAACCAATACCTTACCTTTGACCAGACACAGACCTCCTAGATTAAGGTCTCTTCTCCTCTTACTTTCTAATCCTGATCCCCTATATGCCAAAGTCACTTTGAACAAAAATACACGTACAATGGCATGATTCTGTAAAATTAAAACTTGGAAAAAGATGTCACCAATCCAAGCTGGTGTGCGATATACAAACGACAGAAACAAAAGAGACTGAGATTACGTATTTCCATTTGTTCAACTAAGGACACTACTGGGCACTAACACCGTGAGAGGCAATGGGTGAGTGCTGGGGACAGAACAGAGCTCCCAGGTGTGCCCGCCAGCCAAGCATGGGTACATACAACACAAGTGCATGTAGACTTGGGTGCACATGTAAGGTATTTAGAATACACACACACACACACACACACACACACACACACACACACAAATCACGGGTGGCATTATGTGCAAGTTAGAAAGTCAAAATACTTTGAAACAAATGACCAGTGGCAGTGACTGGTTGGAAAATCCCAAACAACTACTGTGGCTCTCAACCATAATGGTAAGCCCCAGCTGAAAATCAGCCCTGAGATCGTCAGATGACTTCTTTTAATTCACCCTAAAAATTAATTATCATCCTTGAATCCTCAGTGGCTTTAAGGGGATACATCAGGAAGTAGGGAGAGGTTAGAGGGAGTAATTGAACATTGAATTTATGCCAGTTTTTCTGATTACGGGCATCATGCAATTTATCTCCCGCTAATTGAACTGTAAAGTTTTTTCCATGGGGGTTTGGAGCTACATTTGAAACGGGTGGACTTTTACGAAATTATTTGGTCAACAAGGTAAGAACAGGCCCATTCAGCCACATGGCTTGCCTCGCTCCTTTCATGAGCTAACATTTACATAGCAGGCCTCCGTAGTGGAAAATCATTCATGTTATTCTTCTGATTACCATTTTGGAATAAATGACTTTACTAGTCAATTTCAAAATCAAAGTAATCCGGGGAGGCTAATCAGCATACTACCATTGCACACGGCCTGGATTGATAGCGTGTGGTTAACAGCATCATGCTGGGGCCAGAAACAAGAGATAGCCCACACACAGAAGGACCAGATAAAGCAGGGAAAACAAAGAATCGATTCCTGGTGCAGCTGAGACTTTAAAATATTCATCAAGCTTCCACTGCCCAAAAGCAGCAGGGGCAACTTCATTTCAATTAAGAGAACGGGAAGGAAATTGAATATTATAACAAGATAATGGGCTCCTACTTGCGCACAACTATTTGTGTGAAGTCAGAATGTCTGTTCACAAAGCGCCTGATGTTGCTGTCAAGAGAGACCAGTAACAGTGGAAGTCATTTGTAGATGCCTCCTCGGGTGAAATCATTTTTCGCTGGTTGTGGGATTCAAGGACTTGTCAACCCCTGTAACAGAGTGCAGGCTGAAGTTTTACCATCGGATTATGAGACCTGTGACCCTCAGCCAGCTGGCAGAGTTTAATGACCCATTACAGCCACGCACAGTGCACAGTCAACCCAAATAAGCATTTAAAGAAGAAAAAATCGGGGCACCTGGGTAGCTCAGTTGGTTACGCGTCTGACTCTTGCTTTTGGCTCGGGTCATGATCTCACAGTTGGTGAGACTGAGCCCCAACGTCGGGCCCTGCACTGACAGTGTGGAGCCTGCTTGGGATTCTCTCTCTCCCCTCTCTCTCCGCCCCTTCCCTGCACACACTCACTCTCTCTCTCTCTCTCAAAATAAATAAACATTTTAAAAATATGATAACAAAGAAAAATGGCTCTTGTTCTTTACCTGGTAGTTTTCTTACAGTCCCTTCCAAACTATGACCAAACAGAATAGAAAGAACCATGAATCCCAAACCTTCGCAATGATAGCACTTTTCTACATGCAGTGCCCTGGAGGACAGGACATTCTACATAAACAAAATCTCACGTCTTCATACCCTAAAACCTGACTGTGCCTTGAGATCAGCTCTTGTTTATAGGTCACGATAAAAGGAACAATCAACACCTTTCCTCATACTTATATGGGAAGACTTCAAGGAGGAAGTGAAAATTTAAAGAGTTGGGAGAAAAAAATAGGCAGTGAACCATATTTTTTTTTCAACGTTTATTTATTTTTGGGACAGAGAGAGACAGAGCATGAACGGGGGAGGGGCAGAGAGAGAGGGAGACACAGAATCGGAAACAGGCTCCAGGCTCTGAGCCATCAGCCCAGAGCCCCACGCGGGGCTCGAACTCACGGACCGCGAGATCGCGAGATCCCGCGAGATCGCGAGATCCCGCAAGATCGCGAGATCTTGACCTGGCTGAAGTCGGACGCTTAACCGACTGCGCCACCCAGGCGCCCCTGAACCATATTTTTAAAATGCATGTATTTCCTGGGATTTTAAAATAATTTCTCAAATATTCCCTAACTGCAAAAACTCTGGAGCAAACAAACCAACAAACAAAAAACTGTTCTTCTACACTCATGAAAAGTTCACTAGGGAGAATATTTAAATATCTTCTGGCAGTGTTTTTGAAGGCCTACAAAGGACTCAGTAATCTCAACGAGAACGTATTTAAACAGGCCACCCTCCCCAAGGTGTACAAGCCTGTGACTGCTTACTTTACATCTTCTGGATTTTCCTATCTTACTCCTAAAGGACAGTAGGATATAGGAGTAGACTTCATATTTCAGTAGCTGTACAAATGGAGAAGACAATTTTCTCAAAAAGAAATGACCCAAATAGCAAATTCCTAGTTTGTTTTTATTTCTTGGCACCTGTATCATCTGCAAAAAAATCTGGACCCTGTAGCCAGGTCCCCCAGGGCTGTCTGTGCTTGGGCTCCATTCTAGCTGTGGCTCATTCCACCCCCTGCCAGCCAGGCATCGGACTGGCCAACCTCCGGCCCCCCTGTTCGCCCACGCCTCAGAGCCTGGGCGCGACAGCCTTCCTCTGTCTGCCTGGAGAAGGATTACGTCGACCCCTGCTCCAGAGTCTTCCCTGACCGCTCCCCGTCACAGCTCACTCCCAGGAAGAGTGGAGTCTGTGTGACAGCACTAACCATAGCACAGAAGCCACATCTAATTCCTCACCAGAGACTCTGAGCTCCCTGAAGACCAACACTGCACTATGTCTACCCAGATGGAGCCTGACAGAGGCAGGGT